>NC_052678.1:1032500-1701666 GCF_016802725.1 Solenopsis invicta
TTTAAAAAATGTACTTTATATCTGTATATACTGCAAAAACACAAGTCTCAAATTTAAATATATTTTCTTTTGTTTTACGTTTTGTTTCATGTAATCTAACAAAGGTAGGACCAAAAATGGAAATCTTTTGAAATGTGGTTGTTTGGTGCAAAAGATAGACTTTGTGCAAAAGATAAAATCTTGAACCTCTAGAAACTACTTGGTTTTTTCAAAAACCAACCGTAAATATAAAAATTTTCAAGTCATTGGTTTTATAAATTACTTAATAAGCTGATAGATTTTAGAAAATAGATTTTAGAAAAAGTTAAGTGTGATAATATTTTAGGACTAATTGGCTTTTTCTTGCAATAAATACAATTTGGATTAATGAGAACTCGGATCACCCAAATATTAATTTAAGTTGTTCACTGCATTATCAAATAAAATGTAACAAAAATGTAAGTTAAACTGTATTTATACCTATGCATTGGAAAAATTGATTAGTTCTGTAATAATGTAAAATTAACTTTTTCCTCTATTTTCTAAAATATATTATCCTACCAAGTAGTTTACCTAACCTACCAAGTAGTTTATAGATCCGATAACTTTAAAATATTTTAATATTTATTGTTATTTTTTGAAAAAACTAAGGGGTATCTAAAGTTAGAAATTGGGATTTAGGCATAAAAGACTATTTTTTACAACAAATCACGTTTTGAAAGAGCGTTTGCACTTTTGGTCGTCCCCTTATAAGTAAAAACATATAAGCAGACTTTCAAAATGCTTTTTGTCTAAAATTTAAAATTTTCAGTAAACGTAACGTTTATTTTAATTTAGCCGAGTTTGCACTTTAGAGTCCCGGAGTATTTTTTTATTCAAATGGATTCAAATCGATTGAAATACAAAATGCGCTATTCATCATTTTGAATTCGGATGTATTTATATTATTTTTGTATTCAAATGGATTGAAATACAAAATGACTTATTCATCACGTTGAATTTAGATGTATTTATATTAAATTACAATAAAAAACACCGAAGTGTAGTACTCTAAAATTGTCAAGTAATCAACTATTAGTGGGTTAATTAGAATGACCGCGGTTATTGGTGCGTAGATTTAAAAATTTTATTAATTTAAAAACTGACGTTTCGATTCAGCTTCAAGTCATCTTCAGTTATAATTCCTTTTCTTTTAAGCGCAAATACCATACATACGTTTGTGAGATGCTCCCAGGCTAGGCAATCCACCGGTTAGGACCCACGAACAATTTTTATGGGAAGATTAATTTCCAGCCATTGTATAGAACATTAACGTTGACTTTTTAGTCTCTTGTTACAAATTTGTGTTCAACATTGTTTCCACCGCTCCCTTACCGTAAAATTACTCACCAGAGGAGCCCGCAAATTAACAAAAACCAGTCGCATTCATTCCACTTGAATTACACAAATTATTCGACTTGTAACGATCATACTTCCGCGTAATGACCTGTCAGGTCTTTTATGATTTTTGGATTTAAATGGATTCAGAAAATCTGAAGCGTGAATTTGAAAATGTCAAAATAAATTTATTTCTATCAATTTTAATTCATTTTTGTTTGTATGGAACTTTCGACATAATATGACATCATTTCAAAACTAAAATCACGGATGTTAAGTTAAATTTATGCACTATTCAACGAAGGAAAATATTGACGCATATAGGCAGCGTAATGGGAAGAGCGTAGTGTGCTATTTAGCACTGTATACCATCCGCTTGAACCCGCTGGTATTAACATTAGGAGCCTGCACAAACAGTGGAGAAAGAGGTTTGATAACCATCCTGGATACGTATTCTGTACACGTTTTTCTTGTTCATAACGATAGTTATCAGTGTCGTTGCGCAGATAGGGTTACTGCACCAGTCGCTGAACAGTCACCAATAAATGACTACTTCAGAAATATATTAAAATAATAAAACTTTAGTATAATAAATTATAAATTAATTGATATTTTTTAAATCTAATTTTTATTCAGATTTGATTAAAACATTATTTTTTATTTAAATATGTAATAATATTAAGTAAAACTGGAAAATATGTACCTTACTTCAAAAATGTATCTGTAATAGAAATTTACTATAAGCAAAGTCGAATGTACGTACTACAAGAAAACATTTTTATATTTAATATTTATTATCAAAGAACTTAAAATCGATTGTTTTAGGATCGCATAATACTAAAATTTTATTTATTGTCTGTTTATTATTGTATTTTATTTGTTTATATTTATATTTTCTGTAGGTCAAATATTGGTGCATTCCTTTCTTGTTTGTATATACCAATAAACACTATATCAATCATTAACTAGCAAACCGAACGCGAAACGGTTGTATTAGTGAACGATCAGTTATGTTCAAGTGGTATCTGCCAAACAGTTATCATTAAATTAAAGGTTATTTTGTATATTTACGTACATAGAGGTAAATATTAGCCTTTTTAATTGTTATTATATATTGGTACAACAAAAATTAAAAGAAGAAGAGCAAATAGAAAAGAAAAAGCAGCGATTGTCAAAACAAAAATTAAAAGAAGAAGAACAAATAGAAAAGAAAAAGCAGCGATTGGCAAAACAAAAATTAAACGAGAATATAAAAAAGGAAAAGAACATAAAAATAAATACTAAGAAGGTAAAAGATTTTATAAAAAATTAAAAAGCAAAAGGCTTTACTTTAACAATGTTAACATTTATTACTTTATCCAGTCGAGGTTTATAAATATTCCTACAATTTCGCAAAGTTAATCGAAATTCAATATTCAGCATACTAATTCCTTTAGCGGTGTAGTCTTGTGATATTATCTCATCAATTAATTTCTAAAAATTAAAAAAATTTTTTGTGCCAAAAATTAATTCCTAAAAATAATTAATTGATTTATTAGAAAGGTTAAATGACATAACTTAGTTTAATACCAAAGAATATTGTTCTTGTAATATTTTTTGTGCAATCTGTTATGTGCAATTTTTTACGTGCAATATTAAATAAAAAAAGTTTTAATTAACTAAATATGTACTTTTATTTTATTAAAAATAAATATTTCTTTTATTTTGAAAAGAAAATTTATACATTGGTCATTCACCAGTACGCATCGGTCATTAATTGATGCTCAACGGTCATTTACTGGTGTTTTTTTTACGTTTTTTCACTTTTTAAATCAAAACTATTATTCCCTTCTTATTTTTTAAAGATAATATATGATATTTTTAAAGAATAAATAAGTAGCTTTTAGTATTCAATGGTTGGATATTTTTTTCTCTTTTATGTGCGTACTATAATTCACAAAATATATGGTGAATTTCTTATTTGTTCATTGCCTGGTGTAGTGACCTTATTTTACATAGCAAGAAAGCTGCGCAACAACATCGACAATTATCGTTAAGAACAAAAAGCATATACAGAACACATACCCTGCAGGCAAACTCTGCTCGAATTTTCGTTGTTTCAATATCTTTTCTTGCTGAATTTAGTATAGGTCTTGTTCAAAATGCTTTAGAAAGCATTTTATCACCGTCAATTTATATGTTGAAAAGAGTTTAGATTTTCAAAATGCAATATGTCCACTCGTTCAAACAAATGCGTTTTATTTGTTTTTATTTGTTTTAGTTAAAGTCCATAATGCAATTCGAATGTCTTTTTTGTATAGCATATCAATTGATGGTGAAAAAATACTATTTGAACATCTTAAAGTAACTTATAATAAAATATGAATAACATATTTCAACACTACGTCATCACAAACACAAAACATAAAATTTTTGATAAAACGCATTTTGAAAATCTGCTCCTCATATATTCTTGTTTATACATGAAACAATGTACATAAAATTGTACATGAAAATTTTGCTTATACATATATGTAAAAATTTAATGTTTTTTAAGGAATTTAATAATTTTAAATTCCAAAATATTTTTTATATTCTTATTTTAATATTATAATAGTCATCTCAAGAGCACATATCTATATAACACAGAAGTTTGCAGCAACATTGCATGTTACAGTGTAATGTTCCAGAAATGTTAATGTTGCAAAAACTTTTTTGCAATATGACTTCATCAATGTTTCATTAACATTTTAAAAATATTGTAAAAAAATAATATCTTCTGCTCTATTTGCGAGCAATATACGTCACTGTTAAATGAATGCGGCAGTGTTTTGTTTCTCGCAATTAAAAATCCACGGAAAATAAAATAAAAGATGCAGCATTATGAGATTTTTTAATAATAAATTGATAAAATGATTCCTTGAAAGGACAAACTCCCAAAACTGTGTTTGAACACTAAAGTAAATCAGATATATTTTAATATTTAAATTTTTTGTTTTCTTATGTAAAAATTGATTTAGAAATAATATATTATAATATAGATTCATGACTGTGAATTGTATTTAGAATAGATGATATTTCTGGATATGTGTTAATATAATAATATCTTAAATATTATCACAGAATCACCAAAACATGTTATATATGTATATTGTAGTATTGCTTCAATATTTCATTGCAATATTTTTAAAAGCGGATATTGCTGCAATGTTGCAGCAACATTGTCGCAATGTTGTAATTTTGCAATAAAATATTTCTGCAACGTTGCTACAATTTTTCTATGTTATATGGGAGATATAATTGTTTTAATAATAACAATGTTAAAAAATTCAAATTTTTGGTTTGAAGATATTGTTATGTTTTATCCAATATTTTTTCTTTTCAGTTCATGAAAATTATTATTGAATATATTTTTCTAGATGATACTGTACAAAATTTCTTCTTATAAGCAAGTTATGTTTGTTTAATGCTATAATCTCATTTCAATGTTTAATTTTTAAAAAATAAACATATTTTTAAAACAGGAATATTTTTCCTTTCTATACGGATATTTTTTAAATAAATATATCTTGATATATTGGCGAAAAAAATGTGATTTCCTCAGAATATCTGAAGATTTTTGTTTCTTGATTTTAAATAAATTACAAATAAAATAATAATTAAGAACAATTTTTAACGCAATTTCTTAGTTTAGAAAATAATTTGACGAGAGTTTCATTCCAAAAAGTCAAAATTTATTCAAGTTTATTAGCTTCTTTTCGTAATTTTACTCATATTACATTGTTAGGTACGAATATAAGGACGGTCAGTTTGTTATGTCGATGGATCTGACGCCCGGTCCCTCAGAGGTTCACACGATCCTGGCAGCGGATTTGCCCAGAGGCAGAGTTTACTATCTTGCAACGGCGCCGGGTGAACCGACCCAGAGGAATTTGTATTCGGTGCCTCTGGACGGAAGCCAGAAACCAACTTGCATATCTTGCAAGTTGCTCACGCCAGAAGGTAAGTTCTCCAAATCACAAATATGAGCGAGCGAGCAAGCGAAAGAGCGAGCAAGCGAGAGAGCGAGAGAGAGAGAGAGAGAGAGAGAGGGGGGAACATTTGGCATTTTTCATCAATTTAGACGACTAGCTTACATCGAGCACTCTACGTGATGACCCTATCATCGCAAGATTCTATTTAAACTACGACGCCCCTCACGGGGAGAATATTTTACCAAGAGGCATGAAAACTTCATAGTCCTTAATGTCTGATCGTTCGTTTTACTTAGATTCGTGTCCGAAAGCGTCATACAAGGCCGGAGACCCGAGGGATGCTTAAGTGGAGTCTCGTAAGTGGTAGAGAAATTTCGGGACTCGTTGTCGAATGCATTTGTAACTTGTTCGGGCGATAGGTACACGTTCCAATTAAAACGGAAAGTCCATCGGGAATAATCTAATCTGACGAAAGCCGCAAGTCGCGTTCATGAATATTTTGCGCGCACGTGTGTTTGTGTGTACATGTGATAGGAAGGGGTTGGTAGACTCGCGGGAAAGATCTACGCAAACGGGACGATATGATGTAATCTACGGGCACTATCTCGCTCCCGTAGAAAATCGCCGCAATCTTCTCTTCGCATATTTCTGCAGGCGCGCCGAAAGTTGTGCGATTTCGAATAAGAATTTCCGAATTCTCCTCTCGCACGGATCCGGCACCGCGCCGCCGCCGCTGCGCGCGAACTTATCTTTGCGTGAACTTATTTCCTCCCATTCGCTACGCGAGAAGATTCCGAAAGATTCGACTCTTAATTCCTACGCGAGACGTCTCGCCGCGGCGCAAGAGAGGCGAGACTGAAATATTACTTTTAGTGCAAGTTTTTCCGGTTATCGACAGCAGCTATGTTTGCTAGATGGTGCGTTCTATCGCGTAAGAAAGATTAATTCGCCGGGCTATTTACACCCGCTGGTAGAATCAATGTCTATAAGAGACCTGTATCTCGATCGATTTCAAGTATATCTTATATCTGTTAAATATGACGTTTGCCGGAATTTGTTACGACCGGTGAAAAGCGGAAAGTGTCGAAATTTATGTCTCCTGTTTCCTCCAACAAAGAGCTAATGATGTATGTTCTATGTTGGTGGGTAGAATTTTATGTGCATTTCGATATCACGTATATTGTACGTACAGAGAAAAATGGTTCATACCGACCAACTGATTATGACTATACCTTCTAAAGCGATACTTCCATATTTCTTGGAAGCTAAACATTACACTGGTATTACTAATATTAAAAACATGATCTGCTTAGATAATTAAAGAAATAAAAGACTGCTGAAAACAATTTTTTGAAACACAAGAATAAAATTTCAAGATTTTTTTTTGCAAATTATATAGTTTAAATAATAGTGAGTACATTATTGATAATATTAGTTTATTTTAGATGCGGTTTCCTGAAACTGTATTGTTTATATTTTTCTCTTTTTTATATTTTTTTTTGTATCACAGTTTGGAAGATAAGATCGTTATGCAGCGTAAATCGATACATCTCTCCGTGAAAATAGACAATAACTACGAAGTCAATTACAATTACATATTGACAGATTCATGAATTTTTTTCACATTTTCTTAATACATATCTTAAAGTAAAAAAAACGGTGTCCAACACGATAGATCCACATATACACCAAAATAAATTTATAAAGTGAAAGGGTTCAATTTTAGACTCTTAATTTTATAAACTTATTGTTTAATATATAAAAATATATGTTATTAGATTGGTGCAAAAGTTCTTGACGATGCGGACAGATGACAGTATATAGAGCAAAAGGGAGTAATACGGCATTCATTTTCATTTTACTAAATTATCAACTTTGTTAATAATCAATATTTTCTATTGAAACTTGAACGATTATATTCATTAAAGTGTTGTTTAACACATTCAAAATTCCAAGTAATGAAATATTTATTATTTAGAACGTAATTTTTAACCCGTTGAAGTCACTAGGGGTCCAAAAGAACCCACGCTAACTTTAATGGTACACAGACTATTCAAAATCAAACAACCTTTTATGAAACTAATTTTTATCTAAAAGTATACTATCTTGAGAATACACCCCGAAATTTTTGTTGAATTATCCCAAAAATTAAAAATTTTATGAATATTTTTATAAAAACGTTAAATTTTGCAGTTTTTTTAAATTTGAATCTTTGCATTATGTTAAATTCTAATTAAAAAAATTATTGGATGATAAAGACCTCAAGGTATGCTCAGTAAAATTTTTCGATGAAATATCGAAAAAGCTGGCAAATAGCGACTGATTTTCTGCAGGGAGTCCAGTGAACCCCATAAAACCGTTATGTTATTATTTGAAAGTGTGACCTCAACGGGTTAAAATTGTGACATACTGTATAATCGACGGAAGAGGAAACTTGGTGATAATAATTGAGTAGCTAATTGGCTAGCGCAAAAATAAATTTAAAAGTTGGATTACTTTAAGAAACACACAGTATTTTGTTACAAAATTATATATTTTTAATTATTCATCGCTTCGAATTTTCCTGATTAGAATTTTTCTGCATTCAGAAACATTAGAGATATCATCTTATCCTTATTTAACACTAAACAACAAGGATAAAATGATATTTCTAATGTTTTTAAATACAGCCCTTTAGACAATCGATTTATTCAAGAAATATTTCAATATAAAAATTTTGTTCATAACGGAAATAATAGCGATAGCTGTAATATCCACAGTAGCCATAACACTCCTTTCTCTTCGATGTATTAGTATGAGTAGGAACATTTATAGTTTTTTTGTAAGTTGACACCTCTGCATTAACATTTATTGTTTTCTTTTCACCAAAAGAAAAGTATTGTTGATGCACACAGAATTATTTGTAAAATGTATGGTGAAAATATAGCCGTTAGAACTTGGTTTGGACGATTTAAAAACAGTGATTTTAATATCAATGACAAAGAACGCTCCGGACGTCCTGTTGTAGAAGAGGAGTTGCAAGCATTGCTCAATGAAGACTCGGCCCAATTAACTCGTAAACTTGCATTACGACTTAAGTGATCATTCAACAATTATTTGTCGCTCTTGTTTAAATGCAATGGGAAAAATCTAGAAGTAAAAAATCCAAAAGTATGGAAAGTGGCCATATACGAATTATCCGAACGCGCAATTGGCAACCGATACTTTTTATTGCTTGTTAAGCAAAAATAAAAAGTTTTTTTGTGGCGTATTGTAACTGGTGATGAAAAATCAATTTTTTTCGGTAATTTTATTGTGAACTGACTGCTATTATCGACTGAGCGCGACTGGAGTCTCGAAAATTGATACGGCTACTTTTTGAAAGAAAAATAATTGCGAAGGCTTGCGTTACTGAGGGCACTTAGACCCATTTGGTCCTGTTCAAGACAGCGAAGCAAAATCATATAATTTTGTGTCAGCCGTAAATTGTTAGAATTTTGTATTGAGAATGATGATTCGATGATTATACGAAGGTGTAATAAAGTTTTGAAGATCGTAGCATCATTGCATTCATTCACGAGAACGGAAGATTCTCGGATTACCACGTTCAATTCTTTAATTTATGTTATCGCCTATAAGAAGGTTCGACCAAATAGCGTGTGGAATCTCTCGACTTCGGCATGGCTTCGAACACGGTCGACATGAGAAACGCCCGAACGAGAATCATACAATCTGAAAAGGCAAAAACATTAAGTAAAGCCCAATCAATTAACCACGTCGATGTCACGCCGCAATATATGGTCATAAGGTGTTGTGCATCTGATGGGACCAGGAAGGTGTAATCTTCTAGGAGCTGTTGTCACCGGATCAAACCATTTACGGATGACTGCTACAGCAAGCAACTAAAACAGCTGTAGAAAAGAATTACTTTAAAAACGCTCGTAAATGGCCAGCAACCTAGCAAGGTCATCTTGCTGCATGACAATGCTAGGCCACATATTGCTAAGAAGACCCAATAAAGCATTGTTGAAGTTGAAATAGGAAGTTCTTTTGCATCTGGCTTACTCACCATACGTTGCCCTTTCTGATTATTATTTATTCAGATGCAGTATGGCTTGTCTAGTGAATGTTTCTCAAATGTCGCAGATAAACGAAAATGGGTCGAGCAATAGATTATCCCATAAGACAATTCTTTTCGGCGTGGTATTCGCATGTTACTGGAAAGATGGGAAAAAGTCGTAGGAAACGATGAAAATTATTTTAATTAATTTATATTATATTAATTTTTAATTATAATAAAAGTTGCTAAAAATTGACAAGAACTTTTGCACCGATCTAATATTAATTTATTAATTTATTTTATAGTTCTTTCTCGAGGCTGTGTTTGAACTCTGCTATTACTGTTTGTGCCAATTTTAGGACTTAATTTCTCAGATACTCTTTTTGGGCAGGAATATAGAAGAAGTATGGAAGTAATGTCGTTACAGTTATTACCGGCGTTTAGTACCGGCGTCCTTTTTTTTTGTTACTGTAGCAGTAACAAAGTTATATTTTTTTAGTGGCAATAACAATAATATTATATTTACAGTTGTCAACGTGTCCCAATATCTATAATTTGCAAAAGAAAATCATATAAATTTTATTCACGCTTTTGACTTATATAGAAAAAGAATCATGAAAAAGAATCACTATAGGCTTTTACTTTTTAATTATTTCAACAGATCACGTTTTTTTAATATTAATATATTAGAATATTTAATTTCCAAGAAATAAAGAAACTCCACTTTAGAAAGTATGAAAATTATAAAATGACGTTATTAGCGACTTTCCTCTTGCATTAAATAAATTTTTATATATACTAATTTTTATACATACGATAATTAAATCTTGAATCAATTTTTACATATACTATATCACGCCGTCCGTGAGCGCATGGCAGCGCATAGTGAATGACGCAATCAAAAAACAAAAAAAAAAAGAACGCGAAATTATCTCGACCGAAATTATCTCGTTATGTAGAGGAGAGGGGGGTAAGATGACGAAGTGGGTAAGATGATGAATTGTTAATTTTTTCAAGTAACAAATAACGAACCGATAATTTATTAGAGACTTCACAAATGGTAATAAATATTCTGATAGTTTGATTTCCATCTGTCCATGAAAATAGATAATATGATAAGAAATGTATTTTGGAAGCACCTATCTGTAACTTTTTAGTGTTCGTTCATAAGGAATAACATAATTATAATAAATATTTTTATTCTTTCTATAAAATCATAATATTGTATAGCGAAAAAACGTATACAATAATATACTTACATTTTTTGATTTTCATATTGCAATATTTTATATTTTATAAACAAATAAACACGGCGACTGGGGGTAAGATTACAAAAGTTGTGCATTATAGGCAAGATAATGCATTTGTGCATTCGTTTTAACAGCATTCTGACAATATATAACGTAATTTTAATTGTAATATGTATCGTAATGTACATCACAATTGTAATAATTTTATTTTTGCAGATTATATAAATATTTTTCGTTTTATTTACGTTTTTCTTTAACTACATTGTAATATCAAAATAGTATAAGATTATTATATTGTAATAAATCTTTTTTATTCATTTTTAACTTTATTTGACTGTTTTTCACCTTATTCGGTATTAAAAGTCATCTTATCCGCTTATGGGGGCAAGATGATGAAATTGACATGTCCTAAAATAATTTAAATTTTAAAAAATTCTTGTTTATTTAACAATTTCTAATTTTTAATGATAAACAAGGTTTTAGTGAATCTAAAAAAATTGATTATTATTTTTACATTACCATAAAAATTAGCAAAAAACGACAAACCTTAAGGTCGTCATCTTACCCCCCCCTTTCCCCGACATGCACCAAGATTGTTATTGGTAGGAATGGAACTATTTTGGTAACTTGTACCACAACTATAACGTTGAAACATTTTTGTTTTTTTATAATATGTGTTTTTTTATCTATTTGTGTTAAATTTGGCACGTATTTCCAATTTACTAAAAATTTGAAATCACTACTTTACTTTATTGCTAGTTATAATGTGTATCAATCAGGTCTAGACCAAAACGGTTAGCCACGTCTTTACCACTAATAACCAAACGCGCAAAAACGTTTTAATACATTTTGGTTGTTGTACCTGATTCACACCAAAATTCGCCTATAATGAATGGGAGATCAAAAAGCGTTGATAGTCGAAAGTTGGGCGCTAGATATGCTTTATAACGGTGTCAATTCACCAAATTATACCAAGTAATGAACACTAAAATTTTGCGACAACAACCGTTTTTTGCGCAAGGGCCGGCTAACTCTACCTAACGGTAAAGGGGTAGGCAAGAGCTACGCATGTTACTTAACAAGGAAACTGGCAGGCGAGAAATTTGACATACTAAATTTGACTACAATAGATAAAATTTATTTAAAACATTAAAACAGTTGCATTAATTCGTATGATAAAGCTTGTATGTATGTACATACACACAGAAATTCATGTAATCGCGAATATTATATGATACGGCGGTAGCGCGATAATAACTATTAAATACACGCATTTTGTCGATGTAAGACGACGAAACAGTCGACAAATTCGTTACCGTGGACGATCTTGATTCCAGCGACCAGTTGCTCCTGTTAATTACGCCCATGGGATGTGATTGCTAGTTCCACAGACAACAGATGCTCACGCAATGCGCGATGTTTCTAAGCTCCGCAATAACAAAGCTGGTACGTGATAGCAACGCCAAAATTGTGTAATACACAATTTTTCAAAACCGAATCAACAATCGAAATTATACAATTACTAAAACACCGCACAAACGTGATTAATGTTCTTACTGTGCTACAACATGAACGTAGCGATAATGTTAAAATACAAGGCACATTCCGAACGCAAACACACAGCTAGGACGACACGACGCAAGGGCAAATATTTACATACGACGTTGTTTCGACTTTCGCTGCCACAGCGACAACGAACGCAATAGTCGAACTGCAGTTTTAAAATTCTGTTTGCGAGCGGGTTAGATGACAACGACAAATTTTACCAATGCAACGAGCTTACAATTTTCTGCGGCGCGGCACGACCATGCGATAATCACACAGTTATATTCGTTACCGGTCTCCACGGCGATAACACGAGATGACATGAGCACGCGGTGCAGAGCTCAGTATCTGATTCTGCACGTTCTTCGGCTATCCCAACGACTGCTATACCCCGAGAGGGTGCATGCAACGCTCCACACGCGGATTTTCGCCGCTCGCGACGATGTTCCTGGAAGGCCCGTTGCACTTGCGGGCGATCGATTTATCCAACACAAACGAAAATGGCCTTACACGAATACGAATTAAGATCGGTAACAGAATACAAGCACGTCCTCGCTCGCTGCTTTTTTTTGTGTTTCACTTGGAACACGTATCATCACCTGCCCGAAACGGACTTTGAAGTTATTTAATGCAGAGCTAATGGTGTAGGGTGCCTATAAAAACGAATAGTAATCTCGCACCAGCGAGCCCAATGATCAGATAATCTTGCCCAATTTTTGGATAAAATTAAAGATGACTTTAAATTTCTTCCATTTATTACTCTTTAACGCCACATGATCAATTTCCTCATAATCATAGCTGCATTCACATCTTGCATTTTTAATATAGCCTTTTCTTGCTAGAGACGCATTCAAATTATTACGATTCGTTCTCAATCTATTTACTAAAGTTACAAAATATCTTTCTTTGTTAAATAAATAAAACCAAGGACATTTGTTATTTCTATCATAACAATTTTCAAAGTAATGAAAATGTTTGTACTCTTAAATGTATTTTTCTAATCATTTTACATTGCGTGTTATTCCAAGATTCTTCTTTAAATGAGCATCTAAATCACTAATAGGAATCTCAATAAAAACATCCGCAGAGTCATCAGTGCACATTCTTGCAATCAGCAATCTCATTAGTTTTAATTCCAAAATGAGACGGGATCCATACAAATAAAATTCTTTTTTGAAATAATTCCTTAAATTGACTATAGGCTTGTTTTCTATTTCTGCACTCTTCTAGACTGCACTGGAACGTTCTTTCTTGCTTTCACTAACTTTCAAATATATATTTATTTTATTTTAAGTGCATACTAATTCAGGGAGTTCAGGAACAGAAAACAAACGGTATGTAATTTTTTAATTTTAAGAACATATTTATTATGATAAACACTTATAACATTATTAGCAATGGCTTAAAGGACAGATTTAGCATTAGTAAAAATAACAATTAAGTATCTATCAAAAGTATCTATTTTATTCTCGACAATTTTTAAACAAAAGAGATTGCTATTGACTCTGCAGTAAATATAGAACTTTGTTTAGGTAGACTTAAACAATAACCCTCGTTCTGTTCTTCAATAACTATATCCGCACCTAATGATTGAGCTTGTGGAGATTTCGAACCATTTGTAAACAATAAATGTATTAATACCAATCCTGGTGAAAGTATTGGATAGGAAAATTTCTGCTTGAATCTATTTTAGTCCGAAATCTGTACTCAAAAGAGTCAGTTTTATACCGAGTAAATCTATGAATAAGGAATCGCATCCGATTAAATCCATCATAATCCAAAGTCAGCAGAAAGATTCAAGTCCGATTAAATCCGATCTATGCCTGATGAAAATAGGTATTATATCATTACATAATCCTAATAAACAAAACAATATTTTTGTAACATTTTAAAAACATTTTTTGCAACGAAAAAAATCCCGAGAAAGGAATTTTTCTTTAGAAATTTCCAAGCGGTCATCCATCCAAGTCGTAACCGCGGCAAATGATGCTTGACCTCTGCGACTGCTGCGAACTGATCCCTCGTGATGATCTGTAAACAGTTTGTGCTAATATATGTGTATATAACTGATAGATCAGCTAAATATATGTTATCGAAAAGATAAAGCACGTATAATTGAAGCATATTATTTATATAAATATATATAAAATTGTATATATCTTGGAATTATTCAGATTGAAAGCACGGACTGAGAAAAGTTTGAATGCTTGTTTCGGATTGTTATTGGATTTATTCTGATTGAACCTTGAGAAACCGTACGGATTAAAAAGGATTGAAAATCTTGCTTAGACAAAACTTGAATTTGTTCTGATTGGACTTACGCATTGAGAAGAATTAAAGAAATTATAAGAATACGCCTCAAATTCATTCGCACTGAACTCATGGATTAAGTATTGAACGACTGTTTCGGATTGGTCAGATTTATACAGATTAAGATTAAAATTGGAGAGAACGTACAGATTGAAATTGCTTTCCTGGTTGTATTACAGATTCAATTGGATAAAACTTGAAGTTGATGCGCTTTTTTTTTAACTAAGCATCTTGAACCTCCCCCATGGGAATTAGGTTATATGACGCTGGTGTGTGTGACTATACTTGCTCTCAAACCTCAGACATAATAGCGTTGAGTCACCTAATGCGATATAGGGTAAGGTTGCCGAAATCGCACCACTTTTGACATAAAGACTTATAACTAAGGAATTATGAAGAATATTTTTAATTTTTTTACATCATAAGAACAACATTTCTCCTTTCATATATATTTTTTTCAGAATTTTATGTATTGTCATAAATTTTTAAATGACGATTTTTAAGAAGCCTTTAAATAATGCGATTTAGGTAACTGGTCTACTAAATCGCATCACAGGTTAATCTTCAAATTATTTTCTACTTGATTGGAATAATTCATCAGAACTCAGGCTAGTGATAATTCATTGATGGTTTTCATAATTTCTTCCTCTTTATTTCATTGTTTTTTAACTTATTCCAGTTAATTTTCTTTTTAACATTTTTAAAGACCCTTATGGTATTTCACACATAACTAAAGCTAGTAAATCTATTAATACTGTTACAGAAATTTATAAAGTTTTTTTTTAATTTTTTCAATAATAGCTCTAATTCTTTATATTCTACGAAGTCTATTCTATCACGAGTGTATGTCCATTTGTTTAATGTATTTTTTTAGTTTCAATATTTCCTCACGCTCTTGGTCTTACCACCTTATTTGTTGTTTGTGACATTTATTACTGAGTCTGGGGGTCAATTGTGTATCATGTGACTAAAGTGAAAATTGCAAAAGTGACCAAATTCATTAGGTGTTGACCAATGAAATTATAAATACTCTAGTAAATTTGTTCACTTTTGTCATTTTCACTCTAGTTACATGATACACAATCGACCCCCTGATTTTGACTTCCCCGCTACTATCCATGAAGTTATCTTCAGCTGTCTTACCTGATGCTAGCTTGGTAAATTTCACCATAAATTTAACAAAATTAGAGTACCTTGGTATGCTTGTTCCATATCATACAAATACTCCATCACTCCAGGATTCTGATCCCAAAAAGATTTATCCATTAAAGCTGCATATTGTAACCAAGCTGTCTTTTTGTTAGTAATTCTATTGGATCGTTTTTTGTATAAATGAGTTTCATTACTCAAAGATAACAAAATAGGAAAATGGTCTGATTTCCATGCATCATCCCCTTACTCGTTATTGATGAATCCTGCCAAGTATTGATTAGTAAAGATCAAATTCAAATTGGAAACCCGCTGATTATCAAAATTAAGTCTCGATTTAGTGTCAATATTAATACAAATATACCTTTTATTAAACATTGCACTCAATAAGTACTCTTTATTACTATCAATGTATTTGCAGTTCCATGATGTATGATGTGGATTAAATCGCCTACTATTAAACAATCCTCTTTATCCTCCTTAACTTTCCTGTACTTTCGATTTTCCAATAGAATCTTGACCACCATTAAAAGAATGAGTTTTAAAAAAGCTAGATGAACTATAGTATTACTTACTAGATTAGATTCCCTATTTAAAGTCACATATCGGCCGTACCTTTTATTAATCTTTCCGCCTCTGTAAAAAAAATATTATACGCTATAACTTATTTTTTTACTTAAAAAAACCGGATACAATCTAGAGGTCGATTAGTGACGCCTCCACAGTTTCTACAGAATATTGGCTTTTTACGTTTACCGTGAGCATTTTCTCTCATCACGTATGAAACATTTAACTTCATTCTTACAATGTACTTTGATATAACCAAATATAAAGTAATTAAAACATTGCGCGTAACTCGTATTTCAACATACGGTTTAATTCTTAAACCTACTTATAAATTATTGCAAATTATAAGTTTATCTTTAATTTTTAAACCCTTCATAGTTATTATAAAATTATTTGTATTTACAATCTTAAATTTCTTCTCAGACTTATCCCAAACTCTTCTTCTCATCCTTTCTAGTTTGATAATACCATCCCTATATATATTATAATATGCCATAATTCCTGAATATCAAAAGGCCAATCAGCATTATACCTTTAGAAATAACGCTTCTTCTATCAATAAATCCAACAAGCCATTTATTTTCTAACTTATCTAGTTTTTCCAAGCAATTATTAAGGTCTTTAACATTTTTAAACAATAATATTGCTAAATTAAATTTTTGTATAGCTATATTAACGGGATATATCTGGTTTTTATACCATACTAAAATTTTGGTGCAATTTTTCCTTTTGTTTGATATATTATGTTTAGCAATAATTTTACATAGAATGTTATAACCGCCTTTAACTGCTGAATTAAATCTTTTAATATTTACGCTAAGCAAATTATCCTGAGCCGATTTCTCTAATTAGAATTTTGAAGGGCGCCATTGACAACAAAATAACTTTCTACCTTAGTTTCTTAATAATAAGATTGACTTTGGTTTGACCTAAATATCGCGTCTTTGTCCGCTTTCTTGTTCAAAACATCGTATCTTGTTACAGTATCGCTCCGTGATTGGTTTGTTGTACCATTCAAATTTTCTATAACTTCCATGTTCTAAACCGTCATCCGAGCCTTCTCTCAATATGACTTTCTTTATTAGATCTAAATTTTCAGATTGTCGACTCGAGTTTTTCACAGAACTACACAGGCTATGATGATTATCTTCAGATTAATCCTCACTAACTTTAGACAAGCAATACCCGCAATACATTATTATACTAGCACTTTGCTCCCACAACTCACTGATGATTTCTGCCTTTGTCCAATTTTCTATTCTCTTTGTAAAGATTAAATCTGTTCCCTTGTCCGATCGAAAGAACGTTGGGCATTATTCAAATGCTTCCCGATGTTAATAAAATAATGCTAGGCACCCGTGACTCTCTCTCTTTCTCTCTCTTTCTTTCTCTCTCTCTCTCACACTCTCTATCCACACTACCTCTGCAAACACTCAAAGTTCAGCAAGCAATTAGTGCTGCGCACGTCCGATCGCTACTACAGTCGAAACGCGACTTCTTCGTACGGCTTTACAAAATGAGGTTAATCACAAGGCACTCTCACCGTTAAGAAGGATCTTCTCGTCGTCGTCCTCTCAGTCGTCTTACGACAGCTGCTCCCCGGTCGCCTCTCTCTCTCTCTCTCTCTCTCTTTCTCGCTCGCTTCCTTTATGGCTTACCGGGCCGGTTGCAAGTCATTGCAAGTTGCTCTTTGCCCTAATGTTGTTAATAGCCCTAAGAAGAGTGTGATTTACTGGATTCAGGAATTTCAGTATCAGGATCGATGGCACTTGTACTCCTTCCTTGCCAGGATGCGCGCGACGCTCGCGCGTGGCAGCCAATCACTGCGCTCGCGTGGTCGATCATGCGGCACGCGCGTAATTTGGACTGCCACTTGAGGGTGTCTTCAGGATCCCGATGGCCGGTTTTCCGGAGGGAAAAATCCTTCGCCAGTTTCCTCCGACCTCGCCAATATTCTGGCTTCTATAGCCTTCTCTCCGGAACGGAGAGGAAGTTACAGTAGCCAGGATATTGGCAAGGTCGAAGGAAACTGGTCTTTCTTTCTTTTGAAGCTTGACGGGGTCGAAATTACTCCGGCTATTTTTGCCAACAGTCTCTCTTTCTAGCGACTCTTTGGGGTCTCTGTGCAAAGATCTACCGTTGTTTGGCTCGAAACTTCTTCCACAAATTTGCTTCCACTCCCCGCCGTCTGCTGCTTGCCGCTTGCTCCTTTGCTGGCGTTGCTCAATGCGGCGATTGTACCTGCAATTTATTTTACATATAAAAATTAAATAAAGAATTAATAAAGAAAATAACAAAACGCGAACGCAGCTCTCTTCTGGAGACTGCTCTGAGGATCCATCTATATTTATGGTCCTCGATCCCCAGTTCAGTGCGAGCGCAAACCCGCGCTCTGTGACGGTGGCGAAACGTTGCTTTGTTGTAGTGGATTGCAACGTCACAACTAAATTATAAGAGTTTAATAAATATTCATGCAAAAGTTTATTCAAATCTAGTTAGTCGTCAAAATTATTTGCCAGCAAAATATAGTCAATTTTGCTGCTCAAGCTACTAAATGCCAAATTTTTTGTTATTTTATTCCTTACAGCTGGTTTCAGAGCAAAAATTTGGATATTCATGACTAAAATTTTTCACCGTTGATTAAGGAAAAGAAAAAGAATAAACTTAAGAAGCCTTAGGTTTTATTCATCTTCTTTGTCCTAAAAACCTGTAGTTTTTAAATTTGGATCATTTTTAACTAGTATTGGTAACCAACATTTTTAAATGTTGCAAGGAAACAAATGCACCTACGCGACCGCGTCTTTCTCGAGTCAGAGATCGCATTACGCCCTCACCTGTTCTGGACCTGATCCGGCTACAGTGACGATCTACAATGCGACTCATTATCCAATTTTGATTTGGCACACTAATAAAAACACAAGGTTACGTTTGTCGCAACGACTAATTCCGCAACGAAAAGATTTCAAGATTAACGTGAACGGCTATGACAGCAGAGTCAGATTGCTCCTGCCGCCAGATTTCGACGAAAGCAAATCATACCCCTTACTAGTATTTGTGTAAGTATGACTTTCCAATATAAGCAATGAAAAAAGAGTATTACAAAAAAGCCTGATTTATCGTACTTAGGAAATGTAAAATATATCTTTATAAAAATATGTTACCGTTTTTAGCGTGCGAAAATTATTAGTTTAAGTATAATGAAAACATGCATTTGGCACACTCAGCGAGAAATGATAATGGAATCGACATCAAAATGATGATTTCGACGTCGAATGAATATCGAAATCATCATTTTGATGTCGGTTCAATGTCGATTCCATTTTCATTTTTCGCTAGACAATGAGTACGACTCTATTTTCAGGTCACAAACAGGAAATTATTTTTATGAATAGCCACTTATTAACCACTTTTTTTCTCTCATCCATTATCCGATGCATTAGATTTTTATAAATCATGTTCTAAATAATAAATATTTTATTATTTCGAGTCTAGAATCTGTCAAACAACACTTTGACGAATATAAGCGTTCAAGTTTCAATAAAAAATATTAATTATAAATTAAGATATTTATTAAAATAAAAATGAGTGCTCTTCTCCATTATTTGAATATTATGTCTATTGTATTATTTACTTATGAATTGGAAGACAGAGAAGAAGAAGGTAATATTTTTATTTTATTGAAATTTTGTTACTAATTAATATTTTGTACTGAAATTTAAACAATTATATTTGTTAAAGTGATGTTTAACAGATTTTAGAAGGTTCTCAAAGTAATGAAATATTTATTACAAGAATAAGTTAAAAATTATCCGCATTTTTGCTAAAACTCGTCTTTAAGTTTGTCACACTGCTACTTCCGGGCAGACAGGCTTTAAGTTGGCACTACTGGGGCTCCATAATCAAAGCTGGACCTTGATCGCGTCAGTTTGTTTACCGCTACTAGCGTGTAAATATGACTACTCCGCTAGAAATTTGCACCAAGAAGAAACAGAGAGCTGTGATACGATTTCTTTAGTCGGAAGTAGTGAAAGGTGCTGAAATTTATCGAAGGTTTTCAACACAATGCGGAGACAGTGCTTTACCACGCAGAAGTGTATATGAATAGATCAAAAAGTTTAAAAGTGGACGCACAAGTGTGACACACGAAGAGGGAGCAGGACGCCTGTCAACTTCTACTACCGACGAAAAGGTTCAGCAAGATCAAAAGTTAATACTGACAAACCGGCATATTGTGTTAAAAGCCTCCGATGAATTTCACTCCTTCTGACTAAAGAAATCGTACAGCTTTTTGTTCCTCCTTGGTGCAAACTTCTAGCGGAGCAATCATATTTACATACTCGTAGCGGTAAACAAATTGACGCGATCAAGGTCCAGCTTTGATTATAGGACTCTAGTAGTGCTAACTTAAAGCCTGTTTGCCCGAAAGGCAGTGTGACAAACTTAAAGACGTGTTCTAACAAAAGTGCGGATAATTTTTGTACTTACCCTAGTACTTAGGACATGGCTTAGAAAAATATGACACATTGCAAAATCAATAGAAAAGAAAAATGGTGGTAACATGGCTAGCCCAAAAATAAATTTTAAAAATTGATTTAATTTAAAAAACCGTATTTTATTACAAAATTATATATTTTTAATTTTTAATTTTAGAATTTTCCTGATTTTGAATTTTTATGCGTACAAAAACACTAGAAATATTATTTTATTCTTGTTTAACATTAAATAACAAACATAAAATGATATCTATTTTGAAATGTTTGAGAAGTCAGTTTTCTATAGTGACAATCGATTTATAGAAAAAATATTTTGATATGAAAGTTTTGCTCAAAAAGTGATATTAACAAATTATCCATTATATTGTTTAACTTTGCATAATTCCAATTTATACAGCCAAATAAAAGTTAAATAATAAAGCTAAGTTAAATAAAAAAAAATTTGACTGTATATATATTTGTGTATTAATATGCTCAAGTTTAAAAGCAATGAGAAAAAATGTGTAATTAAGTGCTAAAATGTTCCGTGAAAAAGTTTAGAAGTGCTCAAAAATAAAAATGCCTTATTGTCAACTACTGTGTATTGGTATACTAGCGCCACTAAAAAATGGAGGACTACTAAATAAATAATTGCATAAGCAGTAGTTAGAATTCGTCATTTAATAACAAAGATAATAGAAGTAACCGTAATGTCTACAGTAGCTATAATACTCTTTTTTTCCTCTCTAATTAGGAAGACTACCCAACTGCTAGTCGCTGATCCCCCCGACAAGTAATATGTCATTGGAAAGCATGTGTTAAGATGATCACAGATATAAAGGTCATTGCTTCCCGAACAAACCTCGGTACAATATTTACAGGGCTTCTTAGTGATAATTTTATAACTTTCATGCCTCATAACTCGAAAAATACTTAAATAAAAAACAGTAATATAGTGTTTTGAAAAGCTCTCGATAACAGCTATTAGATTTTAAAACTAAAAGTAAGATGTCTATTAAGAAAAATGATTTAACCTTGACCTGACCTTAAAAATTCCAAGGTCAAACTGATAAGCTCGATAAATAAATCTTTTTAAACCCTACAACTTTTATTTGAAACATATTTCCATAAAACTTATAGTATTTTCTGAGATAATCCAGTTCCGACTTTTCTAATATATCTTGTAAATACCGTACCGAGGTTCATTCAGAAGGCAACAACCTGTATATGGGTGATCACCTCGGTGAGTACTTTCCAATGATATATTATTTGTCGGGATCGGCGACAAGAAGCAGGGAGGTTTTCCTTTTAAGTACTAAAATATATTGAAAGTTAGGCGAAATCTGCGCGTTTCCTACTTGGTTCACCTCTTGTGAAGAAAAGAGAAACGTATTAACATATTGTCACTCAGATGAAAAATGAGTTATGAAAATGGGTAATATACTAAAAAATATTTATATGCATACGTGTTCTCGTGTATACTTGACATGTTCCTTCGCAATAGACTACGAGAGAAATGCTTGAGAGTGCAAGAAAATAAAAGTGATAAAACGAGCTAAAAATGGTTTACAGATGTAAAAACAGTAATTATTTTATATATTGTACTGTTATTTAATAACAGAATAGACATCATTTTTTATAGTTTTTAAAACGAGTAATCTAATGGTGCTGGTTAAAATCACATGATGGGAATGAGTAACAAATTGAATTTAAATTTGAGAAAAGTGTGGAGTCGTAGTTATTTGCGAGATGGGTTGATATCCTGTATGTATTGATGGTACACAACGTGATGCGTCATTTTTTGATATTAAAAATATAGAATATTTTATAAAAATTTCGTAAAAAAATATATTTTGAATACGCATCCCAGGTAGCAACGTTGACGTTATTTGTCGCCATTTTAACATCAAAATGTCGCGAAAGACGTTGTTTTAACGTTAAAATGACGACAAATAACGTCAGCTTGCTACCGAGGATGTACATGCGCGCTATCTATGCGCCTGATATTTTTGCTATTAAATATAGTATTTTTGTAAGATATTCCATACTTTTAATGTTAAAACGTGATGTATCACATTGTGTACTACCAACACATATGTATAGCGCAGCGACCAGTCTTGCGAATAACTGCAACGCCATGCATTTCCCTGATTTAAGGGGTAACACTACAATAGAGCTTCCAAAAAAAGCTTATTTTTGGTCATTTTTTATGGGAAAACGGGTAACACAAAATCCGTTTAAAGTGCCTTATTCTACATGCTTTGAAGTATTAAAAAATTTTTTTTTGCATTTTTTTATTACAAAATGGCGGTGACAAAGCTTGGCAACGATGACTACTCGTTTCGGAACGTGCCTTACTGCCGCACCAAAATCTGCTACAATTTTTTCTCTAGAACAAAAAACCATTTTTTTTAATTTTTTAAATTTTTTATGTCATTAACTAGCAAAGTATGTACAAAAATAAAAATAATTTTTTTTTGTAAAAATAATACAAGTTTGAAGAAAAATATTTATTTTTTTGCAAAAAATTTTGCCGAAAATTGTTTATAAAAAATTAGTTTACAACAAAACGTAAAATCTGTATGTACTTCGCTGACAAATGTATTTTAGAAGCTACAGTTAAAATTTCAAGTGAATCGGTCAGGATTTATGGAAGTTATGAATGCGGCAAGCTTAAAAAATATGATTTTGAGAAAACCGTTTAAAGTTTTATGTAACAGAGATAGAAATTTGTCGAGATAGAAATTTACCTTTAATTTGCGATGCCTACACCATACAATTGGCCTTCCTTATTGATGTTCGCTTTTTCCTGATCTCTCTTGGCCGATTTTAAAGAAAATTCACTGTAGGTAACTAATTCGATTATTATTCTCAAAAAAATCCCTTCACAAACGCTTCAAATCTTACCGAAAAGATGCTTTACACTTCCAAAAATGACACTTAGGAATCTTTCTTTGCTTTTAGACCTTTTGTACCTTATTTCTAAGACCTTAAAGCATCATTTAAGTAAAAAAAAAAGAAAACTGATTTTTTGAAAATTCTACAGTGGTGTTACCCCTTAAACTCGAGATTTTATGTGTTCTTATTATGTGATGTAATTTTAACTAATATCGGATTGCTCAAAATCTATAAAAGGTGATATCTATTTTACTTCTTATCGAGCGTAGCAAAAAGAGGCTTTTTCATAACGTTCTTTTTTTGTAATAAAATAATATCTGCTATTTTTCCATGCGGTAGTTTAACAAGAGAGATGTGCATTTATAGTTTTATATTAAAAAACAAAATTTTTTACAAAGACAAGGATAGAAAACAAAACTTGAAAATTAGTGACATGTATGTAAAACAATAAAACTAGTTTTATTGTAAAGTACATTTTTTTTATTACTTATCATGCGTTATGTTACGCTAGATTAGAAGATAAATGTAGATATGTTTATGATATCGAGTGTAGATTTCGAAAAATTTTAATGTTGCGCAAAATAAAACGTCAACTTTAAGGAAACAACATTTTGCATAACAGAACCTAACATTCACATTTTATAAAATGTACAAGTTTGAATAGAATTAAAGCTACAATTCCCTGACGCAAATTTAGCTACATATTTTTAGAGAAAAAAGTACCTTATTTTTATTGTTTTATTAATGTGTTTATATATATAAACGCGTATAAACACGTAATATATATATATATATTTAAAAATCTGACTGGTACTAACAAGCATTAATATTTCATGTGTATGTATGTTAATAGCGGTTACATTGTTATTATATTCGACGTTATGATTGATCGACACGCAAAAAATTACAGATTTAAAATTGGACCTTTGATCGGGTCTATTTGCTCAGCCGATTCATGACGGGGCTTTCGCGACGATTGATTACCTTTAATGACCCTCGTTCATTTTTTCCTTCTTTTTTAAGAAGCATTTGCAATATGTATCGACTGCTCCACCTACTTAGAAATTCATGCTACCCATTTATAGCTCAGAACTGGATAAAATTGAACGTATCTCCCGTAATATTGAAAGAGAGAGAGAGAGAGAGAGAGAGAGATAAAGAGAGATAAAAACTAAAAACTATTCTTTAAAGCGCGTTTTTGTTTAATATTTGATAAAACGTTTGAAACCCACAGCTATGCCGGCCCGAACACAGTCAGGATCATCGATGACTTTAAAATCGGATATGAATACTATCTTACGACCAATCGAACAGTGGTCTACGCGTGGATCGATGCACGAGGATCCGCTTTTAAGGGTAGCAACATGCTTTTCGAGATATATCGGAAGTTGGGTACCGTAGAGATTGAAGATACAATTGCCGTCACCGCGTGAGTAATGTGAAAGTGATCGAAAATTACTTCGTTTCTCGCAAACGTCATTCCAAAAATGAAAATTTGTTACTTGTAGAATTCTGCAGAAGCGGTACAAGTGGATCGATGAGAATAGAACTGGCATATGGGGCTGGAGTTACGGTGGCTTCACCACTGGAATGGTGATGGCGAATGACGTCGACTCCGTCTTCAAATGTGGTATATCTGTCGCGCCTGTAACTTCTTGGATTTATTACGGTAATTAAACAGAGAATATTGAGACCCCCTTCAAAGAGAAGGGGGAAAGACCCCCAATTTTCTATAATATTGTTACGACCGAAGAGGTCGTATCGTACTATCGCACTCGCGCACTACTATAACAAGCGCGTTCGCAAATAAAGAGCAGACTTAGGTATATTTTAAGAATGACTTTATCAATTTGACCAGCTGTCAAACCAAAAGTCAGAACACAACAATAACCCGTCGATAACGAACGACAGTTCTTTTTCTTAATCAATCGAAGCCCAACAATATTCACGCAATATTCAAATATTCACAGTTGTAACAATATTAAATTGGAAAAAGAATCTGGTTGTCAGATTTAAATCCAGAATTAAAATTCTGGTAGATGCATTCAAATTTTGGTATATCTGTAGAAAAATAAACGAATCAAAATTTTTGTAGAAATTATTACACTGAGAAATAGTATATAAGATACGACACACCTGCACTGTAAAAAAATTTTCTCAAAATTACTCACTATAATAGGAATAAAGTTACTAAAGTTGAAATTTCCATTTTTAAATTCGCATTTCTAAATTTTCAATATACAAAGGTAAGATTAATTTTGTAATTTGTAATTAAGCAGATTGCAGAAATAAATTTACAACATGTATAGAAAGTTATAGAAATGATAAGGTCAATACGTTTAGCAATTGTATTACATATTGTACATTCAAATATTGCCTATTTATTATACATATTGTAAATAATAGAATGACTGCTTACTGTTACCCGCACATAGTGATGTTAGGTAAACAAAGTTTTCACGCATGCTCAGTGAACGTTATAATCGCATTATATTTCACAGCGATATATAGAATATTGTTGTATTGTAATGTTTAGATAATTACACATATTACAAAAATTTAGATAATTACATATAATATTTAAATATCCTGTCGTATACGTAATTTTCTGTATAAAATAAGATATATTTACTCAATAAAAGCAAATCTATATATTTTATGTGGAATTACATAATTTCTATAAAATTACATAAATTTATTTTTGCAGGATTATTGTAGTGTAATTTTTACATTCATTGTATGTAAATTTACTAAATTTTTTTACAATGTGATATGCCTTCTCAGTGTAGACACTAAGAAAAAATATACTAAAAAAAAACAAATTTTTCTTAATTTCAGTAAACCATGTGTTTGCATACAACTGTGAAGATATTTTTTATTTTTTAAATATTATATTTTTAATATAATTTTCCTCATTGTGGACTGATTGATGTAGTGTGTAGATTGAATGATTAATTTTTTCCTGCAAACTTGTTCAACTTTTTGCAACATATATATCTACATATCATCTTTCTTCATTTAATTGTTTATGATTTTTATAAATTTTCTTTATAAATTTTTTACATTTTTTTACATATTTTTACAAACGTTTTTATGTAGCTGATTGTCAGTATGTTGACAAATATAAAATTCAATTACCAAACATGATGGAAAATAGAAAAAGTATGATTTACTATAGGCAAGCTCGAATAGCCTGACTAGAATTGCAAATAAAGTCTCGTTTTTATCATTACAGACGTAGCAAATTTCTAATTCCATCTTTTCTTGTTCTTTTTTACTTTTTATTTCTAAGGTTTTTCTATTTTTTTTTTATTTTTTGCTTCTACTTATTTATATTTTTGTTTTCTAACTTTTTATTTTTGTTTTGTCTTTTTTTGCTCTTTTTGTAATACGTGAGTTTCCTGTAAAATGTGCTGTAAAAAAATGTGATTAAAAGTAGTATACAAAAGTATGTACATACTTTTGAAATTTTAACTTTACAATATGTTGCAAAGCAGTTGCAATTGATATTTATATACAAAGGCATTTTACAAGTGCTGCACGAGATGACTTTTCTATTTTTTCTGTGTAGCAATGAGTACAACATTTTTGCTTTTGATTTGAAATTAGTTCAGGCAAATATGCAATCACAAAACGCTTATTTTCATCTTGAACATGTGTAAAGTAATTAAATCTGATAATGAAGAACAAACAGTGCATAAATATTTACTATTATTTAGAAAGGATACAGACCATTTACGTAAATTGCAATTCTAGCAGCTCTTAATTCATAGGGTGATTGAACTATATTGAGGATGACAAGTTTTTGAAAAATATATTAAAACATTGTTATAATATCTCTTTCGATTATGTTCTTTGTAACTTAGTAATGAAAACAACTGATAGATATTGATTTGCCATTTTAAATTTGTCATTTCTGATTTGATTTCATCTCGGATTTAATTTTTCCCTTAAAACTTTCAAGTATGTCAAGTTTCGTTAAATTCTAAAAAAATTTAACAATATTTATTTGCCTTAATAGGTTGGCCATCTTAAATTTTCAAAATTTTTAAATTTGAAATCAATGATCCCAAGAAAAATCTTCCAAGTATCAAATTTTGTTGAAATTGGGCTGACAGAAAAATGTATGCCGCAGAGTTAACAGAATTTCTTAATAATACTATATTTATTAGAATCGATATACAATAGCAATTATTACAGCTAACATGCATATAAGTAGGAGACTTATTTTGATGTTTCTAATAATATTTTAGATACTATTATATTAATGCATTTAACATATATCATTTCCAGAAATATTATCATAGGTTCCTGAATTAATTCTTGTATAGAATTAATATATTGTCAAAATACATCTCTCATTTACTTCGAACCCTTTAGGCAATTGCATTCAAAAGAGAGAAATTATTTTATTATATTATATAATATCAATAAAATTGCGTTTTTTATCCTATTTTGTGTAATTTTTTAATTACAAGAAATAGACGCGTTCATTTGCCACGTATATTATTATAATTAGAAGTTTTATAAGATCGAATTAACACTTTTTTTAGAAAACACTAACTATATCCTTATATTAAGTCTATCAAATACTTTTGCTATAACTTATCAAATTTAAGCATGATTACTAGAAAAATTCTGTTTAGGCTTACAAAAATAAATTTGTTGATTTAATCAGGATTCTTTTCTTAATGTAACTTTGTCGTTGACAATAATTTTCTAGCATTTTCTCAGTGTTTTACATTAATCGATTAATTTATTTTTCAATTAAAATAATTGGCTAAATATATATAATTATAATTAATTTAATCAATTTAAGAAATTAATTGTCAAAAGATTTTGTATTAGTAAAAAATAATTAAATGTTTACTTTTTTATTTAAAAGATTTTGTATAATTATTCGAGTTAAGTCAATTATTAAGATTTGTTTAACTAAAGTAATTAATTAAAACTGTGTTTATCATTAATTATACAAAAACCTTTGATAATTATTGCAAAGCTTATCATTAATTTTTAATTGATTACTTTAACTTTAAGCAAAAATTTAATCAATTAATTATGCAAAATCTTAACAATTAACTTCTTAAATTGATTTAATCGATTGATTTAACCGATAATTGAAATAAATAACACATTGTTAATAAAAAAAATCAACAATGTTTAAAAAATCATGTTTGTTTTTAAAGTAATCAATCGTAAATTATTAAATTTTAATCAAATAAAAAAGTTATACATAAAGATGACAAATATCTATATCGATCTGCAGCAGATGCCCAATAATAATTTACATATCAATTTTTACAATCTCAACCCTATGCAAAATGCTCGCCGCATATTCAGTCTTTGAACCACAGTCATTACATAAAACCAAAGTTCAATGAAATTTACGATTAATTTAATAGTATTAATTCTAAAAAATATTTATGAAGAATTAATTTATAATTTTTACAAACAGTTATAAACTTAAATGTACTTGTTATAGTGGAAAGATATTTAAATCGATTTTAGTTGATAAATTATTTTATTTATTATATTAACCAATGCTATTCAGCTATTAATCAATACTATAAACTAGTGACTAAAGCTGATAAGTCGGTTCTTATATTTAAGACTATCTTAAGTACTATTTTAAGATCTTATCAACTAATCATAGAATTATATTATATTAATATCTTAAGACATTATTTAAGACCGTATTGAAATAAGAATCGACTTTGAATATCGACTTCAAACAGACGAATATTAATTAACTATTCATTTTTCAATCAGTAACAGTTAATTATTTTTAATCAGTTGAATTGACCACAATTACATACAACAAACTTTTAAATCAATTTATTTCGTTGATTAAAAATTGATTAGTTAAGATTTATTTCAAGGCAACTAAAAGAATCACTTATAATAAAAAACTAAATTTTAGTTGTAATTATGAATTGTAATAATATAATAAATTAATTAAATTTTGTCACTGTTTTTAGTATCGTCGTACGATTTATTACAGATTCCATCTACACTGAACGATTCATGGGACTACCAACTCCGGAGGACAATCTCTTCGGTTACGAACTCACAGATATCTCGCAACAATCGGAGGGAATACGCGGCAAAAAGTATATGCTGATACACGGCAGCGGGGACGATAACGTGCATTACCAGCAGGCGATGGCGCTCGCCAAGGCGCTGGAACATAATGACATCCTGTTCGAACAGGTCACGTATACGGACGAAGCACACTCTCTCGAAAACGTGTTCCCTCACCTCTATCACACAATGGACAAATTTTGGGGTGAATGCTTTAAGTGGGGACGCTGATCAGAATCACCAAAGAAAATCTGTAGCCTTCTTGGCTACGGATTCATTCGCGTTGCACGCTAAATTTTTACAACATAAGAAAACGTAATCGGTGTGAACCGAAAATTAATAAAGATTTATTTTGAATTTGTTTCAATTTGATCTTAATTCACACTGATTCAATATGAAACAATTTAGTGTGCTTCAAATAATATTAATGAGTCAAAGTGCTTTTATATATAAATATATTGTTAAGATTAAGACTACTATTCTCGAATGCTTGACCTAATCTTGAAAAAAGATGGTTAAAATGAAAAATATTATAAATAAGTTATGAAGCAATGTTTTTATCAGCAGTTCATATAAAAATATATTGTTTGGGAAAAAAAATAAAATTTTAAGTCAATGTGCATAACATATAAATAGAGAAGAAGAGGGTAATATGGCATCCATTTTAATTTTATTGAATTACTTGGTTATTTATAATAAATACTTTATATTGAAACTTGGACAATTATCAACAGATTAAATTTAAATAGGCTAATAAGAGTAACCGCGGTTGTTGGTGCGTGATATTGTAACAATTTTATTATCTTTCCATAAACTACGTAGGACGTTTTGACTCAGCTTCGAGACATTCTCAGCCACAAACCAAAGGTTAATAAAATAAAGTTAAAAAATATTTCTATTAATTGACGCACCTTTCAGCCAGCGTATACACTCGAGTATATATACATTCATGTGATAATACGCTCAACAACAAAACAATAGAAGTATGTGTAATTAAGTGCTAAAATGTACTTTGAAAAAAATTCAGAGTACTCAAAGGTAAAAATGCCGTATAATAATTGTTAGCTATTGTGTATTGGCACATTAGCGCCACTAAAAAATGGCAGGCTACTAATTAAATAATTTTATAAACAATTGTTAAAATTTGTCACCTAATAACGGAGATAATGGGAGTAGCCATAATGTCCGCAGTAGTCATAATGGGAGTAGCCATAATACTTTTCTCCTCTACATATAGATGAATAAAATTCTGGATTTTGATAACTTTAAAAAATCAATTATTATTATTATTAAATAAGTTTGAAAGTTTTGTAATTTTAATATTTCTTATTGATGCCATTAAAATATTCGAATGGATTGATTTGATTGTATATACAATTTTTATAAGGAAAATAATTATTTATATAATATACGTATTAGATGATTGCAAAAGTTTGTGTCCGATTTTCATAAGTGACCGGAAACATTTCATCTCATGGCGGCGCTCGAATTTATTTTGTGGCATTGCTTACAGATTAAAAAGAAAAAAAAGAATTGTTTTCCAGTAAAATATATATTGTACAATAATTTGCAAATTTATAGTAGATTTAATTTATTGAAGCTGAATCGACAATGATGATTGCGCCTTATTCAGAAAAAAACATCAACAACATGTATAAATTATATTTAACGAAGAATAATACATTACAAATTCTCTCAATTTCACTCTTTTTTCAGTTTATTTCATATTAAATATTTTTATTGTTACTTATATTTAGAAGTCTGCAAGTTAAGCTGTATAATAAAATAAATGGTAAAATTAAACTAAAAGTAAAATTAAAATTAAATACGACTTCAATATTTTATTTTCAATTTTAAGTATAAAATATTCCGCTTAATGTAATTGTTTTCTTCTATTGCCTATAAACAATAATGTATTTATAACGTATAATTATTTTGTGACGCAGAGAGTTGTGCGTCTGCTCTCTGCGCCAAAGATCCGGATTCAGATCTCACTGATCCAAAATATATGATGATTGCGCTTTAACGTATAAATTGTAAACAGTGCACATCACTTCTGTAAAGCTGACCCCCGGTTTTTCAAAATTTGGAAAAATTAAGCGCAGTTCTTGTTGCCCCCCCCCCGCGCGAAGAGTTCTAGAGTTCTCAATCGATTAAAAAAAGTGTCGATTAAAGCGGTAAACACACTATTTAAAAAAACGGGGGATAGGGAGCCAACTTCAAAGAGCTATAACTTGTTTGTTATCAATTTTAGCACATTTGCTCATTAAAGATAATCGATAGAATTCTTCGGGGGGCTATCAGAAAGTTTTTGGGAAAATTTTTAATTCCCTATTTTTCGAAAATCTGGTGTTTTGCCACAAGTTCTGGCAGTTTCCTGAAGACTTTTGAAAATTATCCTTAATAATTGGAACGCTAAAGTTGAAAACAAAGGAGTTCTGGCTCTTTGAATATTCAAAAAACGAAATTTTCAAAGTCCACAAGTCAAATTTTTTTGCGAATTTTGTCAATTTCTTTAGAGTTTTGGTAACTCCCCGAAGAGTTCTATCGATTATCTTTAATGAACAAATGTGCTAAAATTGACAATAAACAAGTTAAAGCTTTTTGAAGTTGGCCACCCCGTTTTTTCAAATGGTGTTTTTATCGCTTTAATCGACAAAACTCTTTTTTTTTAATCGGTCGAGAACTCTAAAATTCTCCGGGAGGAGGGAGGGCAACCAAAACTGTGCTTATTTTTTTTCAATTTTGAAAAAGGGAGGCCAACTTTACAGTGGTGCGCACACCACGTTGAACGCTCGCTACGTTCTGACAAGAGCTAAGAAGTGACGAATGAAATGCATATAATTATATTCACAAAATTGTTAACGCCGAAATGCTTAAATAATATTTCCGTTATGTTATGTTTACATTGCTTTTTAGATCTATCTGTATAAATTTATGATTTATATTGTGTTATAAATTATATATTGCACAGATAAATATACATATATAACATAACTGGCAATGAGATAAATATGTAGGAAGAGGTGCAAAAGATAAAAGTATAAGGTCATTTATTAAAGTTAAAAAAATTGAATTTAAAAAATTTTTTTTATTGACGAGTATACTGTTAAATGATTTAGTGAAAAAAATCATTTAAATTATAGTGGAATCAAATTAATAATCGGTATTTTTCTGACAAAACTATTTGCTGCAATCTGTTTATTGGAAATACTGCATATGTTTTAAAAATATCTTTCGAGATGCTTCCAAAATCTTTCCATATTACATTTTATAATATACAATTATATGTATCGCAAAAGAAATATAAAAATGTTGACGTATATTTGTATTTCTTCTTGATTATGCACGTTTCAATGTTGTTTTGTTGAAAAATTTTGCTGACGGAATAACACAAACAACGAATCGATAGTTTCTGCACATGATTTACACTTTTATATAGTAAGAATTCCTTAAATAAGAATAACAAACTCCGGAACATAAAAATTCGCATGATCCCAATAAAAAATCTTATAATGCATTTAAAGTTTTTCCATATTAATTACAATTTATTTCATACATGTCGCAAAAAATATATAGACATATGAAACTATGGTATTTTTGCATTTTGTAGTTGACTTTTCTTTTATTTTAGAAATTCATATTATGTAAAAGCGTAAATAATATGCAGCAAATATTGATCCGTTGTTTGTGTTATTTTGTCAGCAAACGTTTTTCAACACACGTTAAAACGCGTATAATCAAGAAGAAATATAAAGATATATCAATATCTTTATATTTCTTTGACGAAATATATATATATATATATACATACATACATATATATATACATATATACATATATATGTAATATATGTAATATGTGTAATATATGTAATATATGTAGTATATGTAATATATTTAATATATCTAATATATTATAAAATATAATTAATACGGGAAGATTTTTAGAAGCACCTCGAAAAATATTTTAAAAATATACGCGGTATTTCTAATAAATAGATTGCAGCAAATAGTTTCGTCAGAAGAGTACTGCATCGATTATTAAGTTGGTTTCCATATAATTTAAATAATTTCGTATAATTTTAATGGTTTAATGATGCTTCTTTTCAGAACTATCAAATTATTTAACAGTGGAACACACACACACACACACATACACACACAAACACACATTAGAAACGCATAATTTTATTATCAACTAAAAAATAATATTAAAGGATCAATTTTTAATTTTAATAAATGACTTGTTCCTTTATCTTTTCCACTCCCTCATACATGTTTATCTCTGTTATGTGTATATCTATCTGTGCAATATATAATTTTTAATATAAATCATAAATTTCTACAGACTTTAAATGTAAGAGAATTAGTAACTAAGAAAATGTCAGTTATTCAGCATTATTCTTCATGTCAAATATAATTATTGTTGTATTTTTTCTGAATAAGCATCACGTGCGTTCATTATTATCGATTCAGCATCCGTAAGTCAAACCTACCTTGCGAATTATTACACGGCACTGTACAATGTCGTCATCAATGCCGTTCAGAACGAGGTTAATCATCGAGGTTAAAGTTGGCTTTTTAATACTGAGAAAGAACATGGTCCAAATCTAGAGGCGCGGTCGCGACTCGCGCCTATGTAGAAAAATTTTTTTTTTATGAAAGTCGCAGACCGACCCTCTTTTACGCGAGTCAGCGAGTTCCAAGCACGCGAGATTATCAGATCTCAATAACGGTTAAACCGATCAAGTTCTGAGAAGTCTCAAACGATAGCATGGCCCCGACTTGTATAATAAAAGTATTTTTATTTTTTCTCTCCGTGCCCTATGAGCGGAGATATAGCGACGCAAAGTCTAAATATTCTACATTTCATTTAAGAAACGTCGTCGTCGCCCTCAGGAATTCTCCCTTTTATATTTTCGACACGAGTAGCGCTGGCATACATTAGTCAGCCGTATGCGACTTGTGGTGTACTTGTGGTGTATGTGGTGCAGTACTTGTAATCATCATCATATCCGTCGTGACAGGTTCTTTAACCTGATCTTTATTCGTCAGTCATTAACAATAATCTTGGTAAGAGTCTCTGACTAGCTTTGTTTTATTCTTTTTTATTGTAAATTTATATATTTTATTATAATTTATTGCAGACGTAAGGATTGCATTGAACATTGAGCTACAAAATAAATTATGATCAGAAATATTTAAATAGTCCGTCAGTGGAGGAGACAGACATTGCGCTGCAAATAGATAATAAAATATCACAAGAACACGATGCCGATATTGAAAAAAATATAATATAACAATTGTCAACTTTAAACAATCCGTTTTTCATGAAAGCTATGGAAGAGTACATGTCATGTGAATTATATAAAAACGATACGGTGGATGCTCGTATGCATAATACTCATAATTCCAAAACAAGGTCAGATACATAATTTAAACGTGTATATATATATATATATATATATATAAAACACTACAAAACGCGTGATATCAGTACAAATAAATTACCTTTTCAAAAAAAGGTAAAAAAAAGCGTCTATGTGTGTTGCGCGCAATTTATTTTGAAATTGTGTAATCTAATAAAAATGATATACATTTATAAAAAAAAAAATGTGTGAAATCTTTTAAAGTGCGCTTATTATAAAAAGAATATACTTTTTCTACAAAATTAAAGTAGTCGTATTATTTGTATTTTCTTTGAAAAACATTCCTATTCTAACCCAACTGGTAGTACCTTCAATTTTTATACAAAACCCACGTGGTACTATCTCTGTACTGTTATTGAAAAATCTTCGTATTTTAAAAATTCAAGTGATAGCATCTTTAATTCTCATTGAAAAATTTTATTCTAACCCAAGTAGTATTTCCTTAAATATTGTGTAATTTAATTCAACCTAAATGCATTTTTCCAAAAAATCTTTTAAACAATCAAAGTACTATTTTTGTATTTCCATTGAAAAATCTTTCAATTTTAACCCAAGTGGTTGTTTAATTTTAATAAGTTTCAATGGAATATATAACATTTAATTTAAAAGATTAAAGAGGAAATGAAATGAGAAAATTTTATTGAAATAAAAAATTTTTGATGTACAAAAACATGGCGCTGCTAGATAGAAAAAGCAGTAAAGACGTAAGAAAGAACGCAATAAATGTAACACTTGTAAGATATGCGTTATAAAAATAATTTGCGAAATAAGTTTTAGTTTCTTTAACATTTAAGTAATTCTTATTGTAAGTTAAACTTAAGATACCACTTGAATTTTATTTAAAAAAATAAAAATTCTGTTAAAATATAAATTATTGAGATTAAATTAGATTACAAAATTTATATTATATATTATAATATATATTATAATATATTATTTATTTTCAATTAAATTCCACTTGGTTTGGAAGATTTTCAATGACAATACAGAGATAGTAGCAATTAGGTTTTATACAGAAATTATTCAATTCTTCTCATTGTTTTTCCTATCTAGCAGCGCCATGTTTTTGTACATCAAAAATTTTTTATTTTAATAAAATTTTTTCATTTTGTACCGTTTCCTCTTTAATCTTTTAAATTAAATGTTATATATTCCATTGAAACTTATTAAAATTAAATACAACCACTTGGGTTAAACTTGAAAGATTTTTCAATGGAAATACAAAAATAGTACTTTGATTGTTTAAAAGATTTTTTGGAAAAATGCATTTAGGTTGAATTAAATTACACAATATTTAAGGAAATACTACTTGGGTTAGAATAAAATTTTTCAATGAGAATTAAAGATGCTATCACTTGAATTTTTAAAATACGAAGATTTTTCAATAACAATACAGAGATAGTACCACGTGGGTTTTGTATAAAAATTGAAGATACTACCAGTTGGGTTAGAATAGGAATGTTTTTCAAAGAAAATACAAATACGACTACTTTAATTTTGTAGAAAAAGTATATTCTTTTTATAATAAGCGCACTTTAAAAGATTTCACACATTTTTTTTTATAATTGTATATCATTTTTATTAGATTACACAATTTCAAAATAAATTGCGCGCAACACACATAGGCGCTTTTTTTTACCTTTTTTTGAAAAGGTAATTTATTTGTACTGATATGGTAAACACAGCAAATGGTTCTTGTCGCAGTTCCAATATTTACCCCTTTCTGAAGTTCGTTTAATATAACATGGCAAATATATAACTTTTTGTTTTCTATTTTAAAAAATTTCTTTAACAACTTAACTTAACATCAATAGTCTTTTGACATGTTTATTCATGGGACTATCTTCTGTACATACACATTTGTAAGCAATGCTATGAAACAAACTTGAGCGCAGCCATGTGGCAAAATGTTTCTGATTACTTATGAAAATCAAGCACAAACTTTTGCAATTATCTATTATATATGTATATAAACGTGTACGTTGTTGAAGTTATCTTCACGTTTGTTTTATTGATCTCGATGGCAAATCTCCAAGCAGAACCACGAGTTTCAATAATGTCAAAATAACATTAAAGTGAATCGTGATTGATTGAAAAGTAATCTTTAATAATCATTTTGCAGTTACTTTTGACGCCGTAAAGACTCTTTGTTCTGTTTGGGTCTCTACCAAAGAATCTTTTGTCTGTAAATAATATGCAAAAGTTCCTGTTACTGTTTAGCCAAATATGAATTGCATCTAATTTAATGATTCCATGTGTTTATCAATTGAAGCAAAGAAGACTTCGCTAGTGCTATATTTTCAGATAAATGTTACGCATGCGTTAATTATAAATGCGTTAATTAGTCAAATTTTGTAATAATGAATATTTGTAATATGATGTATGTAATATGTAAAAAAGATAATATTTTGTAAAATGTGCTTTTTTTGTCTCAACATCTTTTTACAAAAATATTAATATAAATTCTATTTTCTCACAACAACAAATAAAAAGAATTTTTATTGGAGAATTAAAAAAAAATGTATTTTTCTATTTCACCAGATTAACATTTCAACTTCTATATTCCCCATATAACAATTAATTATTCTATTGTAATTACGCGTTCATAAAATCAAACTATATTGCTGTATTGTTGAACGTGTTATTGATTAATATGCTTTTGTTTCAATTTTAGGCAAAATTTAATTAATTTATTAATTAATAATTACGACAAAATATTCAATTCTTGATTATAATAAGCAATTGAAAGTTTCTATTTACCTTAAAATAAATTTTCGTCATTAATCAATAAATAAATTTGTAGTCATTAACGTATAAATAAAATTTTAATTAATAAAATAAATCAATTAAAATAAATTGCTCTATGTTAATTTATTTGATTAATTAAAAATAATTAACTGTTGCTAATTAAAAAATTAATGTTAATTATTAATAAAGTAATGTTAATTATTAATCATGTTTCATTATTATATTTAGTTACTGATTCTTAGCATTAAAGATTAAAGTAATAACTGAATTACATTGATTAATATAATAAATATATTAATTTATTAACTAGAGAAAGGAAGGGATAATAGAATGCCATTTTGTTTTTTAAGATAATTCACAAAGGAACCTCTCAAAGTGTCACACCCCGATTTTAATGAAACTTAAGGTTGCTCCAACGGGAGCAACGCAAGATGGCCATCAGGGTCACGCGTGCGTACCGCACTATCTCCTGTGAGGCGGTGTGTCTGCTATCGGGTTCGCCTCCGTGGGCTTACGTGGCGTGTTCCCTTGCGGACACCCACGAGTGGAAGGAGGAACTTGCCCGCGGGGGTGAGCCTGCCACACAGCAAATGCTGGAGGCTGGGCGGAATCAAGCTTGCCTAAAAGTGGTCGAGCACTGGCAGGAGCGTCTGCCCCACGCTGGTTTGAGGGTGGTCGAGGCCATTGACCCCGTCCTTAAGGAATGGGTGGGCAGGGGGCACGGGGGTCTTTTATTCCACGTAACGTAGGTGCTCTCCAGGCATGGGTGCTTCGGAGAGTACCTGTACGAGAAGGTTGGGCGGGAGGCCATCACAAAGTGCCACCATTGCCCAGAGGCGAGGGATACAGCGCAACATACCTTGGAGGTATGCCCGGCTTGGGTTGATGAGCGCCGTGCCTTCGCCGACAAGATAGGGGTCGGCCTCGACCTCCCCTCGATGGTAAGGCGGATGCTCGCTGGTGCTGACGAGTGGGCAGCGGTGGCCTCTTTCTGCAACGTCGTTATGTCGCGGAAGGAGGCTGCCGAGCGGGAGAGGGAGGAAGCTCCCAACGTGCCGCCAGAGAGGAGGCGAAGGGGGGGAGGCGCAAAAGGTTCCTGCAGCAACATCAGCAGAGACCACCTTCTCCCCCTTAACGATGAGATCGCGAGCAGTAGGAAGGGAAAGGGTGAGTTTGTTGTCCTCTGTCCTCTCCCTTCCCGATACAAGAGATTGCCGGTGTCCTGGCGGTGACGGATCTGGCACCGCCAGAGATAGATCATTGGCTACATTTCCCTCTTTTCCCTTTCTTCAGGGAAGAATGAAGGGGGATGGCCAGGAAGAAACAGTGAGGAGGGAACCCTCGCAGCTCCGGCTGCAATAGACCGGACAGAGGGCCCTACCCTCTCCACTGTTGAGGAGGTACGCCTCGGGCGGAATCAGCGGCGGAGTAGTTGCCCGGCTGACCCGTCTCGAGGCTTGGGATGCGGGAGTGCGTACCTAGGGCCCTCTTCCACGGGGGCCCAACGCACACCCGGCATCCCGGTTCGGGCGGCTGAGGCTGGACTTCGGTCGAGCTCTGGCCGTTAACTCCGGAGGAGGGTTCCTGCTTTCGGGCGGGGACCCGTTTAGGCTAGAACGGATCGCAGTGCATGCTAGTTCGATCCCGTGATCCGTCCCGAGCCTAAACGCCGAAAAAAGTTTTAGTGAGTATGCCGGCCACGTCTAGGTCGGTGAGTCTCACATACCCCGCGTTTCTGTCCCCACAGGACCGGGGACCCATAAAGGCGTTTTCCAACTATAAAAAAAAAGGACTAGAGTTGCCTCGCCGGGAGCGGTGCAAAACGCGCGCACAACCCTCCTGGCTCGTCGCACTTGTAACGCGTATAGGTTTGCGCGTATACGGCGGCTGGCCAGTGTCTCGCTGAACCAGACCGAGGCTCCATAGAGAGCCTTAGCCATGACGGCGTATGCGCGTCTCGCACTGTCTCTCAGACCTGGGAGTGACTATGGATCACAGGGTAGTAGTGTGATAAATGCGCAAGCATTCCACTCCCCTTTCCGAAGCCTTGTCTCCGCTGCGCTACCCAATCAGACAGGTATTTGGGCCTGGGGCTAGCCTGGGCCGCGCACTATAAAATCGACGACCAGCCGGAGCAGGGGTGGGTGTAAGGGCGCTTCCCAACCGGGGATGTCGTTCCCATCCACTCTGAGCTCTCGATTGTAGACTCACGCATTTTATGGGAGTATATATTGCAAGCAGCCCGAAGGGTCGGCATTAGTAGTGAGAATACCATGACTCTCGCTCACCCTGAGGAAACATACCCTTGCAACAAAGCTAACGACATGTGTCCTGGCTTTACGAAGTCCAATGCGTAGGGCTGACAACCGTCGCAGGACCCGCGAGTCTGATTCGTGCAAGATACCTGGAGATATTGGCTCTGAATGACAGTTGAACAAGGTTAGGGTGAAACATAGCTGGAGTATGATGCGCATTACAGACTTTTAGTCACTTAGCCTCTCATACTCAAGCCGCACAGCTACCTCCTCGTGGTACTCCTGGGCATCTGATTCCGTAACCAGCCGGAAACAGATGGCTAAATGCTGTCGCGACGTTATGGGGTTCTCCGACACACACCGTAACCTCTAGGTCATGTCTCTAGGAGCCGGGGGTCTTGGCTTCACCGCCTGGGCCGCGAGGAAGGTTAACCTCTATAAAAAATCCCTCTAATCTCAAGCTGTGATCCGCGGTGAGGGGATGCATGACTGGGGAGGGAACGCAAGTTTAGCCAGCCTTCAGCGGCTTCACTCCGGGGCATCTGCCGACCCCTCGGAACAATAGGCTTACCCTCGGCACGGGAGCTCTGCCAGGGCGGACTTTCTTTCTCGTCATACTCGTGGGAACATTATGAATGATACCAAAACACAAAAACTGACTGTAAAGATTCAAGAACTGAGGAGCAAAAACGTGGACACAAGAGACTTGGAGAAGAACCTTTCTGTAGTGGACTCCATAGGCGGATCTCCGCCTAGGCCCGCTCAAACACCTAGAATCGAGATTGTAGAATGTCGAAGCGGACACTTGGGATCCATATCCCCTACAAACATTGAAGAGGCAAGAGAGATGGAAAGCAACGACGATGCTGCGGGCGGGGGCACGCTTGAGGAAGTCCGTATAGAGAGAACAAAGCTGGAAGGATTTCTTTTTAACGAATGTAACAAGATTTCTAGAGCGGCAATCCGTTTTATATTAGACAAATGGGCAGACATGGAACACAGGCTACAAAAAGAAATTGTAGAAAAAGAAAAATACCAAGCGCTATATGAAAATAGAGTTAGAGAAAATAAAACGGGAACACTGTACTCGGAAATGGCTGCCAAGCCACCAACAGGACCTTACCAAGCAATTAAAAAACCAGTAAAAGAAAGAAGTACAATCTCAGGAAAAGAAGTTGTACTGATAAAACCTGAGACGGAAGCAGAAGACTTAAGAACGAACAAAGAGATTAAGGAACAAGTGATAAAGAGTCTAAGGCACGTCAAAGAAAGATTAAAAATAAGAAGTATTAAACAAATGAGAAGAAAAGGCTTAATTATAGAGGTAGATAGCAAAAAGGATGTAGAAGCGTTAAGCAAAGTAGATCTAAGTAAAAAACAACTGAAGATTGAGCAACCAAAGAAATTTCTCCCATCACTAATTGTGTACGATGTGGAAAAAGAATTAAAAGAAGACGAAATTTTGCAAAACTTAATTAACAAAAACTTCGACCATCTAAGCGATGTAGAATTAGATAAACTTAAGGAAGTCGTAAAAGTAAGATACCGGTACAGGAATAGAGAAAACCGCTTAAACTGGATAATTCAGATGCCTGGAAAATATCTTAGCTACATTGTGAACAAGGGCAGAGTCTATATGCAGTGGCAGACGTATAGAGCCAGGGAGTATATAAACATCTCGAGGTGTTTCAAATGTCACTCCCATGGGCATGTGGCTAAGATATGTACAAACCCGGACCAACTCTGTGAAATTTGTGGCAGTAAGGAACATCTGAAGAAGGAATGTGATAAAACAGAGGAGCCCAGATGCATGAACTGCATCCGTACCAGGAGAAAAGAAAACCGACACAGTGTAAGAAGTAAAGACTGCCCGGAATACTTAAAACAAGTGGACCTGTACCATAATAAAACAAAATGGGACTAAAACTGGCACAAATAAACGCGCAAAGATCGCGAGCGGCGGCTGTAAACCTAGAACTTGTTTTCAGGGAATACGACCTGGATATACTATGTATCCAGGAACCATACATATACAAAGGGAAAACAAGAGGCTATACAACACCAGGTCTGAGAGTTGTACAACCAAACAAGGAAAACGTGTGGGTCGCTGCCGTTGTCAAAGAAAATAAAATGGACGTATTTCAAAATATAGAGTTAGAATCGGAGCATATCATGTGCTTCCAAGTCGGTACCAAACAAGAGCAATTCTACATAATAAACATGTATTGCCAGTTTTCACTGGAAATAGAACCGTTTTTAAAGGACCTAGAGAAAATCCTACAAGAGTTATCGGGCAAAAAACTGATTATAGTAATGGATGCAAACGCTAAGTCGGACTGGTGGTTTGCTAATACTACCGATGAAAGAGGAAAGAAATTAGAAGAGCTGATCATGATACATAATTTGTGCATAATGAATCAACCAAACAATCCGCATACATACATGTCAAATAGAGGAGAATCGAATATTGATATCACTCTAGCAAGTGTAAACATGGCTAAACACCTGAGTAACTGGAGAGTGGACACAGTGTGCACTACAAGTGATCACAACCTCATCCTCGTCGAAATTGGATACACGACACCAAGCATTGTAAAATGGAGTAATCAAAGTGGCTCCAACTTGAGAAAAGCTAACTGGGAAACTTTCAGCACAATGGTAAAAACACATTTCAACCGACTTTGTAGACAGTATAATAAATAGTAACGCCAATAAAGCAGTAAAGCAATTTAACAAAGTGCTAAAGAAAGTCTGCGACAACTCTATGCCAAAAAGGAAACTAGCTAACAGAACAGTGCCATGGTGGACAGAAAAGCTATCTACGCTAAGAAGGCAGGCAAACAAGTCTAAAAAGCAGCTGGCAAGAGCAAAACGATTGCACTTAGATAATAAAGAGGCATAAGCAAATAATTATAGAGCAATAAGAAACATGTATGTCCTGCAAATCAAAATAGAAAAAACCAACGCATGGAGAAATTTCGTGACACAAGTTGGCAACGAAGACCCATGAAGTACGAGGTGTGTTCAAAAAGTATCGCGAATTTTGTGTTTTTTCAAAAATTATTTATTTATTCATGAATATCTATTTTGTCCCCTTCAAAGTAATCCCCATGAGATATTATACACTTGTGCCAACGGTTTTTCCAATCTTCGAAGCACTTCAAAAAATCATTTCTTTTTATCTTGTTCAGCTCCTCCTTCGATGCCGTCTTTATCTCGTCAAGCGTAGCGTAACGTCGTCCTTTCATGGGCCTCTTCAGTTTAGGGAACAAGAAAAGTCACAGGGGGCCAGATCTGGGGAATACGGTGGCTGCGGCATCATTAGTGTGTTGTTTTTGGCCAAAAAGTCGCGCACAAGCAACGATGTGTGAGCAGGGGCGTTATCGTGGTGCAAAAGCCAATTTTTGTTCTTCCACAAATCCGGGCGTTTCTGGCGGATTGCTTCGCGCAAATTGCGCATAACTTGCAGGTAATATTCCTTATTGACCGTTCTACCCTGTGGCAAGAACTCATGATGCACCACGCCCCTGCAATCGAAGAAAACTGTCAGCAAAACTTTCACATTCGACCGAACTTGGCGCGCTTTTTTCGGTCTTGGTTCGTGCGGCAGCTTCCATTGAGATGATTGAGCTTTGGTTTCCACGTCATAACCATAAACCCACGATTCGTCACCAGTTATGACCCTCTGGAGCAAATTTGGGTCGTCGCGGACAGAGTCCAACATCTCATTAGCAATGTTCATGCGATGCTGTTTTTGGTCGCAATTGAGCAATTTTGGTACAAATTTCGCGGCGACCCGTCTCATGCCCAAATCATTGATAAAAATCGAATGGCACGAGCCAATCGATATGTTTAGGTCCTCAGCAACTTCTCTAACGGTGATTCGACGATTGGCCAATACCATTTTCTCCACTTCATTAATTTTTTCGTCTGTTGTTGAAGTGCTCGGGCGTCCGGCACGCTCTTCGTCGTTCACATCTTCTCGGCCTTCTGAGAACATTTTGTACCACCGATAAACGTTGCTTCGGTCCAAGGTAGCTTCTCCGTATGCCACAGTCAACATTCGGAATGCATCCGCGCACTTAATTTCGTTTTTCACACAAAATTTGATACAGGTTCTTTGATCCATTTTTTTGAATAGGTAAAAATCGAAGACGATCCAAAACACGTGCAAGCAAAGCAGCTGTCAACAATTAAGTGAACATTCAAAATGGCCGAGCTTGTCGGCATAAGTGAGAGACTTGAGTACCAACATAACGCCACAAAAAGATCGAAATTCGAATATACGTAACCCGCGAAAATTCAAAATTCGCGATACTTTTTGAACACACCTCGTATAGTGTACAAAATTGTGAGGGACAAGGTTAAAAGGACAAACTACTTCTGCACCTTGACACTGCCATCTGGCGGGCGAACGAAGGATTGGCAGGACACAATAAACGCTTTACTAGAAAAGTGCGTCCCATCGGATGATAGGGCGATGGAAAGCGACATACACAACCAAATTAAGTTACAAAATAAGAAATACTATAACTGTAACCTGGAACCTGAGGTGTCTGAAATAGAACTAAAAACGGCCATCAGAAAAATCAAAAACAATAAAGCCCTAGGTGCTGATGGCATAAAAGGGGAAATACTAAAAGCGGTCTGGGCAAACAACGAAGAAGTAATAAGACATTTATTAAACAATTGCCTAAGAGATCATATATTCCCAGATGAATGGAAGATCGCCTCCTTACGAATTATATTAAAAGACACCAAGAAAGACCGAGGCCAGGAAAATTCATACAGACCAATCGCCCTGCTACCAACTGCAGGAAAAGTCTTTGAGCGAATTTTGATAGGCAGAATTGGCAGCTGCTATAAAGAGATGGGACTCGAAAGCGACAGACAGTACGGATTTAAACCAGGACGATCGACGGAAGATGCACTGATCGCATTTAGAAAAGGACTAGTCACTAACAAGAAATATGTGATAGCTCTCTTTGTTGATATTGAGGGGGCTTTTGACAATTTATGGTGGCCTGCCATTAAGAACAGACTAATCAAGGCGCAGTGTAGTAGCACCATGGTCAAAATCATGGACAGCTATTTTAGCAAAAGAAAAGTCCTAGTCAAATCAAACTTTAAGGAAGCAAAGAAATACATGCAAAAGGGATGCCCGCAAGGGTCGATAATAGGCCCAGCCATGTGAAACTTTGTTATGGATGCTATGCAAGCTCACTGAGATGAGCGAGCAGGTGGACACAATAGCGTATGCAGATGACTTAGCAATCTTGATTAAAGAGAACTCAAGAACCAAACTTAAAAACTTAGGAGCTATGGTAATTGAGACAATAAACAAATGGTGTGCACTGCACAAATTAAAAGTCTCCGCATCTAGAACTACGGCGGTCTTAATGAAAGGCAAGTTTGACAAGGAAAGAATGCATCGACTAAAGATAGGGCAAAAGAACATTGTCTATGCGACAGAGGTCAGATACCTGGGCATGCTGGTTGACGATGAGCAAAACTTTGTAGCGCACGCCAAATACCTAAGAGAAAAGCTAACAAAGTTCGTAATGCAAGTCAGGAGAGTCGCCAGAGAGGAATGGGGACTTAAAAAAAACGTACTGAAAGTTCTATACAAAGCGGTGGCAATACCAATCGCCACTTACTCAGCCGCATCGTGGTATGACAAAGCCTCCCAGGCGCAAGTTAAAAGGCACATTCTAGCAACGCAGCGAGCGTTATTAACAACACTTACAAAAGCATGCAAAACCGTGTCGACTAACGCCATGCAAGTAATTAGCGGCCTGATGCTGCTTGATCTGGAAATAATCCAGCAAGGGATTATAAACAAGATGAAGCAAAACATCAGTGTGATATGGATGGGATATACATACGTAACCAAGACAGAACAAGAAAAAAGAAACTTGGAAGAGGAAACAGAAATAATAAAAAAGGAGATCGAATTAGAGTGGCAAAGAAGGTGGTCAAACGAAGAACACGGTAGAGCAACATTCGAATTCATTGAAAAGGTGAATTTTGCAAAACAACACGAATGGTTCAAGCCGAGTAAAGAATGTGTACAAATCATAACAGGCCACGGCTCCATAAATAGCACACTGTACAAGCGTGGTGCTGCCGAAAACAAGGATTGCCCGATATGCGGTGAAGAAGAAACAAACGTGCACATGCTCCGCTTCTACAAAGGATACGAAAGCATAAGGTACAAGGAGCTAAAAGATGTTAATAAAAAACTAAAAGATTACATCAACAACGAAAACGAATACAACAAGTTCACAAAGTACATCAAGGACATGTTCGAGATCCGGAAAAACTTCACAGAAGACGCTAGATAAAGCAGACCCGCCTCCTCGTGGTTAGGGAGGGAAACGGCAGCTGCTGACAGCAGCTGTACGGTTAAAGAGTCTGAAGGAGCAAATAAAAATTGGTGATGTTACCCAAATAAGAATGCAAAAAGAGAAAACCAGGAAACAAGAAGAGCAACAAAGCAGCAATGAGTGAAGGCTCGAGCTGCATTAAGTTTAGAAGAACTAAATGAAAAAAAAAAAAAAAAGTCTCTCAGACCTCGGAGGTTGGGTATCAATCTCATGAGGGCATCCGCCCTCTTGCCCAATCGCGGGGCCAATTTGTCAAAATGCTTGACAAAGGCCCAGCGACCGTCCAGAAGCAACCTCAAGTATTTGAGGGTTATTCCTACCTGGACTCGGGTTCCGTCCACCAGGATGGTAGCCCGAGGGGGGCGCCCGACGGAGCCGTCATGGAAAAAGACAGCTTCCTTTTTTTTGGGGGCCTTCAGGCCCAGGCGTTTGATGGCGCCAACGGCACACGTCACAACCCAGCTGCCTATTACGGCGGCTCTTCCCCAGGAGGTGCCTCTGGCTATCACTAGCGTATCCTATGCGTAGCAGACAATGTAGCAGCCAAAGGGAAGGGCCTCGCGGAGTACAGCGTCGTAGGCGACATTCCTTAACAAGGGGTCGAGCACGGACCCCTGCGAAACGCCGCACGACATGTCCCTCCGCAGCTGGAGTCCTGTTTTGTCTTGGTACTCCAGCTTCCTGTCCTGGAAGTAGTCCCGTATGATGGAGACAAAGTAGGGAGGTACATGATGATAGTCACTGAACGCCTCCACCATCTTGCCCCATGGGATGCTATTAAAGTCGTTGACAATATCTAAGGATACCGCCAACGCCACCTCCCCGTCTCCCGTAATGGACTCCGAAAAGGATCGTACCTGTAGGATTGCATCCATAGTGGATCTCGCTTCTCGGAAGCCATATTGGCTGGGGGACAAGTTGGGACTTTCCCGGGACAGGTGCTGGATGATGCGGTTTGCGATGATACGCTCAAATATTTTGCCCGCAACATCCGGCATACACAAAGGCCTATGTGCGGAGAGACTCTCCGCTTTCCCTCTTTTTTGAGGAGGATAAGCCTGGCCTTCTTTCACTTCCTGAGGAACGTTTCTTCCCGAAGGCACTTTGTGAACACGCCATGAAGTGCCTCTCCACGATAGGGGTTGCCCGAGTCTTTTCCTCACGATTTGATAAGGTCTGGGTCGCGATCCAGCTCGGAGACTAGTTTCTCCCAGGCCGCAGCCTTCGCCCGTGCTATGGCGGTCTTCAGGGCCTTTCTGGCCTCTCTGAGGACCGCCGCAGCAGCCTCAGTTTTAACCTCCATACTCCGCCGCCTGGCGCGCGTGTGAGTTTGCCTGGCGGCCACGATGGCATCTAAGTTTGACCAGCTCCGCGGATCATCAGTAAGTGGTACGACGCGCCATTGGTCGGCTGTGGAGCATGGAGGCTTCGCACGCAAGTGTTATGTTCTCGCACAGGCGCTCCGCCTCCTCCTCGGCTCTGAGGTCAGCCTCTCCCTCCGCCCGTGCGGAGGCTAGAAAACTGACCTCGAGAGCTTCTGGGTCAAGTTTTTTTAGGATCTATCATTTCTCGCTGTTTAGGCGGCGACGTTGCTCACGCACCTCCGCGGGGGAGGAGACCAGCTCCATGGATATCAGTCGGTGATCTGACGTTTCACCCAGGAAGCCGGTCTCCACCTTCTACCCTCGTATCCTTTTTAGGGCACTAGGGAAAGCCCACGTGACATCCACGATGTACTTCCCCGTCCCCCCACAAAGGTTCTAACTCAGCTCCGATTTAATAGGACCAGGCCGAGCCCCACCGCGAAGTCCTGGGCCAGGCAGCTCCTGGTGTTGGTACATGAGGAGCCCCAAGCTTAAAATGTGCATTGAGGTCTTCTCCCACTACAGCTGGCTGAGGAGAGCGACGTTGTATGTCTCTCTCCATGGCCTCCAGAGCCGCCTCATACTTCCCCCTGTTTAAACTGTGGGGAAGATAACAGCCTAGAACATCAATGGGTCTATACTCGACCATAACAAAGCCCTCGCCTGCCGATATCGGAATCATCGACGGAACGCCCGGTACATGTCGGCTGACCATCGCCACCCTCCCTGAAGGGTCGCTGACCCAATTAGGGTCACCCTCGGAGATTTGATAGAGATCGGCGACGATGGCCAGTCCGCCACCCCCCTCCGCCAGGCACTGTGCAAGCATATCTTGCGCAGCCCTGGCGTGGTTGGAGGAGCCTAGGGGGCATTTTCTGGCCCCTGAAACTCCTCTACTTCCATCTCGGTAACTGTGTTTATGTCCTTCTTTTCTCCTCTCCTCCTCGTCCTCTAGGGAAGAGGAGGGGGATTTTCAGCTTCTACGACGGTGTCGGGAGTCATCTTCCCCGGCTTTTCGTCTTTGCGGACCTCCCCCATTGTCTCGGGAGTGGTGCGCTCAGTGGACCTAGGTTCCCCTTTTCCCCGGTATTAGCAAGGGCCGCCCTGCCAGGGGGTTTGTTTACCCCGGTAGTTCTGGCGGCCCCCCAGTTGGGGGTTTTTTCCTTTGGCGGTTGCGGCTGTTGCGGCTTATTGGCTGCAGATTTGCCGCCAAATAATATTTAATTAAAAATAAATAATATATTAAAATTTTGTAATATAATTTAACCTAAATAATTTATATTTTAACAAAAATAAGAAAATTTTATTAAAACAAATAATTTTTAATAATCTTTATATTTTTAATCCAAATGTTGGTTCTTAAGTTTAACTTACGATGTTACTTAAATGTTAAAGAAACTAGCTTCGCAAATTGCTTTTATAACGCATATTTACAAGTGTTATATTTATTGCATTTTTTCTTATGTCTTTTCTGCTTTTGCTATCTAGCAGCGCCATGTTTTTGTGCATTAAAAATGTGTTATTTTAATAAAATTTTCTCATTTTGTCCTGTTTCCTCTTTAATTCTTTTAAATTAAATGTTATATATTCTATTGAAATTTATTGAAATAGATCACTTGAATTAAAACTGAAAGATTTTTCAATGGAAAGATAATACACTTTGATTACTTAAAAGATTTTTTTGAAAAATGCATTTAGGTTGATTAAATTATATAATTTTGAAATATTATTTATTTAATAAAATATGGATCCACTTAGGTTGGATTAAAACTTTTCAGTGAGAAGTAATGATGCTATCAGGATAGTAAAGGATTAATATTTAATAATACGTGATATTACTTAATCTTGTTTAATTTAGAATTGTGTTATGACTAAAAATTAATTCGGCGTGCAGTTCATTGAACTTGACAAAAGTATATAAAATCACACAGACAATATAAGCACGAAGACCTAGCTACGATCGTAGAAGGCATTCTTGTTCAAAAAAATTTTTATTATTTTGTAACATTATAACATAAAAGATATTTTGTCATATAAAAGTTGGGTGAATTGTTATGTAATAATAATATATTTTTCAAGAGAGCGAGGACGGCATTTGGAATTCGTGCATTAAAAAATAGAGAATGGAATAGAGAATGGATTAGGCCTACAGGAGAAATCACTATAAAAAAAGCACGCCATGTTAATCTCATAACCTCATAACAGGTGGTGTGGAAATGATAATACTTTATCATTTTCTTAATAATTACATTTTTAAAAAGTTCTTTAAGTTTTAATGCCAAAAAACGGTTTTAAGGAGTGAAATCAGTCCTCATGTGTAAAGTGATTTTTAACTTTTCCAGCTATACTTTGAAAACCAATAAAAATATTAAAAGATGTTTTATACAAAAAAGTTTTACAATAAAATTATCGTTTATTTATGTTAATAATATTTTTTAAAATAATTTTTTAAAGAATAAGTTTTGTTAATTTTAAAAAATAATTATTTCTTTTTAATGTTATAATACTAACGTGACTGAATAGAAGTAATTTTAATGTAAATCTTTTGTATAAAACGTTTTTTGATAAGTATCTTGAATAGTTTTCAAGATATAACAGAAAAAGCTGCAAACCGCTATACACAAGAGATGATTTCACTCCTTGAAACCATATATTAGCTGCAATGATAACACATCGTTCAATAAGTCCCGAGACTAACCCAGAGATAACGCTAGTAGTACCAAGCTGGCCACGTTTCCCTAGAATGCGAACCTTCACATGAAACGTGTACAAATTTCACGTCGATCGGACCACAAACAGCTGAGTTATTGAGGTTAGAGCAAAGTCACTTTGTAATTTGTTTGAAAAATGGAAAAAAATTTAGTTTCGCGTGTTGATAAAGCATTGTTTTTTAATGGGTAAATTCCATCTAAATCAACGATTTGTCGTTGGTATGCTGAGTTTAAACGTGGTCGTACGGACACAAACGATGCGGAACGTTCGGGTAGGCCATTGGAAGCCGTTTACAAATTACAAAGTGACTTTGCTCTAACCTCAATAACTCAGCTGTTTGTGGTCCGATCGACGTGAAATTTGTACACGTTTCATGTGAAGGTTCGCATTCTAGGGAAACGTGGCCAGCTTGGTACTACTAGCGTTATCTCTGGGTTAGTCTCGGGACTTATTGAACGATGTGTTAGTTTCTCAAATTATTTAATTGTGTTACCTAACTATGTAGGTACGTTGTTATTGTTGGCCACCAGGTGCCCCGTACATCGTCATCGACCACACCACTCCCATATAGAGGCAACGTACCCTCTCGGATAGACCGCGCAGGTTGGGCATTAGCTTCTAAAGCCCAGGCTTTTCTCGCCCCGCCCCCGAGCCAGAGCACCTCCGTTTTATTGAGGGCCACTCTTAGGCCCAGGCGGCGGATTCTCCTCAGCATTATGTCGAGCCCGTCCCTCGCGGTGCGTCTCGCCTTGCCCCAGGTGCTACCCGAGACGACAACCAGGGTGTAGTCGGCATAACATACCAATGACACCCCCGCAGGGAGGCGGTGATTTAGGGCACGGTCCTACCCTACATCCCACAGGAGTGGTCCTAGGACCGATCCCTGCGGCACCCCCCTGCTGACCACTCTGCACATGGTGACGCCGGTCTCTGCAGGCGACCACACGGTCGCCGAAGTAGGCCCCGACAACCTCCTCTAGGTAGGGAGAAACCCCCTTTCTTTGGAGACCCTCCCTAATCTTTTCCCAGGGCAGGGTGTTAAAAGCGTTGGCGATATCTAAGTTTATCGCCAACACCACCCTGCCCCGGTTCACCGCGCAATCGACCAGAAATTTTAACCGTTAGATCGCTCCAACGGTCGATCTCCCCGGCTGAAAGCCGAATTGAGTGTACTTCAAGTCGGGGCCAACCGTCAACATATGCGTCGCAAGGCGAGACGCTATGACCCTCTCGAATAGTTTGCCCAGCTCGCCTATCAGACAGATAGGCCGGTGGGCAGAGGGGTCATCCGCGGGCTTCCCCTGTTTGGGGATAAAGACGAGCTCGGTTTTCTTCCATAGTCTGGGAAACTGCCCCAACTGCAGGCATCTGTCAAAAAGGTGCCTGAGGCGATTCCCCAAGACGCTGAGGGCAATAGCCCATACGCGCCCCGGTACCCCATCGAGGCCGGGGGCAGCATTCTTCCTCTTTATGCGTTTAATGGCCCTGGCCAGTTCCCCCTCGGTGATCCTCAGGTCTTCTGACAATCGAGTGCGTTCCTTGACCAGGGCCGGGTCCTCTCGGGGTCGGACCTCTTCTTCTGGATCCGTCGGGAAGAGGGCGGCAACAACCTCTTTTAGGAACCCCGGATCGAGCGACTCCGTTGTAGGGGGCGCCGCCTGACGGAGCTTGTTCCTGACAAGGCGGTACGGGCGGCCCCACGGGTCCCCGTCCAGGGTTTCCAGCAGTTCCCACCAGGCGTTGGCCTTGGACTCGGCAATGGGCGCCTGGAGGCCCTTCCTCGCGGCCCGATACACTTGGTAGAGCCGGGCCGCTTCTTCCTCCGCCGTCCTTCTTCTCTGACGGTACCTTGTGTACTGGCGACGCGCGGAGTTGCACTCCCGTCTAAGAGATGTAATCTCCAGCGTCCACCAGTACACGGACTTCTTTTTAAGAGGCCCGCCCATACGGCGCCAAGGCATGGCGGTGTCGCAGATTTGCGACATCGTGCCCCGGAACCACGCCGCCTCCTCTTCGACATCAAAGTCGCCTTCCTCAGGGGGAACTTCCCAAAACTTAGCGATGGCAGCTGCCATCGCCAGGTCCCCGTCCAAGCGCTTTAAGGACCATCGTGAGGGGAGGGCACCTTTGGGCCTCTCGGGTCAGGCGCATGGCTCTCTCACCAGTCCCGGTGAGGAGACCTCCATCAGTATGTATCTGTGATCAGACAGGGTCTCCTCATCCAAGACTGACCAGTTCGTGACCTCGCTGTGCGCCTCAGGGAAGCTCATCGTCACATCAACAATGGAGTTCCCCGGGCCTCACAGATAAGCACCGACTCCTTGTTGTTGACATGGAGGTCCAGTGCAGCAGCCCAGTCCCCCAATATCTCGCCCCTGGTGTCCGTGACTGGGCAACCCCAGTCAGCGGACTTTGCGTTGAAATCGCCTGTCACCAGCAACCAGCCTGGCTGCAGGCGGCGGACGACCCCATCGATCTCCTCGATTTTATCTTCAAAGTACTCGTGCGAGATATTGGGAGAGATATACACCCCCACGACGGCCCTATTCTTCCATCGGCAGGCGACCTACCTCTCATCCCTAGCTACAGGGACGAGAGAGGAGGCGGCGCTTCCTCCCTTGCTGACGATCGCGACCAGTCCCGCCGTGTCACCCCACCTGCTATCGGCAGGGGGGACGGCATAAGGCTCGGCCACAATCGCCATCTCAATGTTCCACTCCGCCATGGTTTGGGCCAAAAGGTCCTGTGCCCTGGAGGAGTGATTGATATTGGCCTGGAGGAGACGGTGACTAGCCATTAACGGGTCGTTTCCATCGCCTCCTGCCGGCTATCTTTTGCTCTTTGTGATGAACTCGGGCTTGGGCCCTCCTCCACCTCCATATTTTGTGTCCCCCTGTTGGAGAAGACGTCCGTGCTTGGTTGAGTCGCATCAGGGCCGCGAGAGGTCACGGCACCAAGGCGTTTCCTTTATTTTCTCCCTTTTTCTCAGGAGGAGGAGAACACGCCGGTTCCCCGGTGTCAAGCCGGTCTGCCCAGGTCGGCACACAGCGGGCATCGGACTTCTTCGTCACATCGAGGGCTTTATCCCCGCAACGTTAAGGGAAAGAGGCGGGGAGTGGAACGGTGTTCCCTTCCTCCGATTTAAGCGAGTTAAAGCCTTGGCCGGCCGGGGGCACCCCGCGTCCAGCTGAGTGCTCTCGGCATGTATGAGCCGGCCGAAAGGCCGACGGGTTTGGGGGGGGGGGGAAGCTCCGGAAGTATGCTGCACGCGTTTCCGAAGCTCCCTCTCAAGAACCAAGACAGGACACCCGAAGAGGTTTCAGTAGGTAGGCCCCCGTCGGCACGTCGCCGGCAGGGGAAAGCCCCATATAACTACCGAGCCCCTCCGGGCCCGGAGTATGCGGTATTTTTTTTTGGTGACGGAAAGGAAATGCCCGGGGCATTTCCTCTCCGTCACCAAAAAAAATACCTTGTTCCATATTATGAGTTTTCACTTCCCACGAAGCTTATCGTAACAAACTTTACACTTGAATAACTCATAAAATATTAATGCTTCAAATGCGAATAGATGATTTAAAAGTTATTTCTAGTGCCGGGTTTGCGCGCACTGATAATAAACTTGTTTTTCCTTTTCTAATTTTCTTGATTTAAACATTTATTTTTTTTTTAGTAAGAAGGCACATATCACTTTCATGGATATGAGTCATTCTGGACATTGTTGTGATTCTAACATTCTTTGTGCTTACCTGTAAGGAAATTGTCGTAAATTACTAAGTTTACCCGTACAATGTCTTGCGATTGACGTGCCCCAGACTGGCCCAGACGTTCATGCCATACTTGTAGATCAGATACAACAGGCGTACAGTTATCGTTTGTGAGAGTGACTTGAATCAGCATTTAGAATAAATTGTTTTCCTTTCTCTTTCCTATGGCTTCGAGAACGCCGTGGAGGCTTATGTTGACTACATCTTCCTTGAAGACAACAGTGTAGCCCTTCTTCAAACATCTCACTAAAAATAAATTTTTCTTAAGAGACGTACAAAACATCTTCGAGTTTTACATCGCTCCAAACTCTATTTATATTTGTTTTAATACATATTGATCTACGACCTTTGATTTCACATGGGGCTCCATCACAAGGGAAACGTACTCATTATTATTTTCAATGAAATTATGAAAACTCCGTTTGAAAAGTCATATGTTTAGATGCCCCGCTAGCCAAGTATCATGCGGAATTCTCGCTGTTGAGTACATTAGAGTTATCTGTAACTATAAATGCACTTACGTTTGCTAAATTTTTTCCTCCTTTTGTAAATCTCGTGGTTGTTTCTTCTTTTGCAAATCTCGTTTCTTTTCTCGGCAGACGCTGGCAAAGTGGCCCTTCTTATGACAGTAGAAACACTTTACGGGCTTTCAATTCTGTTGAGCAGGTTTATGAGGGGCCTTCGATCCAACATGTGATTTATTTTTACTTTTTACTGTTAATGCACTAGTTGAATCCTCTGATATGGACATTCTATTTTCCTCTTTGATGAGTCGTTTCGATAGACCTTGTAACGTTTGCTTGTCCACATCTACGCTATCTCACGCTGTGACTAATGCACTGAATTTTGATGGCAAACTTCCTAAAATTTTTGCCATTATAGTAAAGTCGGAGACTCCCTCTCTGAGATCTTTCAGTTGTCGAGCCATGTTCTTAACTTTTGCAATGTGTTGTGTGACTATGTCATTTGTGGCCATTTTATATTCATGAAATTTGGTCATAAGTGTCAATTTATTTGACTGATTTTGTTGCTCGTGGATAGAGTGTAATTTTTGTCACATTTTCGCTGACGAGTCATATGTTATGAAATTTTCTAGTTGAGAAGCTCCATGGAAGAAGATAGTATGAACATGGCTTTTGCGTTACGCTGAATCTAGGCCTACTTTTGTGCTTGATTCTTTGGCTTCTTTTCGGATCCTTGGACGATAGTAAGCAAGTCGTTTGCAAGCAAAACCGCCTGCATCTGAAACTTTCATGCTTGGAAATTTGTTCCATCAAATTTAACCATGTTTTTTAGATCGATGGACGCACTCATTCTTAATGTTCCTGACAAATCAAATTGTGGCAAATAGAAAAAGGAATCACGCTACGTACTTTCTTTCGTCGGCTAGACCGCGTAGCTTGGGCCCATAACCTAATACGGTTACCTTTCCTTTCGGTGATAAAAGATTACAAGGCGCCGTGCACGAAAGAGGTAGGCAGATTACTCTTAAAACTGATCTTTATTCTGTATATGTTTGAATACAAAGAGAATGTGAAAACTCACATAAAGAATCAATTAACAAAGTCTTCTAAGAGAATCGCGCGTGCATCTACGAGAAGGTAGGAGACAAGAGAGTGAGCGCTGCTAGTAACTACTACAACTAACAACTAGTGCCTTTACAAGTCCTTTATAGGGACTACACGCATAAGTCCCTTCGCAGATCGCGTTCACAATTGCAACTAACAGACTCAAGATAAAAAAAAGGAACACGCAGAATTTATAATACTCAATATAATTATATTGAGTATTATATATATACAACGTCTCGTTCTCGATGATAACAATGTAGTCTTGCCTGTTATACCTAATATCATAACGTTTAGCGCTAAAAAATTGAACAAATATGGTCTCCTAAAAACCAGGTTTTCCGCCCACTTCATATTGTTTTGTTGTGCCGAACTATAAAAACGTATTTTTTTTCGAGCGCTTCTCTGAAAAATATAAGTTTTGAGTTTTTCCAACATTCCAGATCATAAGAAGAGTAAATATTCAAGGTCTGGATTGCGGAAACGCAATCGCTTTGAGAAAAAAAAAGAAAAAAAAAGAAAATTTGATGATATTCAAAACAAGCTGGATAACTTGTCCAAGATTGTCGAGGGTTTGGTCCAATTTTGGTAGCCTTTGGAGGTCACATCGGTTTTTTTATGTAAATCTAGTAAGTTAAACTCTGAGTTTATTTTTTATAAAAGGTTAATCAAAATTTTATTGTAAGCGTGCTCCACACGAGCGGTCTTACGATGGTTGACTTATGATTTTTCTTTTTTCCACACAAAAATTGAGAGTCAAAGTCAACAAGACTTTGTCAGGAGGTTTTTTTTGATGAACTAGTTCAATAAGAACTTTTAACCTTACTCATGCACAATAAGTGTCCTCCATCTTCCTTCTTCTTACCCCTCCCTTTTTTATTTTCTTTCATTAAAGAGAATGAAAAGGAAGTTCAGGAAAAAATTCTTGATCAAATTCCGTTAGAGTTGTTGGAGGACATAGGAGTCAAAGATAATGTTTTGAAGGTGTTGGAAGTAAATTTTGATGAGGCTAAATATAAAACTGTAAATTATCATCCAGAACTGCAAAATACCTGGTCAAAATGGTCAAAATGAAAAAAGGTCTTCCGGAGAAAAACAAGAAAGAGATTCTTGAATGTTACAACAGTAAATGTGTACTTTTCACCGAAGCTCCTAAAGTAAATTTAGAGATTGTCCCACTCCTTTCAGACATCGCCAAACCCAGCATTTTTTGGACACGCAGAATTGTGTCGGAACGGCGATAGCGGCTGTAGGAGCTGCATTATCTTCGATCATAAACCCCCCTAATAAAGGGATAGAAGAAAAGTCGTTTATAGATTTTTTGAGTCACACTGGACAAACCCATACAGCACAGAGAGGTTGCAGGAACATTGCAGAATGATTTCATCGAAACATTGTAATATTGCATTTTGATTGCGAGACATTGTTGCAACATTGCTGGAAGATTGCAGCAACATTAAGATGTCCGCTTTTCGAAATATTGCATTGAAACATTGCAATGTTATGAATTTTTCCAAAATATTCACATAAATATTATTACACCACATAATTTCAATGAACAAAACAATATTTGTGTAACATTTTAAAAAACATTTTTTGCAAAAAAATCTCGGGAATTTTTTTTCGGAAATTTCCAAGCGGTCACCCATCCAAATCGCGGCTCTAGTGAACTTTGACCAGCGTGATCGCTGTGAACTGATCCCTCATGATGACCTGTGAACACTTTATGCTGATAAGTGTATATAACTGGTGGATTAGGTCAATGTACGAAAAAATGAAATATGTATAATTAAAGCACAGTATTTATATAAACAAATATAAAATTATAGTTTTTTTTTTACTAATTTCGCAAATGCAGAATAGCATCTGGAATAACTTTTCTGTTATTTGTTTAAATAAGATTGCAATTAAAAAATATATATCAATATAATACAATAATTAAATTAAATATAAAAAAATTTTTATTAAAAAAACAATTAAAGAATATTGTTTGTTCATTGGGATGTAGATCGAGGTTTCTTCATATATGGACCTATTTCGTCTGTTGATTTGAATATTCATGTTTCTCAACAATACTATGATGCACACAGGATCACGGGACCGCATGCCTTTTTCTAAACGTCTTAGAGTTAACATTTGAAGGATGTCTGCAGACGTCTATGCAAAGTCGATTTGCAGTCAACTCTGAAAGCTTGACTTGGATGAAATGACTTACAGTCAATATATGGACGGTTGCACTGTTAGGGAATGTAGAGATTTAGCGGAAAATTTAGTAACGTCGCCTGATCTTAGTTTGCTAAATGCGGATGAATAATTATGGATGAGTTAAATTAATATATTATTATACGTGAATAATGTCCTGCTTTGGCTCTTTATTGCCATTATTTTATTAAAAAATTATGATATTGCAATGTTTCTGGAATATTACTGGCATATGCTATGAGATGTAGCAGGCATATTGTTAATTTATGTTTTTGCAATGTTTCCGTAATATTGCATTGCAATCTGCAACATTGCAACATTGCTGCAATGTTGCTGCAATTTTCTGTGCTGTATGGGAATTTTGACAGATATTTTTTTATCAACAATCAGTGGCTCGGAAATCTTTTATCACACCACAATTAAATAAGAACCTTAAACCGACTGTGAATACCATGGTTGCAGACGAATGGCTATATGAAAACGACTTAAAAGAAAAGATTAAAGATGTCAAGGAAATTGAAAAAGCTTACCCTATGATCAGAAAGTACCGGGAATTTTTTATTTAAAAGTACCGCGCATGCGGGAACCGGTTTATTTTTTTTTCTTATATTGGTACGACCTTAAGACGCACATCTGTCAGGTTTTAGTGCCATCCGATCATTAGTGTCTGCCTGGCGTTCGTTTACATCAGTCAACTTTTTTCATTTTGCCGCATTTTACCATGAATAATTTTGTTGAACAAAGAGTTTGTTTGAAATTTTGTGTTGCGAACAAAATTTCGTGTGCCGATGCACTGAAAATGTTGCAAAAAGCATTTTGCGAATCTGCTCTATCAAAAACAAGAGCATACGAGTGGTATAAAGACTTTAAAAGTGGTCGTACAGTGGTGGAAGATTTCCCTCGTTCCGGACGTCCATCGACGTCGAACACCGATGAAAACGTGAAGAAAGTGAAAGAAATGGTGCTTGAAAATCGTCATACCAGCTTAAGAGAGATGTCTAGTGAACTTGGCATTGCATATGGAACGGCACAGCGTATTGTGGTTGATGTTTTGGGTATGAGACGCGTGGCAGCCAGGCTCGTTCCGAAGGATCTGAATTTCTTGCAAAAACACCACCGAAAGACAGTTGCTGAAGAGATGATTTCTGAAGCCCAAAGTGATCCAACCTTCATGAAACGGATAATTACGGGCGACGAGACATGGGTCTATGAATTTGACATGGAAACAAAGCAATAATCGTCCGAGTGGCGCTTCGAAGACGAGCCGAAACCGAAAAAACCGCGTCAAAGCCGCTCAAAAGTGAAGGTGATGTTGACTGTTTACTTTGATTGCCAAGGCGTTGTGCACTATGAGTACCTTCCACCGGGCCAGACAGTCAACAAAGAATATTATTTATCCGTTTTGAAGCGTTTGAGAGATGCTGTACGTCGCAAACGGCCGGAAATGTGGGCCGACAATTCTTGGATTTTGCATGATGATAACGCACCATCGCACCGAGCCCGAATTGTACTGAATTATTTGACCAAACATCAAGTAAATACCATCAAGCAAGCACCGTATTCACCTGATATGGCCCCGTGCGACTTTTTTTTGTTCTCCAAGTTGAAGTTGCCACTTCGTGGAAAGAGGTTTCAGTCGATCGAGGAGATCAAAGAGAATGCGACGAGGGAACTAAAGGCCATCCCTTCGTCGGCCTACCAGGGATGCATGGAGGACTAGGTCAAGCGTTGGCACATGTGTGTTGCTTCAGATGGATCATATTTTGAAGGAGATAAAATAAATTTGCCTGAAATTTAACTCTATTTTGTTTTATTTAAAAATTCCCGGTACTTTCTGATCATAGGGTATGTAGCAATTAAAGAAAAGGTTACTCAGAACGCTCGCATTAAATATTGGAATCAAGGAATCTCTTTCTACTTTCTTGTTCCCAAAAGTGACAGTACTTATAGATTTATTTTTAATCTCAGAAAATTAAATAAATTTATAGATCTACCACATTTCAAATTAGAAGACATTAGATCTGCATTAAATTTGTTGTCGCAAGGAGACTTTATGACATCCATAGCCTTTTTCTTAATTTCCATTAACAGTAAATATAGAAAATTTTTTATATTTATTTTTAACGGGACAATTTATCAATGTTTATCGTTTGGCTTGTATATTAGCTCATACGTATTCACAAAAATAATGAAACCCATTATTAATTCTCTGAGACTTGAAAGTATATTGTTAATACTTTATTTAGATGATTTTTTGTTTATTAATAAATCAAAGTCAGGTGTTGAATATAACACTCAAGAACCCATAAGTTTTCTGAAAAGTTTGGGCTTTATTATTCATTTTCAGAAAAGTTGTCTCATAGCCAATAAAAAATGTAAATATCTCGGTTTTATTATTGACTCTCTAGATTTTTCACTGAATTTAACAGACAAGAAGAAAAATCAGATAAGTGAATTTGTTAAGACATTCAAAGTAGGAAAGAAATACAAGATTAAATTATTTGTAAAATTCTTGGGTACTTTAACAGCGGCCTGCCTGGCAGTAGTATATGGTTTTATTCAATATAAAAGATTGGAGAGACAAAAATTTTTGGCATCAAATCTTAACGGTGGTAATTATAAAGGAAAAATTCTTATTAAAGATTTCATGTTAGAGGATCTTTCTTGGTGGAAAGACAGCGCCCTACGCGGTTCAAACCCGATAAAGACTCAGAAATTTTCCCTTGTTATTTTCTCAGATGCTTCTTTGTCTGGTTGAAGTTGTTACTGTAATGGCATGAACGCGTCAGGTTTCTGGAATGAACAAGAAAGAAGAAAACACATTAATTATCTAGAATTATTAACCGCCTTTTTCGCTTTAAAATGTTTTGGTTCACATTTTTCTCATTGCAAAATTCTACTTTGACTTGATAATAGCACGGCAATTTCGTACGTAAATAGAGCTGGCGGGGTTTGTTTTCCTCATCTCATTGTCAGTAATCGTTCCAGAGAAATATGGTGCAAAAGAAGGAATATTTGGTTGAAAGCATTCTATATTAGTTTAAAAGAGAATGTTGAAGTTGACAGAGCATCGTGTATCACCAATATGGACACTGAATGGGAGCTCTCTCCTGTTGCGTTTAAACAATTGGAAGAGACCTTTGATCTTTTTGCAGTAGACTTATTTGCTTCTAGACTCAATAAGAAATGTGAAAGATTTTTCTTTAGATTTCCCGTTTCAGAGGCTGTATCAGTAGATGCTTTAACCATTCTATGAGGAATAGAATCTTTTTATGCTTTTCCACCTTTTGCACTAATTTTACGCACTTTAAGAAAGATAATAAATTATAAAGCATTAGTGATAGTTGTGCTGTTGTGGCCGACACAACCGTGGTACCCGCTTTTTATATTTCTGCTTATCAAACCCTTCATTACCTTTGGACCTAATAATCTACTTTTGATGTCTTCTTGCAAAGAAAAAGTTTACTTGCTAGCATCATATCTTTTGTTGATGGCCGGCAAAGTATCAGCTTTCTTGGGGGAAGGAATTAGTAAGAAGACAGTAGATATGATGATTGACTCTATTTCTAACGCAACTCTCAAGCAATACGAAAGTCATTTGAAGAGCTGGTGGCATTTTGCACATTTAAAGTCGGTCGATTTTTTCAACCTCAAAACATTGGACGTCATTAATTTTTTAAACATTAAATGTATTGAAAGCAGAAGTTATAATGCATTAAATACTGCTCGTTCCGCAATTTCATTAATTACAACGGTAGATTTAAACAGTGATGGTTTAATTTCTTGTTTTATGAAAGAAATTTTTAGACAGAGACCAACCAAGCTCAGATATACTACAACTTTGGACGTTACTCCAGTCTTATATCTTGAGAGTTTCTATCCTATTAAAGATCTAAAATTGAGAGATGCGGCCGAGAAAGTAGCGATACTTTTAGTATTAACCACGGCACAAAAATTGCAAACATTATCCTTGATAAATATTAATAATATTTTGAGATCTGAGTCAGGTATAAGTATTATAATCACGAAACAGATTAAGACTTTAAAACCGGGGGCTTTTCAGCCTGAGTTAATATTACCCTTTTATAGTGAAAGACCAGGATGATATGTACCGTCTGCAGTGTTAGATTATTGCGTTTGTACAAAAAAGCTAAGGAAAGAAAATAACAAGGGATTATTTATAGCAACAACGAGACCGTTTAATCCAGTTTCCTCACAAACTATCGGTCACTGAATCAAATTGGCTCTTAGAAAAGCAGGTATTGATACGGATCAATTTATGGCATACAGTATTATATCAGACATACAGCAGTATCTACTGCTCACAAAAGAAGCGTTGATATTTCTATTATAAGACGTAGTGCTGGATGGACCGCTAGTTTCCAAATGTTTTTCAAATGTTATAACAGACCAATTGTCGCATCTAATGACTAATTTGCACGAACAATCTTACAATAATGTTTAAGCTTTTCCTTGTATTTTATATTACAATTATGTTTCTATCTTTAATTAAAGACTTTAAAGCATACAAACAAGAATTATCACAGTCTCTAAAGACCTACATTGTTATCATCGAGAATGAGACGTTGCAATATAATTGAGAGATCAAACGAGTTTGCAGAAAGCGGGCAAAGTTTGATCGAAATTATATGAAACGTCTTGTTCGAAGATAATAGTTTTCTGCCCTGATTTCCCCTATAAAAAAATGTACGGTGACTTATACCCACTATCATTTTTTTCAGTGATAATTCCACGTTCTTACACTAAAACAATATGAAGTAGGCGGAAAGCCGCGGGGTTTCTAGGAGATCAAAACAACATATTTGTTAAAGTTTTTAGCGCTAAACGTCGTGATATTAAGTATAACAAGCAAGATTGTTATCATCTTCGAACAAGACGTTTCATATAATTTCGCTCAAACTTCGTCCGCTTTCTGCGGGCTCGTTTGATCTCTCAATTTTACAAGTTAAGTCTTCAGTGATCTCAACGCTGTGTGTTCTCGCTGGTTACAGAACTTTGTGACTGGATTAATTAATAAGTATGGTAAGTATATTTTAAATTTTGTTTATTAAAGTTAATAAAGTGTAGCTTTTACAATGTATGTATATAGAGTTTACTGAAATAGTTTACTGAACTAGTTAAAATAATACATGATATTAAATATGCCACTGTGTTACAAAGTGAAAGTTAATTGTAAATTAGTAACATCTGTGTTAATCGCGCTGTGTTACCTGATATTTAATAATGTTTCTAAGCGTTTTATAAAAGACATTCTCTCTTATAAAAGATGATCATTCATTTTGTAACACGAGTGATCATATTTAATATTATGTATTATTTTAATTAGTTTTCAGTGAATTCTATATACATTGTAAAAGTTACTTTATTAACTTTAATAAACAGGATTCAAAATGTACTTACCTTACTTATTAATTAATCCTGTTACAAATTTCTGAAACCAGAAAGTACACGCAGCGTTGAGGCCTCTAAGACTCAACTTGTAAAATACACGTACAACAGGCATTAGAATTATTTTTATATTTTTATTCAATCATTTGACACTTTTTTCAAATGTCAATTCATTCAAAATATACATTTACATTAACGCTAAAGTTAAAAAAGTATGACTTAGAAACAGACCTGAGAAAGCAAATCACATTTTTGCTGAGAAAAATAAGATATGTATTGGAAAAAGATAGAAAGATAAAAATAGATTTAATAAGGCGCATCCGGTCTAATTAGCTTTGTTTTATTACCATATATTCATATGCACTTTGTTAATCATATTTTATGACACTTGAAAAATTTTATAAGTAGCACTCGTAGGTAGGAGTATAATATAATATTGACTTTAGTTTGCAAAATATATATTTTTAACTGCACATATTTATTAATAATAAGCTTATTCAACGCGTTTTTGTATGAGACAAACGAATGCGGCAGAAAAAAGTGTTGTCTGTCCCACGAACCAAGATATTATTGACGATTCAGGTTATACAGGTTAGGAAGTCTATCATATCGCGGTAATCATGATCAACACGTTTTCGTACGAGACAAATTCGAACGAATTTGGCAGAAAAAAGTGTCGTCTGCCCCGCGAACTAAGATATTATTGACGATTCAGGTTATACAAGTTAGGAAAGGTTAGGAAATCTGTCATATCGCGGTAATTATGATCGCGGTCACGTGATGCATCATATGGTCGCATCCCGTACAGCACAAAATCTTACAGCAACATTGCTGCAATGTTGCAATGTTGCACCTTGCAATGCAATGTTGTAGAAACATCGCAAAGATATTTTTTTAGCAATATTACTTCAACAATATTGCAGCATTATTTAAAAAATGTTATAAAAAATATAATAACCTATTCTATTGTATTATAAATGCATGATCATTTAATAAGAATTACTTCTATAATTTTTAATCTTACAAGCATAGAGTTAAAAATCATATTTTTAATACAAAAGTAAAAGATAGCTGTGTTTCTCCATGATTGCGAGTAGCGAATGTCATCACGCATGCGCAGAAGGATCTATTAGGCAAACTGTGTTATCGCGCCTTCTCGCATTGTTCTCGCGTGTTCTCTGGTGTTCTCACATGTGCTCATAGGTAATATACTTACATACGTACTTTAAAAACTATAGAATACAATTGTGAAAAGATTGAGAGAAGAAACATAGAAAAATACACAAATATAATTATTATTTTTTGGTAAAATTTTATAAAAAGGGAGCAGTCTCTGACGACCTTGACCTTGACATATGTTATCAATGGGAAAGTACTGAGTGACATACAAAAGGTTTTGAGTAACGTTCACTTCTTATTAAAAAAATATTATCAGAGAAAGGAAAAATAGTTTTTCTTAATTATTTCATTAAATATTCATTTTACGAAAAAATGTGTCAAACAAAAAATGAAGCTAGTAATAAGCTCTATAAAAAAGGTTATACACATTTTTTATCTAACTTTAATACTTTAGTTGTTATAGTAGAAAAACTGTTTTAAAATAATTATTTTTTATTTTTAGTAGTTTTGTGTAAAAAGTAGATGCTTGGGCGGGAGGGGGGCTTTGCCCCTCCCCCGCACCCCCTCCCCGTATTTTCTCTAACCCAACCTAACCTTATTTTAATTGTAATTTGACCAAGGATATCTAATTGACGTTGCGATATTAGATTTGAAATTATGGCCCACCCTCTCTCGCACCCACCCCGTCATTAGTGGACCTGAGACGAAGTGGGTTGGGTTTGATTAGTTGAAATAATAAGGCATCCACATCTATGCATGTGTATGGTTAAAATACACATAATATACACATAAAAGCGACACTCCAAATTATCTACACAATTGACAAATTTATTTATTGATTAGGTACGTATGTTTTTTGTTTTTGAGCAGTTATTATACAAATTCGTCAGTAGTAGACTAATAATTAAAGTTATTAACTGTTTTGCTTCTTCGACTGTGTTCGGATATACATTGCGTGTCAGTGCTGAAAATGTATAGTATACGTAACATTAAATAAATTTTTAATATTTTTTGACAGTGTATATTCAAACACGGCCCAAGTGTACATGTAATTGTGTAGAGAATTTAATGTAAAAAGTAAAAAAACGCATATACTGGAAACAATTTATTATGCATATTTAAAAAATATTTTTTTTATTATTTTAATATACTTTTTTTGCAGCGTGATATTTGTACAATTATTACGAGAAATATGTATAACGCAAGCAAAAAGAATTGTTTTCTAAACGTCATGATAGACGAATTATTGCAAATAATACCGATATTGAGATTGCAGATTATTCTACATATTTCCCGTTGCTCTAATGTAAAATATTCTTCTAAAAATATTTTAAATTTAAATTCAAAAGTTAATATTTTTAACCCTTAAACACACCGATCCTGTAAAATACAAAAACATATTTTTGGGTCTGGGAGACTTTTTCAACTTTGAGAAGCTATATCTTTGATTACAATCAATACTTTTCTACAATTTTTTTTTTAAACAAAAGTTTGAAATCTTAGGAGTGTGGCTGCACAATCGGCATTGGCAAAAAATAATTTATTGGGAAGTTATAAAAGAAAAACCATTAAGCAAAAATGAAAAATTAGTCAAAAATCCTTTTCCTTCAAAAATATCTTCGCAACAAAAAACATTTAAGAACTTTCAAATACGGCGTTTTAAAGCTAAAGAGTCACACTTTCAAAATAAAATTTGGCAAAGTCATTTCTTTTAAAAAGTATAATTATGTAACATGGAGATTATGAGGTATTTTTGGGCATGTAAAAATCTACTTTTTTAAAAAAAATCATATCTTTGCAACAAAATACTTTGAAGAACTTTATAATACGACGTTTTAAAGCTAAAGACTTATACTTTCAAAAAAAATTATATCATTGTCATTTCTATTAAAAAATGTACTTATGTAACAAGGCAAATATGAGGTATTTTTGATTAAATCGTGTCTAAAATTGAAAATTGATGTGTTTCATAATATATTTGGGAAAAACTCCCTTTTCTACAGCATTTTATAGTATTCCAACTTTAAACAAAATATATGCGAGTAACATTCGCAAACCGACCTGTTCGAACGTATTTTGTCCAGCTTTTTTATGTAAAATACTCACAAAAAAAGTTTCATTTACACACTATATGGGTCGCATTGACCCTAACAAAACTTTGCTGCCGTGCCGTTCGAATTCTAGTTGACCAAAAAAAAGTTGATCAACCATATCAATCGAAAGAGAAGATTTCAAACTTTTTTTACGTCTTGGTCCGAACCTCCTATCTCATTCCGTCTTCGCATAGCAAGCGTTCAAAACTTCATATGGAGTCTCTCAGACCCACTTATGTGTTTAAGGGTTAATTTACATGATACTTCTGTAGAAATAGATATTTTTAATTTACATGATACTAAAAGAGTATTTGTCGAAACTACATTTTTAGGAGATCATAATGATATTACTAACAAAACAAATAATAATAGTATTAATGATGAGGACAAACTAAGAAATGCTTTAGCTACATAGATAGTATCTTATAATATTACTCATAACGCATGCAATGACTTGTTACGTATTTTAAATCGATATACACCATGTAAAGTACCTACAGATGTACGAACATTACTATAAACTCCAAGACAAGCTAATATTTCAAGAATATGTGAAGGAGAATATTTTTATTCGAATTTTCAAGATATTATTAAAAAGATGCTGTCAAAAAATAATGATTCATATATTAATTTAATTATAAATATAGATAGTTTTCCACTAGCAATATCATCGCAAGCAACTTTATGGTTAATTTTATGTTCTAATATGGTAAATACAGCAGTATACCTTATTGGTGCTTATTTTGGATACCAAAAACCTACTGATCCTAATATTTTTTTGCAACCTGTAGTCAACGACTTAATTAATTTTATTAATAATAGTTATATTCATGCCGGAAAAATAATCAAAATCAAATTATTTCCTTTAATATGCGACGCACCTGCAAAATCTTTTGCTTTATGTATAAAAGGTCATACCGGATATTATAGTTGCACTAAATGCTTAATCAAAGGAAAATATATCAATAGTAAAATTTGTTTTCCATCTCAAAAAACTTATCCTTTAAGAAAAGATGAATTATTTACCGTTAATGCATATAAAGATTTTCAGACTAATTATTCTATTTTAAATAATATTCCTGAATTTTTACCCTTAACTAATACACCATTAGATTACATGCATCTAATATGTTTAGAGGTTGTTAAAAAAATGATAATTCTATGGATGAAAGGTCCGTTTTCTGTACGGTTAAATACAAGATCCATTAATAAAGTACCACATATGTTAATGTTATTTAGAAATACTACACCAAGTGATTTTGTTAGAAGGCCCAGATCGCTAAGAGAAATTAAGCACTGGAAAGCTGTAAAATTTAGAAATTTCTTATTATATACAGGTCCTATCGTATTAAGGCATATATTAAAACGTAACATATACATGCATTTCTTAACGTTACATGTAGCTACCAGGTGTATGCATAAGTTTTTTCCGGTTTCATTAAGAGATGGCGCCAGCGAAAAGTACACAGCGTATTAATTTGACACGTATGTCATTTTGTTCGTCTGACATAGAACTATAAACACATACAAGTTGAGTCCGCCAAAAACTAGCGTCTTTGTTTTATTGTTCAGTGATCATATCGAGTTTTGTGCCTGAAAAACAACATTTGCGGCACGCATTGCTTTTTTTATTTAATCAAAAGAAAAAGGCTGTTGAAAGTCATCGTTTGCTGGTAGAAACATATGGTGAACACGCTCCATCCATTAGAACATGTGAGATATGGTTTCGATAATTTAAAAGTGGTGATTTCAATGTGAAAGACACTGAGCGCTCTGGTAGACCACAAAAATGCAAAGACGAGCCATTGCAGAAATTATTGGATGATGACCCAACTCAAACTCAACGGCAATTAGCAGAAGCATTACATGTATCACACAAGAAACAATTAGCAGACGTTTACGAGCAATGGGAAAGATCAATAAACTCGGTAAATGGGTCCCACACATTTTGAATGAACGTCAAATGGAAAATCGCAAAGTCACTTGTGAAATGCTGCTTCAACGCCACGAAAGGAAATCATTTTTGTATCGAATTGTGACGGGTGACAAAAAATAGATTTATTTTGAAAACCCGAAGCGGAAAAAATCGTGGCTTTCATCTGGCGAAGCCGATCCATCAACACCAAGGCCAAATCGCTTCGGCAAGAAGACCATGCTCTGTGGGACCAGAGCGATATTGTGTATTATGAACTCTTGAAGCCCGGCGAAACCGTTAATACACAACGCTATCGCCAACAAATGATTAATTTAACCACACATTAATTGAAAGACGACCGGAATGGGCCAAAAGACATGGCAAAGTGATTTTGTTACACGACAATGCGCCGTCTCACACAGCAAAACCAGTGAAAGACACCTTAAAATCTCTTGGATGGGACATTCTTCCGCACTCGCCGTACTCCCCAGACCTGCCGTCATCTGACTATCACCTCTTCGCATCAATGGGGCACGTGCTCGTAGAGCAGCACTTCAGCAATTTCGAGGAAGTTGGAAAATGGCTCAACAAATGGTTTGCCGCAAAAGACAAGCAGTTTTTCCAGCATGGTATTCATAAATTACCTGAAAGATGGGCGAAATGTGTAGAAGCCGATGGCCAATTTGAATAAAAAAAAAATTAATTTCTTTTGAAAATTACGTGTTTTTTTTACCAAAAAACCGGAAAAAACTTATGCATACACCTGGTATATATATACAGGGTGTTAGGTGACTATCGCCCCTGGTTTCGTGGATTGATAGATCAAGTAAAACTGAGCAGAAAAGTTCTTTACCATTTTTTAATATTTGCCATAGTTAACAAAATAAAAATTAATAAAGTCTGCAAATAAGCGCGTATCACCGCGCGCAAGAACCGCCCACCGGTCGCTGAGACGTAGGCATAGTATAAGAAAGAAGAGTAGATCAACTCGGTGTCGGCACTTTTGATATGATGACTACAAAATCGCCATGTTGCTGATTGTGCGTGGATCCAATAGCGTTTGCGAGCGCAGTGGTTCAACTTAACCTGAATCGGGTTAATGACGCCATATGCTGGAATCATCCAATCAGAACTCAACCGCCATATTGCTGGTTGTGCGATTCGGTCATGCGCGAAGGACAACTTTCGCCGTGTTCTACGATGGAATCGACCTACTGTTCTTTCTTATACTGTGACGTAGGCAGCCGGGGCAGCCTTTTCCCTCCTTGCCGCGCCGCTCGCAGGCCGCAGCTACTGTTGTTTTTCTCTCCTTATCGCACCGCGCCGCGCCGCGCCTATAGCCGCGGCAGCCTACGTCTCGGCAACCGGCGGGCGGTTCTAGAGCGCGGTGATACGTGCTTATTCGCAGATTTTATTAATTTTTATTTTGTTAACTGTGACAAATATTAAAAAATGATAAAGGACTTTTCTGCTCAGTTTTACTCCATCTATCAATCTACGAAACTAGGGGCGGTAGTTACCTGACACCCTGTATATATATATATATATATATATATATATATATATATATATATATATACAGGGTGTTTCAGACCACCCGTACACCCCTTTTCTCTTCGCAGGATTAGGACAATCAAAAATATGTTCAGACGAAAGTTGTAGGGTTTCAAAAGATCTATTCAATGATCTTATCAGTTTGACCTTGGATGGCGTCGCTAAGGTCAGATCGAAATCACATTAAGTTTTTTAAATGAAACACCCTATTTTTGATTCCAGAATCTAATAGCTGGTGTCAAGACCTTTCCAAAACACTACAAGAAAGTTTATTTTCGTTGACTACTTTCCGAGTTGTGCGGCTTGAAAGTTACACTACCGCCAACACCATGTAAATAACAATATAACATCACGCGTTACGCAGAAAGCCGTGCAGCCGACACAAAGAAAGTAAACACGCGAGCCGGGCCAACAAAAACAGATCATGAAAAATCGTGAAAGTTAGCTGTCGCGACCGTAGATAGTCACATACATATGTATGTCATAATATTATGTAATTACATTATTACTTTAACGGTAGCACACGAGCAATAACGAGCGCGGCTTTCTGCGTAACGATGTCTAACTCGTGATTTTATACATATTGTTATTTGCATAGGATGTAGTAGAGATGTATTCACCACAACGCTATTGTGACTCAACTCAACACGAGTGACAATAACTCTCTCAAACTTGTCACCTACGTCTTCAATAACCGTCATATCAGTATCAATCGCGCAACAAAAATCCGACCCTCTTTATTAGTCTAGGTTTATTTAGCCATGTCTTATTCCAATGAAGAAGCATATGATATGCTGCTAATTTTAGGTGAGTGTCGAGGTACATTCATTGCAGCGGAAAGATTGTGGCGGGAACGTTATCCTGATCGGACTCCTCACTCGCGAAATGTTTTTTCACGTTTGGCAAAACGAATCAAAATTAAAGGTGTCGTTCAGCCTCAACATAACAAAGGTACACAAATTCGTCGTCCGATTATGGATGAAAGAACAGTGGAAATTCTTGCATCGACAGAATTGAACCCTTATGATTCTTTAAGACGACGAGAACAAGATTCTGGTGTTAGTAAAATCAGTGTTTGGCGCATTCTAAAAAATAACAAATTTCACCCTTACAGAATGTCTGTTCATCAAGCGTTGAATTATAACGATATTAGACAGAGACTTGCAACTTTATAAGACAGCAACCACTTGATTTCCACTTGAAAATTTTATTTTCTGACGAATGTACACTTAAAAGTGATGGATCTGTTAATACTTGGAACTCTCGTTATTGGGCACAAAATAATCCTCACTGGTTGAGAGAAGTAGAACATCAAACCATTTGGAAAGTCAATGTTTGGTGTGGAATTATTGGAAGTCAAATCATAGGTCCTGTTTTCTTTGACGAAAATCTAAACGGTGATAGATATTCCGCCTTGATAATGACAGATCTTCCTGTCTTACTAGAAAATATTCCTCTGCAATTGCGCCTGAACATGTGGTTCCAACAAGATGCATGTCTGTCTCATACATCGAGAGTTGCTCGTGCGGCATTAAATACTATGTTCCCCGACAAGTGGATAGGCAAATACGGTCCAATCAATTATCCACCCCGATCACCAGATCTTACCGTCCTTGATTATTATTTCTGGGGAAGGATAAAAAACTTGGTCTATCATGAACGTCCGACTACGAGGGATAATATGATTCGTAGAATAAGTGAAGCAATTCGATCCTTACGTGCCGAGGAAATTCTTCGAGCAACCAATGATTTTCAAAATAGAGTTGATGCTTGCATTGCAGAGAATGGTGCTCACTTTGAACATTTAGTCGCTTAACAAAACATACACTCATTCATTCCCGAACGTGAGAGGCAAGGGGACTCACGTGAATCAAGCACCGCAAACATGAGAGGCTAGGGGACTCACGTGAATCAAGCATCCCAAACGTGAGAGGCAAGGGGACTCACGTGAATCAAGCACCCCAAACGTGAGAGGCAAGGGGACTCACGTGAATCAAGCACCCCAAACGTGAGAGGCAAGGGGACTCACGTGAATCAAGCACCCCAAACGTGAGAGGCAAGGGGACTCACGTGAATCAAGCACCACAAACGTGAGAGGCAAGGGGACTCACGTGAATCAAGCACCCCAATGGGATGAAATTCTCGTCACGTCCACGTCGTTCATTCTGGATAATGCTAAGCACGGGAAAATGCATACAGTCAATCTGGACATGATTGATCATCAAACATAATCAATCCAGTTAATAAACAAAAGCAGAGTATATAAAACTTTGACTCCCCTTTTCCTCCCCCATACACATACGCATGCACGTATGCACACACCCACACACAAGATTAAATCCGACTAAGTAACCACCACATGGTGCATCTTGAGTAATGCTGATGCTGGCGGTAGTGTAACTTTCAAGCCGCACAACTCGGAAAGTAGTCAACGAAAATAAACATTCTTATAGTGTTTTGGAAAGGTCTTGACACCAGCTATTAGATTCTGGAATCAAAAATAGGGTGTTCCATTTAAAAAACTTAATGTGATTTCGATCTGACCTTGGCGACGCCATCCAAGGTCAAACTGATAAGATCATTGAATAGATCTTTTGAAACCCTACAACTTCCGTCTGAACATATTTTTGATTGGTCCTAATCCTGCGAAGAGAAAAGGGGTGTACGGGTGGTCTGAAACACCCTGTATATATATATTTATACGATATATATATATATATACAGGGTGAGTCATTTTAGTCTATGGACCCGAATATCTTCCAAATAACGGTATCTACAAAAAAATGATTTAGATAAAAGTTGACCAGGACAGAGGGGGTCATTCAATTGTACCATTGATTTTGACCTTGAGGTCAATTTTGAAGGTTATTTCAAGGTCACGATGGTTTTTTTAAATGGGACACCCTATTTTTGACTGCGGATTTCGAAAGAGCGGAAAATTTTACATCAAACTTATCTTATGAAAAAATTGTTTTTGCGACCTTGGAAAGGTAAAAAATGAAGGTGAAATGCCTGAAAAATCTGATCTGGTGTACTTTTTCTGGGTGTGGTTTTCTGGGTAACACAAATGTGCATAATGCTTAAACGAAGTCAATGAATTGTAAAAGTGTTAATCACTTTCACTAGCTTGACCTTGAGGTTAATTTTCAAGGTTGTTTGAGGCTCATAACGCATTTTTTGATTAGTAAACCCTATTTTTGACCGCAGAACCTGTTTCTTGACAATGGGCTCTTAAACAATGGCACTTTTTACATGAGCATAGGGATTTTTTAGTTTTTTGACCTGACCTTTTGGAGGTCATATTAAGGTCAAAAGCACTTTCATCTTACTTTTAGCGTTACCCGGAAACAACTACGTGGACGTAGTAAGTTCTGTTTCCTTTAGGGTGCTTGATTATCGTGAGTCCCCTCGCCTCTCACTGACACTGTAATTTAAATGAATTACCCACGGAGTAATAGTTCAAAATTACCTCCGTTGGCTTCGAGGCATAACTGCAATCTGTTTTGAAAACTATCCACAGTTCTAAGCAGAGTAACTCTAGGAATGGCTGCACAAGCTCTACGAATGCGGTCCATAAAATCATCTCTTGTAGTTGGTCGTTCAGCAAAAACAACATTTTTCAAATATCCCCATAAAAAGAAATCAGGCGACGTCAAATCTGGTGAGCAAGGAGGCCATTCAACTGGACCCCTTCGTCCAATCCATCTGTCATTGTAACTGGCATTTAAAAAGGCACGTACAATGAGTGCATAATGCGGTGCAGCACCATCTTGTTGAAGCCACATTGTTGCTCTTGTTACTAAGTCAACATCTTCTAATAAGCCTGGTAAGTGATCTCTTAGCAACGATAAGTAACTGTGTCTATCAACGTTCTCTTCAAAAAAATAAGGTCCAATCAAATAACCATTTACAATGCCGCACCACACCATAATACTCCATCGATTTTGATGACCTATTGGTCTATACCAGTGGGGATTAACATCTGACCAATAATGGCAGTTGTGTCTATTAAGTTGTCCGTCACTATAAAATTTAGCCTCATCTGAGAAAAGCACATACCTAAAAAAATTAGGATCATCGTGTAACATTTGTAAAGCCCACTGGCAAAAAGCAATACGCATCAGATGATGATTAGACTGTAAAGCCTGCGTAAGAGTGATGTGGAAAGGGTGATAATTTAGAGCTCTTAAAATTCTAACAACAGTTGGTATACCTATTTCCCTTTCAATCTGGCGAGTACTAACATGAGGATTAAGGTGAAGTAAAATAGTTACAGCTCGCGCATCATTTTCCTCATATTCATGATGTTGACATTGACGAACAAGATGTCCATTGCGAGCTCTTTGGACTAAACTACGTATTGTCATATCAGTTGGATGTCGCCTTTCAGGAAAACGTTGAGCATAAAGCCTTGATTCTGCATTGTAATTGCTATGACACTCCCCTAAAACTAATATAATATCAACAATCTCATTAGGACTATAATCAGCCATTCTGGAAAGGTAACTTGTGAATGTAATTACCTACATACTCTGTATGTATGTTTGGAATTTTTAAATTTAAGCAACTTTAAATAGTAAATTTTTCAATTATGCAGAAGTGAGTAAGAAAGAAAAGGAATAAAACTTTATTATAACAATAATTATAAATCTTAAAACAAACGTAATTGTTTATTTTTTTTCAATCGTTGATTATTAGCATTAGGTATCGCAGTGCTGTCAGCTACTTGCAACTTTCGGCCGGATTCTTCAACGCACGCCTATTGCTCCCCTCCCACCGCTCGCGCCTTAGCAACGGCGCCGCCGGACGGCGTAACTAAGGAGCGCGATACATCGTCTCAGGACCGTGCGTTACGCCGTCCGGTGGCGCCGTTGCTAAGACGCGAGCGGTTGGAGGGGTGCAATAGGCGTGCGTCGAAGAATCCGGCCGAAAGTTGCAAGTAGTAATGTTTAAGCATTATGCACATTTGTGTTACCCAGAAAACCACGTCATTTCAGAAAAAGTACACCAGATCGTTTTTCAGGCATTTCACCTTCATTTTTGACCTTTCTAAGGTCGCAAAAACAATTTTTTCATAAGACAAGTTTGATGTAAAATTTTCCGCTCTTTCGAAATCCGCAGTCAAAAATAGGGTGTCCCATTTAAAAAAACCATCGTGACTTTGAAATAACCTTCAAAATTGACTTCAAGGTCAAAACCAATGGTACAATTGAATGACCCCCTCTGTCCTGGTCAACTTTTATCTAAACCATTTTTTTTGTAGATACTGTTATTTGGAAGATATTCGGGTCCATAGACTAAAATGACTCACCCTGTATATATACAGGGTAATTTAGAATAACCTTATGTCCTTGAAGAGACATATTCCTGAGGTTATTCTGAAACAACTTTTCCTTTGGCAAAAACTTATCTGAAGCATAGTTTTTAAATAATAAAAGGAAACAGTTATCCAATAACCAGGCGCATGTAGCGGTGAAGCAGAGCTGGCGCAACTCATCGTTCAATATGGGCGATTACGTAAGGCGATCGCAGTGATAAGCAGACAGCTCGAACACTACTTTCCCTCTTTTCCCCTTCTCTCTCATTTTCTCTCAAAACCTCTATCCCATTTTCATTCTCATTTTTTTCTTAATTATTTATCAATTCATGCACTAAAATAATGCTAGAATTAAAAACAATATTTAATTATTTAACATCTTTCTTTTAATAATTTTGTACAAGTAAAAAAATATTCTTTTTTAAGTCAAAATCATATTTAAAATGCGTAAATAAAAAATAAAAATGCAGAGTAAAAGAGAAAGAGAGAGAGAGAGAGAGAGAGAGAAAGAGAGAGAAACAAGTTCGATCAAATTTGAACGTGTATACTCACTTATCATCCTGCACAGCAATCAGCTTTATCTTCATGAAGACAGAATATCTATATTAAACTCAAGATTTTCCTCTTTTCTTCTTAAATCACATCACTTGTCACATTCACTGCAATCATGTCTTGATCGAAAATTACTAATCACTTTATACAAATCATTATTGTCAATTACTATTAGTCACTACTAATCACGCGTGAGAATTACTCAAAAAAAGAAACACGTGTTTACACGATGAACACACGACACGTGTTTACAACAAAGAGATTGGGTTAGGTTAAGTTATATCCTCTTTGCTTCACGAGCGAGCAGTCCACTAATTTTATTGTTCGCGGTATCACTGCGTGATTGACGTTCTAAAAGTTAGAACGTGATAACTAAAAATTAAAAATACTGTTGCTCCCGTGTGTTATGCCTGTAAGCATAAACTCGAAGATTTCACGGTCATTCCGGACGAGCCTCAAACGTTGCGCGTTTACGACTCACGTTTCTCGAGCGACTGTCGCTTGTCTCATATGAAACTCAGTCTTTCGGTCGTCAAAAACTGGGGTGACCTTGAAATCTTCGAGATTACGGTACATGCACGTGTTTCATTTTTTGAGTAATTCTCACACGTGATTAGTAGTGACTAATAGTAATTGACGATAGTAATTTGTATGAAGTGATGCGTTAGTATTTTTCGATCAAGAGAATGATTGCAGTGAATGTGACAAGTGATGTGATTTAAGAAGAAAAGAGAAAAATCTCAAGTTTAATATGGATATTTTGTTTTCGCAAAGATAAAGGCTGATTGCTGTGCAGGATGTTAAGTGAGTATACACGTTCAAATTTGATCAAACTCGTCTCTCTCTCTCTCTCTCTTTCTCTCTCACTCTGCATTTTTATTTTTCATTCACGCATTTTAAATATGGTATTTTTGACTTAAAAAAAATATTTTTTTACACGTACAAAATTATTAAAAGCAAGGCGTCAAATAATTAAATATCGTTTTTAATTCTAGCATTATTTCAGTGTCAGCGTATGAATTGATAAATAAACAAGAAAAAAAATGAGAATGATAATGGGATAGAGATTTTGAGAGAGAATAAGAGAGAGAAGGGAAAGGGAAGGAAAGCAGTGTTCGAGCTGTCAGCTTATCACTACAATCACCTTACGTAATCGCTCATATCGAACGGTAAGTTGCGTCGGCCCTGCCTCACCGCTATACGCGCCCGGTTATTGGATAACTGTTTCCTTTTATTATTTAAAAACTATGCTTTGGACAAGTTTTTGCCAAAGAAAAAGTTGTTTTAGAATAACTTCAGAAATATGTCTTTTCAAGGACATAAGGTTATTCTGAATCACCCTGTATATATGTAATGATACTACAATACTTATATTTTAAAATAATATAATCATACAATATTGTATATTTTATTTCTGCTTCTTTGTGTTCTTTGTGATTATTATACATGTGACTAATATAAGTATATTTTTAATATATTTACATTTCAAGATTGCATTTTTTTTAAATTAATGTTTACAAGTTTGTTTCCAAAAACTGTGCAACCAAAGTTACATATATGTATAATATAATTATACTGTAATACTTATAATCCAAAGTAATAAAATAATATATCTACATTATATATAAATTATAATTATTTTTATTACCTTCAAATTTAATTGAATTCTTAAATGAAATATGTTATATTATTATAGATATAAATTGGCATATTAGTCTTAATATATCAGTAATACTAAAACTTTCCATAATAGATTGATGCGTTTTTTTCGAACAATTTTAATTACTTTGTGTGTTAAGAATATTATGTCAAGTTGTATATAATCCATGAGTAAGATCTTGCGTACAATGGAGGAATAGAAATGATTATTAAATATTAGAAACAAAAAAATAAAAAATACAAATTAACAAGGAAAGATCAGGAAAAAGTAGAAAAAAGTTGATATTTATAAATCTTTTTGTGGCATAAGACTTTCAATGAACTGTCCATAACTTTTTTCACATATTTCTTATAATTCGAAGATGTAGAATTATAACCCACGCAACACAAGGACGTCCTTTAGACGTTCAATGGACGTCGCGGCCGGACATGTCTTGACGTCCAGATGACTAATTGTGTCTTCTAGACGTCTAGGAAACGTCCTTCGGACGTACAATGTACCGCCTTCTGACGTCAAATGGACGTCGTTAGGACGTCGCAGCAGGACATAAAAAGGACGTTGTTAGACATTATTTTATATTGCGCGATTAGGACTTTATTTAGTAAAAAATGATATTTATCAATAAAAGTAGTATTAACTCTGCCGAAAATGTGCGATTAAAACCGATTAAAAAAAAAGTAATCCGAATCAATCGAGATTTCTGCACCGAAAATATGGTGTAAAGACAGATTGAAAATATTATAAAATAGGAACCCAGATAGATTTATTAAAACAGAATACATTAATATAAAACGTTATATATGTTTGATTTACAAAAAAATATTTCTTGTATCCTTTTCGTTGACAAAGACTAAAAAAAGATTAAATTTGAATTAAATATTTAATTTTTGTACAAGATTAAATAATAATACAAATTGTTATTTACATGTAAAAAATATAAAAATTTATGTGGAATAGCGTTACCACACACACGTCACATTTGAAAAGACTGAGAGCGAGTATTCGTTTCGAGGTTACAACAAACAGTTCTTAAAAGTCTTACTGAAGTTATGAGCTGGGGAGTCGGCCGCGGTGGTGCCTAGATATAACGCCCGTGGCCGCATTCGACTCACGAGAAGATCTCGCGGCGTGGCCGCCTAGCGGTGGTGCCAGCACTATGGTGCACTCACTTGTTAAATTCATTTCAATCCGAAATTACAGGATTTCATAAATTATAATTAAATCGAATTTTAATGTATACATGTATTTGATTCACAGAATCATGTAAACAGATATGATTCTGTAAATCAAATATATATACCTTTTATTATACCTGCTAGATGTATAATTACTTTCTTTATATTTTAAGTTTACGTTCTAAAACGTTTTTTCCAAGAAAAATTTTACTTGATATAATATACGTTATTATTTATTTATATTTTGAGTAGGATTTTCCTCACAAATAAAATAGCCATTAAATAGCATATTAAATTAATCGTTATAGTATTATACATATGTATTAAATATTACATAATTTAAATATTATATATAATGAAATATTAAATATTAACGAATAATATATTTTATTAGAAAGCTATATACTGTATATTAAAGCTTCTCATATTATCAAAATTTGTAGTTTATGTTTATATATGGTTAAATATATCTTTCGTTAAATATTTTTTAACACGAAAAATTATCTTTATAATTTTATAATTTATAAAATTCTTGTGTTATAATAATAATGATAATGATGATAATAATAAAAATACTCAACTTCGTTGACATATATGTATATAGCGGACCTTTTCGGAACGTACTACCAATATCTGCAAGACATTTAAAGGACGTCCTTAGAATATCTTCAAAATGTCTTATTTAATATAAAGAACAACGCAATTTTCGAATGTATATTTATTACGTATGTTGGAAACATGTTTAATATACATAATATGTTAAATATTACGAATCATCCCAAATATGTCCTACGGATGTCCTACAAACGTTATACTGCAGCTATGATAAACCAGGATGTCCTTCGGACGTCTTTGGAACGTCCTATGGACGTACGAGATACTAGGACATTACAAGGACTTTTGTGGACATGTATTGGACGTCCATGTGTTGTGTGGGAAGAAATATGTGAAAAAAGTTATGGACAGTTCATTAAACGTGTTGTGCCGCAAAAAAATTTATAAAAATCATCTTTTTCCCGCCGATTACATGACCTTTCCCTCTTAAATGTAAAACGCACAGTGAATATAATATTTTATGCCTTATTTGTATCTATTGTGCGTTTTATTTAATATTTATTTCTAATTGTTTGTATGTCTGATATTTAATTCATACAATACATAATTGTTTGCAGCATTTAACATTCCAGCGTTACAGCAATGTTGCTGCAAGTATTCCTTTATTGCTGTACACTGTGTAATGCTTTGCTGCAATATTGTTGCAAGTACTTCTCCTTTGTACGCAGAGCATAATATTGCATAAAATTATATTACAATGCTGCTGCAACATTATAGTGCAATTTTTCAGCAACATTGTTAAAGCGGACATTTTACTGTTGCTGCAATATTGCTGAAACATTGCAACAATATTTCGCAACATTTTTGCAACATTACAATTTTGCGATATGATATTTCTGCAATGTTGCTGCAATATTTTTGTGCTGTACGGGATGCGGGCTGATAATGTAGTAGCGTGCGCCACTCTCAACTCTGTGTCAAAAATTTGTACTCAATATCTCTCAATTGGTGACGACGTATCTTAAAAAAAAATTCTGAAATTTTGGACCTTGCGTCGCAATATCTCCGCACGTAGGGCACGGAGAGAAAAAATAAAAACACTTTTCTCATACAATTTGACCACAAACTATCGATTGAGACTACTCAGAACTTGATCGGTCCAGCCGTTACTGAAATCTGATAATCTCGTTACGCTTGAACTTGCTGATTCGCGTAAAAGAGGCTCGGTTTCTCTTGTTTCGTTCATTCAGAGAAAAGGGGCATAGGCGCAAAACGCAACCGCGCCTCTTGATTTTTTAAAAAAATAATTCTTTAAACAATTATTTTTTTAATTAAAAAAAAATAATTATTTTTAAAAAATGTTATTAACGTGAATTAATAGAGGTAATTTTATTATAAATCTTTTGTATAAAACATTTTTTGATATTTCGAATAGTTTTCGAGATATAACGGAAAAAGCTGAAAACCGCTATACACATAAGGAATAAATTTACCCCTTGAAATCGTATATTCGCCGCAACTGATATTTTCTAAAATCATCTAATTACTTAAATGTATATAAAGTTTTATTAAAATTGGCGTGTGATACTTCGAAAGATTTCTTTGTGAGTAGAACTTTTTTAATAATAAATTTGCTTTGTAAGTTTTGTAATGCTTATATTTCATTAATTGCACACGCTATAAACAAAATTGCATAAGAAAATTGCTTTTTTATTTACTCTGCTAAGTTGTAATAACTTTAATTTACATTAATTAAATAGAGAGAAGCGCCCTAAAATAGTCAGAACTGAATCTTGCTTGCAAATTTTAAAACGTTTCTCTTAAATGTGCAATGTTATTTTCTTTATTTATTTGTATATATTGTAAAAAAGATGTGGAAGACATTGTAAAGGAGGCAAGAAATAGATGTTTTCTTGGTATTATTATATTATATAAAAATGCTGTAATTTATTTATACACAGAAGAAAATTAGTATTAAATCAATAATTCATTTTGTTTCATACATGAGCAAGAATATCAAATTTTTTTTTAAAGAATTTGATAATCTTAAACAAACATAATTGGCTTACATAAAAAAAAACAAAATTTAACAAATTAATTTGATACTTTTTCTATGTAGATATAAAAGCTGGTTATGTTAATAAAATATTGTCATGGTATTGCAACTAAAAGTTTGGTTTTAGCATGTGTATGTAACCAAATGTACTTGGTTGTCGTAACCTGATTATGTGCAAATAAATTTGTCTAGTTATTTTAATCAGAATGCAAGTAACCAAATTTGTCTGGTTACTTCAATAAAAAATGTGGATTATATTTCATCAAACAGTCTGATGGTTACTTTATCCATTCTTCAGATTAATTCAGCAAATTTTTTTTTGTGCGAAGTCGATATATGTAGAAAAGAAGAGGGTATTATGGCTACTGTCAACAATATGGCTACCCCTATTATTTCCGTTATTATTTTCTAACTTAATATATACTAAAAATTGCTTATGGAGTTATTCGTGTAGTAGCCCGCCATTTTTTAGTGATGCTAATATGCCAATACATAATGACTGACAATTGTTATAAGATATTTTTACTTTTGAGCACTTCTAAACTTTTTCAAGGTACACTTTTAACTTTTAATTACATACACTTTCCCTTTGAGGGCCTCGCACATGAAATGCATAACATAACGTAAGCACAACATAAGACCGATAGACCAATGAAAATGTTATGTAAATCAATATGGCGACTTTATGCTGGATGTTCATTGGCCCATCGGTCTTATGTTGTGCTTATGTTATGTTATGCATTTCATGTGCAAGGTCCTTTAGGCTCCTCGCGATAGTAAGGTCTAACGTAACCTATAGGTCGGTTCGTAACGCTAGAAGACGAGAGTATCGTATTTTGGCTGATTGGTGTTGACTGTGATGATGGTCCCGGCCGACTATTATCCGGAACGTTGTCTAAACTGAACATTGTCAAAGTATGACGACATGTTGAGAGATCCAGAGGGAATTCTTGTGGCCGACCATGGTTGCTGCTTAGAAAGAAATAATTGGTTAAATTTTATCGTATAAAACTAGTAAAAATATTCTGGCTATTTTTGTCAAATTTATGATAAACTTTAGAAAAATAAAAAGAAAAAATTCCCTTTCTTTTTTTGTTTAAATATTGCATCCAGTTCTAAGGAGACTTTGACTATATGTATATTTGTAGACTGCTAATAGCAGTCATTATTGGAATCCAACATATAAGAAGGTTATCTGAAAAGTTTCCGACCTCAACATTTTAGCACTCGTCAACAAAAGTTGGGGAATATGCTTGCGCATGCTTTGAAAAGTACTCACCAAAATTTCAGCTATTTTGGACGCGCAATTTTGACAATTGTTTGAGTGAGTCGATGTAAGTGTTTTTGTAAAAATGGAAAAAGTCAAGTATCGAACTGTCATTAAATATTTGTTTTTGAAAGGCAATACGCCTACGCAAATTAAAGACAAGTTGGACGCTGTGTACGGGGACTCTACAATTATTTATTACCGTAAAATTTTGGGCAGCTGAATTTAAACGCGGCCGTACTAGCTTGGATGACGATAAATGTTTGGGACGGTCAAAAACTGCAACCACTGATGAGAACATCGCTCAAGTTCACCAAATGGTGCTAGACAACCGTCGAATTAAGATTAGAAAGATAGCAGAGGCTATGAGCATGTTCAAAGAACGTGTTTGTTACATATTGAATCAAAATTTAGACATGAGAAAGCTGTTCGCGCGTTGCAATGGGTGCCGCGTTTGCTCCGCGCAGTTGGGTCACACGGTATCACACCTCAGCAGTTGCCATTGCAAAAATCTACAAATTATGGTTTGAACTGCTTGACCACCCTCCTTACTCATCTAGCCCCAAGCGACTTTTTTTGTTCCTTAAACTAAAAGTTGCGCTTGATGGACAGAGATTTTCGTCGAATGAGGAGACTATCACCTTTGCAAACAACTATTTTGCAGAAAAAAACGCCAAGTGCTATTTGGACGAGTTGAAGAGATGGAAGCATCGCTGGGAGAAGTGTATACACTCCTGTAGACTTACAAGGAGACTATGTAGAAAAATAAAAATAAATTTAAAGAAAAAATGTCTTGTTTTTTTGTTAGGTCGAAAACTTTTTAGACAACTCTTGTACCTATAAAGTTCATCAAACAATCATTTAATATTTATTCAACGTTAATTTAATATTTAGGGGAGAGTGGGGTAAATTGGGACTTAGCTATAGTTTTTGCTTTTTATAAGGCGCAAATAAAGTCCGATCTTAAAACTGAAGGTACCGTTGATAAGAATTTAATTTTCTTCATTTTTGTTTCAGATCATTTTGACGTACCTCTTTGACGTACTTGTGTCGAACTATAACGGAAAATGTAAAAACCCTTTTTGTGGTCCAATTTGAAAATACTGGTTCCAAATTGGACCACCCTCTAGTCCAAATCAAGCACTCCTATTTTTATCAACTTATAAATAGAATTTCAAAAGATTATAATATATTTTTTTTAGTATTGAAGAAAAACGAGCAATTGACAGTAAAGAATAAAAATTTTATTAAAAAAAAAACAAATCAATAACAGTTTATATAATTAGATGTTTTCCGGTCAAGTTATGATACTGTTATTATAATTAGAGTTGAAATCAATAAAATTCGATTATTCAGTGGCTCATAATATTTTATTAATTTAACATTTCTAGGAACAGATTTGGTTGGCCGATTACCAATGCTATGATCAGGTTGCAATTTCGACGTAAAAGTCTGATTTGGATATGAGTCCTTTCGAAATTTGTAACAATTGTTACAATAAACAACAAAAGAGATCACAAATTGTTTATATTTGTAACAAACCACCCTCTTGCAACTCCCAGCGGACCGGTCATCGTCCACAAAATGCCCGGCCGAACATCGTAGGGAAAGGTGCTGCGCGTCCATAATACAATCCAAACGCGCCTATACTGACAACGAGGCATCCGCGCGCCGGATATCTCGCCGCGCACGCGCACCGATTTGAACCGGCATGCGCTATTGGCGTGCTCGCTTGCCTCCGTTCGCTCTCCAAGCGACCGATCTCGAGCGGCGGGGATGCTGACACCAAAATGAACCAAACCGCTACCAAGCATCCCCGATAACTTGAGATTCGGGTGTAAAAGAGTCGGAACAGCAAGATGCTGCGCTTCTTCTCCGTCGACTTTTCGGAAAGCTACTCCGCCGACTAGTCTCTAAAGAAGTCTCCTGAGGTAATCCTGGGGTCAAACGTTTTGGCCTCTGTCGAGCGTTCTCGACGGCTACTGCTCTCACACCCATCTCTCCTCGCCGAAGCTGGATTTAAGCGTGCTTGGGCTCTGGCAAGCACTCTTACCCGACCGGCATCCTAACACCGATCCGATCCCGTCGCAGCGGCTAAAGAAAAACGGGGTAAAGCGTCTTTGCCTCCGTCGAACGTACTCGACATAATCGGTGTATTCCGCCGGCCAATTATAACGCGCCGCGGATCCGTTAGATCAGTGCTCGGAATTAGTGGCACATTTCGAGCCGATTTCCGAGGCGACGCCTACTGTCTCCCCTCGAGCCCCTCACTCCGCTCGCGGGCCTACAGCCGAGCTGCCGGCCGCGCGTCAAATGTTGTGGCTCAGGAGCGTAGAGCGTCCCTTGTAAAAGAAATAGCCTAGGGCCTAGAACCTAGAAATAATTATTATTTTTATAAATAATTATATAAAAATTTAATATTAATGTATGTAATATATACATACAATATAAATAATTATATAAAAATTTAATATTATTGTATGTAATATATACATACAATATAATATACATATATTATAATAATATATTTCCAAAATATATAATTAAAAAATTAAAATTTGAAATTAAAATCTAAACAATAGCTTTCCACATTACCCATGAGGTACTATTGCGAATGCGTTTTTTTTTTAAGTGGTTTCCCCAGTAGGCCTAATCCACTAAAAAAATAACTAATTGTAAGATAATGTAAAATGTGGTTTAGCTGCTAAACCTGTGGTTTAGCTACTGGGGAAACCACTTAAAAAAAAACGCATTCGCAATAGTACCTCATGGGTAAATGTGGAAAGCTATTGTTTAGATTTTAATTTCAAATTTTAATTTTTTAATTATATATTTTGGAAATATATTATTATAATATATGTATATTATATTGTATGTATATATTACATACAATAATATTAAATTTTTATATAATTATTTATATTGTATGTATATATTACATACATTAATATTAAATTTTTATATAATTATTTATAAAAATAATAATTATTTCTAGGTTCTAGGCCCTAGGCTATTTCTTTTACAAGGGACGCTCTACGCTCCTGAGCCACAACATTTGACGCGCGGCCGGCAGCTCGGCTGTAGGCCCGCGAGCGGAGTGAGGGGCTCGAGGGGAGACAGTAGGAAATCGGCTCGAAATGTGCCACTAATTCCGAGCACTGCGTTAGATTTGAAGAGACGCTCAGCTGGTTGTTACCCCGCGTTCCGTTGCCGCACCGGCGACCGTGAAACCCGACGCGACCTAGTCTCCGAGAAACACGAGCAAAAAAAACGGACCGCCCGTCTAGCCAAACAATCGCTCGTATCGAAGGCAAAGAAATTATACTATAGAGGAGAAGAGCCCGCCATGAATGCGTAAGCTAATAAAAAAAGATAGGAAACGAGATAATCCCCACCATCCTTGTTCAATCGCGTATGCGCTGTTGATTTTCGCAGTCAAGTAGGGAAGATTTAAAGCAAAGTACACCATACCTCCCCACTCAGCACCACTCAGCTCAATGCGCGCGCACAACATTAGACAAGGACAGTGGGGATCATCTCATTTTCTTTCTCTTACTATTAGCTAAACGCTTCCACTTACAGAAGCCCTATGCCTATTACACACCTTGGTCGAAAGCCCGTGCCATCGGCAAACACGCGCACTGGCCACACGAGTATCGGCAACCGCGCCTTCGAAGCTACGCGCATCGAGTCAGGTGCATTACTGTAACTCATACGAATAATAAATCGTGTAATTGCAGCGCGATCGTATACGGTCGACGACATGATACTACCGGTGACCCGTTCACGCCTATCTTGTAAATACTTTGTATCACGTTATTTCGAATCACTTTGTCTTGTATTCATTACTCTAAATAAACTTGTGTGTGTATATATATATATATATATATATATATATATGTTCTACTTATATTTTAAATCACCGTCTGGTTCTCTCTCAACCCGAATCGTGTTCTGGAATTACCGGCAAGCTACGTCCGTGCGCGGTTTCAATACAAGAAAAAAAACAAGTTGTTACATATTTTTGAATTCTACATTTTTTAATTGTCTAATTCAATTCTTTCAAATTTTTAACACTTTTTAAATAATGATTTACAAAAATTTATTTTTAATTTTTGCACGATGACTGAAAATACATATTCGCGTCTATTTTGTGAATGATATGACAGAGAACTGTCAAACTGCTGTCACATGTTTGGTGTCTAAAAAGGACTTTACATTACAATGGCACGCAAATCTGCTTATTTATTTAAATTAAAGTATTTATTTAAATTAAAAAGATCCAATTTACCTCACTCTCCCCTACTTAATATTAATTACTCATTTGAAATAACGATTAGCTGTATTTCAAGTGAGAATCGGTACGATCAGTACGAATAACTCCCAATAATTAAGGTAATCTAAACGTGTAAGAAATGATTGAACTCGAATAACATCATTATGCTGCAAGCGTTACGAGCGTACTTAACGCGTAATTAAAAGACGTAAAAAAGACCCAAAAATACATGCGCAAAAAGGAGAAGCGGAACAACAAGGTTAGAACGTACCGTTTTCGAAAATATTTAAGGAAAAGGCTCTTGTAAGCCAAGACAAAAACATGAAAGTATTGTGAACACCGTGTCTTTAAATCGTTGCAAAATTGAAAATGTTTGGAGATCTGATGTAAGCGATTTTTCGTGTAAGCAAAATGTGATTTCGAATATCGGCAACGGTAATGTCGTTTGATCATTACAAACTGATTGCGGCCATGGACATAGGAATATAGGGACAGCGCATAAGCTCGAAAGATAAGCGAGGGGTGTGATGCTGAAATGCAGGGGGTGACTGTGCTTAAGTTTTATTGGCTACGATTGTGCGCATGCTTTCAGCCGTGTAACATAACGACTTAGCGGTCAGTTGCAAATAGTAAATAAAAAAAATTAATACAAATTAATAAATTGAAGAAAGTTCGTTATTTGCTTTTTCTTTATCAATAATATTTGAAGTGATGTAATGCTATTTAATTTTGACATAATTTTGTATTATTGTTTAAATTAAGTGAATAATATGATTTTCCATCATTGAATGATTGTGAAAGTGGTCAGATTCTTAAAAACATCAGTTCCTATAAAGTTTGTTAAAATTTTATTTATTAAATAGTAGCAATGATATTCCTTTTTTATAAATGTGTTGCTATCATAAACAAATTTCAATTTCATATTTACAAGCAATTAATATATCCCATCATAAAAAAGTTGTAAATTAATCCTCCACAATTTTTCGTGTTCATACTTGGAAGGCGATTGTAAAGGTGGCCCCCTCCCAAAATTTTTTTAATAACTTTTTTACTAGAAATGTGTAAACAAAAATTTAAAGTTTGCATACATGTGCAGATGATGAGCAATCAAAAATAAGCTAAAAAAATATTTTTTTTTAATGATGGGAAACTAACTTTATATGGGTATTGCTTAATTATTTAATTCAAATAAATTCCGTTTTTACCATAAATTACTTCTACAGTTTTGTATCTTGTGTTATTAAACAATTGGGCAAAACAAGGACAAAACATCTTTTATTTAGCATTTATAATATCTACTTTTCAATTATTTATTAGTATAAAATCGCCTATTATCAGATACTTTTTTTTAAAGGTTCATAATTTATTTAATTTATACCATTAACTCCTATTTTTTTATCCAAATTATAGTAAATATATTTAACAAATCTAAACAAGAACGTCTTCTACGATCGTAGTTGGATCTTGGTGTTTTGAATTTACTCATGTGATTTTATATGCATGAACGGTCGAGTATCTTTCTACTTTAAATATATTTAAGTTTTATCGCCAAAAGTTAGTAACCGATAATAGTTATATTTTGTTGTATATGAAATCTTTTATCAAAATTGCTGATTTTGTTAAAAAGAGAAAAGAATTTCTAGTATGAGACACAGCGAATTTTTTTATATAAGATGGGTTTTATCAATTTGGACCTTACCAGGTTCAAATTAGACTACAGGGTATCGATCATGTAACTTTTTCCCTATGGTGGAAAGGTGAAAATAAGTTACATGATCAATACCGAGACTAAAAATCTAGTTAATTAATCAAATAGCTCTTTTGATATTCAAAAACTTTTGTACGTAACATTTTCTCCAAAATTTACTTTCTTCCAGATATTTTAAAATCTCAGTGCTAATGCTAAAAACCATAACTTTCAAGTCTTATAATTTGAAAGTCCTCAATGAAAAACTTTATTAGAACATTTCGGAAAGCTCTCAAAGTTAGAATATGCAATAATAAATAAAGATTTTTGAGTGTCTCGTAATATGAATTCTGTGCTTTACGGTTTCATGATCATTAAATCGAATAAATTTTTAATTAAGCAAATCATTACATTACGTATTTTTTTATTAATACAACTTTACTCTATCACTGCATGCAGAATCTATTATCAAATATTTGTTTATTTTATAATAAACAATGTTTCAAAACTCATCTTAATAAATCTTGACAGTCAATTAAAAAAAAAGTTTCTTTCAACGACTGTACGTATGATCTAAATAATGAATTTTCTACTAAATAGATTTCACACCAAGAATAATAAGTTTATGATGGTACAAACCACATATGTTTATTAATGTAGCAGAAATCTCGTTACCCCCCCCGTAAGCAAGAAACATTAAATAAACGTTTTGAAACATTGATTTGTTGTGACTTTTATGAACGTTCTTATATAATATTGTGTACATGTTTTTAAAACATTATTTAACAATGTGATAATTCCTAATGTTTAAAAAACGTTTCAATAATGTTGTTTAAAATATTTTTTCAACGTTTTTATGTAATGTTATAAAAATGTTTTTAAAACATTACCTAAATAATGTGATATTTCCAAATGTTTAAGAATAAAAATATTGTTCCAAATGTTTTTTCAACGTTCTTATATAATATTGCATTAAATGTTTTTAAATCGTTGCTTTGCAATGAAATTGTATAACCATGCATACCTATCAATAAAATCGCGCTTGATTGCTTTTAATAACGTAGGATAAATGCATGCTGTGCGATAGTAAAGTGTGTGTTTCTTTGAACGGATTTCAGTTGCCGAAAAACTGTTCAACAGTGTTCAATAGTAAGAAATTAAGAAATTTATTAATAAATTGACCATTTATTATCATCGGGTAAACACGTGTGATAATATAAAATACATTATGTTTCATTTTTTTCTACATATATTCACCTAATTTATAGTTATACACACGTATTAGTATAAAGTGTTTACAGATCATCACAAAGGATCCAGTTCGCAGAAGTTAAGCAACGTTCACCGCAGTCACGACTTAAATGGGTGGCCACTTGGAAATTTCCAAGAGAAATTTCCGAGAATTTTTTTTGCAAAAAATATTTTTAAAATGCTACGAAAATAATGTTTTGCATTGGAATTACATGATGTAACCACATTAATATTTACATTTCAGAGAAATATTTACATTGATATTTACATTAAATATTGTTGAGATGTTGATATAATATTAGTGTGTTGTATGGCTAATGTTATATAATAAACGTTGCCAAATGTTAAAAAAACGTTAGCGAAATGTTAATTGTAATTGTTACTTCAACGTTACAGAAACCTCTAAATCAATGTCAAAGTTTGTTTATAGTGATGTTCATTACAACGTTAAATACAACATATTTGAAAACGTTACATATTATTAAATAACGTTGTAATAACATCGCAGAAATGTCTGTTTGCTTACTGGGTCATATTAGGAACTTATCTCATAATAAGCGACTTTACCTAATTATTTACCCGCACAGCACGTAATATTGCAACAATATTGCGACAATATTACAATATCGCAGTAATATTATAGCAATATTGTAATATTACAGCAATATTGTTGTTATATTGCAATATTACATGCTGTACGGGTAGTTATTCGCACCGATCGTACCGATTCTTATTTGAAATGTAGCTAGTTAGTTCTTGATTTGGTCGCTTTTGAGACACGATGGCACTAGTTGTAAGATTAAAAGGTTCTCTATAGGATATACGGTTTTCTCTGTCTATCTTATTGAAAAGGTAGAAAAAGTGGGGATAAGTAGCAGTCCAGAGATATTGATAGTCAAAAATTAGAAGAAATAAACTTGCCAATTTATATTTGTTATTATAAAATCCGTAATAGTTGTAAAAATACCTTAGTATTGTTCTGTAGTATCGTTCTATAGCATCGTCCATTTCTCGTTTCTTCCCCTTCTTACACACTCTTACAGTCCTCTGTCAAAACAAAGCACTTCCGCTATTAAAGTCTATCCACTTTCGTTTCCGCTAGCACGAGTAAAATGAAGCGTCTTGATATTCTCCGATGCTTCTCTCCGCTACTGATATTATTCAAGTCCTCATGAAATAGATTTGGAGTAGTAGTCGGAACCTAAATAAGATAAATTAGTTAAAATGGAGATAGCGATAGGCTCATATGTTTCATCGAAAATCGCGCACCGTGTCGGCTCGAAAATCAATTCTTGGCGTCGTTGCTCGAGAATGTCTTTTTATTTAAACTCGCAAACGCAATGCACGCAACAAGACCTCGAGATGCGTATTTGATTGGCGGTTTTTTTTTATCTGTCTTTTCTTACAATACTATTTAGCGTCAAGCGGCGGAACATAATCGTAATTAAAAGTAGCAAAACATGTGGTTATGGCGTTATTTAAAATTTGTTCTCGTGTCTTGTATTCTTGCGGCGCGCACGAGACATACTCTCCGCTTAAATACTCAATACAAATAGTACGATTTTTACTTACCACACCTAATGTCCGATGTCGATTTCAAGGGTTGATTTTAAATGCAGTAGATCGTCGATTCTACTCGTTTTAATGGCGTATGCCATGCCGTTTTCTACACTGGGCACTTGGTTCGACTGTGATTGTGTTGCCGAGATTTGAACGTGAAGAATTTAATTTTTGATTGATTGTCGACTGCTTCTCCAACATCACGCGCACTTTCGATGGCTAAATGGCAGAAAATTGAAACACGAAGTCACATTTTTCCGGTAAAACAGGAAGAAAGAGAAAGATGAAATATGATGTAACTTATGAACCAGAGAGAAACCTGAGAGGTGCCACAACGGTCTTTTTCTTATAACGCTAAAATTCCCGGCGCACTAACGACGCACATCCATTTAGGCCGGAATATGAATTAAAATTACATCCATTTTGCGACACTGTCGATAAAAATGGTTCAAGTCTGTGCTAAAATCATGTAGTGGGGGTACCCCTACTAAGACAGAAATGCCTAGCCATCTGAATTTGCACGAGTGTCGACAAGGGCGTCCGCAGGAGAGGGGGGGGGGGAGCAAATGGGGCACTCCCCCCCCTCTGGAAAAGCAAATTTTTTCACAAATTTTTGTTTTTGACGCTTGTTTAAAATTTTTACTAAATAAATTTAATCATGTATTAATTTGTGAAAAATTGTTAAAATTTGTTATAACAATAAAGGTGCCTTTTTATACAGCAAATTTTTCGTTGTGTGAATTTGTTATTCTGTTGCTAGCAGAGTTGCAAGATTCCAACTCGAGAGTCACAAAGTCATGGCTGTGGGGGAGCACGCACGGACATGCCTTCTCGCTGCGTGCGTGCTCCTCTACCGCCATGACTCTATGACTCTCGAGTTGGAATTTTGCAACTAGACATGTTTATCGTCATTCGATAATATCGAATATTCGATATTTTTTCAAGCTCGATATAAAAATATCGAATAAATAATTATGAATAGAAATATCGAATAAATATTTTTAACTATTTATATTCATTTTGATGAATATTTTTAATTTTAAAGGCTTATTCCTAAAATCTGTAAATAAATTATTGTGTTATTAACTTATCTGGTGAAATTCAGTTCAGTTGGTAATAGTGATAACTAGAATCGTGTGGTTATCGAGCAATTGAACATGATTGGTCCAATCCGTCCATCGATGATTTTTAGCATCGTGAACACAAGGCTTTAAATTTATCTAATATTATAGTGCGAATCCTTTCTATATATTTCTATACTTTAGACAAGAAAACAATTGGCCTCTACTTTCTCATACGCTGAGTTTCAAGTCTCGCGACTATTTGCAAATATTAAAATTTTACATTGATTATTTGTTTAATCTTTGAAAATGGACAGAGATATAAAATCGTTTTTTAAAAAACCCAGACTTGAAAATGATAATTCTCGAGAAGAATCTTATCCTTCCACCTCCACGTCATCAGTTAGTTTTTGTTCTTTTAATGATCCTTCCATATCAATTCAAGATACTCCTACTGCCGATGTAATCGTTTCTCAAAATTTTGAAAAATACAACATAGGACATTATATTGATTTAAAATTATCTAACGAGCAGAAATATGATGTAATGACTAATATTTGGGTTTTTCCGGAAAAATATAATTTTAAAAATAAAGGGTAACAGCGAAATTTTAGTGCCAATTGGTTAAAATTATATTCATGGTTAGCATATTCTGAAATTTCTGGAGGTGGTTTGTGCAAATTTTGCGTTATTTTTAAGCAAAATGTACATAGAGGTTTCTAAGGTGTTTTTATTATAAAAGCGTTTAACAAATATAAAAAGTTCTACGAAGTTGCACATAATCACGAAAAATCATAATGGCATATAAATGCTGTTGTAGATGATACGAATTTTCTTCATATTATGCAAAATAAACAAGCAAGCATTATTAATCAAATTTCTGATTCCAGAGCTAAATTAATTGAAATAAATCGAAAGAAACTAGAGCTTATTATATCTACAATTGTCTTCTGTGGTACACATGATCTTCTATTCCGCGGTAAAAAATCGAATGAAGGAAATTTCAGAGATTTACTGAAGTTTCGAATTGAATCTGGTGATAATATTTTAAAAGAGTATTTAGAAGGGGCAAAGAATGCTCAATACACTTTAGTGAGAATTGAATATGAACTAATCAACATTTGCGAAAAAGTTATTACTAAAGATATTGTGAAATTAGCTAATGCATCCGAAGGCTTCTCAATTTTAACCGATGAAACAGCAGATATTACTGGAGTCGAACAACTTTCATTTGGAATCAGATTTGCTTTTTTTCAAGACGAAAAATTGACCTTGCATAAAGAATTTTTGGGATATGTTGCATTAAAAAAATTTGATGCTCATTCCATTGCAAATGTGATTTTTAAACAATGCCAAAAATTAAATTTAAATATGGAAAAATGTGTGGGTCAAGGCTATGATGGGTGTTCAACCATGGCAGGAAAAGAAAATGGAGTAAAAGCCATCATTCAATGCAAATACCCAAATATTAATTTTATCCATTGCGTCTCACATAGATTAAATTTAGTAGTCAATGACTTGAATGCACTACCAGAAATTCGAAACGCAATTGGAACAATCAAAGAAATAATTAAATTTTTCAGGGAGAGTAACATTCGAAGACAATTAATTCCTTCAATTCCAATGCTTTGTCAAACTCGATAGTGTAAATAACATAAATCTATTTGTAAATTTAAAGAGGGATTTATAAAAATTTTGGATAGTACACTTGATAAAATTTTGAATAGTACAAGCGATGCTAAAACTAAGTCCTATATGTTCTATTGTGCTGCCACAAAGCCATCGTTTGTGATATGTTTATTTATTATTTCCAAATATTCAACTTTATTGGAACCAATTAAGCATAAATTGCAAGATAAAGACATCAATTTAATTGATGCTCAAAATCATATTAAACAATTGGTTGCAATATTAAATCACGATCGACAGAGTGATGTCTTTACACATATTTACAATGTGAGGATTTGTGCACGAAGCTTGATATTCAATTAAAAATACCTTGAACTGCTACTCAGCAGACGAAAAGAGCAAATTATAATACAAATGACCCACATACTTATTATAAACTATCAATATTTTTACCGTATATTGACTCAATTAAAACTTCATTAAATACGAGATTTTCAGAAGAAAATACCATCGTTTTTCAGCTCTTTAATATCTACCCACAAGAACTACGTAAAGTTGATCACGATCAATGTAACGATATATTTCAATCTATCGAAAAGACTTACAAATGTAAGTTAAAAGAAGACAAACGTGTTAGTATCAAATAGTAAATTCAAACCCTGATTTATCTACAGCTGAAGATATGATTAAAGCTGCAAAATTTCTACCTAAGATAGAAACTTTGCTTCTTAAATCTTTAGCTTTACCAATAACTATAGCCACCATTGAACGATCCTTCAGTACATTACGGCGAGTAAAAACTTGGCTACGATCAACAATGCGCCAAGATCGTATTAGCGACCTTTGCATGCTAAGTGTACACAGAGAACGAATAAAAAAAGAAGGTCAGGAATTTATAAAAAAGATAATAGATGATTTTGCCCTCGATGATAGGAGAATTGCACTTGCATTTTCTAACACAAATACAACATAAAATTAAAACATAACTTTAATATCAAAACATACAATATATGATATGTAAAAGAAAAAAATTTAAATTATTAAAAATAACTTAAAAACATTAATACATTTTTTGTTAATTTTTAAAATAAAAAATAGGCAATAAAATTTAAAAAAAGTATAAAATATTTATAAATTACTAAAAAAAATTTCAATAAAGTGTAAAAATTTAAATAAAAAACAATAAAAATATAATAAATCTTTCTCTGCATACACCTACCTTGTCGCGGTGAAAAAACTTTTTAATAAAAAGGTGTATATGATTAAAGAAACAAAGAAATGTATAACATTTTGGGATAAAAAAATTACCCCCCCCCCTCTAAAAAAAAATCCTGCGGACGCCCTTGAGTGTCAAGGCATGTTTAAGACGCGCGCTCCTTTTTAAATATTTGTGCATTATTAGACGAAATATAGGTCCATATATGAAGAAACCTCGATCTATGTCCCAATGAACAAACAATATTTTTTAATTGTTTTTTTAATAAAAATTTTTTCATATTTAATTTAATTATTGTATTATATTGATATATATTTTTTAATTGCATTCTTATTTAAACAAATAACAGAAAAGTTATTTCAAATGCTATTCTGCATTTGCGAAATTAGTAAAAAAAAAAATTATAATTTTATATTTGTTTATATAAATACTGTGCTTTAATTATACATATTTCATTTTTTCGGTAACGTATATTGATCTACCAGTTATATACACATATTAGCATAAAATGTCCACACGGCATCATGAGGGATTGGTTCGCAGCAATCATGGAGGTCAAGCAACGTTCACCGTAGTCGCGACTTGGATGGGTAATAGCTTGGAAATTTCCCCAAAAAAATTCCCGAGATTTTTTTTGCAAAAAATGTTTTTTTAAAATGTTACACAAATATTATTTTGTTCATTGGAATTATGTGGTGTAATAATATTTATGTGAATATTTTGAAAAAATTTATAACATTGCAATGTTGCTAGGATGTTTTAATGCAATATTTCATAAAACGGACATCTTAATCCTTAAACACACCGATCCTGTAAAATACGGAACACATTTTTGGGTTTGGAAGACTTTTTCAACTTTGAGAAGCTATAATTTTGATTACAATCAATATTTTTCTACGATTTTTTGATAAAACAAAAGTTCAAAATTTCAGGAATGTGACTGCATAATCGGCATTGCCGACAAATAATTTATTGTGAAGTTATGAAAGCAAAACCATTAAGCAAAAATGAGAAATTGGTCAAAAATCCACTTTTCCTTCAAAAAATCATATCTTTGCAATAACAAACGTTTAAGGACTTTCAAATACGACGTTTTAAAGCTAAAGAGTCACACTTTCAAAATAAAATTTGGCAAAGTCATTTCTTTTAAAAAGTATAATTATGTAACATGGAGAATATGAGGTATTTTTGGGCATCTAAAAATCCACTTTAAAAAAAAAAATCTTTGCAACAAAAAACTTTAAAGAACTTTACAATACGAAGTTTTAAAGCTAAAGAGTCATACTTTAAAAAAAATTATATTATTGTCATTTCTATTAAAAAATGTACTTATGTAACAAGGCGAATATGAGGAATTTTTGATTAAATCGTGTCTAAAATTGAAAATTGATGTGTTTCATGATATATTTCGGAAAAACTCTTTTTTCTACAACATTTTAGAGTATTCCAACTTTAAACAGAGTATATGCGAGTAACATCCACAAACCTGTTTGAACGTTTTTTGTCCAGTTTTTTTATGTAAAATACAAAAAAAGTTTCACTTACACATTACATGGGTCGCATTGACTCTAACAAAACTTTGCTGCCGTGCCGTTCGAATTCTAGTTGACCAAAAAAGTTGATCAACTATATCAATTGAAAGAGGAGATTTCAAACTTTTTTTACGTCTTGGTCCGAACCTCCTATCTCATTCAGTCTTCACATAGCAAGCGTTCAAAACTTTATATGGTCTCTCAGACCCACTTACGCGTTTAAGGGTTAATGTTGCTGCAATATTCCAACAATGTTTCGCAATTAATATGCAATATTACAATGTTTTAATAAAATCATTCTGCAATGTTTCTGCAATTTCTCTGTGTTGTATGGGAATATTCATGTTTCTCAACAATACTATGATGCACACAGCACCACGGGACCGCATGCTTTTTTCTAGACGTCTTAGAATCAACATTTGATGGATGTCTACAGACGTCTATGTAAAGTCGATTTGCAGTCAACTATAAAAGTTTGACTTAAATGACTCGACTTACAGTCGACATATGGACGATTGTTCTGTTAGAGGATGTAGAGCTTCAGCGGAAAATTTAGTAACGTCGCCCGACCTTAGTTTGCTAAATGCGGATGAATAATTAATGAATAATTAACAATAATGAATAATTAATTGATGAGTTAAATTAATATATTATTATACGTGAATAATGTTCTGCTTTGGCTCTTTATTGCCATTATTTTATTAAAAAATTATGATATTGCAATGTTTCTGGAATATTACTGGCATATGCAATGAGATGTAGCAGGCATATTGTTAATATATGTTTTTGCAATGTTTCCGTAATATTGCATTGCAATCTGCAACATTGCAACATTGCTGCAATGTTGCTGCAATTTTCTGTGCTGTATGGGATAAGATTCTGTAATAAAAAATATACATTTCCATTAAAAAAAATGAATTTGACCTTCAAATTAGGTTGAAAACAAATTGTTGGGCAAGCCATTGCTCTGCTTGCCATTATTTATGTGCAATAACCAAAATTTGTACACGTACAGCTGTTTAGGTATTAAACCTTTTGTTAGGTTTTCGAATGGAATAACATACAGTCAGTGTTGTTTGTTAGAATTTTTTCCGGGGTGTTCTCATTTCATACATACGTTTCATATGAGTTACAGAACGTCAATAAATGACAAAAATTAACTTTGGTTGACAGATCCACAAGCCAAAAATAAATTTATTTTTTTTTTTTGTACAATTTTCTCGTGAAATTTACTAGCCTGGACTTTGTTTTGGTGCATACTTTTATTCTGCAAAAAGATTTTGTGATCTACAAAGCCAATTTGAAAATTAATGAATACTGTAATGTGTCGGTAATTCTCGTCAGTATAGCATCCTCTTAAGTCTTTGTCTTTAGTAACGCACAATAACTGTCTTGTGTTTCAAGTCTTAAGTTACGAATAGAACCTCTTTTTAGTATAAGACTTGAGACACAAGACTGTGCGTTACTAAAGACAACAACTTAAGTCATAAAACTTGTCTTAAAATTGTAAGTCAAGCATTCTGCTTAGGTCCTTAGAGTCACAGCGAGAACGCATGTGCAAGGCGCGCGAGAGTCAAAGTTCTATGTAGAGAGAGTTTCCGTTTTGAAATAGAGACTGAGTATGAGATGACAATCATATATTATAATCATTTATATTTTTAATAATAAACAGATCGCAAATTACAGGAATCCATAAAAGTAATTACTGAGAAATCTAATCACATACACAGCAGAAGCTAACCAATCAAAATGATTCCATTCCACTTTTTCTTGGAAATTATTATTTATGACGGAAACAGAAATGATATAATCTCTTACTCAACAAACAAGAATAAAAAAAAATTTATTAAAACTTTTTTTATCCGTTTTAATTCATTTTAATTTAAATTCTTGATTTATGTATATGGATAAAAAGAAATTGAATGTGGTAAAAATGAATAATATTTATCCATATACAGGAATAGTACTTTATTCGTTTTCACAAATTCTAATATTTGTATGTCAACTTTTTTCTGTGATTACGATATTTTCTATAATAAATAAAATAAATAAATTCTTGGACAAATAAAAAAAATATCTGTTAACATACAGGACGTACCAAAACTGATGATAGTAATTTGAGTAACAGATTCTTTGAAAAATTTTAAGACGAAAATTCTGATACCAAAATGTCGAAACTATAGCAATTTTCAAATGAGGAAAAAGTTTAAAGATTACGAATAAAAGGGCTAAAATTTCGCGCACTCACGGATGATAATGTGTTTAAGGCGCACTAAATCTAATGCCTTTAATAAGAATGAAATTATTGTAAAAACGTATTGAAAATTTTATTAAGGAACTAATTCTGTTTATTTAATAAAAATAATATAAAATCAGATAAATAATGTTTGCACTTAATAGTTTAATAATTATGTTCATATTAATGTGTCAAATATCAAAATTATCAAAATGTCAATTATTATTGTTTATTTGATTTACACGATAAAAGTCATTATGTAAGATAGACCTATAAACATTCTTTATCATTGCTAGAGATTGGATATTAACCTTTAGACGGCCGGAAAGTCTAAATATAGACGCTACGGAGGACTCCCTATTATACTACGCGTCTCGTTCTCGATGATAACACAAGTGTAGATGTCAGTGTACTTGATATCTCACAACGTTTTAGAGCGTAGAAGAAAAAAGGGATGGCGCTACCGGCGGTCTTCCTGCCAGGCCGCCGGTCCCCCGCGCCATCCTCGCCATATTGTTTTGTTGTGCTCGAGATTTCAGAACGTGTGGCGTAGAAAATCTCAGAAACAAATTCGCAAAAATGTCTAAAACGAAGAAAAGGAAACATTCAAGGTCAAGATCAAGAGAAAGATCAAGGAATGATGATAGGAAGCGTAATGCGACCGAGGAAAAGCTCGAAAAATTACGAGAAAAAGTAGATAACCTCACCACGGTGATTACGACGTTAATACAGGCACGGGAAAAGCATAAGGCTTCAGATCGATCATCTCCGGAAACCAGTAAGTTGATCATTGTTGTTTCCATACGAAAATAATAATGAGAAGTTCCTTCGTCTTACTCGTTGATTCTATACGAATCTTCGAGTGTCGGTTTCCATACGAAACCGACGGCGTCATAGTACGCAAAAAATATGTTTAAGGAAAATATTCCTTTTGCTCAAGGATTCCATACGAATCCTAGAGTGCCGGACTCCATACGAAGCCGGTAGCGTTATAACACGCAAACATATTAAGACGAACACCAGGAAGTTATTTTTTCTTCCTCTTCTTCTCTTGTCACTCGAGGATTCCATACGAACCCTCGAGGCGTCATAGTACGCAGACGTTCAATATGAACAAAAAATTCGGCGCTCGACAATGCCATAGGCGTCGCGAGGGTCGAAATCTATTAGGTTACGACAGAGGTTATGATACATAACCATAATTTAGCCATCTTATGGTGAGTATTTACCATATATGTATGCATATATTACAGGCGAAGTAATTATAAACAACACTGACCTATCAAGGACAGATGAAGTGGAGTTAACAACGGATGCGGACACAGTTCCAAACAGTCTCGCCGAAAAAGAAAACATTTCCGAGGAAATGTCGAAAATGTTAGGGGAAGATCAAGATGCAAAAAAATTGATCGAAGTAAAGTTCCATTCCGAATTACAACTTAGATGGCAGAAATGGATGAGAGATGGATTGCCCGAAGGGAATAAAAAAGCAATCCTGGAGATGTACCCGAGAAAAGGGGACCTTTTCTCGGAAACCCCAAAAATAAATTTGGAAATATTACCTGCCTTAACGGAAATAGCGACTAAGAGAGATCAACATTTTGCCGAAACGCAAAATTGTGTAGGATCGGCCATTGCAGCATTAGCAGCGGCAGTGTCCATGCTGCTAGAAGGACCTGAAGAAGGCATAGATCAGGAGAAATTTACAAAGTATCTATGTGATGTGGGACAACTGTTAACCGAGGTTTATCACCAACAATCGTTATCAAGAAAGGCTTTCATTACACCTCTGATGAATAAAGCAGTAAAACCAACATTGGAAGCAGCAAAATCAGATCAATGGTTATACGGCGAAAAGTTTGGAGAGCAAGTAAAAGAAGCGAAATCGCTAGAAAAAGCCTGCGCTAATATTAAAGCTCCGGAAAAAACTTCAAATTTGCGACAATCTCTAAGACCTTGGAATCAGGGAAACGCGAGATTCCCACCTGTCAAATATCGACAGGTGGGTTATCAACGATACCAGCAGAGGCCGTATCAACGGAGGAATACGATTCGTTTCAAACCGAAGGATCAGAAAGCGACGCACTCATCAAAGAAATCCAGCAGTCAGACGACGACGAGCCGGTCATCGTCGAAGAAATAAGGGTAACGAATATAGCAGGACGCCTGCGTAATTATAGAAAAAATTGGACAGCTCTTACGTCGAATAGACATATTTTGAGTTGGTTAAAGGGATATAAAATTCCGTTTCAAAGAGTTCTACGTCAACGTAGAATCCCAACAAGCAAAAATAATTCAGAAAGCCAATTAGCCGAAATTGAATTAGAAATCAAAACGATGTTGACTAACAAAGTCATAGAAGAATGTTCAGAAGTTAGGGAACAGTTTATTTTGTCATATTTTCTTATTAAAAAACCAGATGGATCGAATAGATTTATCTTTAATCTTAAAAAATTAAATAAATTTATAGACACAGTACATTTTAAAATGGAGGATATTCGATCAGTAAAGAGTTTGATGACACAAAAAGCATTTATGGGTTCATTAGATTTAAAGGATGCTTATCACGTAGTTCCTGTACACAAAGATCATAGAAAATTTCTCCGTTTCAAATTTCTTGATAAGCTATACCAATTCACTTGCCTCCCCTTTGGGCTTTCTACCAGTCCGTATGTATTTACAAAGTTGATGAAACCAGTCATGAACCATCTAAGACTACGGGGAATAGTGACAGTAATATATCTAGACGATATACTTTTTATACACAAATCCAAGAAAATCTGTCAGAGTAATATTAATTATGCTAAAGAATTAATGGAACATCTAGGTTTTATTATAAATTATCAGAAAAGTTCCCTAATACCTAGTCAAGAATGTACTTATTTGGGTTTTAAAATTAATTCAAATACCTTTTGTTTAGAATTAACAGATAAAAAGAAAATTAAAATTGTAGAATTGATAAACCAAGTTTACGAAGGAAAACGGTACAGAATTCGAGACATAGCAAAATTATTAGGTACTTTGACGGCAGCTTGCCCGGCAATGGCATACAGTAAAGTATATGTTAAGAGATTGGAAAGGGAAAAGTTTTTAGCATTAATACTTAATAATAACGATTTTGAAGGAAAAATGCATATAACGAAAGCGGCAATAGAAGACTTACAGTGGTGGAAACGAGTTGTACCATTAGGTTATAATCCGATTAGAGTTCAAAAATTTAATATGGAAATATATTCGGATTCCTCAACGACTGGTTGGGGCGCTTATTGTAACAATGTTAGAATCAGCGGGTTTTGGAGTAAAAAAGAAAGAAAGTGCCATATAAATTATTTAGAACTCAAGGCAGCCTTTCTTGCGCTACAAAGCTTTGCATCCGAATTGGTTTCGTGCGAAATTCTGTTACGATTGGACAATACAACTGCAATAGCGTATGTCAATAAAGCGGGAGGAATCAAATTTCCTCACCTCAGCGAACTAGCCCGGAAAATATGGCAATGGTGCGAAAAGAGAAAGATTTGGATCACGGCATCTTACATTCCGTCTAGTGAGAATATAGAGGCAGACGCGGCGTCGCGTATTACTAATATTGATACCGAATGGGAGCTATCGGATGAAATCTTTAAAAAAATTGAAAGAAGTTTCGGACCATTTGATATAGATCTTTTCGCATCAAGGTTAAATAAAAAATGCAAGAAATTCTGCTCCAGATTTCCGGATCCGGACGCGACGTGTGTAGACGCGTTTACAATATCATGGGAAAACAAAGAAATTTATGCATTCCCCCCCCCTTTTCTCTAATTTTGCAAACATTAAGAAAGTTTATTTTAGACAAAGCGGAAGGCACAATTGTAGTGCCTTTATGGATCAGTCAACCTTGGTTTCCATTATTTAAATCATTATTAGCATCGGAACCTCTTATATTTCCTCCAAGTAAGAAGCTTCTATTATCTCCTTGTAGGCAAAGGACGCATCCATTGGCAACGAAACTGTCATTAATGGCAGGGCAGTTATCAGGAAAGCTTTTCTGCAAAAAGGAGTCACAGAAGACTCAGTGGACATCATGGTAAACTCTATAACACCTTCAACCCTCAAGCAATACGAAAACGCCTTAAAACTATGGATGAAATTTGCAGTAGAACACCAATTCGATGCGTTTAACTCAACAACTACGTCTATTTTAATGTTTCTAACTCAAAGGTTTAAAGAAGGCGCAGGTTACAGCACCTTAAATACCACCAGGTCGGCGATTGCTCTTATTTCATTATACAATATTTCGCAAGATGGACTTATTGCACGGTTTCTAAAAGGTATTTATAAGAAAAACCCAGTGAGACCTAAGTATGCTTCAACATGGGATATTACCCCAGTGTTGACATATATTGAAGAGCTCCCGCCTCTAAATCAATTAAGTTTTAAGGAAATAGCAGAAAAGATAGCGACGTTATTAGCATTGACGACTGCACATCGGCTGCAAACATTAGCGCTGATTCGTGTTGAAAATATTCATGTCTCAACGGAAGGACTAACTATAAAAATACCAGATTTAATTAAAACATCTAAGCCAGGAAAGTTTCAGCCAGAACTTTATTTGCCGTATTTTAAAGAAAAGCCAAAGTTATGTACAGCATCAGCTATATTAGAATATTTAGAATATACCAAAAAATTTAGGGATAACAATAATACAAGATTATTAATAGCTACTGTAAAGCCATATGGTGCGGTAAGTGCACAAACTATTGGGCACTGGATTAAAGCTTTGCTAAACAAAGCCGGTATAGATACAAAGCAGTTTTCTGCGTACAGCACACGGCATGCGGCCGTATCTACTGCGTTCCGAAAAGGTGTAGACGTAACTACAATAAGACGCACGGCAGGTTGGTCTGCTCAGTCACAAACATTCTTTAAGTTTTATAATAAGCCGTTACAGACTTCGAACGATGAGTTTATTCGGGCAATTTTAGGATAAGTTAAATTTTATATTTCGTTTGCGGATTATAATGCTAAGGCAGATATCCGAAAAAATCGTTCCTACCCCCTCTAAGTATAAGGGATAGATTGTACAAATTATTTTTTTTTTTTAGCAAAAGTAAATAAATAAAGATTCAGAGTTGTGATATTCGCTAAACATCTACACTTGTGTTATCATCGAGAACGAGACGCGTAGTATAATTGAAGGATTAAACGAGCCCGTCGAGGACGGGCGAAGTTCAACCCTAATTATACGAAGCGTCTCGTTCGAAGATGATCCTTTTCCTCACCCCAATACTATTAACCCAGGTGTATTACACAGGATCATAAAAAAAAAAAAAAAAAAAAAAACACAACTCTTCTTAATCCTCCAAAGTATATGGCGAGGATGGCGCGGGGGACCGGCGGCCTGGCAGGAAGACCGCCGGTAGCGCCATCCCTTTTTTCTTCTACGCTCTAAAACGTTGTGAGATATCAAGTACACTGACATCTACACTTGTGTTATCATCTTCGAACGAGACGCTTCGTATAATTAGGGTTGAACTTCGCCCGTCCTCGACGGGCTCGTTTAACCCTTCAATTATATAGGTTGTATCGAAGATATAAGTACAATATTTCGGGAATTTTTTAAGGGAATTATAATAGGTCCAATGCCGGCCGTTTAAAGGTTAATGTAGATAAAATATGCACATTATCGATTACATTAACCTGCGAAAATGGACATTTTTTTGCGGAGACTAATTGTGAGTGATTTTTATAGACTTTTGCATGCTGAACACGAATCCGTTGCCCAAATTTAGTTATCACATTTTGAGAAAAATGACGTTAAAGAAATAACGACGACTTTGAGGTTTTCATGGTGTTATAGTACCCGTAGCAAAATTTTTCTTTAAATTTTGTTAACGTGATACATGAAAGTATAAACTTTTTATTTTTTAAATGTTACGATGATTTTGGTTTCTAAATCTATTTTATTTTCGATTTCTTCTTTGTAAACATATACTTTTCTTTGCCGCTTCGCATAGAATTAACTGATAGAAACAATTTTTATTCACTACTAAAAATTGAATATTAAATGTGGCATATATACATTATTTATTTAAAAAGATTAAAAGAAAAAAATAAATATATCATTACGTACACATATTGAACAAACCATCGCGAGTGAAATAAAATTTGAGTTAATAATACTGTTGTAAAAATTTCGACTGTTTCTCTGTTTCATGCTAAAAGCCGCGAATAAAAATTAATTTTCTGGTATAATTCTTAAGCTATAAATTGTGAACTTTTTTATAATGGTAGTGACATACAATTAATCTTATTATATCCGCAGAAAAAAATGCTTATTTTCGCAAATTAATGTAATCGGTATGTGTATATTCTATCTACATTAATATTGAATCTCTAGTAATAATACAAAAAGGTCTTTATAGGCCGATCTTACTTTAATCGTTTAAATTTAAAAAACGATAATGTTTGACATTTTGACAATTTTGATATTTGACACATCAATGTAATCGACACAATTATTCAACAATTATGTGCAAATATTATTTATCTGATTTAATATTACATTTATTATACAGAGTGTTTCAGTACAACCTCACAGCAAAGCATTGTGAAAATAGGAAATTAAAGTGGGAGATAATTGGAAATTTATAGTTATATAGTCAATGGTTATTACATTACGCCACACAACAATATGTAGTACTTTATTTTGATTTTATTTCATTATTTTTTATTATAATAAGTACACGCACTGGCAGAAATGTTCCTCGGCGCTGACGCTCGGCTGCCGCACACACGTGAAGTCGTGCACGTACGTGTTTTGAGTAACGTGGCAAAAATCGGACAGAAAGTGGTGGGGGCGTTACGACAGTGCATCCTCCTCGCTTGACGCTAGGTCGAGAGAAAAGACATGAAACGACATGATGTTATGGAGAATCTCGGTATCCTCTTCTATGCGTCTATACGAGCGGTATACGCAATACCACGGTTGGTCGCGCGCTGTTTTAATTTTTAATTGCATAAAAAAATTTACTCGGATACAAAAATTTGTTTGAAAAATAATGTAAATAAAATTAGAATTCTCAGTAATAAATTAAAATTATGACATCACGGCAATATATTATAGCTTCAATTCATGAGACTATTACTTTATGTCGAGACACAATTTTAATTAATTAATGAAACTGGTAAATCTCTTTAAACAATTACTTTTTAAGTAATTTGTATCAGAAAATAATTTTAATTTTGTAAATTTATAGAAATATCAACATTATCTGGCAAGCCAGTTTACAGCAGAATGCTAGACTTACAATTTTAAGACAAGTTTTATCACTTAAGTTTTTGTCTTTAGGAACGCACAATAACAGTCTTGTGTCTCAAGTCTTAAACTAAAAAGAGGTTCTATTGATAATTTAAGACTTGAAACACAAGACAGTTATTGTGCGTTACTAAAGACAAAAACTTAAGAAGATGCTATACTGACGGAAATTACCGACACATTACAGTATTCATTAATTTTCAAATTGGCTCTGTAGATCACAAAATCTTTTTGCAGAATAAAAGTACGCACCAAAACGAAATCTAGGTTGGTAAATTTTACGAGAAAATGGTACAAAAAGTAAAAAATTTATTTATTTTTGGCTTGTGGATCTGTCAACCAAGGTTAATTTTTGTCATTTATTGACGTTCTGTAACTCGTATGAAATGTATGTATGAAATGAGAACACCCAGGATTTCAAAAAACTCTAACAAACAACACTGACTGTGTGTCATTCCATTCAAAAACTAACAAAAAGTTTAATTCCTAAACAGCTGTACGTGTACAAATTTCGCTTATTGTATGTAAATAAATAGCAAACAGAGCAGTGACTGTGCCCAACAATAGTTGATAGTTCTTTTCGCAGATGGTGAAATAATCGAAGAACAAAGACAGATCTATGCGTTGGATAAAGATCGATAGCCTGGTCTCTCTCGAAAAATAATCTGCAGTATCGACGTTGAGGAAGTTTTTTGGTTACTAAGGCCGGTATTCATAGTCGATTCTTATTTCAAGATTGTCTTAAGTAACGTCTTAAGATGCTAATACAGCTCTCTGATTGGTTGATGGCATCTTAAGGTAATACTTAAGATGATCTTAAATATAAGAATCGGCTATGAATACCGGCCTAAAGTATATAGTACTATAGTAACCGAAAAACTTCCTCGACGTTGATACTGTAGATTATTTTTTGAACGTAATCTGCAGGCTATCGCTCTTTGTTCAACGCGTAGATCTGTCTTAGTTTTTTAATTATTTTGCCGTCTGTGAAAAGACTTATCAACTACTGTTGGACATCATTACTACTGCCTTTAACAGTTCAGCTTCGCTGAACGAAATATACATGCAGTAAAAGTACATTAGGATATCTTTTTTGTTAGGCGGTCAATCGTAACATTCACACGGTCCGTGTTATTCGTGAATGTTTTCTGAAAGGTGCTTTAATTTTGTACGTACGAGCTACACAACTTCTATATTAAGGTAAAGTTAATTTTAGGTGACGGCTATACGATTGAATTTTTAATAATTTATTAACTTTTTGACTTTCTTGTAAAATTTATCTAAGCACCTCTTCTTTTTACGCGTATTTCAATTCTATAAAAAATTTTTGTGATTATGTAACGCCAATTTGAAGATATTTAGATGCTGTACATGTCGGTAATTTGGAGTACTTTTGTATCCTTTTAAACAAAGATTAAATTTTCTTCATCAAATAGATATGTATTATCGTACGGGAATTTTATATCAATGCAGGTAACATAAACTTTTCTGATCTTCTTCGCTGATCTCGTCTTTCAGATCTATTTAATGTAAATCATAAATAACGCGATTATGCCGATTATATTGTATAAAAGAAAAACAAATAGTATGTGATAACAATTTATCTAATTGTAAGTTAAAAATTTGCCTTATATAAAAATATAAAGAGAGATAGAGATAGAGAGAGAGAAGAAAAGAGAAAAGAATACGAAAAATACATTCCCATATAAAAAAATATTTTATTATTATTTTATACATTAAAAACAAACTTAGTTTATAAATAAAATATTAAATTTATAAATAAAATATTAATTTATTTGATGATTTATATTGTAATTGTTTTGTGAAAAGGTTGTAAACCATTTGCACTACGAGCGTATGATCGCTTTTACGACTTTATAAACCTCATAGATCCAGAATACAGAAATGATAATGGAATCGACGTTGATTCAATGATTTCGACGATTTCGACGATAAATTGACATTGATTTTATTATTATTTCTGGCTGAAAGATGTTGTGTAATGTTTACTAGTAACATAGAAATTATGTTAAACAAATAGTATGTGATAACAATTTATCTAATTTTTTAAGTAAAAAAAATTATTTTCAAAAATTGTTTTCTTCAAATAAAATATATTTTATAAAATATTCATAAAACTTTGTTTTGTGGCACTACTAACATGTAACATCTATCAAAGGATTATTAATTTGTGATTTTTTTATAATTAACAGTGTCTTTTATGATATTATTAGTTATTAGTATTCCATGCCTGCCCCCCCCCCAGCCACTTCATAAATCACGTCTTTTTTCCTTCTTCAATAAATTGTCAATTTTGTTCTATACATTTGATGAATTTCTGTCTGTAGAATGATTGGTGAAACTCTATGGCTAACAAACTGGTGTTGATAAGAATTGTGTCGTGTTTATAGTTACTGAGTTATTTGTAAAAAACAAAATGGTATTTTATTATCCCTTTTCTTTCTCTACTATTTTAATGGGTTTTTGACTTTCCATGCGAAGCAGAGTTCATATCACATTTCCTACCCTCCCTGCTTGACACGTTTCAATTGACATTTTGAACACTGACATTGTCATTTCGGAGTTTTGGATCAGAAATGTGATCAATATCAACATGATCAATCGCGACAAAAATTTTGATAGGTTAGATTATATCGTTCAGGTTTTCCTAATGGGTAGAAAAGGGATTCTTCATGTCCACAGTACTTTGCAACACAAATCATGATCAACCTCCTCCTTATTTCGGACGTAGTTGGTTAGCGTGATGAGTCACAAAAATTTTCGAAAATAAAGTTTGTGTAAGTATAATTTGAAAACTAGACGAGACCGTAGTTTAATTTATATAAAAAAATTTATCAGTATCTTTATCTCTGTAACATATGTCTAACAAGTTATCGGCGCAGTATTCTCTAAATTCAATGATTATCATGTATGATTTAGATCTATTTGGTTTAGGTTGATTGTGAGTTAGAATTTTTTCGGCAACAAGGGCTGTAGGAGAAGGGGTGGACAAACTTTCTTGTTTCCCACACACTTGAAGTAAGGTCCATATTACTTCCTCTCTTGATTGCGAAACGAGGTCTATAATTACTCTGTTCTACATGGAAGAGTGTCCTATTATCTCCTTTTTTTCACAAAAATATTAGTTTTGTGCAAAAAATACACGAAATATAAATGATGTATTTTTTTTAAAAGCTTTAACATTTATTTGAAACATATTTTAGATCAACATTTATCATAATGATGTAAAAAAGGACGATAATGTTTTAGTTTTTTAAATGTTGATTTTGAAAATGAACCTGTTGCCAATCGATATGATCATATTCACAATCAACGCGCAAAAATACAATAAAAAAAGTGTTATTTAAAACGAAGCAAAGGTATATCCCTTTTGGAAGTTTATTTAAAAATCATATAGCTGTTTTTGTCCAAGACTAATGGATTTCAAAAGCTATTCGTCTGCTCAATGACCTAGATCTTCACATTTTCGGTCAAGATAAAATAAGTTCCGTGTTATTCTTTTGTTTCGTATGGAACATAATATAATAACATAATAAATATGTATAATATGCTATTCTTCTTCAAGCGTTGATGATTATATTTTTATCCATCACATTGTTTACCTGTCCAACTGGATCTCAATCGGTCCAAACAAAGTAACTTTAAGAAAAATTTAATCATTCCATTTATCGTATCCACGAGCCCCTCTTGTATGTCGAGGATGGGCGAAACTCTTTCCCTTCGAAACCCTTTTGAAGCAACTTAGTTCGCTGACCTGGAATCTTCGACAGTCAAAAAGAAAAATGTTTGCTCAAACATTGGGACAAGTTTCACGACTCTTCTTGGTGAGCGGAGATCAAGAAGATTTTTGGATATTTGATTTAAATCTTTAGTTTTAAATTGTTATTTTTAATATTGCTTATAATTGCCATCTTATATCTGTTAGTACCGCAGGGAAAGAACGATATTGCTAAAATATGTAAAAATTCAAACAAACCTTGGCTGAGGTGTTATTTTTTCGCAATAAAAAACTTTACAGTTTTTCCGTGAAAGGGGGACATTATATATTCTTCTAAAAACATTAATATTACTACTCTAGCTTTGTGACTGTGTTTCAAGTTTGACAAATACGTGGTGCGCATTTTGAGGTAAAAATTGTTAAAATTAAAAAATAATTTTGATGATAGTTTAGAAATTTTTTTTGCTTCTTAGTAAAAGATAAAATACAGGAAAATATTTTTGTTGAAATATTAAATACGTTTGATAAAAAATTATTTTTGATATCATGCAACATAGATATATTTATTATAAATACATCAAGAGACGCGGTCGCATTTCGCGCTATGTACAGATAAAGCGAGAGAAGATCGAGCCTCTTTTAAGCGAGTCAGCAAGTTTTAAGTCTACGAGATTATCAGATCTCAGTAACGGTTGAACCGATCAAGTTCTGATTAGTCTCAATCAATAGCTTGGGGAAAATTGCATATATAAAAGTGTTCTTATTTATTCTTTCCGTGCCCTATGTGCGGAGATATCGCAATGTAAAGTCTAAGTTTCAACATTTTCATATTAAGAAACGTCGTCGTCGCCCTCAAGAATTCTCCCTTTCACATTTTCGACGCAGAGTGGCACTGGCATACATTAGTCAGCCATATGCGACTTGTAACTTGGGATGTAGTACGACCTCGTTCATGATTGCCGTGATAAATTTCTTATTTCCTAACCTAAATATTCGTTAACAATAATATCGGTTTGCGGTGTTCCGCACTGTTGTGCGACACTTTTTCTATCAGATTCGTTCATTTCGCGTAAAAACGCGTCGAATTGAGTATTCATTCATCATTTTCGAAAGGGGAGAGGGGCGACTCCCTTGCACCCCCTCCCCCCCCTGTGTGTGTGTGTGTGTGTATGTGTGTGCGCGTGCGTGCGTGCGTGCGTGCGTGCGTGCGTGCGTGCGTGCGTGCGTGCGTGCGTGCGTGTGTGTGTGTGTGTGTGTAAGTATTACCGTACTCTACTGTATATTGTCTAATAAATCTTGTTAAAACAGTTATTTTATTACATAAGTATTAATCTTTAACTTTTTAACGAAAGGCAAATTGAGAAACTTACAGTTGGTATTAATTCCATTTATCTAGCGCAGCTTAACCCATAAAAATTTGATAGTGTCGACATTGCCCACTTGAAACCGGGCAAAGTCAGCAATAAAATAATAGTTGCTGACATTGCCCATCCAGCAATGGGCAGTGTTGAGTTTGCTCATATCAAATTGGGCAATGTCCGCTAATAAAGCATTTTAGAGCATTTTAAACTTTGCCCAGTCGTGCTTGGCAAAGCTGACACTGCCCGGGCAATGTTGATACTGCACACTATGCGGACTTTACCCGTAGCATATATATTTAAGTTTTATCGCCAAAAATTAGCAATTGATAATAGTTATACTTTGTTGTATATAAAATTTTTTATCATAATTGCCAATTTTGCTAATTCAGAAAAAGGTTTCTAATATGAGAAACAACAGTTTTTTTTATATAAGATGGGTATTATCAATTTGGACTTTACCAGGTTCAAATTAGGTTTCAAACTCAAAATTTAGTTCACTAATCAAATGGCTCTTTTGATACTCAAAAATTTTTGTACGTAACATTTTTTTCAAAATTTATTCTTTTCGAAATATTTTAAAGTCTCATTGCTAATGCCGAAAGCTATAACTTTCAAGCCTCATAATTCAAAAGTCCTCAATAAAATATTTTATTATAGCATTTTGGAAAGCTTTTGAAATCAGAATATGCAATAATAAATAGGAATTTTTGAGTGTCTCATATTATGAGTTCCGTGCTTTACGGTTTCATGATCACCAAATCTAATATTTATGATTAAGCAAATTATCACATCCCGTATTTTTCTATTAATACGACTTTACTCTATCACTGCATACAAAATTTATTATCAAATATTTGTTTATTTTATAATAAACAAAGTCTAAAGACTCATCTCAATAAATCTTGACAACCAATTACAAAAATTTTTTTCAACGACTGTACGCACGATCTAATAATGAATATTCTAATAAATAGATTTCACTCCAAGAGTAATAAGTTTATGATGATACCAACCACATGTGTTTATTAATGTAGCAGAAACCTCGCTATCTCATATTAGAAAGCTATCCTGTAATAGAAGACTTTACCCTAATTATTCGGAGTTATTCGTACCGATCGTACCAATTCTTATTTAAAATGCAAAAGTACTTAGTTACAACTAAAATAGGGTTAGGTTAGGTTAGAAAATATACGGGGAGGAGATGCACGGGGAGAGGCGAAGCCCCTCCCTCGCCCACGCGTTTTCTGTACCACATTTTTATGTGTATATGTGAGTATATGTGTAGTTATTACTTTTACTTTTCATAAACTTTTTATGATTATAACTTTTTAACAAAGGGCAAGCCACGATTAAAACTTGTTGGACGTTACTCAGGATCATGACCTTGACAACATATGTCAAGGTCAAGGTTGTCGGAGCTGCCTCCCCTATTCAATATATTTACTCTTAGTTCTTGAATTGGCCGCTTTTGAGACGCAATGAGAAGGTCTCTATAGGATACACGGTTCTCTCTGTCTATTTTGTGAGAAAGGTAGAAAAAGTGGGGATAAGTAGCAGTCCAGAGATACAGTATATGTATAGTCAAAGATTAGAAAAATAAATCTGCCTATTTATATTTGTTATTATAAAATCCATAATATTTGTAAAAATACCTTAGTATCGATCGATAGTATCGTCTTATAGTATCGTCCATTTCTCACTTCTTCCCCTTCTTACACGCTCTTACTGCCCTCTGTCGAAGCAAAGAGCTTCTGCTATTGAAGTCTATCCACCTTCGTTTCTGCTAGCTCGAGTAAAATAGAGCGTCTTGATATTCACCGTGCTTCTTTTTGCTCCTTGATTATTGCAATACCACGTTCTCGCGGAATAGGCTTGGGGTAGTAGTTGAAACCTGAGTAAAATAGATAAATTGGGTAAAATGGAGATAGCAATAGGCACACACGTTTCGTCGAAAATCGCGCACCGCGTCGGCTCGAAGATCAGTTCTCGCCAGCGTCGTTGCTTGAGAATGTCTTTTTATTTAAACTCGCGAATACGATGTACGCGAGATGTGAGAGTATCTGAGATGCGTATTTGATTTAGCGGCTGTTTTTTCGTCTGTCTTTTCTTACACTACTAATTAGCGACCAAATCCTCGCATCCGGCGACGGAGCATGATCGTAATCGAAAGTAGCAAAACACGTGGTTATTATTTAAAATTTTTTCCCACGTCTTGCATTCTTGCGACGCGCACTTTCACAAGACGTATACTTTCTGATGAGAGAGAAAACTCGAAATATCTTCTTTGACCACGCGACACGCACTTGAATTCCAAATAGTACGATTTTTACTTACCATGCCCGATGTCGATTTCAAGAGTTGATTTCAAACATGAAAAACTGTCAATTCTACCCGTTTTAATGACGTATGCCACGCCGTTTTCTACATCCGGCACTTGGCTCAACTTTGATTGTCTTGCCGAGACTTGCACTTCTTTAGAATTTGATTTTTGATTGATCGTCGACTGTCTTAGCGCTCAAGCTCACTGTACTACAAAAACTGATGCATTTGAGTGAATTATTCAGCACGAAAGGACGCTTCTTACCTTTGCGTTACACAACGCTCCCCATGTACCTCACTCTTGTTGCTTCAATAACCAATGAGCGAGTCTCTTCTCTTCCTCATCTTGGTCTATCCCGTGGTGGGATTAGACATGGTGTGCTCAGTTTGCAAGCATCTCTCTCCAATTCTTTGCCCTCTGGCTTATTTTTTGACCATGAGTCCCCACGTGTACCACCCTTGTTTAACCCCGTAAAGTTGTTACAACTGAATATGATTGTCTTCGTTGCACGCACGTCATTTTGTATTCTCAGGCTCTTTTTATCATATACGTGAATGTTCGTACATTTGCATTTATTGTATAATTATAATAAAATGTATATTGGATTCGACATGAGATAAGCGTTGGAAAGATGTCAATAATTTTAGAAAAAAAATGTTAAGACTTATGTCTACGATGCTAGATTTTTCGGACTGAGAACTGTGTAATCAATCAGCTTGTCGCTTTTCCGTAAAAACTAAAAGTTAATTGGCTCCACACTTTTCCATCTGAGAAGTCGGAGCAATTTTTAGTATCGCGGACACAGGCCTTATAAACTTTTTTATTGTAATCACAGAGTATTTAATGTTATTACAATTTATAAGAGCTAGTTTTACAATCTCTTGATTATAACCGTGATTCCATATCAACCGTGATTCCCACATAGAACAAAAACCTTCAATGGATGTCTAATGGACGTCTGCCGTGGAGGTTCAGACCTTCCAGTGGACGTCTCATGAACATCCAATGGACAGCCACTAGACATCCACAGTTTCGCATTGCGCACGTCCATTGGACGTCCATTGGACGTTATCAATGGATGTCCATTAGACGTTACGTGGATCATTAATAAAGGGTTTATGAAGCCGTAGTGGATGACAAACCGATGTCACGTGGATCATTAGTAAAGGCTTTATGGCCTCTACTGGCCATAACGTTCCGGCAGACATTACATGGATTATTAACGAACGTTTGCCGTGGAGGTTCGTTACTTTCTAGTGGACGTGCAATGGACGGCAAACATTTTTTTTAACAGATTTTATTAGTTTTATAGCTTAATCTATATTCACTGTTTCACATATAATATTTTAATTCACTAATTACAATTACGCATTATTTCACAAATTTTTGAAAATGTCGGCGCCGGCGGGATTGGAACCTAAGATTTCGGAACGACAACCTAACATGCTAATCGTACAGTTGTGATATCGTTAATAAAAAGTTATATTTGAAGTAAAACTAATTTGAACAGGAAGAAACTTGCGTCTTGAGTATCGCGCGAACACTTACTAACCCTTTGTTTATTTACTTAAATATTTTTAATATAAATTATATAAATAATTAAAACCTGTTCCTGCCTACGGCCAGATCACTCAAAAACAACAATTAGAAATAGTATCAGAGCATGAAAAAACATTATTGACGTAAAGAGCCCGTTGCCAAAATGAATTTTGCAATTAATTGTTATAAACAAATTGTCAAAAATGACTGTAGAGAAAAACCGATTGCGCCAATCTATTCACCGGGAAAAATTACTAAAAAGGCATATATGACTCTTTTTTAATTGTCATAGTTGTTATAATTGTTATAAACAAATTAGTTGCATAATTGTTTTGATAAAGAGTTAATGACCAAATTCCGTAAAGAGAGCGCATGATGTGGGTAATGTAACATTTTATCCTTGTTTAACTTTTGGTGATCAACAAGGATTACGTCATGCGCATTATATGCTTTACAAAATCTATCTGACTTCTATGATGGAAGTAAAATCTCATAAAGTTATAGAAATTTTATGGACTTCTAATGGACGTCTATCTGATTTCCATGATAGAAATAGAATTCCATGAAGCTACAGAGGTTTTATGAGCTTCTAATGAAGGTCTGTTAGCCTTCCATGATAGAAGTAAAATCTCATGGAGCTGTGGAGGTTTTATAGATTTCTAATGGATGTCCATCTGACTTCCATGATAGAAGTAAAATCTCATGGAGCTCTGGAGATTTCATGGACTTCTAATAGACGTCCATCTGACTTCCTTCATGAAAATAAAATTCTTTGAAGATATGAAAGTTGAATGGGCGTTTAATGGAGGTCTGTCTTACTTTTATGATGAAAGTAAAATTCCATGGAGCTATGGAAATTAGATTGTCTAATGGAGATTTATCTGACTCCCATGATGGAAATAAAATTCCATAGAGCTATGGATGTTTCATAGACTTTTAATAGACGTCCATCTGACTTCTATCATGGAGATAGACGTCCCATGAAGTTATAGACATCCATTAGAGATCAATTTCTATATGGGTTAATTATTTTTGATCAATTTTACTTAACGACAAATGCGATATATAAGATAATAATAAAATATGTAAACAAGGATAATAATAAAGAAAAAAATTAATATAATAAAGAATAATAATAAACGACTTTTATTTATATAAAAGAAACTCTTTAATATACATTTTTGAACGACAAATGTGATTGATCAGTTTTAATACAATAATCGGTTAGTTAAATTAACTGGAATTGGTAAAAGAGGCCCAACATGAAGGATAATAATAAAAAAAATTAATTTTAAAGATAATAAAAGATAATAATAAACAATTTTTATTTATATGAAAGAAACTAATATATTTTTATGCAACAAACATAAATCAATATGCGTGTCTGTAATATACAAGATTTATTTACAATTTATTTACATTTATTTATAATTTACTTTTTTTTAGCAAAGCAGAAATAATTTTTTTTTTTTTTTTTTTTTGTTATTTTGAACATATTGTTTTGTATTTCTTTTTCTAATTTATATACAGGATGTCCCAAAGCGTTATATAAAGTTCGTCACCATGAGGTAGAAGGAATCGAGATAAACCAAAAAGTCTTATACCATTTTGTCAATAGTCGCAATAATTTTCGAGTTATAAAATATTAAAGTCAAACGAATAAGAACACGTAGAGAGAGCAAGCGGTCGTCTGTCTGAGCCGTAGGACCGCCTAAGCGACGGCGAGTGGTGCGGTGAGTTGGCACCGCCGCTTCCTCATGTTCCCGCACCGAGCCTAGGATCGTATCAACGCTATTTTTCCCCAAAAATGTATGAAATTTTTAAATTACGCCAATTATAAAAAGAATATGTTACTTTTTGAAATAACTGCTGTATTTACTTAAAAATAAATAATCTTAAATTTAATCCTAACTAAACATTTTTTTTTAATCTATGAAATCTTGAAATTGTGCTAATTATAAAGAGAATACATTGATGTACTGTTTGAAATAACTGCTGTACTACTTTTAACAAATATAATCCAAATGATAATATCTTTGTTTTTTTAATAAAACCCAAGTGGTGGTATCTTTAATTTCTTTTTAAACAAAATTCTAGTGCTTCTATCTGTGTTCCAATGAAAATTCTTTCTGTTCTAATCCAAATGAATGTATTTTATTTTAAAACGTTTTAGTGGAATATATAACATTTAATCTCAAAGAATTAAAAAGAAAATGAAATATAAAATTTTATTGAAATAAAAAATTTTTAACCTACACAAACTTAGCGCTGCTAGATAAGAAAAGCAATAAAAGGAATTAACATAAGAAAGAATGCAATAAATGTAATACTGGTAAGATATACGTTATTATATAAAAGTAATTGCGCAAAATAAGTTACAGATTAAATTTCTTTAACATTTAAATATTGTAAATCATTATAATTTTCTAAGTTAGTATAACTATTATATTTTACAACTTTATATTTAGATTATATTTAGACATCTAGCAGTGCCAAGTTTTTGTAGTTTAAAAATTATCAATTTCAATGAAATTTTATACCGGCCAAAATTATATCACCTTTCAATTATTTTTCAGCATAATTTGTTTTAAAAGGCACAAATCTCTCTTAAATCATAATATATTTTAAGGATAAGTATAACTTACGTAAATAATAACTTTTTATTAAATAATAAAAACAGCAACGTGTGAAAAATCATTTTTATTTGAAACTTCCAAAATATATAAAAATTTAATCATAATTAATTTTGAGTTATAACAAGTATAAATAATGTAGAATATTAAATCTAACTGTCAAAACTAGATTGTGGTGATAAAACAATGATTGCGACACGAAAAACAAAAAAGCACAAAAATAAAACTATGAAAAAATTAATAAAAAATTCAAAGTTCATAGTATATGTTGTCAAATCTCATTACACTTTATATACGACGTGTACCTATCATCAAGTGTTTACTACAAAATTTTAAGTGCATTCGATTTACATTTCGGTAAAAGTTATAATTCAAAAATCGAAAGATGATAAAATTTTGGCCCATACTGTATTTTTTTTCTCTTTTATTCTTTGAGATTAAATGTTATATTGGATGTACAACTTAATTCGGTCCGTTTTTCTGCTTGAAAAACGCATTTATTTGAACGATAAAATGAATTAATATTTTATTCAAAGTATTGCCCATCGTTAGCTACTGCTTGTTCCTATCTTTCTGGCAATTTATAGATTCCGTCGCGGAAGAAGCATTCATCTTTTGAAGCCAAAAATGAATCGAGCCAATTTTTGATACCCTGTTCTGAAGTGAAGCGTATTTCAGTCATAGTGTTCTGCATCGATCGAAACAAATGGTAGTCGGAAGGGGCAAGGTCTGGGCTATAAGGCGAGTGAGCCAGAACTTCCCATTCGCTATTTTCCAAATAGTTTTTAATTGGAATAGCAACATGAGGCCAAGCATTGTTATGATGAAAGATTATAGACTCGGGTCTGGTCGCATATTCTAGACGTTTTTCAGCTAACTCGTTTTAGCTCGTTTTAAACGGATCAATTGTTGCCTGTAGAAGTCTCCCGTGATGGATTGACCAGGTTTTAGCAGCTCATAGTGGATCACACCCTTCTGATCCCACCAAATACAAAGCATTACCTTGGCACCATGGATATTCGGTTTCGGCATTGATGTTCCCGGTCGGCCGGGCTTTACATACGATTTTTTTGCGTTATGTGGTTGTAGTGAATCCATTTTTTGTCACCGGTAATGATTCGATGCAGAAAAGACTTCTTTTTGTACCGTTCAAGCAACATTTTGGACATGCAAAATCGTCGTCCAATATCTCTCAGTTTCAATTTGTATGGGATCCAATTTCCTTGCTTTTGGATATTTCCCGCGGCTTTGAGTCGTTTCGAAATAACTAGTTAAGTAATTTCCAATGTTTTTGCGAGCTCTTCTTGCGTTTCACACAAATCTTAATCGAGTAAAGTTTCTAATTCTCTATTTTCAAATTTTTTTGGTTGACCCGAACGCTCTTTATCTTCAACACTAAAATCATCACTTTTAAATCGTCAAAACCATTCTCTGCAAGATTTATCTAATGGTGCAGATTCACTATACACTTCCATAAGCATTTGATGCGCTTCAGCTGCATTTTTCTTCCATTTGAAACAAAAAATCAAAATTTTCCTCAAATGGTGCTTATTTGGAACAAAACTTGACATTTTAACACAGTAAAAATTGAACTTGTTGTGCAAAACTCAAAGACTTGTAAACAATATTTGGTTGACAGATGTTGACATTTCACGATACAACAAAAATCAGCTGTCGTCGTCAACCATTTATAGCACCTAGAGCCATCTTTTGAAAATGGATCAAACTTAGTTATGCACCCAATATATTCCATTAAAACTTTTTGAAATAAAATACATTCATTTGGGTTAAAACAGAAAGATTTTTTTATGCACAGATTGGAAGTGCACAGATAGTAACATTTGAATTTTATGTAAAAAGAAATTAAAGATTCCACTACTTGGGTTTTATTTAAAAAATAAGGATATTATCATTTGGATTTTATTTGTTAAAAATAGTACAGCAGTTATTTCGAATATTCTCTTTACAATTGGCGCAATTTAAAGATTTCATATATTTTTTTGGAAAAATATATTTAGGTTGGATTAAATTTAAGATATTTATTTTTAAGTAAATACGACTTGGATTGAAATAGGAAGACTTTTCAATGATAATACAGAGATAGTACTTAGGTTTTGTATAGAAATTAAAAAGAGTAGAGTAAAGTTGCCTATTATGAGATACCTTTTTTTAAATGCTTATAATTTATTTTATTTATACCATTAACTCTTGTTTTTATAACCAAATTATAGTAAATATATTTAAGTTTCATTGCCAAAAGTTAGTAATTGATAATAGTTATAATTTGTTATATATAAAATTTTTTGTCAAAATTGCTGATTTTGCAAATTCAAAAAAAGGTTTCCTAATATGAGACACATAGGTTTTTGTATATGAAATTGGTCTTAATGAGTTGGATATTATTAGGTTGAAATTAGGCTCCAGACTCAAAATCTAGTTGACCAATCGAATAGCTCTTTCGATACTCAAAAACTTTTGTACGTAATATTTTCCTCCGAAATTAATTTTATTAGAGATATTTTAAAGTCTCAGTGTTAATACCGAAAGTCATAACTTTCAAGCCTCATAATTTAAAAGTCCTCAATGAAAAACTTTATTATAGCATTTTAGAATGCTCTCGAAAACAGAATATGAAATAATAAATAAGGATTTTTGAGTGTCTCATTATAAGTTTCACTATTTGCGGTTTCAACAAATCTAATATTTATAATTAAGCAAATCATCATATTTTGTATTTTTTTATTAATACGACTTTATTCTACCACTGCATGCAGAATTTATTATCAAATATTTGTTTATTTTATAATAAAAAAAGTTTAAAAACTCATCTCAATAAAACTTGACAACATCCAATTAAAAAAAATTTTTTTTCAACAATTGCACGCATGATCTAATAATGAATATTTTAATAAATATATTTCACTCCAAAAGTAATAAGTTTATGATGATACCAACCACATGTGTTTATTAATGAAGCAGAAACCTCGCTACCTCATATTAGAAACCCATCCCGTAATAGGCGACTTTACCCTATCAGATGGATTAGAATAGGAAAATTTTTCAATGAAAATACAAAGATAGTACCATTTGGATTTTGTAGAACGAATAAAGATTTAAGGGATACATACGCATACTTGACGCCCTTTTTTACCTTTTTTATGAAAAGGTAATTTTGTACTGATTACAAATTACAATATATATATATATATATATATATATATATATATATATATATATATGTATATATATATATATGTGTATATATGTGTATATATGATATATATATATATATATATATATATATATATATGTATATGTATATATATATATATATATATATATATATATATATATCAATTATGAAATATATATTTTGGTAGAGAAAAGTCAATAATATTAGTATAATTCTTTTAAAGTGATATCCCTTTATTTCTCGAAAATTGAATATTATATTGTATTTATACTGACAAATATGATTTGCTTAGATAATTAAAAACATAAAAGTCCAATATTCATAACTTTTTTTCTATATAAAATATTAAAAACTGTTAAAAATAAATTCTTGAAAAGTCAAAATAAAATGTGCACGACTTTTTTTGCAAATATAAACAATAATGAGCATATTATTAGTAATAGTTTATTTTACATGTTTGTAGTTTCCTAAAACAGTTTTATTTTGTAGGATCTGTTGTCTTAGATCGTGCTGTAATTCTTCGGCACGGTAATCTGAGGTGGCGACAAACTTAAATCATCGCTGCCACCTCAGATCCAACTGCTTCTTTTCTTTGGCGATATCAGCTCAATCGCGGGAACCGTCACTGCTTTGGAAGCGTACTGCGAGCTCTTTCCGCGCCGCATTAACACCACAGAACGATGGAACGATAATCTGCGGAGTCCTTATAGATATAGCGACCAAACGCGCCAAAACCATATATACATATATACGAGGTGTGTTCAAAAAGTATCGCGAATTTTGAATTTTCGCGGGTTACGTATATTCGAATTTCGATCTTTTTGTGGCGTTATGTTGGTACTCATGTCTCTCACTTATGCCGACAAGCTCGGCCATTGAATGTTCACTTAATTGTTGACAGCTGCTTTGCTTGCACGTGTTTTGGATCGTCTTCGATTTTTACCTATTCAAAAAAATGGATCAAAGAACCTGTATCAAATTTTGTGTGAAAAACGAAATTAAGTGCGCGGATGCATTCCGAATGTTGACTGTGGCATACGGAGAAGCTACCTTGGACCGAAGCAACGTTTATCGGTGGTACAAAATGTTCTCAGAAGGCCGAGAAGATGTGAACGACGAAGAGCGTGCCGGACGCCCGAGCACTTCAACAACAGACGAAAAAATTAATGAAGTGGAGAAAATGGTATTGGCCAATCGTCGAATCACCGTTAGAGAAGTTGCTGAGGACCTAAACATATCGATTGGCTCGTGCCATTCGATTTTTATCAATGATTTGGGCATGAGACGGGTCGCCGCGAAATTCGTACCAAACGCCCCTTCTCACACATCGTTGCTTGTGCGCGACTTTTTGGCAACAACACACTAATGATGCCGCAGCCACCGTATTCCCCAGATCTGGCCCCCTGTGACTTTTTCTTGTTCCCTAAACTGAAGAGGCCCATGAAAGGACGACGTTACGCTACGCTTGACGAGATAAAGACGGCATCGAAGGAGGAGCTGAACAAGATAAAAAAAATGATTTTTGAAGTGCTTCGAAGATTGGAAAAACCGTTGGCACAAGTGTATAATATCTCATGGGGATTACTTTGAAGGGGACAAAATAGATATTCATGAATAAATAAATAATTTTTGAAAAAACACAAAATTCGCGATACTTTTTGAACACACCTTATATATATATATATATATATATATATATATATATATATATATATATTGCGTCCTGCCTGAGCGACGGCAGCCAGTTGTCGAACTGATTCTGTAGCGGACAGACCTTATAATAAAGACTTTTAATCTCTCTACAATTTATATTGTTGTAGCCTCATTAACTACTATAATCATCTTGCATATTTGCTTAGCAACGATCACGCCACGAGCTCTCGTTGCATCGAAAATGCAAAATTGCAGAATTTGCAATCGTAAGCAGCGTAAGCATCGCACGATTGACGCGAGTATGACCATATATGGTCATCGCGAGGATCTAATGACCATATCGGAAATACCGAAACTATAAGTTAAGCTGCCTAATTATGGGAAGCGGGAGATTTTTAATATAAAGTACAAGCGGCACGAACGTTCTCCGCGATAAGTTAGTCACCCGACACTCCGCAGCACATCCAGCGGCCGAGTGCGCGATAATACATGTGATCCGTTCACCGCGATTCGATTATATTAAAAAAGAGAAATCATTTATAACAAAAGTTTGAGGAATAAAAGTGTTAATAAGAATGTGAGAGTATTATTCGCCAATTCACGCTCTCTCCTCCAAGTGTCCTCCTTGTGGGTTCCAATCCTTCAGACGGACTAAACTTCGAATATTTTACTTTGTTGCACCCGCCAGCACAACAATATTTTTCTTATATTTTCTTCGTAGTATTGAAACATAAAATCTCCATGCAGCATGAAGCGATCCATTTCTCTCTCCGTTGAGAACAGACAATAATTATAAAATCTTCAACTACAATATTGATAGATGTTTCATGAATTTTTTCATATTTTCTTTAATATCTAAGGTAGGAAAAATAGCGTTGGACGTGACCACGTATACACTAATAAGGTGCCAAAAATATGTATAAAATGGAAGGATTCAATTTTATATTTTACATTTTATTACTTACAAAGAACGTTTGCGAAGTATCCGCCTCCAATTTAAACGAGCTTTTAATATGTTGTAATACAGATAAAAATAAGGAACATGTATTTTTTTATACGTGCCCTAATGCACTTTTAAGGGGGAAACACCCCTTTAAAGAAAATCTGTTTTTTTTCTTTCGAAGCGTATATTGTCGAAACTATAAGAGATAGAGAAAAATGTTTTACTTAAACGGCTTGAAGAGTACTTTATAATAGTAACAAACAAAATTTTTTAATACTTTTTTTATATTTTTCCCCACCACTTACCTATTTTTTTCAAAATTTTTATTTTTTTTATAAGCAAAATAAAACTTATTTTATTACAAATTCAATGGTATATGACAAAGTTATGATGCGACATTTCCATTTTTAAAAAATAATTAAAAACCACTTCATAACGCATGGTACGCGTACCCGTCCGTGTACTATGGAAGTATCCCCCTTCGATTTTGACGAGCGTTTAATACATTGTAGTACAGATCAAAATAAGAGACACGTATTTTTTTATATGTGTTCAATCTCACATTTAGGGGATAAAACACTCCTGTATATTGTCAAAACTAAAAAATAGAAAAAAAATGTTATGATTAAAAGTTAAATGTCCTGAGGAGTACTTTATAACAATAATAAAAAAAAATTTATTACTATTATAAAGTATTTTTCAAGCCATTTAACTTTTAAACAGAACATTTTTCTCTATCTTTTATAGTTTGAACGATACACGCTTTGAAAGAAAAAAAAACCGATTTTTTTCAAAGAGATGTTTTACCCTTAAAAGTGCATTAAGGCACGTATAAAAAAATACGTGTTCCTTATTTTTATCTGTATTACAATATATTAAAAGCTCATTTAAATCTAAGGCGGACACTTCACAAACGTCCCTTGTTAGTTTATTAATTTATTTTATAGTTAACTTGTTCCCTACGAGGCTAAATTTTGCTGCCTGTGTTGGTTTTGAGGCCCACTTTCTCAGATGCTCTTTTGGATTATGTTTCAAAGACATTACAAAATACAAAACGGTATTATAAAAGCTGCTATACCATCTGAAAGATACTTTTTAGTTTCTGTTCATGTTTATAAAATTTTATTTTTAGCATTTATTTCTGAAATTTCATAAAAAAATAAGAATGTCTCGATGTATGCTCGGAAAGCATAATCTTACTGCATCTAAAAATTTAGCTAGATACAGATCAGAAAATAATTTTATGTTGAGCTATCAAAATAATTATGTAGGATGCCCATGATAATGTTGCTGCAAATAGTTTTGACATTCTAGCAACTAAGTTAAATATCCAACACATTTTTAAAAAATGATTTAACATAATTATATTTGAATTTGTATTTCAGCAAAATTGTTCTTTCCATGTAAAAACACAAATAAATTGATAAGCCTAAACGGTCATAGCTAGATCTTTAAAGCTGAAATAACGTTTTTTGTGTGATTTTACATACAATTTTTAATTTTCTCGAAGTGTGTGCCGTTACTTTCGGTTTCAAACACAGTTCTTAAATTGAATCAAAACTGTAATATCACGAAACTAAATTTAAATAATATTATTGATGTCAATAGACATTTCTACACTCTCCTCCCCTTATCTCGAAAACTATAAAGAATTTGTTGCGAAAAATATTATCACGGCCGGAGCTTGAACTTGGATCCTCGTGCGAGTATCTTAACCAATTTAACCACCAAGGCATTTGGTAATATTTATGACAAGCTGTAATACTTCGACAATATGACGACTATGCCACTATACAATTGAACTACTTTTCGAATGCTTTTCAATCTAGATAAATTTCTGAATTTGAAGAATCACATTATCACAAATTCTCGATCAGACTAAACTGGCGTGTGCAAGTTCAAAGCAAAATGTTGATAGCGCTGATCTTACTCCGGCGGTGAAAATTTCGATACTTTAACCATTTTATTAAAAAATCAAAATTAAAATAATATTGTTGAATACAATTCTTTAGGCGGCTTGTCGCAATATTGAGTTTATTTTGTTCTAACAATGCACAAAATTACTAATAGAATGTTACAATTTTTTTTATAGAATTCTCCTTCTTTTTGAGGAAATAATTACTAAACTAAAAAATTTCTTTAGCGATCGTCTAGCAATATGTTCTTTCCGTGCGGCATCATTAATTTTTGCGAGAATATTTTCTGCAGTTACCTTTTTTACAATATTTTTATTTGTATTTATCATGTCGTATTGTGCCGCAAATATCCATTTTTTTAACAACAAATTTTAATAATAAAATTAGATATACTGCTGTTAATTGCTCATACATGTGTAATACGAATACGACACTTACGTTCCGCTTACGTAATAGCGTTAGAGACAGGGATCGATATTTCCATTCTCTCATACATTCGCGTCAAGTCGTATCGGCGAGATTGTAAGGAAATAATATTAACGATTAACGACGTCGAATATTCACCTCGATGAGAATTGGAGTGAGACCTTTCTCATCCGTGTAATCACACATACTAACGGCTTAAATGACGCTTTAACGAAGAACATTGTGAAGGTTGCCTTGGCACGCAAGTCCACGGTAGGTAGTCAGATTGTGATTTAGATATATTCTGGGAATTATTCTTTCGATAAGGTTGAGTCACGACCATAAGACGGATTTCTGGCCTGAAACATATGTTTTGGCTATACAATACGAGCGAAGAGTTATCGAAATTTAATAATTGAAGACTTTATAGGTTTATTCCCTTATTTTCTTACTTAACAACAAAAAATTTTTTGCGCAAATGCCTGAATTTTGACCCTGAAATCAATTTCAAAAAAAAAAAAAAAAAAAAAAAAAACGAATTTAGTTTATAATGATTTTTACAGCAAAATGACCCTATTTTGCTACACTTTTAGATAAATAAATAATTTTTAAACAAGTAAGTTGATCCAAATAAACCTTGTACAAATACTTATTAGAGTTCTATTAATGTACATAAAAAAGGATCCCGGACATTTAATATGAAGAAAACAGTTTCTGTCAAATTGGTTAAATTTTTTATATATCGGTACTTTTATATAACAATGCTAATTAAAAATTTTAATGAGTATGATTTCAAAAAGGATATTTCGTATAATTCGCGTTGAATTCTAAAAGCAACTAATAAAATTACTTGTAACTACGTTACAGTTTATTTCAACATTATACGATGGTTATTGATCATTAGTGTTCGCTGCATTTTTATAAAAGCTGCATTTCAGTTTTGCAGATAGCAGAAATTTTTACAGGTGTATACTCTTTACGTAATTTTCAGAAGTATGTTACATATTAATTTTTTAATTTTAATCTAACTTAAAGGCTTTGAATGTAAATTTTAAATAATTTATTGAATTTAATGTGTGTCGTAATTAATGTGTGTATGACTTCTTCAAATAAAATTATGGTATACGTGAGCTGTTGATATGGAATGCATCCTCTGTGTGCATTTTTTTGCGATTTTACAATCTTATTGCAGATGTTGTATATTATTTAGCAACAAAGAAACTATTTTAAAAAGTTTTAAGTTTTAAAAATGTTTTTAAGACAAAAATGTTATTAAAAAATTTTTTTTAATGAAATATATTTTATGTTTGTATGTTGCCTCGTTTTGTGGCACTTATTTGTGTATAAAATCTAGAAAAGATCGTAAATTAATTAGTTTCTTTTTATGAATAAATGTGCCTTTCATAACATTAGTTGTTAGTATCCCCCCTGCTATTCCACTAACGCATCTTTTTTTCCTCTTTTCAGTAAATTGTACATTATATATCCGATGAACTTCTACCTATAGAGTGATTGATAGAACTCTATGGCTAATAAACTGGCTAGAATTGTATCGCGTTAATATTTACTGGCAACATCGCAAAATGTCACACCCCAATTTTAATGAAACTTTACATACATTCAGATAACATAATTAGATGATTTTAGAAATTATCAGTTACGGCGAATATACAATGGTTTCAAAGAGTGAAATCATCTTATATGTATAGTGATTTTCAACTTTTACCGTTATATTTTAAAAACTATTTAAGATATCAAAAAATATTTTATACAAAAGATTTACAATAAAATTACCTCTATTCATTCACGTTAATAACATTTTTAAAAAATAATTATTTTTTAAAATTAAAAAAAGTAATTGTTTAAAGAATAATTTTAAAAAAATATTGACGCGAATAAATAAAGGTAATTTTATTTTGAAAACGAGGTAATTTTTGTGTATAAAACGTTTTTTTTAATTTTGAATGGTTTTTGAGATATAGCGAGAAAAGGTTTCCTTGTGAGTTATTGTCAAAAAGCAAAATGATATTCCACGACCTTTTCCTGTTCTCTACATGTACTTGGTGTTTATTGGGGAACTTTTGGAACTTTACGGAGACCTAAATTGCTTAAAATTGTATTTACAGAAATCGTATTTTGTTTACAAAACATCACTTATACATTACTCATCACACAACACATATCGTGTTGCTTGTGTATGTCTGTGTGTATGCGCGTGGGTGAGTGAATGGTGTGTGTAGAATATACAATGTGTATTTAATATTAAGTATAACGCCGTTTATGAATAGAACGAAATTGAATCAAAAAGTCTTTTATTATTTTTCAGTAATCATTTTGCAATAATTATCTAAATATTAATTATTAAATATGATCAGAAATGAGCGCGTATGGTCTCGGTTCACCGCGTCGCCTGTAATCGCGCGGCGAAATGCGACAATCTTTTAGAATCTTCCTACAAACTTCCAGTCTTCTTTCGGATCTTTTTAACAAAACAAAATTTAAAAGATCCTAATCTAAATAATATATAGAATATTTAATGGTGCCTATTATTAATATATTTAAATAATTATTTAATGACAATAAAAGAGCTTTCTAAGGTCATAATCGTTAAAACTTTTAATCAGTATTTTAAAAGCAACCACATATAAAAAATTTTGCCAATTTGACAGAAACTGCATTTTTTTTTATATAAAGTGTGCGAAGTCCTTTAAGTTGCAACGCTACTATCTTATTCCTTCAAATAACTGCAAAACGCGATTTTACGTATTAAGAATCAAGAGCAAAAAATTAAGAAACTTTTAAATAACAACAAGAGAAATGTCCTTAAAATTTTACATTCAAACGTATTAACAGAACAATTTATAATAAAATTTACCAATTTTGGGTAATATTTTAATGTGTCACATTCATCCTTAATTTCATAAAAATAACCAAAGCCTCAGATACCGATTGATCGATTAATTAATATTTCATATTACGTTTAACGTTCTTTTTTTGTGCAGTTAATAGAGTATTAAAAGTTCAAAAGAAAAAATTCACGAATAAACGTTTCTGGCTGAAAATAGCCTGAAAGTCCAATTACAAAGAATGCGAAATAAAGCAAACGAGACGAAATACGAGATGAAGGACGGACGCGAATCTGCCAGTGCAGTGCTAGTGCAGAATTGTCAAGAAAATCGATTCATGCTGCGGCAGAAGAGTCACCTTTTAAGATTGAAGTGCTCGAAGAAAAGGGGAAACTACGCACAGCTCACGCGCGTCTGTTTGGTGAGCAGTTCCTTTCCTAAACAAAAGGAAGGCAGCCTATTTCTCGGGCTACGTGGTAGAATCTGCAGCAGTGCTCGGAGAGGATCGTCGGTAGGCGTTAAAGCGTGTTGGCCATTGTCGGATGCGCGCAAGTTCCAACGGCGAGCAAAAACAATGCCACGTGCCGTCATCGAGCCGTCGTCATCGTCCCGTGCTTTTCAGCACTCGTAAATGTTATCGGTGGATAGCGATCTTTGGTCGTGGAACGAATAACACGTGAGAGTCCAACCGGCGAGACGCAACCCTTTTCCGTCGGCCAGAAAGTTTCTGAAGGAAGTGGGTGGACCGTGACGCAGTCGGAAAGTGGGTTGGGTGGCTGGGCGAGTGGAGCGAAGCGACGAACTGATTTGATACTCCATGGAGATAATTTCATTCTATTTCATTTAATAATAGCGAAACGAGTAGCCCCTTTTTAGTTACTTGATAGTTCACGGGGATCTCGGCAAGATTATATATAATGAAGATAAGAATCACGAAACGAGTCCCTTTTCAAGATTTTTTTTGTAAAATTATCTAGTAGAAGAAGAAACAGTTTAATCAAAGATAACGGAAATATTATGAGCAGGGCAAATACCAGCAAAATCTCAAGAATTAATTTCCAAGTGAGATAGAACACGCTTACCGATGTTATTCAGTTTGCGGTTATCTAATTGGAAAATTCGGGATAAATTTAACATAGTAAGATTGTCAAAATCTCACCGTTTTTGGCGTAAAGGCTTATAACTAAGAAATTATGAGGAATATTTTTAATTTTCTTACGTCATAATAAAGTACAACATTTCACCTTTCATATTAATTTTTTTCAGAATTTTATGTATTGTCATAAATTTTTAAATGACGATTTTTAAGGAGCCTTCAAATAGTGCAATTTAGGCAACTGCAATGGTATCCTAAATCGCACCACAGGTTAATATTACTCTTCCTGGGGTAGAACAACACTTTTTCTGCTAGATTCTTTCTCCTCGAGCAAAAATGCGTTAGATAAACCTAATTTTATTAATATTAGAGATAAAAACCGTCAACTAAATATAATTTCAATAATATTGTAATAGCACTGCTACATTACGGTAATATTGTTACAATGTATGCTCTATATGATTACTATATTTAATTTTATATACATATATAACCACAATCAGCAATAGTACGATTTACAAAACTGAGACATGGTGCGATTTAAGAGAATAAAGCATTTTGTAAAACTTTATTTATTTAATTTACAAATAAGAACTCAAAGTTATTTAAACTTTGTTAATCTAATTTCAATAATATTGCGATCATTACAAATTATCAAAAGTTAGATTATTTATTTTACTTTTTTTGCAATCAAGTTATGAAATGTGTTGAAAAATAGAAGTAAAATTGCAATTTTTCTATAAATAATAACAAAATTTCTATTGTTCTTGACATGTTGAGATCAATGAAGGATGATAATAATGTTATGTAGTTCCCAAATAATTCCACAAAGAGTGTACAGGTACTGTGGTTGAATTTATACGCGAGACGTTGCGATTTAGGCACCGCTGCAATACCGGCAACCTTATAATACTACATCTTTAGGAGGGAAGGTCATGTAAAAATCGATTTTTTTTTATTGCATATACATGGGGCATTCTACGTGAAAGTGGTCCACCTAAAAATAAACTGTTTGGGATTTTTAAAATAATAATGAAAACATGTTAGTGGACGTACTATGTAAGGTTAATAATAAAAAAAATAAGTATTATATGCTTTGCATCAAAGATATTGAAGGCTATCGTTTAAATTAAAAAAAAATATTTTTCTTTTTTTAACATTTGTAGCTAAAATAAAAAAAAATTTAGAGACATGATTTTTTTAGGATTTTGCCCGTACCTTCAGATAAAAATATTAATTTTAGTAACAAAAATTTAATAGTATCAAAAAAATTAATTTTTTAGTTTTAAATTAAAAAATGAACAACTTTATCTATTTTTAAAAATCTGAAAAAATTCTCAAAAATACTTCAATACGTGTAGAATATCGTATCATAAAGCAAATTTTGGGATCGCAATGGAATTCTCTTGAAAATAAATATTTTTACCAATACAAAATTATAATTATACCCAAAAGCTAGATAATATCAATTTTTATTGGCCAATTATTTAGTATTACGTAAATAATATATTTTTAACAAATAACTATAAAATAAAAAATAGTTGTGAAATTTTTATATTATTCAGACTTATTTTTTTTCTATGTTTTTTTGGAAAAAAGTGTTATTTCTCATCAAAACTGAAGTTTTTTAAATTAATTTATTTTTGCTCGCAAGAATAATTGCATGATATTTTAATGTACCCGGAATAGTTTTTGCTAATGTGAATCTTGGTTCCAAAAATTTACTTAATTTGACGTGATTTGTCTTTGAACTAAATAAAATTATTGTCTTTTTCATATTATTTTTAGTCCACAGATACAATGCCTCAGCATTCAGGATTACACTTCCTTGCAAACTAGCTTTCTTTGCTAATCGTCTTAAATTTCTGTCAATACCATTACAAGGACCTTTTCCATATGCTGTAGTAAAAAAGTGCTATTAGGCCGTGATATCAAAAAAATCATGTAAAGTAATTTCTTTTGAGTAACCGATATATTATCCTAATATATAATTTTGTATTTTCACATTTGCTACATCTATAAAATGATTTACAAATAAGCTAAAAATATTATTAAACTTGATTAAATTGTTTTCTCAGATTAAAAAGTGTGATCATCTTAAATATAAAAAGAGTCATATTTTCTAGTAAATATTTTCTGCAAAAATAAATTACTTAATTTAAAAAAAAATTTTTTTTATTTACATTTTATTTAAAATTATTAAAATAAATAAATAAATATTTCAAAAAATTTTTAACCTGACTGCAAGTAAATAAACTCTTGAATAGGGAAAGTTGGCAAGTTAGAAGAAAGACGAGATGGAGGAAGGAAAAGAGGGAGGGAAGGAGAGGAAGAAGGAAATAGAGGAGGGGAAAGGGGAGGAGAAGAGGAAGGTGGGAAGACCGAGCAAAGCAGAAGGGATGAGAGATATAGTATATAGTCTGTCGCTGATAGATGCGTTTAAGAGAGGAGAGAAAAGGAAAGAGATAGATGCATTACAGGCAGATATCTTTAAGAAAAGTATAAAGGTATTGAGATCGCCGGAAAAACAGCTGGAAAAGCAGCCGGAAAAGCAAGAAGAAAAGGGATTGAGTGAGATATTAAAGGAGGTGAAGGAGGGTTTTAAGAAAATTAAAGCGGAATTAAGAGAGATGAAGGAGGGTAAAGCAGAGATGAGGGAATGGATGGAAGATATGAGGAAAAAATTAAACAATTTAGAGAAAAGAGTGGAAGAGATCGAGAAAAGTAGACGGAGGGAGGAGAAAGAGGAAGTGGATGAGGAAGAGAAGGAGGAGGAAAAGGTAAAGCAGATAGAGAGAAGGAGGAAAGGAGAGATGAAGGAATTAGAAGAAAGGATGAAGAGAATAGAGTTAGAGGGGGAAAAGAGGAAAAGGGAAGAGAGGAAGAGAAATATAATCATAAAAAGAGTAAAAACAAAGGAGAAAGGGATAGAGGGGTTAAGAAAAGAGATAGGAGAGATAGTGGGGGCGACGGGGGCGACAGCGAGAGTGGAAGGGATAAGGAATATAGGGAAGAAAGATAAAGAGGGAAAGGAAATGGTATGGGTAAGATTGGCGAGTGTAGGAGAGAAAATTGAAGTGATAAAAGGAAAAGCAAAGCTGAGGAAAAGAAGGGAGTGGATAGTAGATGATCTGACAGAAAAGGAGAGAAGGATAGAGTGGTGGATAAGGAAAGAAGCGGAAAGGATAAGGAAAAAAGGTAGGAAAGTAAGAGTAGGATATATGAAAATATGAATTGAGGAGAAATTATGGGTATGGGATGAGATTAAGGATGAGTTGAGGGAATGGCACGGAAAAGAAGTAAGAGAATGAAGGGGGATAGAGAAGGGAAAAAGGGTGGAAAAAGAGAAAAAGGATTTTTAGTAGAGTGGTGGACGGAGGGAGAGGGAGAAGGAAAAAAAAAGAAAATATAAAAAAGGAGAAGCATAGGAAAAAGAGGAGGAATAAGAAAAAAGAAGATGGCAAAAAATATAAGATAAGCTTTTGGAATGTGGCAGGCATGGAAAACAAAGAAAAGGATTTCAGGGAAAGACTAAAAGAATGGGATGTGATGTTCCTGAGTGAGACTTGGTTACAGAAGAAGGGATGGGAAAAAGTTCGAAAATAGCTGCCAAAAGGGGAAGTGCAAGAGGCGGCAAGGAAGAGTAAAAAAGGGAGGGCAATGGGAGGAATGATTGTGGGGATAAGGGAAAAGATAGGGAGAAAAAAGGAGGATAAGGAAAAAAAAGAGGAGGAATTACAAGCAGTAAAAGTAAATTTAGGGGGGAGGTGGTGGAGACTAATAGGAGTGTATGTGAATAGAGATTTGGAGAAAAAAATGGGGAAGCTGAGAGAGTGGATGGAGGATAGAGAAAAAGGGGTGAGGTTGTTAATAGGGGGGTGGGATTTCAATACTAGGACGGGGAGAGAAAGGGGAAGAATAGGTAAGGATGAAGAGGGAGGGGTAGAACAGGGAAAGAGGAACTCGAAGGATGAAAAGGTGAATAGAGAGGGAAAGAAGCTATGTGGTTATACCTATAAGAGAATTGGGATGGTCAATATTAAATGGAAACGTAAAGGGGGATGAGGAGGGGGAATAGACGTATACAGGAGGGAAGGAAAGGACCGTAATAGATTACGTAATCGGGAATGAGGAGACAAGAAGGAAGGTGGAAAAGATGAAGGTGGAGGATTGGGTGGACTCCGATCATTAGCCGATAACGGTATTGGTGGAGGAGGAGGGCGGGGGGAAAAGAGAACCGGGAAAAGGAAAGGAAGAGAAAGAAGGGGGGTTTGGACGGAGAAAGGAAAAAAGAAATTTGAGAAATATTTTGGGAAGAGGGATAGTGATGGTGAGAGGGTAGGGGAGGTTTGGAGGAAAATGAAGAGAAAAGTAGAAGTGGCATTAGAGAGAGTAGAGAAGGAAGAGAAGAAGGAACGGAGAGGATGGTGGGATGAGGAATGTGAAGATAGGAAAAGAGAGGTTATGTAAGAATTAAAAAAAGTAATGGAGGAGAGGGGGAGAGGGAAAAAATATTAAAAAATGAGGAGAAAGTACAGGGAACATTGAGGAGAAGAAGAAAAGGAAGAGGAAAAGATGAAAAAGGGAAATAGAAGGAATAAGATCCGAAAAGAATGTGTGGAAGGTAGTGAATAAAGGAAAGAGGAAAAGAAAGAGAGTCAAGGAAGGGATTGAAATGGGGGAGTGGGATAAACACTTTAGAAAGGTACTGGGGGGAATGGAGTAGAGGATAAGAGGGGAGGTAATGGGGAGAGGAGTAGAGGAGGAAGAAGAGATTAGTAGAGAAGAAATTGGTAGGGCGATAATGAAATTAAAGGACAGAAAAGCGGCAGGAGGGGATGGGATTATGAATGAAGTATGGAAATATGGGGGAAAAGAAATAAGAGAATGGCTTTGGGAAATATACAATAGAGTGTGAAAGGGAGAGAGATGGCCGGAAGAATGGAGAGAAGGGATAGTGGTACCAATAGTGAAAAAGGGGGAGGGGGAAAAAGTAGAAGACTATAGGGGGGTTACGCTTACGCAAACGGCGTATAAAGTGTACGCGGCAGTTTTGGCGGAGAGATTGAAGGAAGAAATGAAAAATAAAGGGATATTACCATCGAGTCAAACGGGGTTTAAGAGAGGGGTAAGAACAATAGACCACATATACGTGTTAAATTATCTAATAAATAAGAAAATAGCGGAAACAAAAGGCAAAATAGTAATTATGTTTGTGAATATGAAAGCAGCGTTTGACTCGGTGGATAGGGAGATACTGATACAGACAATGAGGAGGAAGGGAGTGAGAGAGAATCTGGTGGTGAGGTGTGAGGAAGTTTTGGAGGAGACAATAAGTAGAGTAAGGGTGGGGGAAAGGGAGGGGGACAACTTTTGGACAGGTAGAGAAGTGAGACAGGGATGTCCGTTGAGCCCATGCATGTTCACACTAGCGGATTTGGATGAGGAAAGGGGGGATGGGGGGAAGTAAAAGTAAAGGAAAGAAAAATCTATTCCCTGGCGTACGCGAATAATGTGGCGGTGGTGGCAGACGGAGGGTCCCGATAGCGCACATCCCGATAGCACACAAAGTACTCACAATGGCAGATGCATAGAGATTTTTCGTAGGTTGGGTTAGATAAGTTAAGATGATTGGTTGGTGGGCTATCGGGATATGTGTTACCGGAACTCTCCCGAGGATAAAGCAGGGATGAAAGGGTTAATAAAAACATTAGAAGAATATGTAGAACAGAAAAAATTAGAGGTAAATGTGGAGAAAACGAAAGTGATGAGGTGTAGAAGAGGGGGTAGAAGACAGAAAAAGATAATATGGAAATGGAAAGGAAATAAAATAGAGGAAGTGGAAAGGTATAAATATCTAGGGTACATGATGATAGCAAATGGGAGACAGAAAGAGCATATAGAGGAAAAAGTCAAAAAAGGAGCGGTGGTGATGAGAGAGATATGGAGAATAGGAAAGAGGAAATTTGGAAAGGACTGGGCTAGAAAGCTGTGGTTATTTGATAGGTTGGTGTGGACGGTTAGCTATGGTGCAGAAATTTGGGGGTGGAAAGAAAGGGAAGGGGTAGAGAGGATACAGAACAGGTATTTGGAAATGGGTAATAGGGGTGGGAAGGTACACATCGGGGTACATGGTAAGGGAGGAGGTGCAGAGGGAAAAATTAAGGGGAAAGGCAAGAATGAGAGCATGGAACTATGAGAAGAAACTGGGAGAAGAAGGAGAGGAGGAGTTGGCAAGATTGTGTTTGGAGGAGATAAGAGGTAGAGCAAAGGAGGGAAAAGTGATGGGAAAATGGAAGGAAGAAAGAAGAGGTTTCTATTAAGAAAAGAGCTGGAATATTAAGGAGATAGAAAAGTTGAGAAAAGAGGAAGGGTTAAGGGGGGAAGAGTTGGTAGCAAGAGAGAGGAGGCGGCGAAGGAGGAAGAGGAAAGGTGAGAAAGAATTAGGAGCTCCAGGTTCAACAGATGGTATAACAGAGTGAAGGGGAAGGGAGTGCCGGAGTACTTGAAGAGGGATTGGAAGGAGGAAAGATGAAAAAGGATTGCAAGGTTTAGGTTAGGAGACGGTATGAGAGGAGGTAGATACTGGGAAGAGAAAGAGAAAAGAAAGTGTAGGATATGTGGATGGAGAGAGGAAACATGGGAACATATATAGGAGGAATGCACGGATTGGGGGGCGGAAAAGGGATGGCAAGACATGGTGGAAGAGGTTTCAGGTGAGAGGGGGGAAGGAGAAATTTGGATGAAGAAACTGGAGGAGTTAAGGGAGGGAGGAGAGTGGCTGAGTATGAATGAGAGTGTGGAAGGAAGAGAGGAAATGCGGCGGAAACGGAGGTCCAGAGAATGAGTGTCGAGGTATGAATGGATGAGTGATCTTTCTCTCTCTCTCTCGGGCGTTGTAAAGGATGCGAGAAATAAAATGTTGAAACTATGTAAGCGGAGCGGAGGTCCGCAGTGTACTCCGCAAGGAATAAAGTACCTTTATATATATATATATATATGGTAAAGCAATTTCTAATTTAATAATTATAATTTAAGAATTATAATTTGCTTTACCATGCGCAAGATTGTTTTGGTATCACGGACGAATAGCACTTCTTTACTACAGCGTATGGGAAAGGTCCCTGTGATGGTGTTGATGGAAATTTAAGACGATTAGCAAGGAAAGCTAGTTTGCAAGAAAGTATATTTCTCAATGCTGATGCATTGCATCTGTGGGTTAAAAATAATATGAAAGAGACAATAATTTTATTTAGTTCAAAGACAAATCACAACAAATTAAGTAAATTTTTGGAACCAAGATTTGCATTAGCGAAAACTATTCCGGGTACATTAAAATATCATGCAATTATTTCTGCGAGCAAAAATTAATTAATTTTAAAAAAATTTAGTTTTGATGAGAAACAAGACTTTTTTCCAAATAAACATAGAAAAAAATTAATAAGTCTGAATAATATAAAACGTAGACTTCACAATTATTTTTTATTTTATAGTTATTTGTTAAAAATATATTATTTACGTAATACTAAATAATTGGCCAATAAAAATTGATATTATCTAGCTTTTGGGTGAAATTATAATTTTGTTTTGGCAAAAATATTTATTTTCAAGAGAATCCCATTGCGATCCTAAAATTTGCTTTATGATGCGATATTCTACGTGTATTAAAGTATTTTTGAGAATTTTTTCAGATTTTTAAAAATAGATAAAGTTGTTCATTTTTTAATTTAAAACTAAAAAATTAATTTTTTTGATACTATTAAATTTTTGTCACTAAAATTAATATTTTTATCTGAAAGTACGGAAAAAATCTTAAAAAAATCATGTCTCTAAAATTTTTTAAATTTTAGCTACAAATGTTAAAAAAAAACTTTTTTTTTTTTAATTTAAACGATAGACTTCAATATCTTTGATGTAAAGTATATAATACTTTTTTTATTATTAACCTTATACAATACGTCTACTAACATGTTTTCATTATTATCTAAAAAATCCCAAACAGTTTATTTTTATGTGGATCCTTTTCACGTGAAATGCTCAATATTTACTAAAACATTTCAAGAATTCAAATTTCAAGTCTTTATATTGAAGATCGACGTATTAACGATCCTACAAACAAGTTTATACGTCCGCGTCCAATAGATAGTCACGTGCGTTTCAAATTTTGAATGCGTTTTTCTCGAAATTACGTCTTTCAAAACGGCGTGTAATATAACTACAAAAATATTCGATCAATATAGCACCTGAGACGGTGCATATTTATTTTTCACTAAATTCACTCCGCCGGAAGAGCTAAAAAAACTTGCAAGAATAAGTATTCAAACTATTTTTTTCACATGATAGAAATGAAAATTTTATGCAAAAATTCGACATTTTTTTTCAAAACTGCGTAGAATTTTTATTTTAGTACTTTTCACTATCGGAGCTTAGCTCTTCCGGTGTGCAATTTTATCAAAAAAACAGATTTGTTTGATTTTTTATTTCAAAATGAGATAAAAAAAGATACTACGTTGCACGCCATTTGACCCCTTCGAAAACCAGGACTTGGAGAGCGAGCGTCATTACGCCGCCATATTTAAACTAATTTGGTTTAAAAAATTTTTTCTACATCTACAAATTATAAGAAATATGTGAAAAAAGTTATGGACAATTTATTAAAAGTCTTGTGCCGTAAAAAAATTTATAAAAATCAGCTTTTTTCCCGTCGATTACATGATTTTTCCCCCTTAAACTTTTATTTATTCTAAAATTTTGTTAATTTAACACAAGATGAATATTTTAGAAAGTAACGTAAATTTCATACAGCAGTAGAATATTCCAACGTTGCAACTACATTTTCCACGTTTCTGTTATATTGCTGAAATATTTTATGCTATATGGGACATTATGGTAAAAAATTAACACAAAAAAGTGTAATACTTCGATACAATTTAGAAACAACAAATTGTTAAAACATTTTTTCAATAAAATTAATATTTAAAATATTTAGAATATGTTGTACATCTTGTTGTATATTTATCCTAAGAAAACATACGTGTTAAAATTAAATTATTTTAATATTATTTGTTTATTTAGTCATAAATTATTATTTTAACACTAAAAAAGTGTACAAATATTAAATTAACATAAAATATTTCAATAATACAATCATATTATGCTAAATTAACGTTTTAATATATTAAAAAACACAGTTCTTCACAATACAATTTTAATAACAATCAATTTTAATACAAGTACAAAATGTTTTTTACTGTGCGCGTATACAGATGTTAATCGATTTTTTGTTATATGCAATTTTGTGTTAAATTTGACATACGGAGTGAAGCCAATTGCACATGAAATGCATAAAGCAAAGACCGCTGGATCAACGGAACATCTAGCACAAAGTCGTTATCTTGATTACAAAAGATTCTCGTTGGTCTAGCAATCTTATACTATACACGTGCTGCACTGTACATATATGCATTTCATGTGCGATGGATTTAGCACTGGCATTTACACCGTAGTCAGAAAAAATAAGAATGAAGGTAATACGCTCGCACCCACTCTGTAATATTTTATTTATGTTACATTAACATTGTATTGTGATTTTAGTTTCTTGGCGTTAATATTAAAAAACTGTGGTGAGTTAAACCGATCTGTCAATGTTGCGGGTAAAGCAGCATGGTATTACAATCTACATAAAATAATTATTCTCTGTGTAGGAAGTGTAAAAGGCTTAATGGTTATTTCGTGATACATAAGTACAAAGGGATAGTAAAGGATGAAGAATACAAGTGCTTAATTCTTGTATTTTTTGTTCAGTTCGATTGTTTCACTTATGAATGACCCTTCATGTATCTCACTCCACTTGACATACGGAAGGAAAAATCGTGCAATACCGGCCAAAGCTAGTTTTCACTTTCATCGTTAAAAGACAACATTTTACGCATACACGCGAATGAATAGAGTTTCATATATTCCGTAGACGCTTTGCTTTAATTCAACTGATGTCTTAAGATCTTTTACGTTTACGTACATTTGGAATGTGTAAAAAGTTATTTTCCCAAGCTCTTGTTTCTCAGATAATTAAATGATTTTGTCGATTATGCACATTATAATTAGTTTATTAGGTATAAAGAAATGACAATTTTACAATTTTCTTTGTACATTACACACTATAGTCTAAAATATTTCCATATGGCTATCGTGCAGTACCAACCATCTAACTGTCGTTCAGTACCGAGCAATTTTTTTCTCTTTTTTCTTCTGTAATTAAGATTTTTAATCTGTTAGCAATTAAAATTAAATTAAAAAATGTTCATTTAACTTACAACGAACACAAAAATCTGAGATTGTAATATCAACAGCTCTCATAAACGGACTTCAGAAAAAAAGAACTTGATTAAAGAGAAAAAATTGAATGCAAATGAAAAAAAAACTGAGAAAGAATTAAGGAAAAATGATAGCAACGAGAGACCAAGAGAAGCAGATAAAAGAGAAGCTGAGAAGAAATTAATGAAAAGTAAAAAAATCCTAAAGGTAGAAAGTTAGGGGAAAGGGTAAATAAGGAAAAAGCTTCAACAAAGAGAAAAGTAGACTTTAATAAAGAAGTCACCGAGCATTTGCAAAGATTCATTTGACGAAGATTGGATGCAGTGCATTAAATGTGTAGGTTGGGCACATGTCAAATGCACAGATGAAGAAAATATTCAGTACCTATGTGATATTTGTAAAAGTACATTTTGAATATAAGCCTTCTAGTGTAATATTTAAATGTTTTTTGTAATATTATTGATAACCTTGAGGAATTAGTATATACAGGAACCGTAGGAGATGAACTCGAGGGCGATCTTCTACGTGTTGGAGCAATGATGTAAAAGAGGTTATTGGAACTACGCTACAAGTCGCGAAGATTTACATGGCGGAGGACAAACTTCATTTTCGGAACAATCATCATCACCAGGCCCGGCAACTATAGTGTGGAATCGTGGAGTACTCCACATTTAAAATTGCTGGTTGAGTGTGGAAATCCACACTCAAGAAATTCAAGAATTGAATTAAAAATCAACTGTAAATTTTTAAAAAATATGTGCGGATGCCGACCGCTTGGATGCAAACATGACGCAAAAGCGTCTGAACAATGTGACTGTACTGGTATATATTCATAAGACTGCAGTGGAAGATATAGGTCAAAACTTGGACAAAGCAATAAATAAATTCGCAGAAACCAGCACAGAGCGTTGCAGTTTGCAATTGTAAAAAAAAACGGCAACAAAAAGCATAGAATAAATAAAAAATAGAAAAATGGTCGTCACTTTGTACTCTCCCCCCTCCCCCCCCCTCTCAGCTAAAAATTCCACACCGACAAACGAGATAAATTGCTAATAATCATAGTCGATTGAAGATCTTCAATAGTGAAGAATCGATTATGATAATGATTGTAATAGTATTAATCAGTCATTTGAACCTAAAAATCTACTAAATTAGTAGCTGGTTAGGTATTAAAATACAATTTATTTTGAAAAAAATGTCAATCGTCAATTTAACACAATATATTCGAATAATACAATTATGTTAAATTAACACAATCATGCATAAAATAATTCTAGATTCAAATATTACTCTTTATATGTGTCATAAAATAAAATTGATGTAAGGGCAACCATAATAATTATTGTGAGAAAAGAATTATATTTTATCCTTAAATGGAAAAATTCTTAAATCTAGAATAAAATTATCTTAATACTATTTCATTAATTTTCTTAAACATATTTATAATTAGGTTCAGATTTATATCAGGCAATGGAAATTTGGGAAAATTTCAATAATCTTGATTTCACAATAGATTGGGCTAAAGAAAATTTGAAAAAAAATTTGTTTCTAATTAAACGTCACGAAACGCTTATAAATAAGCACTTTGTGGCTAAAAATATCTCATTTTGCAGCGTAAATGCTCGTAATGACTTCCTTTACGCAAAGATTGCTGGATTTTTTTTTATTAGAATCTAATATCTTGACGTATTTCAGAGCATAGAATTGCAGTCTATAATTTGCATAACACATACTTTAATCATTTTTTTTTCTAACGTGATATTTTATACAGAGGAAAATTGCTAATACTAACATAAACCTTCTAAAGCGTCATCTCCCTATTTCCTAGAAACTAAATATTGCATTGTATTAAAAACATGATTTGCTTAGACAATTAAAGAAATAAAAACCTATAGTTCATGCATTCGTGGCTTCCTGATATATAAAATCTGTTAAAAACGAATTTTTGAAGAGCAAAAATAAAATTTGAATGATTTTTTTAATAAATTGTACAGTTTAAATAATAGTGAGTATATTGTTGATAATATTAGATTATTTGTAGATTCCTAAAACTGTTTTGTTTATATTTTTTATATTTTTCATATATTTCATATTTTTCTCATAGTACGATTTGGAAAATACAACCGCTGTACAGTGTAAATTGGTACACCTTTCCATGAAATAATAAGTACTAAAATTGCAACCATAATGTCGACAGATATCTGTTTCACATGTTTCATAAATTTTTTCATCTTTTTTAAAAATACTTTAAGGTAGGAAAAATAGCGTCGGTCGCAACAGATCATTCGTTACAGTAAATCGTATATGGTGTAAGTCGTTGTTCAGTCGATAAAACTCATGACTTTAGCACCATCTTAATACATAAAAATATGCGTTGTTTATCAATTTATTTTATAGTTAACTGCTTCCATACAGGGTCTGTATTTTGTCATTTATTGTCTACTATGCCAGTTTAGGATCCAATTTCTTTTTTCGTTATGTTGCAAAAATATTAATTATTACAAAATACAAAAATGTATCATAAACATTGCTATATACCATCTAATATAATAGAAGACACATTCTAGTTTGCATTCATTTTAAAGTTTTAAAAGTTTTATGTTTAGTTTTTATTTAAGATATATTATCCAAAAATGAAGTGACATGCCAGATTGATAACTTTCCTCTATTGACAAATACAAATTAAATTCTTGAGTGCTTGTTATGGGAAAATCTTTCATAACCGTCAACTTAAGAATTACGGAAGACAATTAAACTATCATCTCTCAATCGAGAGATCATGTGAACCATTATAACTTTAATCGAACATTTAACATTGATCATTTAGCGCCCACAGCTAAAAAATGTAGAATCGAGAGCTAGATTTAAACCAAAGCCCATAGAATAGTTCACTATGCTGCTTATTAAGTTACGTGCCGCTCTAATTGCTGAGCTTCCTGCGGGTGCGTTATTTATAACACGTCGCGTCGAATTTTTCTTGTGGAACAGCATTTATCTTTACAGTCCCCTATTGTGGTGTTTGGAACTACGTAGCAATTAATCATCATTTGTTATAAATTTTTATTCTAAATGTAAAAATATGTGAAACTGAAATTTATGTATGTTATTCTTGTCTCAAGACAATAACCGACCTTATTCGATGAAGCAGGAATTATCAATTTTATTTTAATATTGTTTTTTTTATAATGTAAAGTAAATTCGGGTAAGATGGCCAAAGTTTTTTTAAATGCAAAAAGCTTATTTTTATTTTTGTTATTTTTTAATAATGTTTGATATATCACTTCGCTGAAGCTTAAAGTTAATAATACTATTGAATTTAAAGAGAAAACACTTATTAAAAATCTAATATTAGGAAAATATTATAACATATGATCATCTTATCAAACTTTTAAGGAATCATAAAAGATGGCCATAGTATTATGAAAAAGTTGGCTATACACGTTTTATGTTAAAAATAAATGCACATTTTCTTTAAAATCTGATATTGCAATAATAACATAATTATAATTCTTTTAAAGTAAGGAAACGAAACAGATTTCTATAATTAAAAAAGAACAATGCATGAAAAATTAAAGTGAACCATCTTGTCTGAATTGTAAGAAAAAGATGATCATAATGTATTTAAATAAATAGTGAAAATAAAAGTATTAATTGTAAGTCACGTTAGGTTCCTTTATTATGCAGATAACGTTGATTATGGTAACTTAACAGTAATTTATTCGACATTCTTAGCAACTTTTAGAGGACACATGCAAAACTTTACAGGAAATCAAAAATAAAAATATTCAGAATAAGATTATTTCAAATAACGCACGCATATAAATTATTATAAATATTGATTATCTTTCAGAATAATTATAAAAAATGCACTATTTAGCAATTACTGAAGAAATTACAGACTATAGTTATTTTTTCCGTATGGCCCAATTTAATCTACGGTTGCAATAAGATTAAATAAGTCAAGAATATTCTTTAGTCTCGCTATTAGAAATGCTTTCTAATTAAGAATTAACATAATCTATTAGAAAAAGCATAATAATTATATTATATTAACACAATTATATTATGTTAAATTATGCTCGGATATATTAAAAATTCAACACAAAAATTGTAACAAGGATAATTTTAACACATAAATACAAAATATTTTCTACTGTGTACTTTTCCTTTGAATTAAGCGCATGCACTATCGGTGGTATTCGGTGATATGGCGTACGAAATTCTTCGGCGATCTATCGTCCAAATAGCATTTATAGAAAGTAAAGAAAGAAGTGGCAGATTCGTGATAGGCGATCGGATGTGGCACATTTATCCTGTTATTGAAGAATCCTAGCTGTTACCATGAAAGCGTGTTGCGCGTTAGCGCGCTTTCAAATAACGTCACCATGAGTGTGACCGGGTGAGAAAGAGAGAGAGCGAAAGAGCGAGAAAGCGAGAGAGAAAGAGAGAGAGAGAGAGAGAGAGAGAGAGAGAGAGAGAGAGAGGGAGGGAGTGGGAGCAACATATGAGGGACGAGAGACGACATTTCTACCTACATCTGCAACGCGTGCCAATAGCTTTTGCAAAAAAAGTCAATTGTAAAGCGGAAGTGTCAAAGCCGTTCGGAATATGAAACGCGACACGCGATTCGCCTATTGTTTTTTCGTTTAGCAACACGGTTTTGACAAAAGTTGTTTTGATGTAAATGTGTATATATATCATCGCGTTTCTTCTCATTTACAGAGAAATTTCGCAAATGTTAAGAGCTCGTATCTGGTGCTACATGATAAACATCAGTTAATCCAGTTTGATCAGCGTTAATCGTTTAACTCAATAGAATTTATATACACACATACATATATGGCGAAAGAATTGCAACATTGATTTTAATGTGTATACGGGAGTGAATGCTGGCTTCATTTTCGCGCAGAAATTTCCCCGAAACTCGATTCTCGCGCAGAAATTCTCACCGTGTCGATCGTCGCACAATCGACCTACGGTATTCGCGCGAAATTTTGCTAGGGAAAAGTTCACCCGCCGATAACCGCGCACATCCGTTCCGGATCTATTGCGATTTTACCGCAGATCGAAACTGCGCTTTCGATCGTACCCGTGAAATGAATTTTCGTCTCTTGTGCGTTCGGCCTTTCGAAAGCTCATTATTGCCCTTTGTGCGAGGGGCGCAATGTCATTTTCGAATTCATCGTATAAAACTAGTCACTTCTATCTCAGTGAACCGGGAGCGTCACTAAGAGTGGGCAGCGACGTCGTTTTTGCTACAAGATTCAGAGTAAAAGTGTAAATTATTTTGCCGAAATAATTATAAAATTGATGCAAAAGACTTTTGTCAAATAAAATAAAAAAATTAGATTTTAATAAAATCAAAGAAAAATTACTATCATAAGCTTCGATATACAGTCTCTTAAGTAAGTAAGTGGTCGGGTTAATTATAAAAGAATTTATTTAAAAAATTTTCAATACATTCTACTTGATGAGGACTATAATGCAATTACTTTAATAATGCGTCCAGTTACCACCGGCGTCGATAATCGCCCATCTTCGAGTCATACTTTCAATTAAATTGACGGTGTACCTAGCGGCAAGGCCCTCTAAATTCGATGAATCTTGCGAGATAACTGCTTTAGTGTGTATGTGCGTTTTCCTCGAAGTTTGTGCTTGATATATGTCTATACATTTTTGATCAAATTGGCATCGGGCGACTGCGATGGCCAATCCAATGTAACGATGCCAATTTAATTGAAAATATGCCTTGAAGATGCCAGGCGATTATCGACGCCGGTGGTGACTCGACGCATTATTGAGGTAATTGCATCGTAGTCCTCGTTAAGTAGAATATAAAATTTCAGTAGAATATAAAACATCCCCCCCCCCACATACACACGTGTGCGTGTGTGTGTGTGTGTGTGTGTCTTTAAAAACTTTCTTAAATAAATTTTTTTATAAATTAACTCGCCCACGCTCTTACATAACAGATCGTAGCTTTCTTTTTTTATCAAAAAAAGAAATTTTTTAATTTCTTATTTAAAAAAATTTCAGTTTTTTAATTTTATTTTGTAAAAATCTTAACGGAAATGATTTTTTGCATCAACTTTATATCAATGTTTACCATCGACTTAAAGAGCACGAACGTCTTTAAAAAATGTTAGAACGAGTATATGGATAATTCTAATAAACGTAGACATGGAGTATGAAAATATAATGGATTTATTTACATTTTGCTACTATTCAAAGTATTCTCACGGAGATCTCATTTAGTTCAAATGGATTCGCTTGCAAGCCCGCTTCGTCGTCATTAGGTACATTAACGATTCTCTTGGAAGGAAAATAGCTCGCTAATTCACCGTGCGACTTATCTAACTATCGAACGAGTGTTTCACGAGGAATAGCGAAGGTCCCGTCCTTACGGCCGCGCGCGAAAGGTTTCCTGGACGATTAATCTCTCACCTGCCGACCCTGGCCTCTGAAACAGAAAGGTTTTCGGAGTCAAGGACGCGCATGCAACGTATTTCTTGTTCCACCAATCGATATCCCTTGAATAAGGCTAGACTGCCACTTTTCATTTTGCGTGACCACGAAAGAAGGGTGTAACCCGATGTCGGACTATAGTCGGCACGATCTTGGGTGGTACTAGCTAGTAACGCGGCAGATACCCCGCCATGAATCCTTTCTGCGGTACCAGACGAGACTACAGTGGTAAAACTAATTATCTGGACACAGGTTATTAGAAGTTTGTTTTATGCTAAATGCAAATTCACCAAACGTAATTTTTCAGAAAACTCCATCGAAAGTGAAAACCCTTGCTAATGTTGTATTTCATTAAAAGTATATGCTTGTGTTCAAATTGAAAAGATTCACTGTTTTGTCGTTCTACTTTATTTCTGTTTTACTGAAGTCTGTAAAATGTCTGGAAAATGTGTAAAATGGTAAACCTGTGTGGCAAAGTAGTATTGAATAAACAAGATAATTTTATATATGCAGTGAAACTAACTCTTTGGACACAGGATATGGGAGTTTATTTTATGAAAGAGTTTCATAATAATAATTAAGCTAAGTGAAATAATTTCAATTAAATATTTAGTTAGTATAATCAAATATTTAGTGATATTTAGTAATTATATTGTGGTAATCGTGGAGTAGAGAACTGCGCGATCTGCACAGAAAACAAATTAGTATTAAATTCACAATTTGTTATTTCATATATAAGGAAGAATATAAAATTTTCTTGGACGAATTTATAATCTTAAACAGACATAATTTGTTTACAGAAAAAAAAAGTTTTCTTTATGTAAACAAATTATGTCTGTTTAAGATTATAAATTCTTCTAAAATTTTATATTCTTGCTTATATATGAAACAATGAATTGTTGATTTAATACTAATTTTTTTGCTATGTGATTTCTGTGCCGATGATCAAGTTCAAAAATCCACCTAGAACATATGAGATTTTTGATAATTGATCGCTATCTCTCGCAAAAGGCAATAACAAACCACCAAGAGTACTTTTGCCAGAATCGTCCTACATTTTCTGAAAGCTACGCCAAGGAAACCTGAGACTGTATCAGACTGATTAAGACTGCATTAAAGCCTAAGAAACTAGAGTTACATAAGTCTGAGAATCTGGAGCTATGTTAAGCCTAAGAAAAACCTAAAGGCTTAAAAATTAGACACTCCGTATTAAGCTTAAAGGAAAAGAAGTAAATGAGGTTGTAGAAAAACTTAAGCAAATCAGTCAATCACGCTCAAGAACTTGGGTAAGTAATAACGTAAGTAATAATCCAAACTGTTGATTTGCTTGCTGCTTGCGTCTTATTGCTTAAGTTTTTTTGTGTACCACGACCATTATAATGGAGGTCACAGAAGAGAACTCTTTAGAACTAGATAACATCTAGAGGTTGACATAATCCAACCCGCTTCCATTACTACTATTACTACTGCTTCCAGCACTTGTATTAACAGTAACTAAACTTAACAACAGTAACCAGCTAAATATTGAATATTTAATTATATTATATTCCAATTGTTGTTCGATTATATTAACCGACTACTTATTATTTTTGAAATTTATTTCACAAATGCTTAACTGTCATCCAAGCTTGATAATTATTATCAAATTCTCTTTTTAGTTTTTATAAAGGAAAAATATGCTTTTAATGGAATTGCATCATTAGCAAGAGTTTTCAATTCTAATCGAGCCTTCTTTTAAATAATTATAATATTTGATGAATTTATAGCATAAATCAAAGTACCAAATCTTGCGTCCAGAAAATTAGTTTCGTGACTGTACGTCCGAAATTATGCACTGCTATTCTTGTCGTCTCTCCGTTACCCCTAATAACGGTCTCGCGTGTGGAAACGTTATTATTGCTATGTAGGCAGTTACGTGTCACGGGTATCTACGTCGAACATTAGCGCGCGATATCCGAAAGAAAGGTCAAACGGGACCGACAGTTCGCATCACAGGATTACTTAGATCATGCGGAACCGCGCGCACTTTACTGTAACCGGGCTCGTCGTTACCCAGCATCGTTGGGTACGCACCGACTTAGATCGTGCATACTCTCGTGCGCCGCGAGTTTATCCTCGTCGCTCCGTGAATTTATGGAATGAACCGACGACGTTTATATGCGTTTCGCGCTCGCGCGCGCATCCTTGGAAGCCGGGATACGTAAAACAGCAAGACGGACATGACGGTATCACGCGAGGTATTTTATGACGCCGCGCGCCGCGGCATCGTTGCAGTTTGGATCCCTTATACCGCACATAAACGCTAGTCTTCAAACAATGGTCCATTATCTTTTTACATAGGCGGCAATAAAAGTGAAATTTCCGCATATGAATCGCCTCGTTCAAACTGCTCGGATTGTAAACTTTTTTCAACAACCTCGAACGTTGTCAGTATTGCTTTAATATCTATCTCATGATAGAGTAACTTTAGCATTTACTCCGTGCGAAGATTTACGCCGTAGAAGTTAAAAAAAAATAAGAATGGAGACAATTACACGCAACCACTCTATTGTGTGCTTTTATGTCTTTATGTCTTTCTGTTAGTGTTTTGTTGTGTTGCGATTTCAGTTTCTTTTTACTGTTAATATTAACAAAACGATAATAAGTTGAACCGATTTGTCAACGTAGTAAATAAATTGCAATCATGTATTGTAACCTACCCAACAAATTATATAACAATTAATAATGTTGATTAATGTTAATTAATGTTGATGTAATAAAACGAAAGATAACTCGAGCAGAAATTTGATTGAGTATGCTCAATGTACGATCAGGCCACAACGAGGAAATGGTAAAGTACATCCTATTTAGGAATTTTACACTTGCTGATTACAGGGGCTGATCAGGAAGCGGTACGGTATGCCCTAGTTTATCTATTAATATCTACTAATTTGCACCTGATTCAATGCAAATAAGGACGCCCTTTTTAAGGTTCCTGATTTCTCACCGCGGCCATATTGAAGTCGGGACGTCAAAAGCGTGAAATTGTGTGAAATGACACGTAATTTTGTCTGACGTGCCATTTTTAAATAAAGCCAATTTGGATAAAACAAATTATTAGATGGCTTTAAAACACTTGTAAAAATGGGTCAAGACTATCCTTTTTTCGCCTAGCAGTCAGTAAATAGTCATAAAAAGCACGTAAAGTGACGCTTATTCAAACAGTAAAACACACTAGCTATCGATTGCTATTGAAAGGAGTGAAAAATGTGCTTTTGTATATATAAAATTCAAGGAAACTTTATTTGCGGTCCTTTTTTACGAATTTGGTTAATATGAGACAAGTCATATTTTCACAATAAAACACATAATAACAAAATGACATGCACGACAACATCTCATCGTCAATCTGTTACGTTTCACGTCTATTAGTTCTAATTTTGCCCGCAACGGAATGTCGCTACCGTCGATGCGGAGTTCTCAGCTAAAGAGTCAGTAGCCTTAATATTTCTTTAAGGCAATTCTTACATGGACCTGATTCCCTTGCCCTCATATTTCCCTCCAATCTGACTAAACAGTAAAACATTATAAATCTTAGCTTAGTTGACTTACTAAAAAATAGTAACAATTGCAAAATGAGATAAATCATAGCTTATCCAAAAGAAAGATTAAATATACTAAAAGTTTAAAAGTGTGTGAATGTGCCTTATGAAAAAAAATTATAGTTAAAGTTTGGCATCGGAGCAGCTGTATTTTAAATACTAAAATCTTAAATCGATAAGCAAGAAAGTGTCATGACTGAGAAGGCCAGGTTTGCATTTTATATTTTATATTTTCTCGTTTTTGAAAGATTAGGTTTGAATTCCGAAGTTTCAAAAAATTTTTTCAAGCTATTTCTGTTGTTCTTTTAAACAAAAATACTGTGTAATATATCTTACACATTTAATAAATAACAAAAATATAAAAATTTTTGCTTATAATAAAGTTATATATCGTAAAATTCGCACATACAATATTATCATACAATATTGTGAATAAAAATCAAAGTAGAACAATTAATTAAATTTTCCTTCAAATCTATACAGAATAAAATGTTTCTGTAAAAAAACAAAAAAGTTATAGAAAAAATTATATTTACAGACACCGTTTTTTCAAGTCTTATTCAAAATAATAATTTTTTTACATTTATATGAATTTTTTAAATCAAAATTATTACGACATGCATTATAATATTAAATTAAATTAAAAATTGGCATGGTTACTCAAGAATATTCAAAGAGAGAACCCAATCAAATTATAAAGAATAACGAATATCGTTCATCGATTGGGAGCATTCTCAATAATGCGAAAGATATTGAGAGGGACACCGGCTGCTCCGATAAAATAATTAAACGCAGAAAAAAGTGTGTAGAAATCCAGACAGAAATAATAATGAAATCGACATCGATTGAACGTCGAAGTCATCGAATCGACGTCGATTCTATTATCATTTCTGACTAAGAAGAAATAGCCATTAAATATATTTTTATTTTTTATGCTGAGTGCCGATGATAAAAGAAAAAAGTTATGTTAAAAAAAAAAGTTATAATACGTATGCATTATTAAATTAATAATTATATCATTTTAATTTAATAAAATAATTAATTCATAATATCATTAATTTATAATATTTTTTAACATTTTTAATTTACACACAGTCAAAATTCTTAAATGTAACTATTAATTTAATATACCTTTTAATATTAATGTCGTACTAGTAGCCTACCAGAACTATATTAAGAAATATAAGGAAAAAAGAAACTAGTGATTCACAGTAAAAAATAAAATGTAATTTTAACATTTTTGCATGTCCCAGAAAGTCCACTCTAAATTTTAAATTAAAATAACTCAAAAGTTAAGTTAAAATAACTTAAAATAAGAGTTAACAAAATAAGAGTGGACTTTCTGGGACATTTTATTTTTTACTGTGTAAGGCCCTAACAAGGTATGCGTGGTCAGGTGGAAGACGTACCGAACGTTGCATAGCCCTCAGGGCCTGGTAGAATTTCTTTATCATTACCTGATCAAGCATGAGAATATCCTTGCTTGAACCCTATCAGAATCAAACTACAAGTTCTACTTGGGAAGTAATTTCCTAGTCATAGAAAATCATGGTTGTATCATATCAATATAACATACAACTAAAATAAAACCTAATTGTTACGTAACTACAATATTTCTATCACATTAACCTCAACTAACCGAATTTGCCTTTTACACATTAATCTCAGAAATCTTCGAATTAATTCTAAGCAAAAGCATGTTTCGTGTATTCCCGCAGAAAATTGATTCAAAGACTTTTTCTAAGATTAGTATATGCAAATTTGTTTCTATTAAGTGACTTAATATTTTTCTGAAATATATGTATCATTTCAAATTACCAATGAACGATAGAATGCGTGTAATTAAAGAAGACAGATTACTTTTACAAAATTGAAAGATAACAACGGTCGTTTAAGATGGTATCCTGAAATATCGATGATCACGTAGGTGAAGTCAGATTAAAATTCAAAAATTGAAGTAGAACATAAAGAGTTGATTAATTGCATTAGCAACTTTTAAAAAATTTGCACAAAATACAACTAAACGCGTTTGTACGTGGCCGTGCGAGCTACGTTAGTACGTAACAAACAGTTTTTATAAAATAATGGCAACTGTTTTTACAAAATAATTTTACAAAATAATTTATGAACAAAATTGTCAATTTTACATATTTCAGATTCCATAGCGGAATGTCCACTAGCCACCGTTCCAATTCCACAGTCTTCCGAGTATCTTTTAGAGTCTTTAGACATTAAATATAGAGAATTTAGACATTAAATATCAAATTATCTCACTTCCTTAGTTACACTCACTAGCATCAAGTGAAAAATCCAAACGTACGGAATATCGGATCGTCGTACGTCGAACGTCGAATATCAGAATGAGAATTATTCACAAATAGTCAAGCATTGTTAAATGGCATTACTATTACTATATAAATTTTGTCATGTTGCTATCAAGTGGCGCGGTTGCAACTCGCACTTGTTTTTTTTTCTTTTTTTCTCATCTCTAAATCTCTCTGAACGAATGAAGCGAGAGAGACCGAGAGAGCGAGCCTCTTTTACGTGAGTTAGCGAGTTCAAGCATAACCATATTATTAGATCTCAGCAACGGCTGAACCGATCAAGTTTAAAGTCGTCTCAATCGATAGCTTGGAGAAAATTGCATATATAAAAGTGTTCTTATTTTTTCTCTCCGTGTTTTACGTGCGGAGATATCGCAATGCAAAGTACATTTCATATTAGAGTTAAGATTCAGAGACGTCATCGTCGACCCTCAGGAATTCTCACATTTTCACATTTTTGACGCACTGGCGCTGGCATACATTAGTCAGTCGTATGCGAGCACTTGTGGTGTGCGTAGTGTAAGTGGTGTAGTACCCCTTGATCATCATGGTTGCCGTGACAGTTCTAATAATAAGAGACTAATATCTCGTTTTTCACTGAGAAAATTGGTACGCACTGGAAAATCTAAATATCTCGATTTTCACTGGAAAAATTAGTGCGCACTGAAAAATCTAAATAAAATAAAAATATTTGAGGTTCCAATTATTTTGTAATTGTATGATTATGATCTTTTCAGTATATAAAATTAAATTATATATATATATATGTACAAAAATATCTTAAATTAGTACAAAATTACCTTTTCAAAAAAAGGTAAAAAAAGCGCCTGTTTTTGTGCGTGTGCGCCTAAAAGTCTTAATTTTTTTAATCAAAATGATATGTATTAATATTTTCTACAAAATCTTTTATTCAAACCTAAGTGGTATTTACTTAAAATAAAATCTTGAAATTATGTAATTTTATAAAAATGATATGCGTTTGTTCAAAAAAATGTATAAAATTTTTAAAGTGCACTTGTTATAAAGAGAATATACTTTTTCTACAAAACCCAAGTGTACTATCTCTGTATTGCCATTGAAAAATCTTCCTATTTTAAAAATTCAAAAACATGGCGTTGCTAGATAGGAAAAGCAATGAAAAAAATTGAATAATTTCTATACAAAACCTAATTGCTACTATCTCTCTATTATCATGGAAAATCTTTGCTAATTATGTATAAGTGTTACATTTATTGTATTTTTTCTTATGTCTTTTCTGCTTTTCCTATCTAGCAGCGCCATGTTTCTGAATTCTTAAAATAGGAAGTTTCATGTACGAGAAAATAACAAAAGAATCTAATAATTACTTACACAGCACCGATTGTTGCAGAAAGCTTTCACAAAAGTTTCAACCTTTCACATTTCATGGGCAACACATTTTGTGGACAACACTTCTGATAGGTTTTTGCAACATGCATATGTAATTGCAATAAAAATATTTCTGAAATCTTGGGAAATGAAATGTTGCAATAGAAATGTTTCTGAAATCTATTATGTGTAGTAAATTTGAAACTTGGGCTTTTTAAAACTGTAAAATTGTTTGCAAACAAAAAATTTGTTTTGTAGCTTTCGTTGACTGGCCAAACAAAAATTTTTATTGTTGATCGTAATCTTCTGGATATAATTAATTTAAACAATATTTCTGAAGTACTTTAAATTTATTTATACTTTAAAATTAACTTTAAAGTGTATTTTGATTTTATCAAGTACTCCAAAAATAATATTTAAATTAATTATATCTCAGAGAATTACGATCAACAATATTTCAAAAAGTTTTCAGTAACTTTTAGGTATAGTAATATTTCAGAAAGACTCCAAAAAGATTTCAAGAAGCATTTCAGAAAGATTTCAGCAATAATTCTGTAAAAATTTCAAAGGCGGATATTTTGATATCCCGTCTCTGAAACGTTACAGAAACGTTTCAAAAACTTTTCTAAAATTTTTTACTTTTCAGATGAAATATTTTTGAGGCATTTCTGAAAAACATAAAATATAATATTGATTTAAGACCGCGACTTGTACACAACAAATTAAAAAGAAAATCAGTCGAGACAGTTATAGCAAAATCTTGGATAGATCTGAAATAATATTTTGTATGTTTCAATTCAAATATAGAACTGTGCGCTGCTACTTTAGGTTTCAGACACAGCTCTTGAAAATAAAACATAATTAAATTAAAAATTAATTTAATAATACCGATGCTAAATAGTATCTCTAAAATTCCACCACCCAGAAGAAAATGAACAACTTATTGCGAAAAATATTAGCCCTCGAAAGTTTGAACCTGAATCCCTCATCTATCCGAGAACGTATTATTAATCCAGGATTATTATTATTAAATTAATTTTCAATTTAATTATGTTTTATTTTCAAAAGTTGTGTTTAAAACCAAAAATAACGGCGCGCAGTTCGATATGAATTAAATAATTAAAATATATAAAATATTATTTCAGCACCATGATCTTGTCCATCTTCTCTTATTGTTAGCTAATCTTCTATTTAATTTGTTGCATCTTTAAAAAGTTTTGATACTGTATATAAAATAATTATAATATTGTACACCAATAACAATACAATGTTGCAACTATATTCTGTGTTTGCTGGATACGTAAAAAATGATTATTGTAAGTAATATAAAAGGATTATTTTGTGATACGTAAGTGTAAAGAGGTAATAAAGGATGGTGTACTGCTAACCGTAAATGTTTAGTTCTTATATTCATTGTTCAATTTAATATTTTATACATTTTTGATACATATTTGAGATAAATGGTACTTTCAGCATAGAATTAATGCCACAGTACACATACTCTGTAATTGGGACAGGTCCTTAGCCCGTTAGGAAGTTCTAGTTTTAATCCCTGACTGAGGGGTTATTTTTAGAAACAAATTTTTTATATTTTTTTTTCAAGAGAAAAAGGTTCTAATATTTAAATGTTTGTTAACATTATTTATTATTAAATTGACTTTTAATTTAATAACAATATTATTTGTTGTTCAATTTAGAACTGTATTTTAAGACCGAAAAATTTATTCGGCACGCAGTTTCGTAAACTTGAAAAGAATATAAAATCACACAGTAAATGTCAGCATCAAGATCTAACTATGACCGATAAGAATTTTGTTCATATTGTGTTTTCACATTTTGATCAAGTTTTCTATAAAATTCAGTTTTCTATAAAATTTAGTTTATGTTATTAATTTGACACATAAATATATGTTATATTTTTAGCATAACATGATATATAATCTGCAAATTCAATAACATGCAATTTTTAAACAAAATAAAATTTAAAAACTAACACATTTCTGGTTAAACTAATTACAAAAAATAAATTTTGCGTATAAAATAATTAGTTTCTTAATGTTTAAAAAAACATTAAAAAATTAAAATAAAAAATAAAAAAAACATGAAAATGTTTTTAAAGTAATAATTTAATAAGAATTTATTTTTATTTTTTTTTAAATAGTTAATCTTTAAATACTTTCATTATTTTATTGTTAATATTTTGAATATAATATTCCGTAGATATATTATAGAAAGTAAATTTTGATTGAGAAACATCAATTATTCAAAATTTGTATTGAATTAATTCTTATACTGGCAATTTTGTTTCTTATACATAAAATTTCAGTTAGTAACTCAGATCCGATATAATTTCTTTTACAAGTTTTTATTAACGTTAAACAATTGTTCTATGGTTATGTTAAAAAATAATAAAAAAAAAATTATTACTTTTGAAATATTTTTATATTTATCTTGTTAATCAAGATTCTTAAAGTTTTTATTTTCTCCAAAATTTGAATACATCTTTCTCATCGATCTCTTTAAATCTAATATTAATGGCATAAATCCAATCTATTCTTTATCAATATAAGTATAATTAATATATGAAATGTTACAAAATTTTTTGCAATGACAAAAGTCATAAGAATAATTATATATTCTTTATAGTTTTTTTTTATTTTAAATAATTTTTTTTCATTTTTCTTTTTTTCTCTTTTTTCCATCAAAAGTTCAAAAATTCTGCATTTTACGGAAATGGGAAATTTTTGCGCAAAATGCAAACACTGTTTATAAAACATACTTTTATATGTTTATAAACCTTTCCTATAAAAAAAGTAATTAAACAAAGCTTTGGATTTGTTTGAGAATCTTGTCATAGATTTTATATTTACTACTTATTTATAGATATTTATATTTATTAAATTGTTCATGATATGATGCTACAAGTAGAAAATGATTTAGCCTAGATAAAAAAAAAATGGAATATTTTTGTGCAAAACTCTTCATATATCTCTTCCAAATATTTTAAACAATAAATTCGGAGATTGCCTAATATTTAAAAAAATATAAAATTTCAGAAAATGTAAAATAAAAACTTCTTTTACCTTAAATTTGAAAGGTTGCATTTAGTACTTCTGCATGCTTTTGTAATCTCGGAAAGAGATCGAATTATATTGGATATTTATTTGAGGAAAAGAGTTTAAGAGCATATTATGAAAATTCTTACAAAAATCCCTTCCTCTCATTTTGCAGTTAAATAAGCACGGAAAACTCGATTCCGTTATCCACGAGCGTTTATCTCGGCACAGCGCTACTTGGTAGAAGAAAATATAAGAAAGAATGAAAGAAAGGAGAGGAAGGGAGGAAGAAAATTCATGCAAAAATCTGAGCTGAAAGATAGATAAGATATAATAAATCCCGTAAAAGTCAATTTTCATAAGATGACGATGCAGTCTAGACTAGATCATTCGATATAAAAGAAACTGCTAGATCACTTAGCATAAAAAAGGCATGATGAATATTCCTTGTGAGATTAAAATGGAGTTAATGATCGATTAAGAGCATAGCGTCGCGCATCTTAGCTCCCTTTGCTTCTTTTATTTTTCTTGATCGGGTTTTGCGCTCTTAATTTCAGAGTCTTCTCATCGACATTGTCGTCAAAGTTAAAGCCTGATTACGATTTAACTTTAAACACGAGACACGCAAAAGTTCCCTATTATTCATAAAATAAAAACAGTTAATTTATTTTATTTTACAAATTTGCAAATAAATTTCCTCAATATACTACGGAAAGTTATAAAAATGATGAGCAAAGAAGAAAATTAGCGGTTGAATAGCGGTGCTCGGTTTAATTGAAGAATGTGATACGGCATTTCACAATCCGCTCTAGTTTTGCGTGGGAAGACGCGAGTAGGGCTCCACGAAGAAAGTTACAGTATTCCGCGTCGAAATCAAGCTGATTTTCAAGAGAGCGTGGAATCCAGTTTGCGGTTGGGCGAAAAACCGGACGATATTATTTTCACGTTTGGTTTCACACGACGGTCGTGGCTACCTTTAATTAATTCGCCAAAGTCCGCACGCTTTCTGATGTTACCGCCGGCGCTGCCACATAAGTTCCTCATTGCAAATTCTAATTGTAACTGTAATTACAGCGTATTATTTCCTCGTTAAATTACTTCGTTTGATGATACTTGAAATTATACATCGCGATGTTGCTATAAAGTAATGCATAACACTGTGTTTGGATTGCGGATATGTATAGGTTTGTTTTTGACATAAATTATTACTTATTATTCGTCCGCGCGAACAGATTTAACGTATTGCTTTCAGGAAGGATATAAAAAAGCATTTGCATTTTACTTGATTCAGGAATGTGTCACAAGGTTACCGCGCCCAGCTACCCTCCACCACGCAGAACCGGCAAGAAGATGCACCCTTCAACGATACAGGGTTGACTTCCGCGGTGGAACGCGACAGATGTAAAGAACGCAGGATCGCGGCGCTATTGGAGGTGGGAGAGGGAATGGAGGGAAGCACAAACGAAAGGGATGAAAGTCAGGGTATACGGGATACGGATGGAAGAGGGATGGGAGATCCTGAAAGGGAGAGGGGTGGAATCGCGCGCAGCTGGTGGAGAGTCGATTGTAGGTGAGAAGGAAGGACGGAAAGCGCGAATGGAGGGATGTGAAGGGACTAACGCAAGTTGGAAAAGGACGTTCAAAAAGCAGACGAAGGGAGAAAGAGAAGTCGGTGAGAAGAGAGGGTTACAGGAGGCATTTGATAGAAGGAAAAAGAGCTATATTCAAGCGGTCCAACTAAAAGAGGATAAGTATAGGAAAGAGGGAGAAAGCAGAGATAGCTGAAAAGCAACGGAGATATACGACGATTGTGAGAAAGCGAGAGAAAGTATTTCGAGTCAGTGAACGCGAAAACGGAACGGAAAGAGACGAGAACGGTGAAAACACGAGACAGAGTTTTAGAAATGGAGAAAGAGGAAAAGCGAAGAACGTGAGTAGAGACAGAACGGAAGAAAGAGAGGGTCCGCAAAAAAAGGAGAAAGAGAGGGGGGGGGGAAAAGAGAGATAGAGGAAATGCAGAAAGGAAAAACGAACGTAGAGATCGAAAGAACTCGAGCAAATTGGAGATAGTCAATGGAAGAGGAAATCACAAAACAGAAGGAGAGGAATTCACGTGGCGGTGGTAGCGAGAAGGTGGCTATCTTTCAGAAAGAGACGGAAGATAAAATTTTTAGAAGTTACAGAGTAGAGTATTTGGATTCTATGAAAGAGACGCGTGCTTTGCAAAAAAAAGTGAGAGAGAAAGAGAGAGAGAGAGAGAGGGAGAGCTTGAACATACGCATGAGAAGGGTTTTCCAAATTTGCCGATCATGGCATGGCTGCGCCAGAGAAAGAGCGCGCGAGTAACGGCGCGAAGAAGGGAGAGAGATTCGCGGCGAGGGTGGAAGAGTATTACAGAGTAGAGTGAGTGAGAGAGAGAAAGAGAGAGAGAATATAGGGATGAGGGAGGGAGAGGAAGAGTATTACAAAGTTAGAGAGAGACAGAGAGGGGGAGGAAAAGAGAGTGAGACGAGCATAGCGGGAGCGGGACGGCAGGAGAGCGCGAGGAAGAGGGAGTATCAGGAGGCCGAGGCTGTGGCGTAGCCTCAGTGCCGGCGCAGTGGCCGGGCCATCGTGTCCTGTGCCCAGGTCTCCGTGCTCTCCTCTCTCCGTCTTTGATCCTATCGTTAGTCACGAACTCCGCACGGTGCATCGTCGTCGTCGTCGCCGTTATCGTCGTTATCATCATCGTTACATCTGTTCCGATTGCAAAGTCCTCACCCAGTAGTGTTCTATCGTGTCCTGCCAGCATCGCGTATCTCTCTTTCTTTCTCTTTCTATCCTCTCTTTCTCTTTCTTTCTCTTTCCCTATCTTTCTTTCTTTTCCTTTCTCAGTCTTCTCTTCGTCGAGTCGACGATCGAACGAATCGCACGGCGTCCGCGTTTTCGATGAGAACCAGCGCAACGCGACGTGGTGCGACACCCGGTAAGGTCGCCCTCGACGCGGCCTAACTTCCTGGTGCGGGGGTTGGGGGTGGGTTGTTGCTAACAGCCGTCACTCGCGTTGCTGACGTACGCGGGGTGCGCGGCCACGAAAGAGCGACGCAGCAGGTGCAAATTGCCGACGGTGCGAAAAGCGGCGATACGAATTACTCAGGAATTAGTGACAAACGTGGGACATCCTTCGCCGGGCAACAGCGGCCAGGATCGAGGTGAAGAGGTGGGAGCCATGCCGCCCGGGCGAGCTTCCCTCGAGGCAGCCAGCAGGATCGTCCAGCTACTGTCTTCCTGTCCAATGCGGCTGCCTGCTCGTGCTCGCTTTTGCTGAGAGGTAAGAAGAGCTCGCCAGGATCCTCGGATTCCGACAGGAGATGCGAATATTGACTAAGGCATACGAAATCTCTTCGTCCTCGCTCGAGAGATTGAAAGCGCGACTTCTAAACGGATGCGGGTCGTACTACGTGAATGGAGTAAGCGTCCGCAACAGCATTGGCTTATTTGAAGGTGTTTGAAAGATTCGGTGGAGATTCGTCGTGATTAAGAATGGCGTTTTCTAAATCGTAAGTACCCTTTGGAGATTTCTTCTGTAATTCGTGTTTACGCTCGTCTCTATTACCTTTCGAAAGCTGGGCTTTCATGGCAGTAATATTAACGATACAAATTAAGATTACGCAAATACGAACAACAATTTCCATTTGTTGATAATGTAAACGTCTGTCGAAAGCTGACAACCCATCAATCGATACGCACTCACTTGTTTTTCTACAACGAAGAGAAACGAAACTTTTTCCGGTCTTTTGCATTCGATGTTCTCGTCTTAACAATTGCACTATAAATCTGTAAAATCTATTTAATAATTCACCAAGCTTCGTTGATCTATAATTGTGATTACTTGCGAAAGAAACTTGTGAGTTTCCGGGCTGCGGATTCCGCGCGACTGCTGATTGGAAGATGCTCTCTCTCTCTCCTCGCCGTAATAAAAGTCAAGAAGATTACTTTGAAACTTAGTCCCGACGACACGCTTCTCTCAGAAATCGTTTGATGAATTACATTTTCTCGAGACACTTCTATCTGATTATTCAAAGCGATCGTAAAGTCGATGGACTCTTCAATTCTTCCTGCTGCAACATTTCTTTCGATTGATCTTCGCGAAATTTGTCTAAATGTTCGGACTTTATTTCATTTTCGTCGTAATCGCTTCTGATCAGTTCGTACGGAGCTATGTCGGATCGTGTCAATGATATGCACAGTTCTCGGCTTGTAGCGAACAGCGATGGTGATCCTCCTTGGAGGATAACCATTCGTCGCTCATTGTCAGTTCAAGACGCGTCGGCGGCAACGATCGGTTCTGCTTTACAGCATTGTAAACGCCACTATTCGACTATCTTCTCGTGAAATGCGTGAATATATTCAATGATCTGATATCGACGTGACTCACCCTTTCGCACCAGTATTGTCAAGTAATCTCGTTGGTATCTAACGTCGCAAAAAGTTTAGTTAAGCGACCACATCATTGGGTGAGAGAATTGAAAAGGAAAAGAGAAAATACTTTTGTGTGATAACATAAATATCTAACAAAAATTAATAATATTCCGTCGAACAATAACACGCGTTAAATTCATTAGTATAATACTGGGAAAAATTTTATTCTTTTCATAATCTCTAATGTAAAAATTTTTTTTAGAATTATTTTAAAGACATGCCATTAGGCTTTTATTTATTCATCCAAGTGCGTCTTTTAAATGTCGAGAGTCAAGCTCTTCTCTTGATATCGCGGTCTCGAGGTTTTTTCGTTACCGGCGCTCGACTTATGCGACGTTCCGCTGGCTACGAGCGCACCGCATTAATTACTGGAAATCCAAGCATGAATCATGATGTAACGTACAATGCGCGCGTTGACGTAAACGTCAACCGTCCCGTTATTATCGTGTGCTCCAGGAATTTTGGCCGGTCCCGCTGTCGATGAATCCCGGTCGACAGAATAGACGAGCATGTGCTACGAGCGTATTCATACAGTCCTGGTATCTCCGGTATCCTGAGGAACGATTGTGTTAATTAAAGCTTGCGTAAACATGAATCACATTTTATCGAGAATGAAATGAAGATCCACGAAATACGTTTCTGTGAAACTGTATTGAGAATTTGTCGTCATTGTTATAAGGGCAAAATATTTTAGGAAGAACATGTAGGTACATTGTAGGAAAGAATTATATATAACTTTCGACCTGACAAATCATTGCGCGGAAGTCTGATCGTTATAAGTCAAATAATTCGTGTAATTCAAGTGGAATGAATGTGACTGGTTTTGTCAATTTGCGGACTCCTCTGGTGAGTAATGCTACGGTGAGGGAGCGGTGGACACAATTTTTAATAAAAATTTCTAACAAGAGACTAAAAGGTCAAAATTAATGTTCTATACAGTGGTCGAAAAATAATCTTTCAATGAAAATTGTTTGTGGGTTTTAACCGGTGAATTGTCCAGCCGGAGAGCACCTCGCAAAAGCAAATGTATGTAACTGCGCTCAAGAGAGAAGAAACTGTAGCTGAAGATGATTCGAAGCTGAGTCGAAACGTCCGTTTTTAAATTAATAAAATTATTAATTCTACGCACCAACAACCGCGATTTCTTTTATTAGCCTATTAATAGTTGATTACTTGACAATTTGAAAGTACTATAATACACCTCGTCTTTTATTATAATTATATATATTTTCATTTTTATCAACCTTTAGTACTGAATCCAGATGCGATACTGGATATCAATACTGGTACCAATATTAGTGCTAGTGGTATACTGGAATGATAACAATGAAGCAAAATTTGATTATTATTGTTACAGGATTGCAGTCTCTCTCTCTCTCTCCCCCCCCTCTCTCTCTCTTTCTTTCTCTTCTCAATATAGATCAATTTTGATATTCAAGTGTTTGATATTCAAGACGCTGACGCATTGTTACTGAGCAAATCTCAAATTTCTTAGAGGACCATCGTTTGCTCGATCCTTTCCAATCAACGTACAGAAAAGGCATTCTACTCAAACGGCTCTCATTAGAGTTTTGAACTATGTCAGACTTTCCATTGACATGAGAGAGGTACAATCTTGGTATTTTTTGATTTCACGATGGCCTTTATTTACGTCAACCATAGCCTGTTGGTGGTAAAGTTAAGAGACCTGTGTTTCGCTTGTTTTGCACTCGGATGGTTATCCTCCTACCTCGACAACGGAAGAGAGGTTGTTCGTGACCTAACTAACGTTGCGGTGTCGTCAGAGAAGCCTGTAATATCTGGAGTTCCTCGGGGATCGGTTCTGGGGTCGCTACTCTTCTCAATTTATCTCATACATTTTGACAAGATAGACGAGCATTGTAAATATAATTTTTATGCGGACAATTTGTTCACCAATTTACCTACCAAATTAGAAAATATTTCTGATACTTTCTGTAAAATCAACGAGCCCTCATAGCTAGTTTTGGACTGAAAAATAAAACCCATTTTTTGGTATAAAATCAGTGCCTCATCAATATTTAATATTGGTTTAATACAGTCTATTCTCACTTGGGATATTATATTTAAAGAGTTATTATCGTACATCTTCGATACTAAAATAATTTCCTCGAATCATTCTCTCCCGTCTGTTATGTGCTTCAAGGTTTTCCACCTCGGTATGACAAAACATCTTGCGCTTTCACTAGCAGGTAATACATATTTGTCAAGGCAAAACGCGTTTAAGACCGTCTGATTCACATAATAAAGTGAAAGAGTGGTCGGAATGCACGACTCTCAGGGGATCATGTCCTCCAGCTTAATTCTTTCTACGTTCATTTACGATATGACGCAAAACAAAGATGACGGTGCTTTCGTAAAAAATATGCCGATTGGTTGGCGTCTTGGAAACAACAGTTCGAAATTGCGACGATCGCCGTCGCGTGAAATTTATCGTCCATTTTTGCATTAATCTTGATCCCGATGATTCGCGCCCTCTCCGCATATTTTAGCATCTGATCCCACTTGAATATCTGATCTGTCCCGCCTGCATCCGTAATCGAGGCGAACTAAATTACAATTCGCATCCAGATTTATTGACAGATTCGTCCGAGGATATGAATACGGGCGTTGGTGTTCATTCTCGGGGAGCGTATCAAACTGGCGTTCGTTAATGTCCGATAACCACGCTATCGACATCCATACGTACCTAATTAAACTAGCCGATCCTTTCTGAATTATGGCGGCGCCTTACGCCGAGAAATTTCCCGGTTAATCAAGTGACACGAGTTTTCAACTTCGGTAACCGCGCGTGGCTGACAAAGTTAGCTCTCGTATCGGACATCGAATCGGAATGTCGGATCCCGACACTGTGCTACCGTGCGAGCCATAATTTCTCTTGGCGGCACACTAATTTCCTTTAACAAAATCGTTTTCGCGAATTCGGCCGTTTCTAACGGTAACGTAGGGACAGTCATTTCCGGCCTGCACATCTGTTAATTTCCCGTCGTAAGCTTCCTGACTTCCAATTTTGTGACTTTGTCTCCAAGGGATAGCGCAATAATAATCCTTTATTATTGTTTAGAAGTTACCTACGTAGCAAACTGACGTTATTTGTCGTCATTTTCACGTCAAAATGTCGTCAAAGACGTTATTTTGACGTTAAAATGACGACAAGTAACGTCAGTTTGCTATCTGGGATATACCTGTGTTTATCAATATGTGAAATTCACAAAAAAAAGAATAAAAAACGACCGCAATACTGCGTACGAGAGCTTGTTGATTTCACTGCGTATTGTAAGAACACTTTGCTACCCCGAGAAAGTTAGTTTGGCACGCGAAGACTACGACACTAATCAACTATACGCTCATCCTAGGCGGAGATATTGCGAGCGCCGAGTTAGAGAAAGGCATTAATTTCAATTCTGCAAGTCAGTGTCCTGAGTTTAGCGATTTAGCTGTTACTTCAAGTAGACCAATAAGCCAAATTAGAATTTGAGGGAGTTAACGGGCGCCCCGAGGGACCGAAGGCATTCCGATCCCGTTCGTCGTCGAGCGAACGTGCGGAAGTTTTTCCTTTCCTAATTTCAAATTCTCCGCGAGACGAGAAAACCGCCGGTGAATTAGGACGCCATCCGGGAATACCTAATGACGCGCGCACGGGTGTACTCGCCGCGCCGCGCAAATCGCAAAATCGCGAAACAATAATAACTCCGTAGCGGCCGCGAAGAACGACGGAAGTCGTGAAAGTCCGGCAATCCGGATACTCGGCGCCCGCCCGGGCGACACATGATCGATCCGATCAGATTCTTTCGCGTCATCGAATTACGAATCGACGACGGCGCTTCCTGTCGTTACAATTTCATGTTGTTGTGTCTCTTACGCGAGTCGCGTCCTAGAAACTTTTTGCGGCTAAAAAATTTCCTACATTCCGAGGATGTTTTTCTCGTGGTGAAATCACGCTTGAATTCGATAGCCCGATGTAATATTGATGCGGATTCCGATTTCTCCCTTCCCGCGCGCGATATAATTTTAATGCGGAGACGGCGCATTTCGATCTCTCGAGCATCCGCTTGCTTTCTTTTCCTCTTATATTTTTTGTATTATTTTGATTGTTAGCGGGCAATTTTTGTATTCGGTATAGCGGTTGGGATTGCAGCAACAGGCCTATCGATAAAAAGAAAAACGGGTATTTTTGCATCTTCGAGCACGAACGAAACGGTGGTGGATCACGGTTGGGGATGAGAACAAATGAGAAAATAATAATAGTCTGAATAAAGCGCCGTCTCTCGAAAATCATTCTAATGACGATCGATCACGTCCAATTAATCAACACCGACGCATAATAATACCATTTAATTATCAATGATTTACTGCAAATTGCCACGGTGCATTATATACACGTCTTTTAGTACAAACGCACTTAAAACAATACCGATAACACGCCACTAGCGTCGGTCACGTCGTTTTGCAAAACGATAGCCGAGTACTCGCGGCAATTCTGTTTAATTGACGATAAAATATCGACGCGTCGAGACTCCGCCGTTTATCACAACGGTTCCGATGAGCATCGGCTCTTCTACCAAAGCATGATTTATTAGTGTCCGATTGTTATTCATCCGGATCATTGTTTCCTGAACTCTGGCAAATTATTGTCACGTTGCACCTTTGCACGTTGCATTGCGATAGATCTTTTCCCCTTTTTCCATGCGTCTCCATCGGATTACATTCGTAATCCATTTTGTAAAACAATACTCTCTCTCTCTCTCTCTCTCTCTCTCTCTCTCTCTCAACCGTACAAGCTGCGATCGTGCGATGCGATAGATCCATGAAGCGTACTCGCGCAGTGAGAATTAATCTCCGTACTAGAAGGAATTAATCTTTGTTCTATTATCTTGTGTTGCAATATAGGCAAGTGCCGCAGAGATGCGACTGCAAAACGGTGAATCCACATGGCGTGACGGTGTATCCACGCGAAAGCGTTCCGTCCATCAAGCTACGTCTGTGCACGCACCTACAGAAAAACTAATATTAAACATTAGTATCAAATTAGAATCAATGTATTCTATTTAACGATTATTGTTTCACACATGTATTATAAACAAGATTATTTTCTTGCTTATTTACGAAACAATGATAATTTGTTTATACATAATTTATAATCAACATAATCAACATATTCCTATCACTACGAAGTGCACCAATACATTTAAATCAAGAAATGGCTCATGTTAGTCAAAGCGGATCTTATAGTACTCAAATAATAATTGCTTAAATAAATTTCTATACACACAGAAAAAATAATTTCGCTGAAATACAGATCTGAAAATAATTATGTTGAATCATTTAAAAAATTGTATTGAATACTTCAACTTATTTACTAAAATGTCAAAACTGTTTGCAGCAACTTTATCATGCTTAGGCGTCCCTCAAAATCATTTTGAGGATCCGATTCGACATAAAATTAATTTCTGATCTGTACCTAGCTAAAATTTTAGATGCTACGGTAAATTGTTCTTTCCATGCACTTATTAGTTCCTTCAAACTACGCGCCGCATATTTATCAGATTTAAAACAGCTGTTAAGTAAAATCAGAAAAGTAATATCACGATATTAAATTACAAATCAATTTAATAATTTTGATGACATAATTTAATCTTCCTTAAAGAAGTTAACAATCTTAAACATTTCAACAAAAGATATATTTTTACTTCAGAAATAATCATTTGTTTAAAGCGGACAACATAACTTAACCATAGCAACTCGCAATATGGCGACTCGACTCGTCAATCGGCGATTGTCGATAATTCCACTTTAATTTCACACTTACAAAGTGGAAAAAAGTCACTTTTTTCCGTCATATTTAGAGCGGATATGTTTTGCAGCGTATATTATAACAATTATCTAAAGAGCACAATATGATTACTAAGAAATATGTAAAATCACGTATGAAATATTAATTATTTCAGCACCAAGATTTTGCTATGACCGTATAGTCCTTTCTTAATTTAAATTGTATACAAATCACGGTCTTGATTCTAATATGCATAATACGTTCACTTGTATGATAACAGTATTAAAAATTTCTAATCCTTGATTTAAAGATATTTTTGTTTCCTATTTTTAATATTATTTTTTTTCCAACTCTTAAATATTGAAAAATAACAATATATTCAAAACTATCAAAAATATAAGAATATATTTTTCTTAATAAAACTATATAAAATGCTTTATGTTATAAATGCTTAAGTTATATTTAATCTTGTTTCAATATTTAACGTAAAATAAAGTTATTCTTCAAATGAGAATGTTTATTTTCTCATAAATTAACACTTTATGGGATAGACACTTGGATCCTAATCATGAGTTAATTTTATTGATGTCGTATTCACAATTGCTATTCACAAACATTCTTACTGATCTAGCTTTAGTTAGCATTTTTAATAGGTCGTCGTTCCTTAAGGACACTTGCAACATTCCTGGGCAGAAATTTTTTTTTGGCGGTACAATTTGTTCTAAATTCAACGTATTTTAGCTTCGAAAATGATTTTTATAAGCACAAATTTGAGACCTCTATGGATTCTCCTTTGTCAGCTGTTATAGCAGACCTCGTCATGCAAGCCCTTGAAACCTGGGCTTTAAACTAAATTAGAATACATCTACCCTTTTGCTTTAGATATGTAGATGACATAGTGATGGCTGTACCAGATAATTTAATTTAACTTTACTTTAAGTACGTTCAATTCTTTTCACTCGCGGATGCAGTTTATACTGGAAATAGAAAGTGATAAATAAACTTTTTAGACATCACTATTATTAAGAACATAGATTTTTTAATTTTTGATTGGTACCATAAGCTCACGTTCTCGACGAGATACCTGAACTTTCTATCGGCCTATCCTTTGTCACAAAAAAGGCACAATTATGGGCATGGTTGATAGAACGTTTTTATTATCGGATCTAAAATTCCATAGATAAAACTTAGAGCTTATTGTAAATACTCTTCTTATCAACGACTACTGGATTTATTTTTGAGACTATGAATAGGTGCATTAAATCTTTAATTAACTGAAGCACATGTAAACAAGTAAACATTAACACAGATACAGATACAACAGATAATAGTTCTTCATGGTTTTTACTGCCATATGTTCCAATAATATCCGAGAAATTCAAATCCTTCATTAACAAATTTAATATTAAACTAGTTTTTTTTTAGTCTCAATAAATTGAGCAGATTCACTAAAGTACAAAAAGATGTTCTCCCAAATAATCTTAAGAGAAATGTGTATAAGATCATGTACAAAGACTGCGATTCGTCTTATGTAGGACAAACTTGCAGGAAATTAAAAACAAGAGCCACTGAACATTGCAATGATATTAGACGAGACACGAACAACCATTCAGTCATTACCGAACACAGACTTAATCACAATCATGACTTTGACTGGGAGAACATTAAAATCTTAGACAACGAACGAATCTTAGACAGACGATTAACATCTGAAATACTACACATCCAATTACAAACTAATAACTTTAATTTACAAAAAGATACTGAATTTCTACATCATACGTACCTTGCTCTATTGAGGAGATTGTAACAGATTTGGTTTATTTATTTTAACAGTGAACTCGCCGTTAATTTAGCAAAAAATTTGTTTTTGTAATTATAATAATCTTGTTACCGTCAATAAATTTTACGCCTATATATCTATTTTTAATTTGATAACTTTTAACATTGTAATTGTTGTCCGCTAATTTATTAATAGTTTGTTTTATTTTTGTTTTGGATGTAATGACTTATTACTCTCTGTTCCTATTTATGTTTGTACGTATTATTGTATATTCTCGACCGTTTGACTTTCTTCGTTGGCGGTTAAGTAGGATGTACAAACGAAGATTTAGTATACATGATTGCGTGAGACAGTGAGCACGCGGCATTATAGAACGTTTAAATGTATAATGTGACAGGCAAATTTCGTTTTCTGTGTACAATGCGCAAATTTATCCAAGGCTTCACTAATTTTCATCAGTTTTTATGGGTGAGTCACGCAAATAAATTATCAATTACAATAATGGTTAGCTTTTATAAAAAAAACGCAATGGTTGTTTAGAAATGTGTCAATTTCTTCGACACTACCACGGACAATGCTTCCACAGCGGATTTGGCAAACCGTTCGTGACTCGATCCCGTAGACTGACTGATGACGACTAGAATCATTTTTTACTTGTAATCTACGCTAAAGAGGGCTCCAAAGAGAGCCGAAACGTTTGTTGTTTTGATTGATTTTTTAATGAATAAATAATTATTTGAATTTTAATTGTTTATTGCGCTCCAAAACCCGCGCAGACTCTTATTAACCTGTTTATTGAGTGTTTGTTTTAATGTTTATTTTGTCTGAAGCAATAATAATATATTTTGTTATATAATTTAATCTTCTTTAAGAAATTTGATAATCTTAAATTTCTACATAATGATTATATTTCTATTTCAATATTATAATAGTCGTCTAAAAAATACAATATAATCGTTTTGATAACAACAATATTAAAAAATTTTTATTCTTAAAGATATTGTAATGTAATATTAATTTTTAAAGATATTGTAACGTTTTATATTCGATATTTTTTTTTCTTTTTAGCTCATGAAAAGTATTATCAAATAATGAGAATATTTTTTACGAAACTATATAAATTTCTTTATGTAAACGTGTTATATCTGTTTAACGTTATATAATCTCATTGCAATATTTAGGGGAAAGTGGGGTAAATCGGACCGTGTTCCAAATCAGACCGTTTTAATTTAAATGAATACGGTTAAGCAGATTTGCGTGCCATTTATAATGTAAAATACTTATAAGATACCGAACATGTGACAGCAATTTGACAGTTCTTTGTCATATCATTCACAGAATAGACGCGAATATGTATTTTCAGCCATCGTGTAAAAATTTTTTAAAAAAGAGAAATTCTTGTAAATCATCATTTAAAAGGTGTTTAATTTAAAAATTTAAAAGATAATTGATTTAAGATAATTAAACAGTATAAAATTGAAAAATATCAATTATTTTATGATTTTTTTTGCAGTTTATTGTAAAAATTGTTCTAAAGTTCGATAGGATTCATGTCCAACTTGAACTTTTACGTCGAAATTGGGTTTGTAAATAAATTTTTGAATTGGAAAATTTAATTGTTTTATCAAAATATAAGTACTATGATAACGATTTATTAAAATAAAATCAGTTAATTAATGAAAACGCATCGCTATTGGTGTGACGTCACGATGTTGTTCCTTTTCCGCGTGCTTCGAGCCTTCTGCTGTGTGATAGTTTCGCACAATTATTATTATCAAATTATAAACAAAAAGTAGTTTCAAGTATAGCAAATATTTTAGAATCAGGTTTTATTAAAGCTGATTTAACAAATTTGTTTAAAATAGACGTATTTATGGTTTGTAAATTTATTAAGGAAAATGACAAATTCAACGCTGCTGAAGTTAGGAAATGCAAAAGCTGCAATGTAAGTTCATTTATTTCTAACATCAAACAAAGAGTATCCTGCAGCCAAAATATCAGTAACCTCTTTCGTATCTCATTGTCAGTAAGATGAAAGGAATAATTTGCAGTTCGCTCTCTATCGAGTTGACAGGAAAAAATATGTGGCATAACTCCAGATTTCATTTTTATAGGCTCACCCATTGAAGAGAAACAAATATAATTTTCCATGTCATCTTTTAGTTAGAAAATATCAACTAAAGAATTATTTGTACAACATATCATTTTTAAATACTATTCTCTTTAGATACTAGATCTTAGATACTAGATCTTAGATAACCTAGCCTCAAAACTTTAGAAATATAGATACTAATGGAAATAATGGTTTTATATTGAATATTTACAACAAAATGATCATCACAACAAAAATAATTCGATTTTGTTGATTCATGCGGACGTCGAGCCAATCGAAACCACAACTACCTTATTACTTCTTTGCGTAGTACTGTCACAAATACTTTAGCGGGTGCACTTTTCGTAATATTTTTGCACAACAACACAAAACACCATCGATAATTCATGTTTATGTGTTGTAATAACAATACAGCAGTTCAAATTAAATAAAAATTGAGCATACAGCTGTACTAAGTACTATGTGCATACATACTATGTTTTCGGCAACAACATCGTGACGTCATTTTCGAGTTCGGATAATCTCGGGCAATTCCGGAGCGTTCAAATGATCAGACTCTCGACTGTGTTTTAAAATTACTATAACTTTATAAATAAAGAGTAGATTGCAAAAATAAAAAAGTTACAAATATATTTAAATATATTCTATCGATTGACAATGTTACTAAAAATTGACTTAAGAACCGAATTGCAACTTGATCGAAGCACTTGTAATCCGGCCGATCAAATCTAGACATAGAAATGTGAAATTAGTAAAATATTATGAGTCATCAAAATCGGAATAATTTAATTTTATTGATTTCAACTCGAATTATATAATAACAATATCATAACATGACCGAGAAACGTCTAACTATATAAATTGTTACTAATTTATTCACTATACTGTTTTTACGTTCCTTGAGACTACATTTGGACTAATGCGCCTCCAATATAATTTGATTTGTACATTTTTTTTTTTAATCTAATGTCGCAAATTCTTACTCGGTAAAATTCAACTTTTTAATTATTTTGATGTGTTAACGTTGCAATAGGCGTATAATTTAATTGTTTGTTATAGATTTATACTGATGAAGACTGGTTTCATTAAAAGTCGAAACGTTTGCTTTTATTTATTTTGATTTTTTATCTTTGTTTGGCTGCACAACACCCAGTACGGCTCTTAAGCTCATTTTTTTTTTTTTTTAATTGTTATTTACAGGAACCTAAACTTTCGTATTTGTTTTTAATTTTTTGTTACTAATTTGTTGTTTTTCAATAAAATTTTTACTGTCAAATTGTTCGTTTTTATTCAATAATAAAAAAAATACATTATAATTTTTTGAAATTCTATTTAAAAGTTGATAAAAATGGAAGTATCGTATTTAGAACCAGTAGTTCCAAATCGGACTGGAAAAAGCATTTTTACATTTTCCACTAGAATTCAACACAGATATGTCGAAATGGTTTGAAGCAAAATTGAAGGAAATTAAATTATCTTTCCAATGACACCTTCAGTTTTACGATCGGACTTTATTTGAGCTTTATAGAGAGAAAAAATTGCAGCTAGGTCCGATTTACTCCAATCTCTCCTACTATTTAAAAAATAAGGATATTCTTAAAACAAGTACGCTCTTTTCTTCTGTGCAATGTTTAATTTGTAAAATAAAACTAAAAATAAAAATTACTTTTCTCGTCTCGTGCGCGAACACATAGGTAAAATGCGGCAAATACTAGTATATAAAAATACTAGTATATAAAATACTAGTATATAAAATTATGTGGGAAATGGAACGCTGCCTCTAGCGCCGCATTTTTGCTGAGCGATCAAATAAATACCTCTCACTACCTCCTAAGGATAACTAATTAAGTTTGTTCGATCTGTGCGAGCACTGACACGCGGCAAATAATTACTGTCTTATTCTTGAAGATACTTGGTCGTCGTGGATATAGTATGAAATGAAAATCGGAGAGCCGGATATGCGCGGAATGCGAGTATATAACAGTACGCGGACATTAAGCTCCCTCGAATAAAGTTGAGTTTGTGCACGCGGAAAACGAGCGTTTGCACTTTTCGCGACGAAACGAAACCGACGAGTTATATTCTCCGTTACTGCCGTCACTTCCCCGACATAGTGGATCGCCGGAAGTAAGGAGATGGACGAGCGAACGCGACATTTCAAACTTATCAAATTCATCATACCGGTCTGGTGAAAATAGTATGTTAATTTATTGTAAGTTTATAAGATTTTTGCCTAAATGTTGAGTAGGTGTTAAATTAAAGTTTTAAAATATTTATTAAAGTGTTTGTGGGATGGAAATTTAAACATGGAATTGTTTATGAAACATATCCAACTATGTTTGATATACGTTCGAAAAGCGTTGTGTGATGTTTACGGAATATTGTAAATATTTAAGGAATATTTTATTAAAACACTCTTTGAACATTTGCAACATTCCGGAAACATCACACAATACTTCCTGCTTAATTTTTAATATAAGATTATTTTTGCCAAGATTCCAGGTATTATCAGGTTCCTGTGTAATAAATTAATTTTTGTACAAAACTAAAAACTATATTGCCAGAATACATCTCGCATTACTTCACTCTTTAATTTCAATTTTGGGGACCCGCCATTAAGGGGTCTTTTTATTAAAATATCGGTGAAAAATTTCATAAAGCCTGCGTCAAGGCTCACTTTATTATTCATTTCTCTAAAGGTTGAGATTAGATCGGAATTTAATCAATCAGCAGAAAAAAACCAATCTCAAGTTTAATGAACTTTACTTTGGTCAAATTCCAATCCAATCTCAATTTCAATCTTTAGTCTGATTATAGCTCAATGCTGAGCCTTATGTCCTATTGTTCGTGGTTTTTTTTTACTTAAGAAAAATAAAACTAAGGTAACTGTAATACGTCCAATACAGCTTAGTACCAAATGCTCTGCTTGTTGTTTCTAAATAGTTACATAATGTATTCAACAAATAACGCTAATACGTCGTACAGGGTGAGTCCCAGTTGCGCACAGACCCGATCGGACACCACCAATCACGTAATCTAATCTAATCCAACCAACGGAAATACTCTAGGCATCGGCCGCTATGATCGGTGGTGTCCAATCGGGTCTGTGCAATTGGGACCCTCCCAAAGTAGAATTTTTGTGGTTATATTTGTCATGATTTAATATTTCATAAGTTATTGTTTTCGATAACTACCAAGTACCATACGGTTATTAATTTTTGCGATTCATATTATTGCAATTTTATATTTATACTTTACAACAATGTATTATATATCATTTATTTTTGTCACAATGTTTTGTTTATAATTATTAAAATAATAATGAAAGGAAATTCTTTGTGAAGTGGAATCAATAATCAATATATGACCAATCTAGATCAATATAATAGAAACACACGCCGATTGTTTTTTCGGTACTTTTATTACTCTAAATCATAAATTCTAATCCACTCACTAAATTGCGATTCACAAGCTATGGTCTTAAGGAAAGAAAGTTAAGATTAGTCAATTTGGTTAAAGGATAGTTAACGAACATGGTTCTTTGTAAACTTTTATGTTATGACTTGTGTCAATAAACGTCAATATATTAATAAACTTACAAACTTATAAAAATAACAATGAATCACTTTATTATTCATTTTTCTAATACTTTTTCTGAAGAAGAAATCATATACTTAGGTTATATTGAGTACATGTGTACTTGATATGATCTAAATGATACTACTTCCAGAAATCTTCACTGCACCCATATAAATATTTTATTTAAAATTGACCTACATTTCAAATTAATGTTTAAAAATGTTTTTTTACTTTAAATCTGGCAAACAGTTTCCAATTTTGCAGCAAAAGTTAGAATCCCAAAGCTTAGACGGGCCATATATGGTTCAGTTACCTTACATTACGCCCAACTGCCGCATACGTATGTACACACGGCATCATTAATGCCTATCCATTTGAAGTTAGCTGCGTTCCAGATTTTGTAGTGCACGTAACATATCCTATATCAAAATGCGAACATTACTAATTTCTGATGGATAGAAATTAATGACCGTACGTGTGTACATATTGCTCGCTAGAAATCTTCGTGTTGTAGAGATGTTTATTGTTTGTGAACAGAACGTTCGGAAAATGTGAGACCGTTTTGATACTGAAATCATTACGTGGCTGTTTTCAAAGCGTTTCTTATGAAGTGTTTCAGTAGCGTTTAATGACGTACAGAGTCTGAAACATTTCCGCTACAGTTTTCTGCTTGTTTGTAAAATGTTATTCAACAGAGGGTTCTCTAGGTGCTTGCAACGTGTTTTCAATATAACCATCAATAAAACTCTTCATAAACAGTATAACCCCATCAATAAAATTCTCTCTTCACAAACAGATGTAAACACAATCTCTCAACAATTTTCGCATTGGAGGGCAATAGAAAAGAACACTTCGTAATTATCTTTTATTTTACGTTATCACGACACACGTTCCGTCATCGTTGGCAGATAAATTTGTCAACCTAACGGAATGCGTTTTTCAAAATTGAACGATCGTTCCGAAAACAAGAATCGACGTTTATTCGCAAATAGATGGCTCTAACTTCTTGTCGCAACGCGTCGCAAATGGACGACGCTGTTTACCAACTGACGCACGAATGCGAATTAATTATGTCCCCAATCGCTTTCGCGTAAGAGACTCGTCTCTGGAAACAAACAAACTTATCCAGCGGAGCAAATTGGAAGTTTTCAACGTCGTAAAAATTTCGGAATTCCAGAAGGAGGAAGTTCAAGTCGTGCGCATTCCTCGTGAGATTCCCGAAGGCTTCGCGATTCGTTCGAGCGGATTTCGGGTCTCTTTCGATTTTGCAAGGAAAAAAAGGAAAGATGGAAAGGGAGAGAGATAGAGAGAAAGAAAGAGACACACAAAAGCTTCGCGTCAACAAAGCGTCGCACCAGCAGCGTTGCGATGGTGGCTTTGTTCGCGGCGCAGTTTCGCGCTGAATGCGGAATGTGCCAGGAGCGCGCGCGCGTTAAATGAATTCTGCCGATGACACGACGGTTTCACCGTAGTTTCATCACGCGTATATATGCGCGGCCGAACAAGGAATTAATATCCCTTCGCTCGCGCGCGCACAGTTTCGATGGCGCTGTTTGCGAGCGCGAGTCATCGTTGCACTTATCATCGTTCGACGATTCATCTTCGTTGTAATGGAGAAATGCGACTCGCGGAGACTACGGTCTTTCCTTGAATTATTAGCAACGAGTAGATACGAGGTAAAATAATATGTCGATCCTTCACGTTGCAAGAGAGGAAAATGATGTCCGAAGATAAAGCGGATACCCACACGTGCACTTATAAACGTCGCACACATAAACAAACAGAAAAAACAGCATTAAATTGAAAAACTAATATATTCTACTTAGAAGTTATATTCTTGTTTATTGTATAATAGAACAATTATACATATAATCTTGCTTATATATTGTATAATATAATCTTCTCTGATAGTCTAAGAATTTGATAATCTTAAATTTTAGTAAAACATATATTAATATATATTTTTTATTTCAATATTATAATAGTTGTTTAAAAAGCATAATATTGTTTTGATAATAATAGTAAAAATTTTAATTTTTTATTTGAAAATATTTCTGATATTATTTACAGCACAGATCTTCATGAACGTCTAAAGGACGTCCGTATTCATCTTAAGGACGTTTCTAAGACATGCCCTGGACGAAGTGTGCTATTAGGAAACTCGTAAATATTGAATAATGAGAATATATTTATCTTGACAAAACTATACAAAATTTTTATGTAATTTTTATGTAATTTTCTTTATGTAAGCTATGTTTATTCACGCCATATACAAGGTGAGTCGAAAAAAATGACTTTTTGTAGATCGATTGTAATGCTCCTTAAAAGTTAACAAATTAATTAATTTTTTTGGATTGACTCTCGAATTTGAAGTTAGTAAGTTTATGCATTTCTTGGACATATGTCAAAATTTGAAAGAAATGGATGATTCAAAGTAAAGAGAAAAGTACGCCTTTCTTAATTTTGTAATTATGACTTCAGATTCATAATCAGCAACTTTAAAAACCCATAGGTTTGAAAGCCCTCAGCTTCAAATAAATTGAGTTGTCGTATAAACGATCCGCCATTTTGAATTTCGTAAGTCTGATTTTAATCAATTTATTTGAAAGTTGGTACCTGACTTGGTATGAGTTTTCAAGATCGCTGATTATGAATCGGAAGTCAGAATTACAAAGTTAAAAAAGACTGATTTCTTCTCGCTATTTTAAATCCGTCACTTTGAATAGTATAATTCTGACTTCAAATTTGTGTTTATTAACCCCAAAAAGACACATAATTCCAAATCGTATTAAAATTAAAATATTTTTTGAAATTTTGATACAAGTATTATATTTAAGAAATGCATAAACTTACTAACTTCAAGGTCGAGGATGAGTAACCTCCTGAAGATATTATTCGATTTGGATTCACCCTATACCATAGTTAAGTTTTGAAGAGTAATCGATCTTCAAAAAGTCATTTTTTTAGCCCACTCTACCAGCGTATAATTTCATTTCAATATTTAACATTTCAAAAATAAAGATCAAACAAACATTCTCAAAACAAAAATGTACTTTCTTTATGTACACAGAAAAAGCATTAGTATTAAAATCTCATGTACATACCCTATTTGACAATCTTTTTCATATATAGGGTGTCCCAGAAATGGGGTATGAACAGCATTAGGGATATGGAAATGATCAAAACGAACAAAAAACTTTTATACTATTTTTACTCTTATAATATTTGCTGTAATTATCAATTTAAAAAAAAAAACGTTTGAACCATATTGTGCAGTAAAACCGAGCCTTGCGAACTCATAGCACGGTCCATCGCGCTTCACTCAATGGCGTTGGCGCGCGGCGAGAGGAAGGTGACGCGGCGCAATGGACCGTGTTACGAGTCGCGAGGTACTGCACATTGGTTCAAACGTTTTATTGTTTAATTCGATGATTATAATGAATATCCCAAAATGATATGACTTTTGTTTCTGGAGACCACGTCTCCACTACGGTTCATATCCTATTTTTGAAACACCCTGTATAAGCAACAAATTATTATAAAATAAAAATATTTTTTTTATAAACTTATATAAAATTTCTTTATATAAACCATTATATCTGTTTAATACTATAGCATAACTCTGGTATATGTGCTGCATCTATCTAAAACTAAATTTATCAAATACTAAGTACTTAATTAAGATACATATCTATACGGTATTTACGCCATGCGAGGATTTACGCCGTAGAAGTCAGAAATTTATACGCAACCATTTTATTATGTGCTATTAATAATAAGAAACTGACATTACAATAATATTTTATTATACATAGTATAAAAGAAAGTATAGAAGAAAACAGGGTAATATAGCACCATTTTTATTTTATTGAATAACTTTGTTTATAATCAATATTTCATAATGAAACTGAAACGATTTTATATTTGTCAATGTGTTGTTTAACATATTCTAAACAAATTCTTAAAGTAATGAAATATTTATTGCTTAGGACGTGATTTATAAAAATGTAACGCATTGCATAATCGATAGAAGAAAAAAAGTGGTGATAATACGGCTAATCTACAAATAATTTTAAAAAATCGGATTAATTTAAAAAAACACAGTATTTTGTTAAAGAAATGTATATTTTTAATTTTCCATCATACAGAATTTTTCTTATTTAAAATTTTTCTGCGTTTAAAGACTTTAGATATATCAGAAATATTATTTTATCTCTGTTTATAACATTAAACAACAAACATATCTGATATTTTTGAACACTGCTATTTAGAATAATAATCGATTTATCAAAGAAATATTTCAATATGAAAATTTTAAAAAAACGTATTAACAAAATCCTATGTTATTATTTAACTTTGCACAACTCAAAGTGTGTACAACCAAATAAAAAGTTAAATAACAAAAAAACACTCGAGTGTACATACATTCGTGTGATAATACGTTCAAGTTTAAAAACAATAAGGAATGTGTAATTAAATTCTAAAATTTCGAAAAAGTTTAAAAGTACCCAAAAGTAAAAACACCTTATAACAATTGTTAGCTATTGTGTATTGGCATATTAGCGCCATTGAAAAACGGCGGCCTATTAATTGAATAATTTCATAAACAATTGTTAAAATTCGTCTCCTAATAATGGAGATAATGGGGCTGTAGCTGTAATGTCTACAGTCGCTATAATATCCTCTTCTTCTCTACAAATTAAACACATATTCAGATATATGTATATTATCAAGAGACGGCGTTTTTTTAAAAAAAAGAAAGTTGTTCGACCATTTTAGGATATTATGTATATAATCTTATTTTAATATTTAATATTTCAAAAATAAAGATATTTCCTGTACAGTACTGACAACACATCTTATTCGTCTTAGGCGCATCTTAGGATATCCTAGGCATGTTTTTAGGATATTCTCTGGACGTCTTAAGGACATCTTTTGGAAGTCTATACTGGATAAATCTTAAAACAAGAATGTTTTTCAAATTAAATATAGGACATTGACCCGTATATGAAAGCATAACATTAAACGAAACTTCTTATAGGTCATAACTAGATCTTTAAGCTGATATTTATTATGTGATTTTGTACACTGTCAAAAATGTTTTTGCGTGTGGACACACACATGTACATACACACACATGCGCGCGTTATGTACGTTATATCTTTGATAAGAAATTTCAAGTTATCATTGCCTACTTTCGAACGAAATCGCTTGTTGTCGATGCCGATACATGTTGACACACTGGCGAAGCGATGATGCACGCTTCGATACCGGAAATCATTTTCTCTACGAAATAGCAGCGATTTAGAAAGCAACCGTCCGTACCGATCGATCAGCCGCTCGGCAGTTTTATCCCAGAGCCGCGAAAAGGATTCGAGATGTCCATCCCTGACAATCGCTCCTGACACGCGCACTTGCGCGCAATAGGCATTTGCCTATTTTTCTCGTCTACATTACAGCGCTTTAAAGAAAATTATATAGAACGACGGCCGCACTTCAGTCAATCACCGTGGATAGGGTTCCGACATTCGCGGTAATCCGCATGAGTGAACGACGGTTGACGTACACTATGGCATTTTGGGGCTCACGCATTAATTACCTGATATTTATAATTGAGAAGAGCAAAGGAGTGGCTCCATCGTCGCGGTTCAAACGAGCCCGTTGTTGTGTGCGTGATGGGGATGCACAACCACAAACTGGTCAGGACAACCACAAATCCCATTACATGTCTCTTCCCTCGGCGTCCTTGCGCTCGCGTTGTCGTTTACTCATCTCGTTTAATGTCTTCCAGGAAAACGGGATCGAGCGTCCGTTTAATGGGACTAATAAGATTTTGGGCCACGAAGAGTGGGCACTTTTACACGAGCTATCGACGTAATCTCGTTCGGTTCCGCATAATAGAATTAATTACAGTCGCGCCGGTTGGATGCACCATTGGCAAATTGAATAATGACGCGACGAATCCCGCGTGATTCATCGCGACTGTCACTTTTCGATTTTCAAATATTAAAAAAAAGTAGAATTAATGACGCGCAGGAAATTTCGCCTAGTACCATGAAAGTGCTGAATCATAATTCAATATTATTCGCTATAATGAAATACTTGTCTATGTGTGAAAACGCTTTATTTGCAACTTGTTCGCAAAAAAAAACTGTATTTGCTAGAAGAATAAATATTGTGTTTATTATTTTATATTCTGCCTTCAAAAACTCTGACGCGATGATTTCTCTGCATGACTTTTTTATTCTATAAAGAATAGCAGAATATACGAAAGTTACTTGCGGACAAATGGCTCGAGCAATCAAAATTGTTCTAAATTCCGGATGCCATTTGGCGTTTCTTTGGGTTTCTCATTCTTCCACTGTTCCTCTCTTTGTAGCTTAATTTTCCCTCTAGAGAATATCAAGGTAAAGAAGGAGGCCTCAACGATAAAGCACGTTAATTTTCAGAAAACAGGTAAAGGTCATCGAGCCGATGACGAAGAAACCAACCGTATCGCTGGTTTTCCACAGAATTTAAATATCTTATTTATTGCTATTTTAACAGATAGTTTTGATTCGTTGCGGGATAGGATAAAATATTTTAATTGTTGGTACAGGAAACTCAATGACAATTGTTTTTTAATCAAATTCAGCGAATTCACATATTTTGCATTTTATAAAATTATCATAAAAAATTAATTAATTATTGTAATAAAGTAATAAAGAACGAGTACAATAAATTAGTAATTATTTTATAGAAAGACTTCTCTTTCCAGACTTAACGTAGCATTTTTCATTTTTTTAATATTCTCTCAATTATACGCAGAAAAATATTATTCTCATGTTAAAAAAAGTGATTAATTCATTTTTAGATTTTTTTTTATAAATAACCAGTTATTTTTACAAAGAAAGTTTTTTTTCTTAGGCATAAAATAAATCATTATTTACATGAAACAATCAATATTTACTGAAAATAAACTGCAGTGCGTAGACAGAAAAAAATATATTTGAATTAATATACTCTTATAATAAATATTGATTTCAAATATTTCATAAGTTTCACTTAATGATTATTTTTAATATTCCTAATGACTATACAATTAAAAAAATATCGTTTTTAAAAATCTGATGAGAGTCAAAAAACGCCCTTGATCTTCTAACGCTATTTTCTCTTCTCTTTTACTCAAAATATTTCTGAATTTTAGTATTATAAATATTTATATAATTTTATGTTTTATAAATATTTAATACTTTAATTAAGAATACTAAGTTGAAATAAAAATTTGATTTACTTATTAGTCTGACCTTTCTTGGATATAATTTTATAATACAATATTTTTTGGAAAATGTATAAATTTGTTTTAATGTATAATAATAAGTTTTTTTATCTAAAATTTGTGATAGGGATATTTTAATTATCAGAAAAGTAATCTTTAAAGATAACCGTTACTTATTAAAACAAAAGAAGCTAGTTAAGTAATCTCTTTCCTTAAGTTGATTTTTCTGTGCGTATATATTCTACAGTGTTAACTTTTTAGTTACAGATGCAGAACGTATACTCTTTGGAAAACATTGTCTTTTTATCGCACTACAGAAAACGTATTTACCTTAAAATTTTTGTGTTTTTAACATGTTTAATTGTTAACTTATTATAATATAATTTCATTATTTAAATATTTTGTGTTACACTCATATTCAACGTTTCTCAGTGTTGAAATAACACAATTTATGGGTAAATAAAGAAACAATATCAAAATGTAGTTTTAATAATATATTTTCAAATAACATCATAATGTATAATTTTAAAATGTCAATTCCAAGATGAATAAATAAAATAAGCAACATGTTATGTTAATTTTACTGAAAATATATATCTCAACAATCTATTCTCAAATGTGTCGAATGTTACATTTTTGTGTTAATTCTTTACACAATATTGTTTTCTTACTTTTTAATATATGTATCTTGTATTAAATTAACACAAAAATTTGAATGGACCATTTGAAGTGTGCGGTATATGTCAAATTTAATACAAATTTTCCAACTGTAACTGTTTTTTTTTTTTAATAAAGCACATTTTACATGAAGCTAATTCATTATTAAAATTTTTTTTAATATCATCAAAAAAACTCAACAAAATTAAAGGAGTAAAGCTTATATAATAATTTTACATATAAAAGGACATTTAATATCTTTACAAAAATAATTTTAATAATTTTCGCTTATTTCCATCTACAAAGAAAAATTTCCTTGAAATATCAAATTTCCTTACTACGTCGCCCAAATGTTAGAGTAACTCAGTTATTATTCCTTCACATCGTAATATTATTAGTAACAACCTGAACATTTCAATTTTCTCCATTATACGCACGAATCCCATTTTGATTATCTTTCCCGCGACATGCATAACTTGTTTTATCGAGAAATACAGTTAGTTCATCACCGCGCCACTAGATCCGTTCTCTCGCGTCATGCGATTGTGCTGAAATAATACCGGTGCTCATCATCACGTACTTAAACTCGTTCGAACAACGAGACCAAATCGAGAAAAAGAGAGAGAGAGAGAGAGAGAGAGAGAGAGAGAAGCTCGCGCGTTATTTCGGATTAATCCCGAGTGATTAACATTCATGACGCGAATTAGCCGGTTGTATTGCCAGTTGTATTCGCGAACCGACCGCGTCAAGTTCTACACCGTTCTCGACAATGCCGCCGAATAAATTAGTAGTTCGCTCGTTCGAGCAGCGTTGTTCCGACGACGGAACCGGCGCGGCGCGGTGGTTAAGACCACGCGCACGGTATGGCAGTTGGAAACGTGTGTTCCGAACACGGAATTCGTGTGTTCGCGCACATCCGTCGCTAATTCGATATTTTCCTTGATCCCGAGGCGCCCGATTTCGTGGCGCCCGCAGAATGCGGGTCGCCAATTAAACCGTCGCCGTCGACGTCTCGCCGCCGTCGCCGCCATTCGGGGACATTGCGCTACGCGCGGCGGCGGTTTCCCGTCGCCGGAAATTCTCCTTGCATTGTCCTACACGGCGCATCTCACGTCTCTTCTGAACGTTACACACACGTGCGTCCGGGATTAGTCAGTCAAGTCAGCTGGCACGGACGCCGCGGTATCGATCGCATGCGTGGTATCCACTGCGTTGCAATATTGTGGCGGATTATGTTCCCGGACTCACAATTGAATCGAGTGGTGCAGATAGGTAAATTTTTTTGTACAGGAAAATCGAATTAAAATTCTTCGCTGTCTAAAGGAGGTCGTATAAAGCCGTGTGAGAGCCGGAGGCACAAGTCCTCGAGATATACGCTCTACTGCCGGGACGAATAATAAAATTATCCCAGAACAAACTTAGCTATATATGTACGTATTTCATACCGAAGTGCAGGAAGAGGGTCTCGGCCAAAACGGAAAGCCATTTCGCTATTTAATGCAACGTCGTAGTCGTAAAGGCTCCTATCATCGAGTCGCCCGAGACCGAATTGTTCCGTAGGAAACCTTCGTCGAGCTGACCTTCCGAGACGTTGGGAAAGGAAATGTATTCGTGCACGACAATTCACGATGCGAAATCCCCTTACGATGAATCCCAAATATATTCTTGGGCGGTTTCCGGGGAACTGCATTAGCATATAGGCTGGTCTCTTTACCAGATTGGTTGGAGCAATGGCGGCACGGCAGTTAAAAACACCTCTTTTCAGTCAGAAACTATCAGGTAAAGAGTACTCTCCTTCCCAAAGGGTATTCATTCTTTTCAAACGCCTCTCGATGTATGTTGAAGCAGAAGACTCTTAGGCCTTGCGAACAATGGAGGAATAGTATTAAATATTAGTAATAGGAATTTAGAATTATTTTATTTTAAAACAATGATATGGACTGGACAAACACACAATGAATGAAGGAATTAGGAATGAAAGTGATGAAATGTTAAAAATAAAATATGATATGTAATCGTGAACATATGGCTGACCATAGCTACGTGAATATATTAAATATGGATAATAACGATATTATTGAAAATTACGAGGAAAATGACAATCTGAATGAATATAATACAGAAGATAACAAATTATTGATTGATTTAATTAATTTAATAAAATCGTATACATTTATGGACTAAAATAAGGACTACAAAGATGTAAATAAGCGTGATCATGGTGATCATCTTCTTGGCAAGAAGAAAAAATAGCTACATCAGTTAACATACCGAATGCCAAAGGCGATGTCTCTTTAATTTTTCAATATTTTTTAATAAAAAGAATTATATTTTATTAATGAAACTATATATAAAACATTAGTACAAATCCCGATTTTCTACCTCTACGTTCAGAGAAAGAAATTCATGAATATAGGGCTGTTTTTGATACCACTAGGTGTATGTAACCCTTTAATTATCTTATGAGATTTATGCTCTTGATCAGATATTAGATCATGTTGTGACTGTATAACGTATCTATGTCTTATATCTTATTCGTATCTATTGTGCGTTACATTTAATCTCTGTTCCTATTTTTTACATCTAATATTTAATATTTATTTTTATTTCAAATATTTGTTCTATTGTGCGCAGAATCTTACGAAAGAAAAAGATAACGAGAAAGAAAGGAAAGAAGGATAAAGAGAAATTTTGTATAATATAACATAATCATAAAAGCAGACAACGGTTTAATGCAGCGCGAAGAAATATTTGCATCGTTTTCCGAAGACTAAATTCAAACTGTATTTTTCTTCGCGAACAGCGCGAAAGTTTCTTTCCGCTGCATGTCACATTAATGTTTACCACAGCTTAATATTTAATGTACTTTCAAGAACGCGGTTTTAAAGCCTGCCTCGGAATATGTAGATGGAAAAAATATCGTTGGATGAATTTCGATAATCATACACAGAAATAAAAGCTTACTTGTTTCAAGTAAAATTTTTTTTCTTTGCAAATAAATAATTTTCTCAAATGTAGACATTTAATTGACTTATAGAAGTTATTTTCTTACTATTAATAAACATTCTAAAATCAAATTATTTCTTGAACTGAAAATTGTATTTAATAAAAAAGAAATAAAATTAAAAAAAAAGTTATCCTAATGAATAGTTTATTTTCAGGAAATATTTATTTTTTTAAATAAAAAAGAAATATTTTTTACAAAAAAATACTTTAGAAAAAAAATTTTCTTTCACTGAAAAGATGAATTTTTATTGTATGGTAAGAATACTTTTTAAAATAAAAATATGATTACTACAATAAGAAATCAATTTACTGATAAATATATTCGATAAACCTTTACAAAAGGGGAGCAACCTTTGACGACCTTGACCTTGACATATGTTATTAATGGGAAGGTACCGAGTGACATACAAAAGGTTTTAAGTAATGCTCACTTTTTATTAAAAAAATATTATTACAGAAAGAAAACACAGTTTTTCTTACTTATTTCGGAAAATATTTATTTTACAAAAAAATATGTCAAACAAAAAATGAAGCTAGTAATAAGCTCTATAAAAAAGGTCATATACATATTTTACTTAATTTCAATACTTTCGTCGTTATTGTAAAAAAACTGTTTTGCGTCGAAAGGGTTTTCGACGCAAAACAGTTTTTCTACAATATACAGAGAACGCGTGGGCGGGGGAGGGGCGGAGCTCCTGCACCCCCTGCCCGTATTTTTTCTAACTCAACCCACTTCGTCTCACGTCCACTAATCACGGGGTGGGTGCGGGAGGGGGTGGGCCGTAATTTCAAATCTAATATCGTAACGTCAATTATATATTCTTGGCCAAATTACAATTAAAATAGAGTTAGGTTGGGTTAGAAAAAATACGGGGAGGAGGTGCGCCGGAGGGGCTTTACCCCTTCCCCGCCCAAGCATCTACTTTTCACACAAAACTACTAAAAATACAAAAAAATTATTTTAAAACAGTTTTTCTACTATAACGGCTAAAGTATTGAAGTTAGATAAAAAATGTATATAACCTTTTTTATAGAGCTTATTACTAGCTTCATTTTTTGTTTGACACATTTTTTCGTAAAATGAATATTTAGTGAAATAATTAAGAAAAACTATTTTTTCTTTTTCTGTTAATATTTTTTAATAAGACGCGAGCATTACTCAAAACCTTTCGTATGTCACTCAGTACCTTCTCATTGATAACATATGTCAAGGTCAAGGTCGTCAGAGGCTGCTCCCCTTTTGTAAAGGTTTACCATATATTCTTCAAATAACTCACAATGTGTTTGCATTAAAAATACATTATATTGATTTTAAATATTAAAATATAGTATTTAGAGTAATCTATTTATTTGTTGCAACTATATAAAATTGTAATAATATACTTGGAAATACATTTGGACAAGTTAACAACTTATTACAAATAATTAATTGAAGTCCTTGGGTCGCCTTTAAGAAATCGTTTTTTTAAAATACGATGTACTCTATAAAAATGTTTATCATAATACCATTCCTTTTATCCTTCCATGTGTTGTGTTTTTACTTACAAGAAATAATGTCTATTTGGTGATGCCACGTATTACTCCGAGATAAGCGACTTTAACAAAGATCAACAATAATAGAGGAAACAAGAGAGTTGTAAAATCCCATTTTATTTTATGACAATATCTTAGTAAATATTAACTCAGCACAATAGAATTCTAAAATTTATGTTATAGATTTAAAACTTTTACATTATTAAAAACGGTTTAAATAATTAGATTTATTAGTTTTAATAAAATAATTCTTTATTGACAAGTAATTGTGTTTTTGTTTCAATAAAACATTTTTTTTAATTGATAAATTAATTGCTTTTAAAATTATATTTTATAAAAAAATACACACAAAAAACATTTAATAACAAAAAATATTTATTATTAGATGTAATTATTTCTTTCAAATTAAAAATTATAATTTTAAAAATGCATTTATTTAAAACAAGCGAAGTTTTCTATGTACACATGTAGATCTAAGTTTTTCGGAATCAGTTGCATTAGTTTTTATCGTCTTTTATCTAATTTATGCTACTTTGCGTTATTTTTTTATTAATGCAAAATTATCAAAATCGACATCTCTACGACTCGTTGAAACACATCGCCTCTTAAAAAATAAATAAATAAATAGATCTCGGCAATTATGGCATTGTTAATTCAATCCGACCGAAAGTACAGCTTTTTCAGAACGAACGGCGCGAGCGCTCGTAAACGACACTTTGCACCAACGCTACGTATAACGCAATTTTTTTTTACATCGCTCTCGCGTTGTTCGTTCCTTGTCGTGGAAAATGGAATTGCATTTCCAGCGGAAAACTACATTTGCGCATTATGAAACCCGGGCAAACGACGCGCGAGAGAATTTAACGTGGAACGACTCGTGTAGATGTAAAGATTTCTTGATAATTATTCTCTGGTGCGTTCACCTCGACATAAAAAATAATCGTTATTCCCGCAATTCTCGACGCTATATCCCGACGACGAGATATCCCGGGTGCCGCGAGCACCTGTGGCATCCGAACGCGAGACGAACTTGTTAAACTTGCGCGAAATATTCTCTCGTCCTCAACTATTTTCCGATTTGATCGAAGAATTGTTAAAACCAAACGGTATTGTGTTACGTTACTTTTAAGGGAAGACGCGGTTACATCGCTCGATACAGTCGCAAGCTAGACATGCAAGATTCAACGATTATCCACTCCGACTCGGCCGTGCCAGCGTGTATTTAAAAATGAAAGGATTAATTTTAGAACTTGTGCCCGCGCGCGTTTCTCATTTGAACACGAGTCAGCGTAGAGTCCACATTCAGCCGCCCTTTGCCTTTCTCTCTTCGTTCTCTTTTGCGTCAAACGCTTGGACACCAACTAGTATGTGTGTGTGTGTGTGGACCAGTCGGCTAATTGCAGTCCCGCCCCTAAACTTTGCACCGACCAAAAGCGATGGATCCGACACTTGCGATTCCACGATTTATCGAGTTTCTTTGTCGCGTTGCCAAAGCGGGAAAACGTAAACTTCCCTGCGTCGTGGAAAGTGTTATTCTATTTCGGGAGAGCAGAATTATTGATAGTTGTCGGCACGCGCGCCTCGCATCTTTGGTAAACTGACAAACCGGCAATCTGGTAATCCGCTCAGTTATACACGGTAAACGACAGTGCAGTGGAGAAAAGTAATGGACCGAGAATCCCCTTTGATACCTCTTGCGCACCGAATAAACTATCTGTGCCCTATCCTAGCGGACTCCGAATGCATCTGAGAAACTTTAGTTAGCAAAATACGCCCTCGGCTAAGCCATTACCGGCACGTTAGTGGGGAGAAACAATTAAGTTACTCTATTTGGCCCGCTGAGCTCTCTCGACTATCGTGGGGTTAATATTGTCGGCTCCCTCACATTCTTCACTTCATCAATAGCAGCTTGATTAGAAAGTTCCAAGTGGCGCGGAAGCGAACGCAGGCGATCTTATTTTTCGCAACTTTGCTTTCGCGCTTGTAAGTTCCTGTATGAGAGCATACATTTTACTTGATGACGGACTATGTACGACTTCATCAAAATTGCAAGACTGTAAAACGTACCATGGGGAATCCAGAAGAGAATCAGTTGAAAAGAGGAGGGTATTATGGCTACTGTGAACATTATGGCTATCCCCATTATCTTCGTTATTAAGTGACAAATTCTAACAATTGTTTATGGAATTGTTCAATTAGTAGCCCACCGTTTTTTAGTGACGCTAATATGCCAATAGCTAACAATTGTTACAAGGCATTTTTACTTTTGAGCAATTCTAAACTTTTTCAAAGTGTATTTTAGTATTTAACCTTCAACTGATACACTGGGTGTCGTATATACACCCGAGCTATTTACAAAAATGCTTGGCATTCCTAAATCGTTCGCTCCTTCTCTTCTGAATATTTTGAATATATTCAACTTTGCAATTTTCGCACCTAACCTTCTTCTTGACCTTCTGTCGTATTACAATTAAAGAAAAAATTGTTCAAATTCTATGCGTTACGTACCGAGATATACGCAATTGAAAGTGGTCGGTTGACGTAGACCCATGGCCAAAATATCGAATCTAATATAGTGTGTCAGCTGAGAATTAATTACTTTCTCATTGTTTTTAAACTTGAGCGTGTTATCACAAGAATGTATGTACATTCAACTGTTTTATTTGTTATTTAACTTTTGATTTGGCTGTACACACTTCAAAGTTGTACAGAGTTAAATGGGATAACATGGGATTTTGTAAATATGGTTGTTTAAATGAAATTTTCATATTGAAATATTTCTTCGATAAATCAATTGTTACTGTAAGAGGCGATGTTCAGAAACGTTAGAGATATTATTTTATGTGTGTTGTTTAAACAAGAATAAAATGATACTTTTAATGATATCTCTAAAGTCTTTGAACGCAGGAAAATTTTAAATGAGGAAAATTCTGAACAATGGAAAATTAAAAATATATAATTTTGTAACAAAATATTGTGTTTTTTTAACCTATACTGATTTTTTTTTTTTTTTAATTATTTTTGGCTAGGCATATTAACATTACTTTTTTCCTCCAGCGTTTATGCAGTGTGTCACATTTTTATAAATCACGTCTTGAGTAAATACTTTATTATTTTATTTCTAGAACCTGTTAAGTCTTTGACGAATATAATTGTTTAAGTTTCAATATAAAATATTGGTTATAAACAATGTTATATAATAAATTGAAAATAAATACCATATTATTCTCTTCTCATTTACCTGTCTCGTTATTCTCGTAGAATGTTTCTTGTATATGTACATTTACTTCTAAATCGATTTGATCACTACGGAAATGCTTTCTTGCAAGTGTGTAAAGCTTCTCTCCCTCGTCATGCACCAACACTTTGCATCTTGTCGCTTCTCGCAACGACGCGACGAGGATTCATAATGTTAGAAATATGAAAAGGGAAACATAAGTCGCATCGGTATCTTGTTACGAAGCTCATTCACATTCCTATACGTCCCCAAATGGCAACTGTCAAAGTTTTGTCTGTCTGCAATAAAGCGCGCGAAAGCAGCACTTTCCTGATGCCGACGCCTGCAAGCGAGCTTTAATAAAGTTTCGCGTCCCGGCGAACATTTGCATAAGTAAATGCACGGCGCGAATATAAAGCTAAGTTTTCGGTCGCACGTACTTCTTACGTTAATCTTTAACTGCAAACGCCGTCGACTTAGTCCTTTCCACGGTAACAATGCTGTATGCTGTATAAACTTTCTTACCGCAATGCCTTACCACAACGTTGACATAAACAAAAATATGTATATACATTTATAAAAATGTAACATTATAACGTAATATTTTATATAAAGTTTTATATATGCATAGGTATAAATTGTGTGTATCAAAAAATATAAAGCATAAATTTTGTCAAACATGAAAAAATGCATTCTTATATAATATAAATTTAATGTAGATGAACTTTGTAATAAAATAATCGAAAGTGAAAGTAATTCTTAATCTAAAAAATTATGAAGATAATTCTATCTTGAAATTTAAGAAACTATAATCATCTAAAATAAATTTAAATTGTTAAAATATGATTTTATTTTATTAAAATAAAATTCTTAAAATAAAATCTCAATTCTATTTTAGATAAGATGTAATTTGTATTAAATTTTAAGCTAAAATTCTATTTATAATTTTATGCAGATGTGTTTTAATTTTTTAAGTTGTTGCATTATATAAAATTTGTACACTCTTTAAAGTAATGTTTGCCCAGACAAGTAATCAATGATCTAAAATAAGTAAACACATTTTTGAACAATTGAAGGGTGATACGAAAACCAAACAAGTCCATTTCTAAGAGAAATCTGAAAAATTGTTTGGTCCCAAATTATTCTCTGTCAGTAGCATCATCATGAAAAGTATTCTTTCGGCAAGAATCAAACGGAAAATGTAAATATAAATAAGTAGTGAATATAAAATTTTCGCAAAGATTAAATAAGTCCAAAAGTTTTTTTAATTTCTTTTTAAACGAATCATCAAAATATTAATTAAAGTCTAAAACTTTGTTCTTATTATATATCCGGAGAAAAATTACCATATTTACGAGTACATAATGAACGGTTTGAAGATGAGAAACTTTTTGTTTCTTGCAAATTTAATTTTGTCTGGTTTTTATAGCAAACTCGTCATATATATACTTATATATAATTGAAGAGTTTCCTAAAATAAAAAATCAATCAAGTCTGGTTAAGGAAAACCTGGTTTATGATGCCAAATCATTCTTTCTCAATAGCGTCATATCGCAAACAATGTTTTTCTAGTAAAAATTAAATTAAAAAAAAAAAACAGAATGATGTGCGACAAATATAATATGTGTGGAAAAAATAATTATAATTACACAATGAACGATTCGAAGATGAGTTTTTTGTTGTGAAAATTTAACTTTGCGGGTTCATTTGTTTCTTTGTAGAGAATCCTTCGATTATATGCAGCACTAAGATATTCTCGGCAGGTGCATGGCTCGTCTCTTCATCCGTCATGAGATAATTCGTACACGTTCACGTTGTACACGTTCTCTTCGGGGCCGCGGCGAAAATCGCATGTTGTCCCGGACGATAACCACGCGTTTGCGCAACGTAAACGAGGTGCAAGCGATACCGTGTGAGCGATGGCAAATCGTTGGAGAGTGAGCGCGGCATCCAGTATTACATCGCATATTTAGAGAGAGGCAGCCGCCTGGGGTTCCGCGCGCAAGCTTTCGGCAAACAAACCTCGATCGATCCTTTCGTAGTTCACGTCTCCGGTTCGCGTTAAACTCGCGACGAATTGAAATCTTCAGCACGTGAAAAGGACGTCTAACTGTACATGTACAGGAGAGCGCGTTGGAGTATATATAGTAAATACATACAAAAGAGAGAGAGAGAGAGAGAGAAAGAACAGAGAGAACCGCAACTAACTGCAATGTTAGTCGATAATGCCAAAAGCTACTTGGGCGTCCATTAATACGGGGATTCATTAATCTCTCACTTGAAGCGAGCTGGCTAGCTTGTTTTTTTAGTTTGGCTCTTATGGACGGGAATATTTTTTTCCACTCATGTCGCGATAAGTATCGTTGATTTAAACGAAAATACTAAAAAATATGGAAACATACGCATCGGATAGGAGACAGGTTTAAATACGATTTTCATTGCCCAGATTTTCGCACCCCGAAAATACGCCCGGGGACGAAATTATAATCCGCAGCGAAGTTCGCCGCGACGGAATACGCAATTCGTACTTATGAATAGTCAAATAGGGCTCGCAAGAGCGGCGCGGCGGTCTTTCACTTCTAGGAGAGACCCGATGTGTCCAGCTCACGTCAGAGACGCGAGTGCACGTTATTCGGTTACTTACACAGGCATTCACGAGTACGTGGCTCGTGCGCGGTTCCATTTCTACGTATTAATGCAGAAAGCTCGCCGCATTTCTAGCAGCAGATTCCTCTCTCGTCCACCCTGCTGCTAATGTGCGGGCAACGTGTTGTGCGCGCGTTGTGAAGCTAAGACGAGTCTCTCCTCAATCGGATTCGAGGAATTCTCTCCAGACAGCACAGAGAGATTATAGCAATATTGTAGAAATATTTCATCGCAAAAGAGCAACATTGCCAACGTTGCGGAATATTGCTACAACGTTGCAACAATATTACAATTATAGAGAAGAGGGTAATATGGCATCCATTTCTATTTTATTGAATAACTTTGTTTATAATCAATATTTTATATTGAAACTGCAACAATTCTATTCGTCAAAGTGTTGTTTAACATATTGTAAACTCAGAGTAATGAAATATTTATTACTTAGAACGTGATTTATAAAAATGTGATGCATTGCATAGTCGGTAGAAAAAAAAGCATGATAATACGGCTAGCATAAAAATAATTTTTTTTTAAATTGTTTTAGTTTAAAAAAACACAATATTTTGTTAAAAAAGTATATATTTTAATTTTTCATCAGAATTTTTCTAATTTAAAATTTTCCTGCGTTCAAAGACTTTAGAGATATTAAAAATATTATTTTATCCTTGTTTAACATTAAACAACAAACATAAAATGAAATCTCTGATGTTTTTGAACACTGTTACGTAGAATAACAATCAATTTATCGAAGAAATATTTCAATATGAAAATTTCTGTTTAAAAAATCATATTAACAAAATCCTATGTTATTGTTTAACTTTGCACAATTCGAAGTGTGTACAGCCTAATAAAAAGTTAACACAAAAAATAACACAAAAAGACTCGAGTGCACATACTTTCGTGTGATAATACGCTTAAGTTTAAAAATAACGAGAAAGTATGTGTAATTAAATGCTAAATTATACTTTTAAAAAGTTTAGAATTATTCACAAGTAAAAATGCGCTTTATACTAATTATTCGTTACTGTGTATTGACATATTACAGCCACTAAAAACGACGGGTTGCTAGTTGAATAATTCCATAAACAACTGTTAGAATTCGTCACCTAATAACGGAGATAATAGGGGTAGCCATAATGTCTACAGTAATACATTTTTCTCTTCTACAGTATGTTTTGATGTTTCTAATATTTTATACCTAAAAAAGTATCATTTATATTAATACATTTTAACACATAATATTTTCAAGGATATCATATGTCCTAGAATTCATTTTTACAGAAGAACCAAAACTTTTACTATTAAAATAATCTTATTTACCTTTGTTTTGTAAACTCTATTTTAAGTTTATCTTTTCAAGGAATTATTTCATCAAAACGTAGAAAAATATCGTAATACTGCGCATTTTATTCTATGCGTTGTACGGGTTTTCAATTACAAGAAGTAAAACTGCACTGTGTCCGTCTGATGGCGTCAACGCGTACTAGTCGCTGAAGCATAAGACATTTTCCATAATATTTTTGAAACGTTGCTGCAATATTGCTTAAATAATATTGCAAAAAAATCTTTGCAATGTCTCCGCAACATTGCGCTGCAATATGCAATGTTGCAGGCGTCTAGGCTATATAGATCTTTAATCGAATACTCTCCAATTCAATTAAATTAATCGCGTTTCCCGTAAGCGTACGTATTTCGAGTACATCCAAGAAAGGGAGGGCGACCAAAAGGGGTGGACGAGAGGTCTACGCAACCGGGCAAGCTGCAGCCGGCAATACTGCGCGGGATCTGCGAGATGCAAGAAGAAACCCCACTCCTCCCCTCCCCCCTTCCTCTCAAAGCCGATTATCCGCTTCGCGAGACGCGGTGCGAATCTTGAGTAATTCATTATGGCGAGTGTGCTTTTCCCGCTTTCGATAGAAATAAAACGTCAACGGCGCGCACGTGTCGCCGCCGGGCATAGAAATCAATGTCTGCAAGTGCGCCACAAATAAAATTCAGCGCCCGTTACGCTGACCTTTTCTGCGCCTCGTCACTCTTTTTCTTTTTCTCTGTGCCTTCGACCTTTGGAGATTAAACTCTGATTAGCCATAGCTCTCATCTGGAAACCAAAGTGTTCTCAGCATGCGCGAAAAAAACAATGACACCTTCGCTTCGCGCGAAAGAGACGGAGAAATAAATGAGACGGTGATGCACGTTATTCATTTTGCTTAGAAAAAAAAGAAAAAGAATAATCATCTATTGACATGTTATTTTTAGAGTTACTTTTGCGTACATGACTACGTATACGATTCCTTTGCGTTAAAATAAATTTCCATTACTTTCATAAAGTATAAAAAACTTCTTACATGTATTTTAGTATCTCTAGAAAATATTTGCATGGCTGTTAATATAAACAAAATTATATATGAATATTATAAATTAAAAAGATCAGAGAAACGCTTTCATATATAAAAATTTATAATATGATGGCGACGTTCCTCGCGTTTAAGTTAAAAAGTAAAGTTTAAAGTTTAATTTTTTTTAATATTTCATAAAATCTCTTCAATGTAAATGAAAATTAATATAAACAAAATTGTATACAAATGTTTTAATTAATTGAGATAAATAAACAAAAAAATAAACATTTGATATCTAGATATAAAGGAACAGGTGTAAACAAAGAACTCATTTCCATACATAAATCTCTTCCTCACGCGTTCCCCAAGTTAGTTTTTCAAAACATTCTGTAGCGTTCATAATCATAATCGAATTGAAGTCGACAACGTCACTAAAACACTTTATAAGAAATGCTTCGAGAACACTCACGTAACTGTAACTGATTTCAGCGCACATCAAAATAATCTCACAACACCTCCCAAATATATTTTGTTCACAGATAAAATTAATAAACATCTTTACAATTGCAATATGGAGATTTTTAGCGAATAGTACGTGGCATCGCCGTCAGATGGACGAGGCGTAACCATGAAGTAAAATTACTATTACTATTACTTCATGGGTGTAACTAATTCTATTTCTCTAAATAAAAATTAACACCTAATAGAATATAAGGCACAGCATTATAAAACATTTTTTTTAGTACTCTAATAAAATAATGTAAAACCTCAAAACTAAATGAGAAATGTATTTTGACAGTACAGTTTTTAGTTTAATACAAAATAAATTCATACAGAAATGTAATAATAGAATCCAGATAAAAATAATTTTATAGTGGAAGTTAAGTATTCACGATAAAATGTGGTGTGTGTTTTCGGAATGTTATAACTAAAACATCACATGACACGTTACAAATATTATTAAAATTAATTGTAAACATCTTATAAACAATTTCATATTTAAATTTTTATCTTACAAATACTTTAATAAATGTTTTAAAACTCCAGTTAAATATCTATTCAACTCTTAAGCAAACATTTGATAAAGTTTTAATAAATATAAAAGAAAAGATGGTATTATTGTCACCTGTTTACATTTCATATAATAATTTTGTTAAGAATAAATATTCTATATTGAAACTTAACGATTATATTTGTCAGAGTGCCGTTTAATAGATTCTAGATTTGAAGTTATGAAATATTATACACTGAATATTATTTATAAAATTATAGCGACGTAGCTTAATAAATCGGAGAAGAAGAGGGATATTATGGTCTATCACAAAAATAAATTTAAAAAATTGATTTTATATAAAAAAGGTATAGTATTTTGTAACAAAATTATATATTTTTAATTGGTTTTCCATTACTGATAAATACTCTACTAATTGTGCTTCCGTTTCTGGAGACATTATTAGCTTTTGTCCAAATGTCATATTTATATAATTTTCTAATGGCAAATTCTTTGCAACCAATCTCCAAAGAGTCTTCTAGTACATCAAACAAATTTGCTGCACTCTTCTATAGCGTGATTTTTTTATCGTACACTGTCGACATGATTTTTGTGTCCCACATCTTCCTTTATGGTACGTATCACGTGAATTATAGATTAGCAGGGTTCTGTTCAAAAACATCGCCTGGATGTACTCAGATATCATTTTATCTTTGTATAACAGTAGAAGAATCGGATTTGACGACCTTCTAAGTATAGATAATTTAATAAAAATTTAACTATAATATATAATTGAAATCTTTTTTTACCAAAATTAAAAACATGAGAAATAATGCAAAGCCACAAAAGAGTAACAAATAGAAGCAAAATTGATAAAAGTTACAGCAGTGTTTGAATTTCACGAGGTGCCAAATTGGCTACTTTAGTCCTTCTAGCGTTAACATTCGGCAAATCACAAGGATAAAATGATAATCTAGCGCTTTGATATTTCTAAACGCGTCCTGTAGAGTGACAATCGATTAATCGAAGAATTATTTCGATACAAAAATCTCGATAGTAACATTATAAGCATGCTTAGATGACCGTATTAACAATTAAAATGCTATTGCCATTATTTAACTTTGCATAACTCGAAATGCATACAGTCGAACAAAAAGTTAAATGGCAAAAAAACGCTCGAATGTATATACTTTCTTTTGATAATACGCTCAAGTTTAAAAAGAAGTATGTGTAATTAACGTATTTAAACAACAAAAATGGCTATACTGGTCGAAAGCAGATTATACAATTAGTGTTTAGTAATTTTCTAGTTGAATTTATAAATATTTAAAATAATTATTTATTGCGATGAATATTGCCAATTGCTTTGGTGGTCAAAGTGGCTAAGACATCCGCACGAACTGCTGAAAGATCTAGTTTCAAACTTTGGCCGAGATAATGTTTTTTGTAATAAATTCTATACAGTTTTCGGGATAAGCGGAGTATAATAGAAATACTTGTATGTACGCATCAAAATTATTAAATTAATTAACAATTTAATATTCGATATTACATTTAATATTTGATATTACATTTAATATTTGATATTACATTTCTAAATTCTTCTTGAAAACTGTATTTTAAGTCCGGCAAGTACGCGGTGCGTAGTTTAAGAAATCTTATAAATTAAGTAAAATTGATAGGACTCACGAATATCAAACTCAAAATAAAGATAGGCAATGAGAGTCCACGCGGTTATTGGTGCATATGTATAGAACTAATTTATTCTAACATTAATATACGGTACAGAAAATAACGAACATTTCGACATTTAACATGATGTAATCACTCTAACAATAAGTAACACCTGAATAGGAGAGAGCTATTACATTCGCCATGGGATAAGGTTGAGCTTTCTCCGTTAATTTTGTATTTTTGCTGAAGATGACCCAAAATCGGGTCGAAACGTTCGTTATTTTCTGTATCATATATTAATGTTAGAATAAATTAATTCTATACATACGAACCAACAATTGCGTGGATTTTCATTGCCTATCTTTATTTCGAGTTTAAATCTTGTAAATATTTGTAAATTTACTTAGAAAATTATTGAGCACAAGGGAATACAACCAAGTGTCCCCCTTCAATTTTAATGAGCTTTAAATATGTTAAAATATAGACAAAAATAAGAGACACGAATTTTTTTGTACATGCCGAGTCGCATGTTAAAGGGGTGAAACATTCCTTTAAAAAAATCAGTTTTTTTCTTTCGAAGCGAATACCCGGTACAAACTACAGTACTGGACGAAAGAAGTCATACACCTTTAAAAAAATTGATTTTGTTAGTGTAACTACTTTTTTAACAAGCAAATAAATTATTAAATACACGAAAATCAAAGCATTTCAAAGTATTTAAATAAAGAAAATATGAAATAATCAAAATTGTTCTCAACCTTTTGTAAAAAATTTATTATTTAATATTGTTACATTTTATCCTGGACAAAATAAAGCCTACACTTAAATAGTTTAACGTAGGGAACTGCCAATGTTTACATTTCGTCGTTCTGCTATTGTTCATCATTCTACTGTTTCTTTACATTTACGTATCTACGCTTAGAATTTACGTGTTTAGTGAATCAGAGTAACTGTAACGAGCAAGAACAATGTTACGGAAGCAAATTTCTCTTGATATCCGAAATTTGGTCATTCGGGACCGACAGAATGGTAATTCTTTTAGGATAATTGCTAATAAATACTCGATCTCCGTTGGAGCAGTGCAGCACATTTGGAAAAAATACAAAACACATGGGATTGTGAAAAACTATTCTGGAAAAGGTCGAAAGCGGGCTACAACTTTTCGTGATGACACCAGAATCGTTCAAATGGTAAAACAAAATTCAAAATTATCATCGCAAAACATTGTGGAATCGATGAACTTGAATGTCAGTAGTCGCTCTGTACGTCGTAGACTTAGGGAATCTGGACGGAAAAACGTGTTTGCATCAAAGCGTTCTTTCATCAATAAAATAAATAAGAAAAAGCAATTCACGTTTGCCAAGAAGTATGCAATATGCCTCTAAGTTTTTGGAAAAAAGTATTGTGGTCTGATGAGAGCAAGTTTGAGTTATTTGAACAAAAACGGCGGTCTAGAGTGTGGCGAAAACCTGGTGAAGCTCTCAAAGAAGTAAGTATTCAGAAGACTGTAAAACATGGAGGTGGTAATATTATGGTATGGGGGTGCTTGCCTGGTCTGATATCGGTAATTTGGCTCAAATTGAAGGCATTATGACGGCAGAAGGATATATCGATATCTTGTGCGAGAATTTGGAAGAATCTCTTTTAAAATTGGACTTAGAAAACAACTTTATCTTTCAGCAAGATAACGACCCAAAGCATAAGGCGAAGAAAACCACTGCCTTTTTCAAATCCAATAAAATAAAATTCCTCGAATGGCCACCTCAATCACCAGATTTAAACCCGATTGAAAATCTGTGGACTTATTTGGACGGGAAGATAGATAAAACAAATGTAACTTACAAGACATCATATTATGCAGCACTCCAAAAGGCCTGGGAGGAAATTGATCCTGAATACTTGAAGAAATTAGTCGAGAGTATGCCTCGCCGACTGAAAGCAATATTAAAAGCTAAAATCGGCCACATCAAGTACTAAGCATCATTAGAATTAATTTTATTTGTTTGTTAACTACTACTTCTAAAAGTGTATGATTTATTTTGTCCAGGGCAAAATGTAACAATATTAAATAATTAATCTTTCACAAAAAAATTGAGAACAATTTTGATTATTTTTTATTTCCTTTATTTAAATACTTTGAAATGCTTTAATTTTCCTGTATTTAATAATATATTTGCTTGTTAAAAAAATAGTTACAGTAACAAATTCAATTTTTTATAAAGTGTATGATTTATTTTGTCCAGTACTGTATAAGAAACAGAAAAATATTTTTAATAGTAATTGACTGGCTTGAAGCTTGAAGAAAATTTTCTAACAGTGAGAAAAAAATTTTTTTTTTATTTTTTTAGTTAAAAAAAATTTTATTAGTGCTACAAAGTACTCTTTAAACCATTCAACTTTCATTGAGAACATTTTTCTCTATATCTTATAATTTGAACGGTATTCGCTTCGAAAGAAGAAAACTTATTTTTTTTTAATGGTGTTTCACACCTTTAATGTGCGACTCAGCACGTATAAAAAAAATACATGTATCTTATTTTTGTCTATATTTTAACATATTCAAAGCTCATTAAAATCGGAAAAGGACATTTAGTTGTGCTTCCTTGTAAGATCTGTTTTCGATCGGTACTCGTATTATTTAAATGTGTTGATACACTTCCTGGGGTCATATTAGGATATTGTTTATATTATATTTATAATTAAATGTTAAATTTTTCAACATAAGCTACTAAACAAATAATTATTAGAATTCGTCACCTAATAATGAAGATAATGTGAGTAGTCGTATACCTACACCTAACACCATCTTCTCCTCTACCATTTTCGTTAGGGCATGCTTATTTCCTGCCAAACTTCTTTTAGAGACAGGATGAAGACTATTATTTACCTCAATGTTCATATTTTAAAGAAAAAAAATGCAATGGTTCACTCGTGTCACTACATGTAGACAGAGGGTTGAAAATAAAAAATAAAAAATATATTCTTTGGGATCAAAATCTTTAGTCTATTTTCTTTTGAACGTTTCGATAGAAATTACGCCAGGGACGTGGGATCTATTTTCATTTTCCGCTAGAAGGAAGTTGCTTTGACGATTGCACGATGGGAACGAGCGTGAATGATGAGTGGAGGCGAATATGCGAAAAAGCCAGTTGTCGAAGAGAAACCCGTTAGTAATTAACAAGAGTGATTAAAAAGGACGGATGGCCGGGCCAATTTCAGGCTCGATCGGGTCACTCGTTCTCCGTGTTTTTTTTTTCTCTCCTCTTTATTCGCGGAAATCCCCACTCTACGAAAGATCTGTGAATGTAGCGTCTGTTCTGCATTAATTTTTGGATTGGTCTCTGGATTGGTCTTTTCACCATTGAGTTGGTTGTTTACAATGTTTTATAAAAGACTAATTACAGAACATTTTTATTGTTACATTTTAGACTAATTACGAGTTTTGCACATAGGGAAAAAATGTATTAACTTTAGCCATTTCTCATTAAATTGAACCGTCTTATTAAATTTTTCTAGATAACGATCTTATAATAAAATATAATGCGTTGACAGTTGAAGTAAATAAAAGCTAAAGATATGTGAAATGTGTATAGAAAAACAAGAATACGAATAGGATAAATACATTCTAAAACCCTTTTCATTCATTAAAAAATTCACACTTGGAAAATTTGTTAAAAAATTCATCCAACAATATCCAAATAAGGACCGATGCATTGCGGCAACATTGTAATCTTGCATATTGCAATGCAATGTTTCAGAAACATTGTTAAAAAGTAGATATGCAATATAATTTTAATCTTTAACTACGTCAATGGCTGTTTGAACTAAAAAAAAGTTTTAGTCAAATAACATTTTTGTACTATTACTCCTGTGGGATTTTCAATATAGATAAAATCACTATGAATCCTCTTTTAACAATCGCCAAGCAGCATAGAATTACATTCTATATTCAAACGGGATGCTTTAAAAATCTGTCTCACGTTATTTGAATCCAAACGACATAGATGTAAGTTTTTCACTAATAGATAAAATGGAATTTTTTCATGAAAAGATAGTTTCATTTATAGAAAACACATTTCAGTTGTGAAGGTGATGTGACCGTTGCTGTACTTACTTTGATTAATAAAATTATAAGTAAAATAAACAAAATAAACAAAATATTTAATCGATATGTTTTTAAATTATTATTTCATTACAATATTTTAAAGTGCTGAGAGATTTATATTTAATTTTTATAGTGAAAAAAAGAGGAACAAGGGTACGTGTTTTATATTTTTTTTATTAATTTTTTGTTAATCAGAAAAATTATTATAGTTATAATTAATATAAATTCCTAAAATCATAATTCATAAAAATGCGTATTTTTTGTGATAATATTTATAAACATAATTTGATAAGTTGATAAACATAATTTGTGCAATAATATTATGTTTATAATATTATTTTCCTTTTTATTTTTCAGATGTAACTTTGATTTCATTTTGTATTGCTTACGAGTTATTTTGTACAAGAGTCTTGTATTACATTTAAGCGACAGTTTACTTTGATTAATTATGTTGAGTTATTTTTGGAAATGCTTGATAGTAAGAATTTTCACAATTTAAGAAATATTTCAAACTGTAATAAAGTACAATTTAAATTTATAATTTTATTTTCAATTCTATAATTTCTAATATTAAATTTTTATGTGATTTTAAGACAATTTAAAACTTATAACGTTATTTAAATCACGAATAATCTGTGGTGACATGTTTACAAATGTCAAAAATTAAGAAATAATTATATAAATTTATAATTGCGCTATTAATAATGTATTAACACATATAATATATTTTCAATAATAGTACATATTATATATAATACATTATCAATAGCAAATTTGTAAATTGATATAATTATTTTATTAATTTTTAGTACTTGTATACATATCTCACAGATTATTCGTTCAAATTAAAAACACCTTAGTTATCATAACATTACAAAGTATTATTAAATACATATTTTATTGTAACACTGCTGTAATATTATATTGTAAGATTTCTATTAGCGAACATTTGACTGTTGCTACAATATTGCAATAAAATATTTCTGTAATAGTCGTGCAATCTTTCTGTGCTGTACGAGATCGGGAGAAAGGGAGAAAGTTACGCATCCAGTTTTGTTAAACTAAAGTACTTTCACTTTTCTGTATTCACTTCTGTGGAAGTGTCACTATATTTACTCTGCAATCTATCTTCGTGAGCTTTTTGCCAATTTCTTAGTCACAGACCGATCTGAAAGACGAACAAGGCACGATGAGATCATTTATAGATATAAGATAATTATGTAACCCAATTGTGGGTCATTTAGAATTAAATTAATTTACACAAAGTAATTTTCATTAATTTATGAAAATTGAAACGTTTAAACGATGAAACGTTTATAAATGTAGTAATATTACTTTAAATAGTAAATATTATAATTTAAAGTAAAATTATTATATATTCAATAAATTCATTGTAAATTTTGGAAAAATATTTATAAATGTTTATGTACAAGTTCTTATGTATGAGTCAACATAATTAAAACAATTATTAAACAGGCATTTAATACTAAAACTACGCTACAATTTCTCACGAAAAACACGCGATTGGAAAAATCATATTAATTAATTCCTTTTTTTCAAATTTATATAAGTAAACTTCATGCACAATCACAAAATTAGAAGATTCTACAAGCAATAGATCAATTATAAAGTTAATACAAAAAAGTGAAACGATTATTTTGACCGCGGCCGTCGTTCTAGTGTTAAAAAAGCTATTGGAAGTTTATTAAAGATAATGTACTGCTTTTGTTCTTAAATATCAATAATTAGTTGAGAAAGTGATTTCAATAATGACAAAAAATTAAAGAATGCAAAAAATTTTCTGTAATTTTATTATTATAATATTTATTTATATATCTGTAAAACATTTAATTTTGAAAATGTATACTTTGGATTCGATTCATAATTAAGACCGTTACATCAACCATTGACAATTCTTGAAGACAGTTAGCTGTTAGGCCATGCTCTTGATTTGAAATGCAATCCGTCAGGGAAAAGCGTGATCGGCATACCTTTTATGTAAATTTCATTAGCGAAGTAATTCCGCATGCATCAAGCAGAAGAAGTTTGCGTCTTGGACGCGTTATACGGCAAATCGAGATTCTCGGAATAAGAATTTTACCCTATTCCCTTTAAATTTTTCCTTCTATCGCATCTAAGGAAAGACTGACACTGAAGGATCGTCGCTTTTGGATCAGTAATAAATCTTGTTCGACCAAGGACTTTCCTTTAGAACGGTCCTTTTTCATTACTGCCCTACGATTTTGGTAGTCGGCTCAGCGAAAAGTGGTTACGCGTTTGTGAAACAGATCGCATCATATAATCCACAATTTGTATATATGTATATATGTATATATATATATATATATATATATATAAAGCAGATATGAGTGTAGAATACGGAAATACGTCGAGTTGTTTTCTGAAGTTTTCGCCAGTATATTTGGCGCCGACCGTGCCATCGACGATATTACTTGCCCTAATGACGAAGCGCAGAGTATATATGATGCGATTTATTTCGCGTAACTACTTTTCGCATTTAAGCATGAGTCTACTGTGAATATGTGAAGCTATTTTTGTAAAGACTCGGTAGTAACAATGTTCACAATAAAAGAAATGTGTCGAACTAAAATACAATTCACGTTTGTAATTTTTAATTTTGTAATTTTTAATAATAAATTTTAATGTTATTCTAAGACGCTTTAAACATTACGTTATTTAAATCACAAATAATTTGCGGAACATGTTTATGGATGCCAAAAATTAAAGAAAAGTTATATAAATATAAATTTGCAATTACACTATTAGCAATTTATTAAAACATATTATATAGTACATATTTTCTATAATAATACATATTATATGTGTGTGTGTGTGTGTGTGTGTATAAAATACATTATTAATTGCAAATTTGTAAATTTGTATAATTATTTTATTAATTTTCGATACTCGTATACATATCCAACAGATTTTTCCTTCAATTTAAAAACATCTTAGTTATCATGATATTACAAAGTATTATTAAATATATATTTTATCGTAATATATTGCTGTAATATTGTAATATCCGCTTAAAAAACATTAAAAATGTAAAAAAAGCGCCAAATATATTTTTGTTATAATATAAAACCAAACCAAACCAAACCAAAACTGCAATGAATAAAACCAAATATAATACTATCAAAAAAAAGTGAAGTCAAAAATATTCCAAGTGTATTTATTATTACCGATAAGGTGGGAGTCTTTTGACCACGTTGCAATTGACTACTAACCACTTATTGTTAGTGTTTGAACAGTGGAAAAACTCTAAGCACCGGTCGTTGTAAATGGTCGTGGTCAATCGCAATGTGGTCAAACGGGACATTTCCGATAAGTATTAAATTATGTGACAGATAAAATCAAAGATTGGCAAAATCTTTAGCAGCAGGGTACCCGTGTATTTTTTTTATATTTTTAGAACACGTAATTCTTCTATTGTTCATAGTTCTACTTAAATCACTGACGAATCTCAAAACATTCTATTCACCTACTTATAAGTATATAAATATGCTTACACAGACGAGCAAGCTCGCCATCAAAGTGAGCAATTTTATTTGAAAACATAACTTTGAATCTTATTACACATTATTAATATATATAGAAATTCTACTTATAGACATATTTGTCATTAGAATGAATCGTCTCTTCGTCCGAATGTCATTACAGAATTTTTATTTTCAAAGGAAGATCTTTTTATTCTCAATATTTGTGAATAAAAAGAAGATCGATAAACGAATCTTTGGTAATTTGAACCAATATTGTAAACTCTTAATATTTACATCATCAGGATTGTAATAATATTAAACTTTACAGAGATTAACAGTACAGAAAATGTCATATAAAATTTATTTAAATGCATTAGCAAATTTATTAATTATTTATTCAATCTAAGATACATTATAAGCTTAAAATTTATTTAACCAAATCTTCCTGAAATATTATGTTTACACTTGTAATAAAATTTATTTTATCAAAAAAGATATTTTTTAATAAGCAAATTGTTCAGACGTTGCTTCTTTAAGCTTTATTTAATAAATTCTATAGATGAGAAGAAAGTAATATGGCACCTATTTCCATTTTATTGAATAACTTTGTTTATAATTAATATTTTGTATTGTAACTTATACAATTACATTTGTCAAAGTGTTGTTTGACAGATTCTAGGCTCAAAGTAATGAGATATTTATTATTTAGGACGTAAATTATAAAAATCTAATGCATTGTATAATCGGTGGAAGAAAAAAGTGGTTGTAATATGGCTATTCATAAAAATAATTTAAAAAAATTAGTTTAGTTTAAAAAAATCACAGTACCTTGTTAAAAAATTATATATTTTTAATTTTCCATTGTTTAAAATTTTCTTGATTTAGAATTTTCCTGCGTTTCCAGAAGTTTTAGAAATACCATTAGAAATTTCATTAAAAATATTTTGTATTTGTTTAACTTATATTTGTGAAACAACAGGCATAAAATGATATTTTTAATGTTCCTAGACATCGCTGTCTAGAATAACAATCGATTTATCGAAGAATTATTTTAATATAAAAATTTTACTTAAAAAAACATATTAATGAAATTTCATGTTATTGTTTTAACTTTATATAACTCAAAATGTGTACAGCCGAATGAAAAGGTAAATAACAAAAACACTCAAATATATGAACATTTGTGTGATAATACACTTAAGTTTAAGAATAATGAGGAAGTATGAGTAATTAAAAGTTAAAGGTGTTGAAAAAGTTTAGAAGTGTTCATAAGTAAAAATGCCTTATAACAATTGTCAGTCATTATGTATTGGCATATTAGGATCACTAAACGACGGACTACTAAACGAATAACTTCATAAGCAATTGTTAGAATACGTCACCTAATAACGGAAATAATAAGGGTAACCGTATTGTCGACAGTAGTCATAATACCGTCTTCTCCTCTACTTTTTTAAAAAAATGTTTTTGTTAAGAATTTTGAAAGACTATATGACACTTTTTTATACCTGGCGTTCCTTTTTTCTCTTTTATAAAAAAAAAAAAATTTTTGTAGGGATCTCACTACTTTTTGGTACTCTTTTAATTGAAAAATGTTTTTTCTTTCAAAATTTTAAAAAAAGTTATTATTATTATAAATAGCAAAATGCGTAATTATTTTCTTAACAAAATATACAAATCAATTATAATATTAAAGAATTTACTTTCTCTGCTAAACACAGCCAATATTTTTTTCCAATTATCTTTGAACTAGCTTGGTAATTACAAAAATTTATTAATTATAACTCAAATACTAAATACAATAAAGAAATTATATTTCTTATTATTGTACATATTTTTATTTTCTATTATTGTGTTGTTTTTTTAATTATTTATAGACATTAAAATTATAAAAAAATTATTCTGTTATCAAAAAAAGTCATCATCATTATCAAATATCTTTGTTAATAATAAAAGCTGCTCTTTTACATAATAATTTTTCATACTTTTAATATCTATAAATTAATATATACTGTGGTGAGTGTTGCGTCCACGCGACGGGTACACGCCTAATGGCGCGCCCGTTCGGTCGCCACTAGAGGCGCTTGCGTGCGCCAGGCAATCGCCACCAATAGATGGCGCGTTTATTTGTAAGCCAATGCATTCACAAGGCGTACATAAGAAATCTACGCCATATATTGGCGCAGTATGATATTATTCTTGAAGACGCAATCTATCTTGAAGAATAATATCATATGCCATGGAGATATATACGAACTCACAAGGAGAGAGGACCGCGGGTGTCTCACCCTGGAATTTCGACTCCATTTTTTTAATTATTCTGAAAACAAAAAAAAAGTTTACGTATCCCGGCGTTTGATTGAGAATAGGCCTTAGCTTCGGAGTAATAAATTTGTGAAAATTGGCCATATCCGAAGCGCGCCGTATCAGCTTTTCCAGTAACTGTAGTTTAGCTCCGTGAGTTAGGTACTTGCTTCATAATCATAAAATCCAGGTTGCTTCCGGAGGTAAGCAATATTTTTTTTAAGTGTTTTTTTTCTTTTTATTTATTTTGATGATATTGATAATATATGCAAATTTTTTAAATAAAAAATTTAATATTGCATTCTAAACATTTATTTAAATTTGATTTGAAGAGAATTTTCATTCAAGTAATAATATTTAAAATAATAAATAATAACAATAATATATAAGTTATTTGTAATGTAAAGGCAACGTATCTAAATTTTCAATTTTCTATATCAATATCTACTCACGGTCCTCGAGATTATCATTTAAAATACGATGTTCCCGACATATCACGATTTTTGTAAGCGGATGTCACTTTTCATATTCGAATCTAAGTTCTTGTACTGAAGAAGACCGATGATTAAAGGTCGAAACGTTTACATTTATTTGGCATTTGTTTGTTTTTGGTGCACAACATCCAGCACGGCTCCTTAACTTGTCTTGTTTTATTTGAGACTTTTTTTGTCTTCGAAATAATTAAAAAAATTGGGGTCGAAATTACAGGGTGAGACGTGAGGCATCTCTCTTTGTAAGTTTGTGAGTATCACCATGGCATATGATATTACTCCTCAAGATGGATCGCGCCTTTAGGAGTAATATCATACCGCGATGATATTTGGCGTAGATTCCTTATGTACGCCTTGTGTATGCATTTGGCTTACAAATAAACGCGCCATCTATTGCCTGGCGCACGCAAGCGCCTATAGTGGCGACTAGAGAACCTCTAAGTGAGAAAATCGCCAAGGGGGGTCACGTGATCGGCACGCACCACGCGGAATCACCAATGGTTCCTCGCGACAAAGCCTGTCAACGCATTGACGTCGCAATGCAAAATCTACACATTTCCGCCAGCCAATCACAGAGTCCTTGGCGATTTTCTTTCATGGGGGCCTATTCTCGAAAAATATTGCATACGAAAATATACAAAAATACTATAGTATACTGCGTGTACCCGTTTGCATAAATGTCATACTCGCTACAGTATATATTAATTTATAGATATTAAAAGTATGAAAAATTATTCTAGTATGAAAAAAAGCAGCCTTTATTATTAACAAAGATATTCGATAATGACTCTTTTTGATAATAGAATAATTTTTCATAGTTTCAATATCTATAAATAATTTAAAAAATGTACAGTAATAGAAAATAAAAATATGTACAATAATAACAAATACAATTTCTTTATTGTATTTAGTATTTGAGTTATAATTAATAAATTTTTGTAATTACCAAACTAGTTCAAAGATAATTAGAAAAAAATATTGGCTGTGTTTAGCAGAGAAAGTAGATTCTTTAATATTATGATTGATTTATATATTTTGTTGAGAAAATAATTACGCATTTTGCTATTTATAATAATAATAATAACTTTTTTTAAAATTTTGAAAGAAAAACCTTTTTTCAATTAAAAGAGTACCAAAAAGTAGTGAGATCCCTACAAAAATCTTTTTTTTAAAAAAAGAGAAAAAAGAACGCCAGGTATAAAAAAAGTGTCATACAGTCTTCCAAACTTCTTAACAAAAACATTTTTTTAAAAAAGTAGAGGAGAAGACGGTATTATGGCTACTGTCGACAATATGGTTACTCTTATTATTTCCGTTATTAGGTAACGTATTCTAACAATTGCTTATGGAGTTATTCGTTTTGCCGTTTTTTAGTGATCCTAATATGCCAATACATAATGACTGACAATTGTTATAAGGCATTTTTACTTTTGAACACTTCTAAACTTTTTCAAAGTACACTTTTAACCTTTAATTACTCATACTTCCTCATTATTCTTAAACTTGACTGTATTATCACACGAATGTTCATATACTTGAGGATTTTTTGTTATTTACCTTTTTATTCGGCTGTACACATTTTGAGTTATATAAAGTTAAAACAATAACATGGAATTTCATTAAATGTTTTTTTTAAGCAAAATTTTTATATCGAAATATTTCTTTGATAAATCGATTGTCATTGTAGAGAGCGGTATCTAAAAACATTAAAAATATCATTTTATGCTTGTTGTTTCATATTAAACAAATATAAAATTATATTTCTAATGAAATTTTTAATGGTATTTCTAAAGTTTCTGAACGCAAGATAATTTTAAAACAGAATAATTTTAAACAATGGAAAATTAAAAATATATAATTTTGTAACAACATACTGTATTTTTTTTAAACTAAACTAATTTTTTAAAATTATATTTGTACATAGCCATATTACAAGCACTTTTTTTTGCCACCGATTATGCAGTGCATTAGATTTTTATAAATCACGACATAAATAATAAATATCTCATTACTTTGAGCCTAGAATTTCTCAAACAACACTTTGACGAATGTAATCGTTCAAGTTTCAATAAAAAAATATATAATTTGTTACCCACTGTGATTAAGCAATGTATAGAATTAGTAGCGTTTAAGAGATTGTTAAAAGAATATTTATTTACAGTTAATGTTAATATATAGTTAATGTATGTATAATAATTGTGTACAAGAATTAGCTGTGAAAGCTAAAATAAAAGTCAATCTCTCTCTCTCTCTCTCTCTCTCTCTCTCCATCTCGGCTATCTCTAAATTCTCTTTTTCATGTATCTACGAAAATCCGTATTTGCTAAGAACAAAGCACTAACAATTAATAAGTCGCAACGGAAGCTGATCGCATAACTCCATTCGAGAGGGTTTAAATGTTCTTCGAAGTAAATTCGAAATGACGCGACTTATCGATAGGTAAAAAAAGAGAGAGAAATCAAAATTATTTAATTGTCACAAGTTACGTAAATTTAGGTGACATGTCTGGGACGGAAATGAAACAAGACGGATAAAGAATAAACGCGCTCTTCATTAGCATTTATATCAGTGGTTGGACTATATATGTATGTATGTATGTATATATATATCTGTGTGTATGTATGATGAATAAATATGTGTGTATGTATGATGAATAAAATGCGCACGCGCACAGACGCTACGGGTAATTAACGCGACGGGAAGAAACTTTTCTCTGCAAGAACAAAAAAGTTTAATTCGTAGCAGAGGACCATAAAAAAAATGCGCAGGTTAAATCGCACGGCGGGACCCGCGGCTCGCCAAACACGGTGTTAATACGACGTTTTGAATTAACTACGCTGGACGTGCCCGAAGCAGCCCTGTAATTAGCATTTTCTACCCAACAACGAGGCCGACGGTCGGCTGGCCGCGTTGTCGCGTACGAACAGCACACAGTTTTTTGAAATACCATTTGCCTGAATATTACAATGTAATTAGCGTGCGGCGGCGTGTCCTGTGTGGTCAAGCGCGTAATCAGAGAGCGGTTATGTCCAGGTGTTCCCCCCCATCCCTTCACGCTTGTGCTATAATTGTTTTACATCGGTCGGTTGCTGGGCTGCCGAATAATCACAGATGCAAAATTCACCGCGAGATCCCACGGCGCGGCAATACCGTAATTAATATTAAACAGAAAACTTTGGATCGATTTAAGAGTTCTTTACTCCGGCCGAAGGTTATGAATATTGTAGGGTTTGGAAAGTGCAATCGATGCGCATTTTTCTCGTCGAGCGCGGAAATTATGAGACTCCGGCTGACTCAGTAATGAACGCACGCTCGTTTCAATTACGATCATCAGTTTTTGCGGCTCGCGCACTCATCTCTTATTCAGCGAGCTATAACGTTTTCATTGCAACGGCATTTGCATATCAGGTGTCAAGTCCGGAGCGAAGTCGTTAGCGAGGGCCTATAGATGGCGGCCGGGAAAAATGCAGCTGGCTTGAAAAATCGAGGCGAAGTCGAGAACGGGAGATATTCGGCGTTTGAAACGAAGCAGCGCAAAAGGAGAAAGGGATGGCTTTCGATTCGGCTAAAAGGGTGAAACTTCGTGAAGGAGCTCGCTTGAATTTCTCACTCACGCCTGGCTGACGAAACGGAGAGGATGAGCGATTGAATATTCTGACGGTGGAAGGATGAAGAAGATGAGAAATTCACCCCTGGAGGCTGAACGGGAGAGAAAGGGAGGCAGAGAGAAGAAGAAAAGAGAGAATCGGACCTACCGCGCCACGATTGGCTCAGGTTCTCGCTCTCTATATTCAACCTTCTTCATCTGCATATCGAGATTTCCGTCTTGATACTACCTTCCAGGGCGGTTCGTCACTCCGCGTGCGTGTGTATTAGTCTTCGCGCAAACGTACGTAATACAGTAATACGTACATACGAAACGATCAGCCGAAGAACGAGTTAAACGACGATTCATTTCACATTCAGTGGTCTGCCACGAGCACTATTTGTTTAACGGAACCGGGTTGCCGAGAGAATGCGAGAAACAAAAGTATCCTCCGCGATACCGATAATTAACCGGTTACAAAGGCAATGGTTTTTTTTTAATTTAAAGCACACACGCCGTTAAAAAAAATATACTCTCCTTTATAAAAGAAAAAGAAACTTTGCCCGCAAAGAAATATGTGGGAGAGCTTTACGACGGGAGTACATATATTCCTCGTCGAGGAATTATTTCTTCACCGGGAAGGGCGTGCATTATAGAGTTGAAAGTGGGTACATGTAAAAGATTGCTATCCGCTAAATGTAAACGAAGCTGCAATAAACTGCGGAATCGATGCTCCGCAAGGATACGACTCTTCGATATATCTTTCCTGTAGATTCTACCAGTTCTTGTGACGAGGGTGTAACCGTTATGTATTATAGGATGACTCGCTCGAAATGTCTGACAAGTTGTTGACATTTTCACGATATCCGCGGAACGAGATACCGCGAGAGAAAGAGACTGATCTCTCCTTTCGCAACAGCTCAGTTAACTAAGTAAGCCGAGGGATCGTATATTTTCGGGGTGATTATAGTACGTGAAAGAGCTGATCCATTAAGAGAAATGATGTACGAGTACACGCACTGTTCGTCGTTGTCTATATAAAATTATCTAGATAATCATCTAGATAAAAATAACTTTATCTGATCTTTATCTAGATTAAGATGATAAACGATTGTGTTTTTATCACTTTGGAAAATTGTCTTGTTAAGATAAATAGTAACTTGGAGGTTAAGCTATAAGGACAATTTGTATCTTATTTTCGTTCTTGTTTACTTAGATATCTTAGATAATATGAAAAAAGCAACACTTTTTGTCTAAAATAAAGATAAAGATAACGCGTTATTATCATTACTTATATAAAATTACTTATATAAAATACATTTTATACACAAATATACTTTATATATTAAAATAATATATATTATTATTATTATTTTAAGAAAGTTATTACTGTTATTACCAAAAATCTAAAATACACAACATGAACTATTTTTAGATTTTTACTAGTGACTACAGTTTATACTAGAACACAGCTTGCATTATACACAAATCAGCAGTTAATGCAATATAAAAATTACTTCAAAACTATAAATTCGAAAAACTTTTACAAGAAATATCAGCTATTACATAATGTGAGTTATATATTTCTTTTTAACTTTGATTTTTATTTGTATATTTATTTAAATTTACAGAGAAATATTTTTTGTGAGATTAAATTATTTGAAGAACCTCTGTTTTTAAGAAATAAAAGTTTACAAATAAAAATATGAACATATTGTTATATATCTTTAATATATCCGGGTATTATCTAAAAATTATCTAGATAGAAACATAAATAATTTTATTATTTATTTAGATAAATTAAAATTAAATTATCTTTATCTTATCTAAAAGACATTTATGTGTAATTTTTCTTATTTTTATATAGATAATTTCATGTTACTTAAGTACAACATTACGTACACGTAAAGTAAATTTTATTAACGTTGCAATTTTGCGAATTATTCAAATAAATGGAGAAAACGTGCAAACATTCAGTACGGATAAAAAATATTAAAAACAAAATAATAAAGAATTTAAATGATTGATTAAATTCAATAATAATTAAGCATGTTGTATATTAGCGATCCGACATCTTTAAAAGCTCCAAATATAATAACATTGTGAAAACGATAATTTTCTTCAATGAACTTTACATTGGCTGCATTTAGTAGAAAAATCAATTGTTGTAAAGTTCTTTAATACGATTGGTTTTTGCCGGATCTAAATTCACAAATCAATCATATTAAAGAATTTTACAACAGTTGCAAAGCTGCTTCTTCTGCTGAACACAGCCATTGAGAAAAATATTTGTTAAAATAAAAGGTTAATTTTTTTTTTATTTATGTCTCATAAGTAAAAAAAGAATTATTAAATTTAAAATAATATTTGTACTTATATTCAAAGTAATATTTTTTTAAATATGTAAAGTAATTTTTTAAATATTTGTGTTTCTCCTTTAAAGAGTTAAAATTAAATCAATAGTTCAATTTATTGTTACTTTTATATTGCGCGATGCCAATTGATTGGAGTTCAATCGCATTGAATTGTCTTTATATCATAAACGGTTGTCGTATACTCTGACATACTCTTAATATATTTTTTATATGTTATAAGCTTTGCGCGTGTTCCAAGAGTTAGGTCTCTAGAGGTAGGCAGAAAATAGAGGCAAAAAATAAATCATGACACGCGTTTATGTTGTTTAATAATTTATAAAAAGATCTCTTTGATTTGAAATGTTGTAAAGAAATAAACATTAAAATCAAATTATTTTAGAAGAAAAAGTTGAATTTTTTAAAATAAAATATAAAATAAAATATAAAAATTGCGTTTAAATAAAAAAATGTTTTTATCTGGCTAGAGTGACATTTTTTGCAGTAAGTTATTAAGATGTTTGTAATATTATTATTATTATAAATGTAACAATTTAATTAATTTAAATATAATTCTTCGGTTTACAATGTGTTATAATTGGCACGCAGTTTACAGATTTCAAAAATATATTTATAATATTATAAATTATTGAATATATAATACTAATTCATATGAAAATATTGTTAAACTCCATGATTTGCTTTATAAAAATGATATTTCTTATTTTTTGCTTTATCCATATATCGGTCTAATACTTATTTTATTATAACAAAAATTTATTTATTTCAAAAATAAGCAAGATCTAAATAATTTTGTAAATATAAATAAATTGATTTGCAGTAAAAAGTTATACTTTTATATTAAATAAAACACACACACACACACACACACACACGTATAGAAAGGAGATGGGATTGATAATCAGAAAAAGAAAAAGAGGATATTTCTTCTAGGATTATTGCGAGATGGCTTCGAGATTGAAAGTTAAACGGAATGTTCAAGTAAGTAATTAAATATGACGCGAGGAGGGGAGAAAGGACGAAGAGAGGAGGAAGGAAAGACCCTTCAAAGCAACTACCCTTCCTTCCTCTTCTTTCAGTTTCCGTGCAGGAGTAAGAAATACATGGTCGTTCCTCTATCGATCCGAAAGAAGGGCATGCACACGTGCTGACTGAGGGGTAGATCCTCCCCAGAATTCAGGCGGGATAAGGAAGGTAAATCTGAGTTCGAAACGACAATCCTCGAAGGCGAGGATTACAGCTGACGTCATGTTGGCAAGAACTCGAACCTCCGATCCCCAAGACGTCTCGAAAATTATCTCGAGAGTACATTCGTCGTCGGTCGGCACTTAAACTCACGTCGGCGGAGGGAAGCTGTATATCGGGGGACGTCCGTCGGCGCGACTTTTTATATCTCGATACACGTCGCATGTACTTGCGCGATACTGACTTTTCGAAGATATATATTTCCTCGGTTGTGCCGCGAGATACGTTGCAAAAGGGACGGACCTCCCTCCGCGCCATTGAAAATCGAATGTCGCTCTTTTCATTACTCCTGATATTGTTATCTACTTCGGCGCAGTTGTTAACGTTTGTTGAAAAAAATGTGTTAATAGTGAATATCCGAATATCGTGTTATGTGAAATATTACGCTGCGACGACGCGACGCGCCGGGCCGGGCAGGGCTCTCTATAGCGGTTCCATTAATTCCGCGGAATAATTAATGTCGAACGTGTAGCGCCGGGTAATTCTTGGCGCGCTGTAGCTGTTTCGATTTTTAATCAACAGCCAAGGCGATTAACGGACGGCGGGCGAGGCGACTGTTGTTTTACGCGGATAAAATTTCGCGTTATACCATACCTAAGCCGAGAGTGAATTTCCGATGGGGTGCATTAATATGCAAATTATTATCTCATTAAGGGCGTGCATGCTTCCTGCCATCGTATCTCCGTATCGAATTAGCTAATTAGCCATGCTAGTCAGAATGAAGAGTCAACGGTCGTTATATCCGACGAGCGATCGGTTAATTTGGTTTACGCCAACTGGGCGCTCGAGTGATCAGTGATGCCGTCATTACTCGTTAGCGTTATTAGCTGGATGCATACAAATAATCGTAACGGCACGGTTTACGGATTATCGTGGGCGGTAATAATAGGAGGACGTCCAAAGCGCGCAGTCAAAGCCGGCGAAATGCTAACCGTACATATGTACTTCGGTGATCGAACGCGTTAGAATCACGGTAACAAACACGCACAGGGTGCTTTCTCTCCGGTGATAAGTAACCGACAATGTGTGCCGATTTTAGCTAATATTAAATTATCTTAGATTAAAAGTATTTTTTTTTCAAATTATCTAAATTATCTGATCAATAACGAGTATGAAATATCATTCTAAGCTTAAACTTTCGATTCTAGAATATTCGTACGATGTCATGTGTTGTTAGGCAAGTTATCATTTATCTTAACAGGAGAACTTTATTAGATCATCCTAATATATCAGTCCTAATTTAGGAAAGAAAGAGGGAGAAAGAAGAGAGAGAGAGAGAGAGAGAAAATCATTATTTATTAAGCTCTCTGGAATTTTATCAAAACTATAAGATATAGAAAAAAATTTTAATAAAAGTTGAATAATTTTAAGATTACTTTGTAATAATATCTAATAAAAAAAATTAATCTTTATTGAATACAAATTTTTTTTAGATTTATATTGAAAAAAATTATTTTTTAAAATTATTATAAAGTATTCTTGAAATCATTTAATTTTTATTGAAAACATCTTTTTTACCTCTTATAATTTCGACGTTATTTGCTTTGAAAGAAAATAATCGACTTTTTTCAAAGAAATGTTTTAAGAAGCCCCCTTTAACGTGCGACTCAGCACTTACAAAAAGATATCTCTTATGTTTGTTTACATTTTAACAAAGCTTATTAAAATCATAGGGAGATATTTCCTTAATCGTGAGTCTTTGAATTACGAATATTATTATTGACTATGATCTAAGATAGATCATTAGAGGAAAGTCGCTAATAGCTCTCTTAAGGCGACATCTCTTATTTTTCTAAACATTGCACTATATTAATACTGACAAAATTTGATTTGCTTAAATAATTAAAGAAATAAAAATTCATAATTCATACATTCAAAAGCTTTTTCTATATAAAATCTGCTAAAAACAAATTCTTGAAAAGTGAGAATAAAATTTGCATAACTTTCTCTTGCAACTTGCATAGAGTGAATAATGAAGAATATATCCTTGATAATATTAGATCATTTTACGTGTTTAGACTATATAATGTTATACTGTATATATTATTGATAATATTAGATTATGTTTGTAGCTTGCTGAAACTGTTTAATTTATACTTTTCTCTTTCAAATTTTTCTCGTAACGTGATTTAAACGTAAAGATATTACAGATAGAGTAGAGAAGCTAGCCTCAAAAGTGATCCATTGGTAGAAAGAGACAAATCCCATTGTTAGAAAAAGACAGAAAACGCGAACTTTAGTTTATCTCTATCTTAATGGCGCTAGTACGACAAAGACAAGAATATAGATCCTATCTTCTCTCTCTTTCTAACGGAGGGACATTTCCACTTACAGATCTGTCTATGGTTCTTCTACTCTATTTGTAATATCTCTATGGATTTAAAACATAAAATCGCTGGTGCACTTCTCCAATATAGAATAGACTAATATACTATAGGTCTGGTAACTTCATTTATAGTACCTTAACTCTCAATTTGCGCAGTGCTCAAGTTAACCGAAAAGAAAGTAAACCATTGTTAGAAAACAACCTAATCAAGATAAAATGTATAAATTGCCAAAAAATGTATTAACCCTTAGTATACTAGTTTTAGAGCCCAATTTCTCCGATACTTTTTTGGATTATGTTGGAAAATTAATTGTTACAAAATTAAAACAGTATTGTAAAAACAGTTATACCATCCCCAGCTAGCAATCATATTGGAATCGATGTTGATTTGATAATTTCGACATTGAATCGACGTTGATTTCATGATGATTTCTAGCTAGGTCTGATAGGAGACTATTTATAATCTTTAAGGTTTTTATTTTCAGCTCTTGTTTAAGAAGTATTACTCAAAAACAAAATGGCATGTCGATATTGGTTCCTCTATAAAAAATTCTATTTAAAATCCTTAAAAAAGAGAGAAAGAGCCGGAGCTAGGTTGGTTTCCATGGAAACGACAAGCCTTACCTGGAAGGTAATTTCGCGGCGTATCGTGTCGGAGAATCGAGACATCGATCTTTAACCTTGCGCCGACCCTGTCGACCGCCGCGCGTCAGCCGTTGCTGCCTTCGTTTTGAATGATACAGAGCGAGGTCATTCAGTACTACCACACTTGGAAACACACGAGCAACCACTCCTTTCGCGCACAAGAGTCATTCGCGATACACCCAAAGACCCAGATTTACCCTTCAGGTTTGATCCGTGAACGTGAGGGGTGAGAAGAACGATAAACGTTCCGCTATTTCTGGCCGCGCCGAATACTGCGGCCAATCTTTCGTCGCATTTTCTCATCCGCGGAAATTCGATTTTACGTGTCATTTCGGCTATGATACCGGCGCGGCGCGTAGTCGTATCGGAAGATCGATTCCGCCGTCAATTTCGAGAATAAAATAACGCCCGACAATTGCCAGCGTGCGCGGCTATTTTCGAAGAGTCGCCCATCACGTCGTTAGTCAGAACAACCTCATTTTGTAATAAATCAAAACGTGTTCCGAAATAATTCTGGATTTTATTAACGCAGTTCTATTTCGGAAATAGGGCGAATTAGTTTCGAAATTAAACGAACGCAAAATTTTTTATTTTGTCCTTCGACATTATACAAATATTTCACAATAATTGCACTAAGATAATGCACCAAACAGCAGTAATTTGTCGGAATAAAATTTGTAAATATTTGTCAAAAATTCAATTAAATCCAAATTTGAGATAAATATTTTGCAATTATTTTAAAAACTATTTAATTTTTTATGAAAATTTTTGCGTGATGAATGTATAATAATTTATATTGTAATATTGCTACATTATAATTTAGATATTATTGTATTATGTGTAAGCATGTATAGGAATTGATTATATTTCAAAATATTTTATTTATAATACGGTTAAAATGTTTTTCTGAATTATTAAACAATTTTTTTCCAAATTTAATTTTGCAAATATATCATTAATAAAATTATTCGCTATGTCGTTATAGTTTTATCGAAATAATATTTCGAAATTAATTTTGCGCAAAGGATTACAAATCTTTGATAAGTGTTAATACTACATTATTTTTGTAATATACCTACATAATTACAGATTATAATTAAGCAGTTTAATTAATTAGTTTTTGCAAAATTTTGTTATATAATTTAACAAAGTAATTGTCCTATCGAGGTTTCACTGAAAACTTTACACAGCAAATCACTTTCAATTTTTAATCATTAAAAAAAAGAATGATGCTAATGAGGTATTATACTTTCTAGATGAGATAATAAATTTCTAAGATCGATTTAATAGCGTAACTTGGATGCAATGTCTCAGACGTTTGCCTCTTTTTAATTGGGAAATATTATTTATAGTTCCTCATTATCCCCTCTTCGTCTCTAAAAGCGCCAGGCCGTAAATTAACTTTTCCGCAAGTTATATTGCTTCCACCGTAACCCGAGCCGCGAAGTTTCATTTCGGTTTCTCCTTCGTTCTGGAATTTCGAGAGGCAATTGTTTGCAAATGCGGCCGGAGGGTTGCTCGTTGAGAAAAGCTGAATTAGGGATGCGGCTCGACAATTTCTTGGGTAAAAGGTAATTAAAAATGCCGATGTAATCACCAGTCTTTTTGCCTTGCGTGATAATCGCGACGCTTATCAATATCAATTTTTAAATTATTAGTTACCCGATATGAGACTGGCATATATATTATAATAAAAAAAAGAATACATTTTTCTATTTACTTTTATCGATAAATTGTATTTTTATTAAAATTGATTCTTCTTAAATTTTAAATTTTTAACATATTTATGAGATAATTTAACATAATGTGACTGTGTTATTTAAATATTTTGTATTAAATTGATAGAGAAGAAGAGGGTTATATGGAACCCATTTTATTTTATTGAATAACTTTATTTATATTGAAATTGGAAAAAGTGTTGTTTAACAGATTCTGAACTGAAATAAAAATATTTATTACTTAGGACGTGATTTATAAAAATGTGATGCATTGCATAATCGGTAGAAGAAAAAAAGTGGTGGTAATATGACTAGCCTAAAAATCATTTTTTAAAAACCGGTTTAGTTAAAAAGAAAAAAAAACAGTATTTGTTAAAAAGGTATATTTTAATTTTCCATCGTTCAGAATTTTTTTAATTTAAAATTTTCCTGCGTTTGAAGACTTTAAAGATATTATTAAAAATATCATTTTATCTCTGTTTAATATTAAACAACAAACATAAAATGAAATCTTTGATGTTTTTGAACACCGCCCTTTAAAATAACAATTGATTTATCGAAAAAATATTTCAATATGAAAATTTTATTAAAAAATCATATTAATAAAATTCTACGTTATTGTTTAACTTTGCACAACTCGAAATGTGTACAGCCAAATAAAAAGTTAAATAACAAAAAAACATTCGAGTGTACATACATTCGTGTGATAATATGCTCAAGTTTAAAAACAATGAGGAAGTATGTGTAATTAAATATACTTTGAAAAAGTTTAAAAGTGCTCAAAAGTAAAAATGCCTTATAACAATTGTTAATTATTGTGTATTGGAATATTAGTGCCACTACAAAACGGCGGGCTACTAGTTGAATAATTCCATAACCAATTGTTATCCAATAACGGAAATAATGGGAAGGTAATCATAATGTTACCCCCCATTAACAGTATCCATAATATCTTCTTCTGCTCTATTCATTTACCTTTACTGTGTTAAACTAACACAATTTATCAGTAAATGAATATAAAATATGAAATAATATAAAAATAATATAGTTTTGAAATGTAAAATCTAAGATGAATGAATAAAATGTATGCTAATATATTTTAAATGTAAATTTTAATAAAAAATTTTAATAAAAAAATATACATACTTCCACAATTTATTTTCAAATTGTGTTAAAATATTAAACTTCTTATGTTAATATTTTATATAATATTTGTGATATTTTGTAATATTATATATTTATGTGTTAAATTGACGTAAAAATTTAGGTGGACTTAAACGGGATATGAAATGTATTGAATTTCATACAAAAAGAAAACTGTGTAATCATTACAATTTGCAAGGTGTGTCTATATAATAATTTTGATAATAAGTTAGACTTTTGTTTGAACAAACAAAGACTCGATATTATATGGTGTAAATTACCCGTCTCCTCTTGGTTTCTGCAGTCTTCCTTTTGTGTCGAACAGAAGTCAGAAAGAGATGTGAAGCATGTTCACACGGTGTAAAGCATCAAAGTAACGTGAAGAGCGTTCGACAAAAGAAAACAATGAAGTTGTTACAGTGTACGATATTTCATCCATTCATATCATTTTGCGTACGAACTCGCTATTCGTGAAACGAATTAATTGAGCGTGCCGAGGAAAAACCTTGAACTTTGTGCTTTTAAACTCCGCATTTAAAAAAAAACGTACAATGATTAAGTATATGTATACGCGGAATCGCAATTATACTGCATACCGGAAAAGCACATCTCGGTTACCTTTCCATCATTCAATCTTCTATAGTGGGATTTCTCGAATTTATATGGATCGCAACCCGTTTTTTAAAACACCCGTTAACAATCTTGTTTCATGGATTATAAAAAAAAGGAGGTTAATGGAGTACAATAATTATTTATTTATATCCCACTTTTAATCCTCCTACTTTTTAATTTTTTATTGAATATATTTTATAAATTTATCTATTAAAATATGAGGAGTATGTTGATTTGAAGAATGCGCTTATTTTTTTATTTCTATTGATAATATTTTAAACATCGCATCGAAGCGAATCATTTTTGTCTACAAGAAGTTTAATAATTGTTAAGGAATTGATTTCGATTTCTACCATAGTTACAAAATGTTTCGCAACTTACCGAAAATCGGTTTGTGTTTTACTAGATCGCGGTCCACATTTAGAAATTCTGAAGCATTCTTTACCTTAATTCTTCTCTCTTTTTCTCTCTCTTCCTTTTCCTTTCTTCTCTGTTTTCCCTCCCCACATTTTCCTTTGTTATCTCTTATCGAAATTGATGAACATCGAGAACATCGAGATATCATCAAATGAAGATAACACAAAAGCCACGAGGGATGGGGCCACGAGGGATGGGGTTTGCATTTTCGGCCAGCAAATTCTGAATCGATTGAAAATATCGAGCCAAAGTGCGCCGAGCCATTTGGCATCCGAGTACTCTTTCAAAAGTAAATTTGGCTCTCTTGTTCTCTCTCTCTCTCTCTCTCTTTCTCTTTCTCTTTATCCCTTGTTTTATTTGTCGTGCCGAGTTCTCATTTTTCTACGTTTTCAAAACAAGAATATGAGAAATAGGGAAAAAGAGAGAATGAAAAAGAGCAAGAGAAAAAGAAAAGAGATGTAAAGAACAAGACAACAAAGTTGCAACAGAGTGACGAACGCGAGGAGAGGGAATGGAAAATTAGACGAGTGTTTACTCAGTCGCCAGTCTGAAGCCGCAAGAGCTCCGTTCTAAAAACGAAAAGAAAGAACGAACGAATGAGAGGCGAACGTTCTTCTATTTGCGTCGCGAAAATCGTGCTACGTCCGAACATAAGTTTTACTTCCGCGAGTGCTAAAAAAAAAAATGATTCTGCACGTAACTCGCGACACTTACTGCACGCCGCAATTTTTCTGTGAAATTTTTAAGACGTACTTTAACGGACGCTGTTTGTCAACGCACTGTAATCTGACGTTACTATCCTTTCTACCTTTCTAGTGAATTCTGCAGAACGATATGAAAAGAATTTTTCCTTTGAACGGCATTGATAAGCGTAACTAATGGTGATACGTTAGTGGTGCATGACAGTGACAAGTGCGACTAAAAATACTAAGAAGAATTAACATACAAATTGATGTGTAATTTTTTAATAGTAAAAAACCTCAGCATCGTTATTAAAAATAATCTGTGCATAAGTGAAGCAATTCCATGAATATTAAAAATTAATATATAATATGCAGAAAAAGTAGTATCAAATTAAAATTATTATATTCTGTTTAACAATCATTATTTTATATATTAAACACGAAATTATATTCTCGCATACGTATAAAGGAAAGACGTTTCTTTTGACTAGTATATCTTTGATCATGTTATTCTGTGAAAGTATCTATAATTGAATAATTGTAAAAGTAAAAATAGTTTATGTGCAGTTTAATTATCAAAAGTGTTTTATAATCTACAATTTTAATAATGAAGAGAACTGTGCTGTGATGAAAAATCACTTTCTATTTGAGTACATATAAAGTAAGTAATACTAAAAGTTTTCTCAATATCATAAAACGTTACATGTACATTCTATTTTATATTTGGATTATTTATATTGCTAAGTAGTTACCTAGGAAAAAATTATTAAAAATTTAATACTACAAATATTAGCCTACAATTTATAGAAATTAACAATGAATTAAAAATGAGTAAATATACTTTTGTGCAATAATTTAAATTATATTTTCAAAGAGATAAAAATGAAATAAAGGTGAAAGTAAAATAAAAATAAAGGTAAAGTTTTAAAAAAGATATAAAAAAGTTTTATTTTTATGGAAATTAAATTTTTAATATGGAATTATTCTGTCCTTATATTACTTTGATTTTTATAAAGTTTTTTATGTAATCTAAAAACATGTTAAAGATATAAATATATGAAAATATCTTAAATTACCTTCATATATGCATCTTTTATATATATTGGTCAGAAGTATGTGGGAGATATCATGGATATTGTATCTTTGATTAAAATCCATTTTTCTTAATCTTAAAAACACGATTATAAAAAGTAATAGTTTAACTTTATAAAAAATACAAGTATATATCAATTTCAATATTTGAAAGAACATTTTAGAATTGTTTTTGTATTTTTAATTTCATCAAAATGAAACTTGCACAATGAAAAATGTAAAATTGATCAAAGGTATACCCGGGTACACCAATTTCTTTTAATCTTTTATAACAATTTTATAATTTTAAATTTCGGCAAAATATTTTTATTTCAAAATTATCTATAATAGTCGCCTAAAAAATATAATGATTATTTCGAATAATAGTATTGTAATTCTTATTTTGATGACATTATTATTTTCAGTTAGATTTTTTCCTCTCAACTTATGAATATTATTATTAAATAATAAAAATATTTTTTCATTGAACTACAAAATTTTCTATGTATTGCAAATTATATCTGCTTAATCTTATTTCAATGTTTAATGTTTCAAAAATATTTTTAAAACAAGAATTAATAATTGAATAATAACATATCTGTACGGAATAGGGAGATCCTTCGAATCCTGACTGAGATGATATTTGTCGCAATAAATTCTTTACAGTGTTTTATGATACTCATTAGGACTGTGTTTTAAACTCGACAAATAAAATTAGTGCACTGCTCGCATAAATTGCATAATTCACGCACATTTTATTGTTAGGTTCTAAGATTCACTTTGACTGATATGGGTCTTTTTTTTATTATGTTTGACGAGACAAGAATATTCTGTTTTTTTCTGTGTAATTACGTAAATAAAAAAATGTAAATGTAAATAAGAGAGCATTTAAACCATTGATTGTGCCGATTATCGCGAATTCAATTCATTATGCGAGACGGTATTAAAACTTTATGTAGCGTTTTATAAATTTTCCGTGCATACGTAATATATAATTCCATAAGAAAAGATGAGTCAATATAAAATCGTTCTCCTCGCCGCAACTGGCGACATCAACCTGGTAAAAATGGCAGTATGGGCGGGAAACGAAACATGAACTTCTCGTAGCCGCCAGTTCTTACGTTCGTTCGAATTTCGCAAAAAACGAAGAATGACGCTACTCGAGTCGATTCGAGTGTGTTCGACCGTGAGGAATTTCAATGCAGTTGCTACTGCAACAGAGCCAGTTAATGCTTCGGCAAGTTGCGCGCCACGGCTGACTTATAGCGACCGTTACTACTGCATCGCCCGTCCAAATGTCTTTACTCGACGGATACGTTTCAGTCTAAAATATATATATATATATATACTCAGAATGCTCAAGTTACACCGATAGTTGAATTAATCCTCGCTTTGTTCATCCGTTGTAACTTTGTGCATCGAGTTGAATACGCCGGGCGTATACTCTGGCAAAGTAAGATGCCTCAAAACGCAGCCTCTTAGACGCGATTCTCGTGCGAACGAGCATATGCATTTGGAGATTGCAGATGGATTTGCAGATTCGTGATCTGTAGAATCCGTCGGTTGGCGATCTCTGATACGGTTCATAATTTGTCGCATGTCACGCTGAAAGGAGAGCACTCCGCATCACTCTGAGAGCTCCCTTGGTCGCGATATTTCTAAATCGCCGCTATTTACGACGATCCTAGGACGTAACCGACAGCGTTTAGATAACTTACGCTAGGATAACATTAACACATCTAGATAAAAATAAAATAAATTGTATAAATCTTAAACAAGATAAAAATAATTACATTTTAATTTATTTAAATAAAAGTAAAATTATATATTGTGGCAATGATGTAGCAACAATATATTCATATTTTTATTTATAAATCTTTATTTAATGAAAACAAAAGTTTTTCACAAGTAATTTAATTTGACAAAAATATTCCTCTTTGGATTTAAATCAATACACAAATAAAAATTAAAGTTAAAAAAATAGAGAGAATATATAACTTACACAATATAATGATTGACAAAAATTCTTTGCAAAAGTTTTCGAATTTACAGTTCCGAGGCAATTTTTTATTGTACTACTACTGATCTGTGTAATCTGAACTGTGTTCTGATATACTTGATATTGCAATCAATATTAAAAATCTATAGTTCACGTAATGTATAGATTTTCAATACTGATAGTAAATTTCGGAACGAAAGCCTGTTGTTACCACTTTATTTATTAAAAACAGAAGTTCATAAGTAATTTAATTCGACAAAAATATTCCTCTTTGAATTTGAATCAAAACGCAAATAAAATTTCTCCTGTTAAAATAAATGTTAACATAACTCTTGAAAGTTGAGGCTAAAAACAATACTCGTTTTTCCATTCTCGTTATTGCATTCACATATTATCTTAGATAATTTAAAAAAGAGAATACTTCTTTTATCAGAAATAAAGATACATTGTATATTATCTTCTAATCTAGATAAAGGTAAGAGGAAGTTATTTTTTATCTAAATAATTATCTAGATGATTATACAGGTAAAAGGCAAATATTCATAACCGATCTTTCGCGCTTCTACACAATCTGATATAATATCACGATCCAGTTACCTATTTTTATTATCAAAGTACTGATTAAATCCGTTGTTTAATATTAAAAAATAAAGAAACTTTTAAGCACATATGTATTATTTATATTCATTTTTAACCTCGAATTTTCGTTTATGGAAACAGCAAAATTTTACCCATCGCGACGTCGCTGGTAGATGTCGCGAGAAATTTTCTTCGCTTGCGCGCGAAGAGGAGACGTTCTCTCAAAATTTTCATCGCGCAGTCCTCATGCTATTCTGATCCATCGAAGTGGGCCACGCAAATCGCCACAGCCATAGTTAGCTCGCCTGTGGCCGTTTTGGTGGCTCGTTGTTTTCAATTAGCGTGCTTAAAGCTCTTCAACACAAAGTCACTTAAAGTTTAAATAGCATCTGGGAGCTGCCATACGGTACGGACGAAGTATGTAAATGAGTCTACCGTATGGTAAGAAACTTGGAACGTTTCGATAGTTGTCTAACGTATGTGAATTTGAATCATTTTTTGTCAATTTGTTTATTTATTTATTTCAATTTAAATTCAATATCTGAGAGAGCCTCTTAAAATTAGTTTGTGTAGGAGACGTTGACTGATACTGATTTATCTATAAGAGAAAGTTGCTTAAATGGATCTATATATAATGCAAAACAAAATGCGCTGGAGCTATAGGCTATAACTGTGTTTTGTACATGCAGCAAACACTGCTCAGTTGTCCAAAATATTTGACACAAAAAAAATTATATTAAAATAAAAATATATATACACAAATATATTGATAATGTGTATTTTAACATTCTGTGCACACAATGGAATAAAAAATGTTCAGAGTATTTCCTTTATTTAAATATATAACAAACTTCGGGATAAACAACGGTTTCTATTTTTTCTCTAAAAAAGTTTTTTTTTTTTTTTTAGACTCTCAGCAGGATATTTATATCCATTTCCATCAATGTATTATAGATTAATTTTGATTTCATTTTAACTTTATTTTTTATCTTTTTCTTATTCTTAGAAAAACTAGAAAAAGATAAAGAGTTAATTAAACTGAGATGAAAGTTAATCTGCATTGGTGAAAATGGAGATTAGTGTGTTGACTCAAATTGCGCTGGTCTCTCATCAAAGACGAAAACCGTCATGGATCACGAATTACTTAACCGTGTTTGAAGTGAATAGAGTATTTGCTCCGGTATTTGCGCCGTACATACAAGGATTTGCGCCTCAGGAGACAGAAAAAATAGAAGGAGTGAAAGAGAGTAATTTACAGACAATCATTCTATTATGTGCCTTTATGTCATTAATTTTGTGTCGTAATTTCAGTTTCTTATCATTAATATTAATGAAATATTGGTGAATCAATTTGTCAACGTAGTAAGTAGCACAATCGTGTAACGTAAAAAATGTAGAGAGTATAAAAGACTTAACGGTTATTAGTGTCGTGTAGAAGGATAGTAAAGGTTAAAGTACAGTAAAATAGAAGCATTTAGTTCTTGTATTCTATAATCAATTTGATGTCTTGTACATCTCATCTCTTTAGAATATATGGCACTTTTAGCGTATGAGATTCTTAACAGCACAAGATATCGTATGAATATTCTAGAATATTGTAGATATCGTACGAGCATTCGTACAATATCGTGATATCGTGCGTATATTTGTAAAATATCACAATATTCGTTTGATATCATGTGCTGTTAGGGATAGAACGCTACATGTACACAGTGTGGCACATCATGTACTACATTAAAAATATAGAATATTTCATACAAATACTCTCTATTAAATGCTCTATTTAATAATAAGATCATCAGGCGTAAAGAAAAATTTTCGTGCGCTTGTACGATGCACCATGGCGATCCATTAGGTGAAGGAAGCCATCTCGATGAACAAATTCGTGCAAACACATGACCGTTGCATTTGATTTTTTCGCTAATAAAGCACTTTTATAAGATATTCTATATTTTTAATATCAAACGTAATATCGTATCGTGTACCAATACGTGTTGCATATCGACGCGAATAATTACAATACCACGTGTTTTTCCGATTTAAACGCATTTTTTCTATGTGTTTCCGTTATGTAACGTAATTTTAAATAAACACTTTTGTATCTCTCGCCTCAAAACTTACAAGAAGTGGAGTTCGTTTTATTTTCCCCAAACATAGTAAAAACAGATCTTTCGGTAACAATCTTCTTTCTGTGATACTTGACATCTTTGCTATTAAATATACACAATTTCTTATTTTAATAATAAAATGTATTATTTAAAACATGTAAACGCAACATATTTTTAATTTATAACCATTCATATTTTATATATTAAAAAAACATTTTAGGTTACTAAAGAACTCAACTTTCTGCGCAACTGACACTCAAACATTTTATTACAATTTGTAATGCAATTTTTAACATAGGAATGTATTTTTCTTTAAATCAAATTTTTTGTTTCAAAACTATGTAATTATTTTTATGAAAACATTATCTGATCTTGTTGGCTATAATTAATTGTTAATGATTATTACAATATTTATACAAACTTTTTTTTAATTAAGCAACTACAAATATTTTTTACAGATGTTAAAATATATAAGCATCATTGAAGGATCGTTTTATATTTGTAAAAGTAATGGAAATTAACTCAAACACGGTTGATCTAGAAGGGGAGGGGGATACATTATTTCTTAATTCAACAATGTTATAGTTAACTCACCTTGACCTTGGAATTATTTGACAAATAAGGAACGTTATATTCGAAAAATATTCGTTTCTTATTCATTTCTTATTTCAGTTATTAGTTTTCAATTATTCACAGCGTTATTATTAAAATATTAGTTATAATGTATTTAGCAACTGATACAGAATTTACTTTTACGATAAATCTCTCAATTTTCTCTAAAAAATTCATAGCTGAAAAGTTAATCATCTAAACCTAGTCTCTCCTAAGAGCAGTCCTAAAAATAATATTATATGTGTTGTCTGCATGCTACTAAAAGAACCGTCTATCCGACTCCATTCTCCAACCCTACTGATGTGCACTAAGATAAGCTAAAAACTTTGAGAATTTTATACTGCAAGCCGCAGTAAAGCGTGCATGCAACCAACCCAATTTTTTTTTCAAGAATCGCATCGACTGGAAACTCCGGAGGAATTTTGCGAGTGAACGTAGATTATACTGCAGTGACTCAAACCCACACACCATTACTTCGTCCTACGGATAGCAAGATACTTTGCAATTAGTTTGACAGTTTGACAAAGTACACATTTTGTGTCGCGAGGGCTCGTAAACCTGCTGCAATACATTGTGATAAGAATAGATGAGTATTATTAGAGGAGCCCAAGCACGTGACGACGAATGTGATCTGAGTTATTAATATCTATCTACCAGATCCGCTTAATCGCTACTCGTGAAGATAAACACAGTCCGGAGCCACGTTTTAATGAATAATAAATATGTATCGATTGGCGTCAACGGATTTAATTGTGAATCGCTGCTGCGGACACAATATAATTACTTTTATACTAGTCGTCAACGTCGTTCAATTATCTTTTAACTCCTTGAGAGCTTCGAGTGGATGTCTTACAAACAGATATTTGTCATTATCTTTATAAAATTATCCAAATAATTTTCTAGATAAAGAAATAACTTAATTTTATCGTCATCTAGATTATTAGAACGTATATATTAGGTATTTTCTTTTGTCCTACAATTAGATATGAAAACTGTTATATCTTTTTTCAATTTGTCTAAATTAATGTACATAACACAACGAGTATGAAATATCTTTAGCGTCCATTTTCAAATTAAGGTAAATGTATGAAATTACGTCACTGACCCGAATGACGCCACCGTAATTTGTTTTGTGCTCATAATAAAACACAGTTGATTAAAAGTGTCTAAACATTATCGAAAAGCAATCGTCAAATAGCTTCGTCAAAGTAAGTAAACGCATATAATATGATTTTTTGTGAAAAGCGTTCCCAAAAATCAATGTCGAGAATATGTCACTTTTAACTGTTTACGGCCAAATTTATAAATTATTATTACGACAATGTAACCTGTAAAATAATAAAATCAAATAATTTTAAATTGTAATATAAAACGTTTTAGTTTTGCATGACTAATATGCTTCAAAAATGATAAAATAGTAAAGTATTATATAATTGCCTATTATGGTTTTTGTAAAATGTAATAAGGGCGGCCTACACACAGTTAGGGTGGAGACATTTGGTATATATTAATGACGTAAATCAGAACAACCTAGAATTTCAATGACGTAATTCAGAACATTTGCAGTTCACACTTAATTCTTTCGTACATAAAAATATTTTTGCTTATTTTTAACTTTTATATACGTTTTCGTTAATTTACAATTTTTACAATATTTAGATAAAATGTGTAGTCTTACCTAACACAACTTTTTTTAAATAACTTTTCAAAAATTAGTTCTTGCTTTAAGTGGCGCAATCTCATACATTTACCTTATCCAGTTATCCTAACAAGAGAATTCTTGAAGTGATAGAAACACATTGCACAGATTAGAAATAATAACGCAATGTATGTATGTAGAAATTACTATAAAACTATAGCCTATTTATCGATTCTTATATTTAACCTTAGTTTCACACATTGTATGATGTACCCAATGCGACTTTTCACATTGCTATAACTTTTTTATAATATAATTTGAAGACTAGAATTGAGGTTCAAGAAAAAAAATTTTAACTTTACATAGATACGATAAGTCTGTAGACACATGTTTTTTTCATTGTTCTCAATATGAGAAACGTATGAAAGTTTAAAAAGGGTACCCGGTATTCTTGTGTGGGTAACTTGTATGTTTTCGGCGTTCGGGATACCTTCTTATTTTTTATTAAATATACGTTTACTAAGTTCCAAATAATATAAAAATAAGTACATTAACTTGTAAAATTATAAAAATGTTATTTTAACATATTGTACGTATTATTATGTGCATTATAAATATTCTTTCGCCTTTTGCGTGCTAACGCGTGCAAATACTATGAAATTTCTGAGTCTCTTCTCGAGATTCGTGTTTACTAATTATTTATACAATAATATTTATTTATTACAACTTTTTATCTATCATTTTATATTTTTGAAATAATAAAATTTTATTCATTAGTGATGTAAAATCATGATTTACCGATTTTTCAAAAATGTCAATTTTTGATACTTCAAATAATTAAACTTTTTAGACCGATTCATATCAAACTATTTTTTTGATAGTCCAAAGAGTCAACAAGAAACTCCACTGTTTTTTTTTACTTTAAATTAAAATTTAAAAATTTGTGATATTTTATTCAAAGTATTAATTTTTGTAAATTTTTGCAACACAATTTTTTCAAAAAATAGTAATTACTTGAGAATAAACTATTTTTAATTCGAATCATTTATCATCTTCATTAGATTTTAAAGTATCGATTTCATATGTTATGAGCTAAAAATATAGGCTTTCAGAGACATTGCGTATTAAAATTACATGCTTCTACAAACTCATAGAAGGAAGATAACCAAAAATATATGTGGGAAACTAGGTCTAAAACCGTATTTTAAAATCTCATTAAACAGAGTAAATGTTAGCATTTTAAGATATTACTTGTCTTAAAACAAAATTCGATTATAAATTCCGGCCTATAAATAGTTCGAGAACTTTTATATGGAACTTGTTAGAGTCATTATAACGCGAGTTATAAATATTTTTTAGGTTAAATTATTTGAAAAATTTGTGTGTTTAAGAAATAAAGATTTATAAAGATATAAATATATTTTTAAAGTAAATATAAGTATATATTGTTTTACGTCTATTGTTTTGCTAATTAATTATTAAATTGTTCTATTCAACAATATTATCTTAAAACTATCTAAATAAAGATTTTATATAAAAATATAGATGTATATAATTTTATTATTTATTTAGTTAGATAAATTAAAAATTATTTGGGACACGTTTACATACATAATTAATCTCATCTTTATCTAGATAATTTTAAGTTATCTAAGTTCAATACTGCTAACAAAGGTGCAATTTTTGTCTCAGGATAACAATTTCTGATATTGTTCTCTCTTTCAACAACGATTTTATTACGTTGATATTTTGAGCTCGTCGCGAAATTCGCAGACTGCACAATCAAATCGACACCATCTCTCGGTCGAAGGAATACAGATTGTACTCGCGCGAGCTATCGAAGACAATCCTTCGGGGAATCTCCGTGTTTAAAAGAGTAAAGAGTAGTTGTCCAGGGAAATGCGGGAAATCCGTTGGCTTCGTTCTGTTTCTGTGCACGTCCCACATATTAAGATTCCACGTAAAATATCTGCTACGAACGGACATAATCCTCCGTATAACATAAATAATCGATATATCGACTGCTCAATAAATCTTAAGTGTCTCACAAGGAACGTGTGGCAACCTGCATATTCAAAAAGTTCTGAAACTTTGTGTATAAATAGAGAAGTTCTTCCGTAACACAAAAATATTTTTTTGTTTTTGCCTGTTTTTAGTTTTAAAAAACTTTTTGAAAAAAATCGGTTTTTTTCTTTCCAAGTGAATATCGTCGAAACTATAAGACATAGAAAAAGATATTCTGAGTGAAAGTTGAATAGCTTGAAGAGTACTTTATAACAATAAATAATTAATAACAATTAATTAAAAATTTTTTTTTAAATTGTTATAAAGTACTTTTCGAGCCATTCAACTTTCATTCAAAACATTTTTTTCTATCTTTTATAGTTTCGACGATATTCGCTTGGACAGAAAATAACTCGATTTTTTTCAAAAGAGTGTTTCACTCCCTAAAACTAAAAACGAGCACGAACAAAAAATATTTTTGTGTTACGAAAGAACTCTATTTGTACACAAAGTTTCAGAATTTGTTGAATATGGGAGTTGCCAAACGTTCCTTGTCAGCGATCCGATAGAATCCCGGGGAACCCTCGCGTTTCTAACTAGTCATATCGCCGCGCCGATGAAATGATTGATAAAAAAAAAGAAAAAGGGAAACAGAACTCCGCTTGGGCTCTTACGTCCGCGAGAAACGAGACAGACGAGATATAGGCGTCATATTACGACTCCCCGCAGAAATCGCTGACACGCGTAACGGGTGACGTTGGGCGTGCGGATGTCTTCGGGGATCGGATTGCATGACGGGAAAATTTGAACGACAGTTGCCAGTTGGAGGGCGAGACACTCCTCCCTCTCTTTCAAGCCTACACCTTTAACCCAACGCCGCTAGTTATTAATTTCGCGAGCCGATCGACGTGCCAGAGCTGCCGGATGCGGAACAGCCGGGCCTTTAGTCAGCGTTTCGAGAGACTCGTGCAATTAATCACGCGCCTGACCGCACTCAAGCTCCCGCCCGCAGATATTATCCTTCGCTAACCGTCGCGTCTCGCTCCCGCTGCAGCAGCAGCCGTTCCGACACGTCTTCCGTCGCAGATATGGCACTTCATTACGCCGCGTGACGTGTCCGATCGGTCCCTGCAACCAATCACGGGGGAATATCTGATTCGAGCGGATCCCGCGAATTCGATGGCCAACGTAAAGCGCGCAATACCGAAATCGTAAATCTCTCGAACGCGTCCAGAAGCATCCGCCGATCTGTAGATTTATGGACTGATTTAGCGCGCATTCTCCGGTACAAAGGCATCTGTCTTCCTCGCCGCTGGCCCGCGCGCGACAATTCACGAAGTTAATATCGTTACGGTCGACGTCGGAAATAAAAAGCGAGCTGAGCGCGCCGGTGAAGGAAATAAGAAGAACACGCCGCGGAGTAAAATTCTCGAGTCACCGGCAGCGGGACGTACGGAAAGTCTTATTTGCGCGTCGTAGTTTCGCCGTAGAGTTGCGCGAATTTTCGCGACGTGACGTAAATAGAGAAACGCCAGCGGGGTGAGATAAATTCCTCGTAATTGCGTCGAATAACTCGGGGGTGGCCGCGTCGGGCGTGTGCCGCGACAGTCAATCCCGACATCAAGTCTGTCCCGCGCGATAATGACGCGGCCACAAAGACTCTTAACTTCGACGGCAATTCGTTGATCGTCGTTCACTCGCGTTTCACGCCGCAGGCTATCCCCGCGGTAGTTTAAGACGGCTTTATAACGAGATCTGCTTGACGCGAACCAACATCCAACACTTCAGCGATCGCTCGATTACGGTACTATGAAATTTGAGCGTTTCTTCGCAGTACAAGGGATATGATGTAGAGGGATGAGAAAAATATCGGCTTGCAGAAGATCTAAACTTCCAAAGCAACATTTTCGATGGGTTTCGTAGCTTTTTCATACATAGGATAAATTGAGGGGAGATGCCGCGCTTAAGCCTTTTTTGGAATAACTTTATCATGTTATGGAATCGAGCTACGAATAATTAATGTAACATTCTTGAGACCTTTATTTATTCTAAGGTATTTACTAAAAATTTTATAAAAAAGTTTCCTGATAATTTCCGAATTTGCCAGATATTTTATTCAGAATTCTAGGTAAAATTAGAAAATTTTTAAATGCAACTCTGAAATAAATTTATTTTATTACCTACATCTCTTAATATTCCTTCATCACACAATTACAAAGAAGTCATTTAAGTTTTGGTTATTAAATATGAAATAGTATTATAAAGAAATAATATGATCTAAATAGTACATAACGATCTACCCACAATACATTAATATAAATAATTAAAAATGCAAAATTTGAAAGAAGATTAAACATATAACACTAATTTAGAACAATATCTGTAATAATTATACAAATAAACTAATTAAAGTTTTAATATTCTTATAGATTTTTGGAAAAAATAATTAGTTAATAAATAAGTTAATAAAAATAACACTCAAATTAAACCAAATATGTATAATATAATGCAAATTCAAAGCAAACATGTTATTTGTTTGTATATCTAAATGTATTTTATTAAAGTTACAACGTAAACGTTCCTATAACTTGGATCAACTTTAGTACAAAGCAATATGTAATAAATTCTAATGATTATTACAACGTTAGTTTCCCGCAGAATTAGTAAAAATCATTTTTTTTTATAGATGTAACTATTACACGATCAGTCTAGTAAATATAAAAAGATGTAATTTTATATAAATTATGTAATTCCACAAAAAAATATGTAAATTTTTTTTTATTGAGTAAATATATTTTATTTTATATGGAAAATTACGTATACAATAGGATATAATTAAATATTATGTATAATTATCTAAATTTTTGTAACACAACAATATTCCATATATCGCTGTGAAATTTCACTGTGCATGCATGCAAACTTTGCCCACCTAGTATCACTCTGCACACACAGTAAGTAGTCATTCTATTGTTTACAACACGTATAATGGAGAGACAATATTTGAATGTATAATATGTAGTACAAAACAAAACGTATTGTTACCTTTTATCATTTCTATAACTTTCTATACATGTTGTACATTTACTTCTGTAATTTGCTTAATTACAAATTACAAAATTAATCTTACTCTAGTATATTGCAAATTTACAAATGTGTAGAAATTTACGACTATTTATTATCTTTTATACCTCTAATATTATAGTAGGTAATTTTTAGAAAATTTTTTACAGTGTAAAATGCCTTCTTATGACAGAAGATGTCATAAGTATTTAAATAGTATGACGTAATAAAAAACTGCATATATTTTACTTATTTACAAGCAATAAACTTTAAATTATTGTAACGTCCGAAGGAGAGCTCGCGCACATGCACTCGCGGAACTTTATTAGCACTCGCACACTCTCACTCGCGGCTCTTGCGCTCGTCAAAAAAAGGAGTAGACTTTATAAAAAAGTAACAATTTTATTCAAGTAACACGTAATACGAACAGAACAACAGTTGACAACGAACGATCGTTAATAAAATGTCGATTTTCTCCAAGTCAGCTGTTCGCAATCCCGACCGTTTATACCAGATGTAACATTATAAACATAAAAACGTAGAAATGAGTGATAAAATATATGGGTAATTTAAAAATTATGTATACTTTAATATTTTTAGATCTAAACATTTTACAAATTTAAAATGTTTAGAATTACAATATATAAAACAAACCAAAATTTTAATTTAAAAAACCATTTTAATTTAAATGTATCAAACTCGAAAAATTATGCTTCGTTAGCATCTTATCTTCAAGTATTAGGAAAAAATGTCACTGCAACTAAATTGTATACGTATAATGATTTCACAAAATGTAATCTTATATCAGCCATGCCACAACTCATTTTTTTGTATCTTTCTAAATATTGACCATTATTATCGAAATTCCTCTTTATAGTTACAGCTTCTTAACAATTTATTGCACATTTATGCAATAATTAGAATAGTTAATGATTTATGAAGAAATTATAATCAAGGTGACCTCTCCCACAACTGATGATATTTTCCCGACTTACCTCTTTTTATCTGTTCATTCACGTAGAAAAAAATCCCCTGATATTTCGTATTGTCGTGGTAAATTTATGTACGAGCAACGACAAGACTTAAAAATGCTTTTATTTACTAAGAATGGGTTTGCTAAGTCTAAAAATTGTCCTGCTACAGTTGGCACGCGGATTCTTCCGTCATCAGTAAATCACGAATCGTGATAAAAAAACGTAATTGTAAAAAATAGATTTTTAGTAGCAACTTCCTATTACTGAGACGAACGTTTTCAAATTTATTTTGTAATATTTTCGAATCAAAAGTTTTCCTGTAACATATCGAGAATAACTGGTTATTTGCTAGTAAATTCCCATTGAATATACACGCAAGAACAAACAGTATTGATACGACAGCAAAGTTTTTATTTTTTATTGTTATCGTCTTTTTTACAAAAATGCGAGAGGTCGTCAAATAAAATAAAATCTTATTATTCTCTACATTCGTTTCAAGAACTATGATTGTCAAGGCGATACGAAAACGAAATACGGGTTACAACGTAAATAAAACAGGAGTAAAAAAGCAATCGAAGAAATTGGAATATCTGCGGCTGGCGTTGGATCAATGGTGTTCCCGGCTTTACATTTCCGGCTTTTATATTACGTCACGTTAACTTCCGCACAATGCCTAATCTAGAAAGAGTATCAGCGTCCGGAAGAAAGAACGATCTATCGGCGGCGAGTAGGTAGTAGTACCTGACTATATCGACACTGACACCGAAAGAACTGACGGACTAATGGGCATGAAGGTGCGACGAGAAAAGTCACAAACGGCAAGGAAACGAGAGAGAAAAAGTTTCTTGAAAATCTCCATTATCGCGTGCAAAGTGCGCCGCGGGAGAAAGAAATTAATCACTGCCGAATGTCGACCTCGTTTCGACGCTAGGAATATTATTCACGAAATGCTTCGCGTAGAGACTGCCGTGGAGACACATTACTTTCGAATACTCTCCATTCCTTGGAAAAAATATATAAGCTTTATCTAAACTAAATGAAGTTAAGCTTGATGAAATTAATCTTGAAATAATGATCTCTCATGCTAGCGTGTATTTACATAATTTGTAATTTCAAAACATACTTTCAAAAATAGAATGAAAATTTATAATTTTCAGTACGAAGCGCGCACGGAAAAAAATAATTTTATGTTTAATCATCAAAATAATTATGCATAATGAGAAAAAGATATATTGAAAAAAAAGGAATTTTCCTTAATTTTAGTAAACTTTGACCTTTTTTGACAAATTATGATTTTAAATATTAAAATAAAGGAATGTTTATTTACAAAACTTAGAATTGTTATTTTTTTAAAAATAATAGAAGTTGCATAATAAGACAGCATATGTAAGTTGATTCAATATTACACACATACACATACATATATATATATATATATATATATATTGTCTAGAAAAAACATACTAATGACTGTAGGATTTTAACTCGAGATTTTTGAACTTCTGCAAAAGTGTTACACCATTTCTTCGATTAATAAAAAGGTGTGCTATATTGATCAATTTATTATCTATTTATTATGTAAACAGCTACTATTACTACAAATAACAAATTTTTTTTGTCGAATATATTAACTCTATTGAATTATACATTTTCTCAAATGTAATAATTTGTTTGAAAAAATATTTATTTTATATAAATAAATTATTTATTATTTTCGTAACTTTAAAAATGTGAATTTAAACAAATATTTGTTAAAACGTTATTTTTAAAATTAAAATCTCCAGGTTTAATATTTAAAAAATTTATTTCTAAATTTTAATAAGTATTATACTGTAATGTATTTAAATCTGAATTTCAAATAAATGTTTTAACAAAAGTCACTTTTTAATTTTAATGCTTTGGTTTACTATGATTAAGAGAAGAAAGTTTATAGATTATTTTAAGCACATATACATTATTTAAGTAAATCTAATTTTAATAAATATAGTTATAAAAATAAAAAAAAAATTCTTTTTTTAGTGTAGGACATTCAAGTATTATAATATTGCTGCAAAATGTTTTGATATTTTAACAACTAACTTAAACTTTTAATATAATTATTTTATAATTCAAAAAAATTATTTTCAAATTTATATTTCAGTAAAATCTTTCCGTGAAAATATAAAGACTATTAAGATTCTGAATTGCAATCTTTTATATTGTATATTTTTATTGGCCACATTTGTTATTTTCGCATTGATCACCATTTATTAGACGAAATTGACATAGCACTTTGTTTTTGGGCCATATTTCTTAAACAAAAGCTAAAAAACTTTATAAACCTAAATACAAACTAGAAACTATCTTCTATCAGATGGCGTAGCAGTTTTTATAATATTCTTTTATATTTGGTAATAAATAATTTTTTTACATTATAATCTAAAGAGAGTCTCTAAAAAATGGGTTTTTAAAACTGACACAGTAGACAATAATGTCAGAATTCAACTCCCGTAAGGAAGAAGTTAAATATAAAATAAATTGATAAATTAAATGAGTAATAACATAAATTTAAGTATTAAACAAAAAAGTGTAGGAACAAAAGCTAGAATTAAACTCTCCCATTTTGTCCGTTTTGTGATACCTTATTAATGTATACGTGGATCAATTGCTATTTTTCCTACCTTAAGGTAGGAAAATGTGAAGAAAATGTGAACAAATTCATGAATCATCTACCAGCATTATAATCGAAAATTTAGTAGTTATCGTCTATTCTCACAGACAGGTATATCGGCTTACGCTGCACAGCAGTTTTATGTTCCAAACCGCACTACGAAGAAAATATGAAAGAGAAAAATGTAAACAAAACAAAAGTTTTAGAAAGCTACAAACGTGCAAAATGATTCAATATTATCAATAATATACTCATTATTGTTTAAATTATGCAAATTGCAAAAGAATCGTGCAAATTTTATTCCCGCTTTTAAAAAATTCGCTTTTATCAGATTTTGTATAAGGTAAATTAGGGTATTTTGGCCATACGGAAAAGATGGCCACAGTCTGTAATTTCTCCAATAATTGCTAAATAGTTACATTTTTATAGTCATTTTGAAAGATAATATTTAAGACAATATTTACAGTAATTTATATGCGTTGTAACGTGCAAATTTTCTGCCTCGCCACTGCATCCCTTTGCCTACGCGAAGCGCAAGTATGCGCCTAAAACCGGGCCAGGCACTCTTCGAGAGCGGAAATTTCCGGCGAAACTGTCTTAACGTTCATGATTTTTATTTTCATCGCGGCTTTAAATTTCATGTAAAATCGGGCACCTCTCGACGAGCACCGCCGAGGAGCAACTATGAGAATGCCGATAGCAGCATTGGGAGGTGCGGACGGCGCACGCGGGATGTCGGAGCCTGATCATCTGGATCTCCCCGAGGAGCAAACGCCTCGGTTCGACAGCCCGTTTGAAATTGAGATGAAACCGCACGCGCGCATTCACGCATCGGGCGGGGAACGCCGCGCCGCCGCGGCTTATAACATTATGCGGCGCTGGAATTTGAAATTTTCGGGCGCGTGCGGGGAAGACGCAAAAACGCTTTTACTGCGAATTAATACTGGTCGACGATGTGGATCGACGTATTGAGATGTCTGCCATTCTTTTTGTCGGGTATCGCGCTTCATTGAATTCGCGCTAAACGTTCGAGGCTAACGACATGGGCATCTTTTAAAACGGCGCGTGACGTGCGCGATTCGGGGATTTCGACTTTCAGTTCGCTTTGCGGGACGAGATAATGCGGCGTACGCAGAGAGAGAGCGCGAAACGGTCGTGGATTATTTAACGCGTTTGAACTCTTCGACGGCCTCTCCTCTCCGTGGAGTGAGGAGGAGAAAATCGGATACGCGCATCATCACATATCATCGCGATTGCAGACGATGGTGCCGCGCGATTCGATAGCTCTAACGGCTTAGAGTCGTTAGAGTTATTGACGGCGCGTGCGGAAAGCTGTTGTCGGGCAGCTTTAAGTTATCGGACGCCTCCACCCCCGGAGCGCTCGTTATTCCCCGATTTAGCATATCGGCCTTCGAAGGAAGGAGAGAGGGCGACGCGGGAAAATAAATGATACACTCGCCGCGTTAGAGACTTCGGGTTCGGGCGAAGGTTTTTGAATCCGGCCATAGATTTAGTCACTGACGAGAGATTATTAAAGATCGCTAACCTTACGGGAGTTTGTGTGACTGTTAAATTTTTTAATGATAAACTGACAATACAGTACTAATTTTATAATTTATTGTTATCCTAAAGTTTCATAGATATCCTTATGTATTTGTAACCCAAAAATTCTCGATTTTTATAAAAAATTGCAGTTTTGGTGTTAACATTCAAGTTTGATTATCGATAGAGATAATAACTGATCAAAAAGAATTACAATTTTAAAGCAATATACAATGATGTTAAATATAAGTATGCATACTTGCTTATGAAGTATTTGTATAATAAAAAAATCAAGATTTTAATAACGTATTACTCAAATATTTGAATTAACAATCATATAGTCGATAACGTCATCACTCTTCAATTACCGCCGGGCCCCTGGGGCCCCAGTGACGGCCCCGAAAATTTATCCAGGGTTGACGGTCTTTAATAATCTCTCGTCGGTAATTTAGTGAAATCATTGGGTTATCGGTTTCGTCCGGCCCAAAACCGCCGCGTGACGACTGCGACCAGTCAGACGCGGGTAAGGGCGGAAGTAGAAGTGCCCATCGAGCTGGAAAATTGCACGCATACTTTGAGTGCGTAAACGTTAGCGTTACCCTGTATATTAGATGTGGACTTCTCAATGGCCTTTGGTGTTGATTAATTTCGCGTAAAATACGTGGGAATTTGCGGACAATATCACGCGACAATACTCGCTAGAAACCGAAACGACGAGTTCGCTGTCGGCAGCGGTTGCGCGAGGGTACTCTTCGCGTAGAGACCAACCGGAGGAGATCCCCGTCGATCGAGGGGGAAAATCGTGAGATTTGACGCCTGAAGAAGCGACCGAAGTCGAGGTAGATCCGCCGAAAGAGGGGGAGGGGCACCGACTGCAAGTAAAAGGTCGATATCGCGTAGCGGTTTGAATGAGTTGTCGGACGGTGAAAGCGTGCGATTGTCGGAATTTTAGCGGTAGAAATTTCGGGTGATCTTGGCGAAACTTACAAACTTGTTAGTGCAACCGCGTTAACCGACCACCGCATGGATGTCAGGGGACACACGCTCGTTAAACAGCGATACTATCCAGTGTCGCCGAAAATACAAGAAGCCATTTACGCGGAGGTCGAGAAAATGTTAGATGCCTTCAAATGGTGAATGGTCCACGCCGATCATTATGATAAAGAAATCGAACGGAACGTATCGTTTCTGCTTTGATTTTAAAAAATTAAACGACGTTTCGAAAAAGGATGCGAATTCTCTACCGTACAGTCATGAGTTAAAAGGTTGCAACACATTTTCTTTGATGGTTTTTGGAATGTAGATTTGCTCATCAAACGGCGAACATAATTGGTTCTTACCTGTGGATCCAACCAATTACGTTCGCCGATCGATGAGCAAGTCTACATTCCGAAAACTGTCAAAGAAAATATGTTGCAACCTTTTAACTCATAACTATACATGAACGCGATTTTAGACAAGTTGAGATCGGTTGGATACATCTCTACAATTGACTTAATTCTAGAAAGGATATAGGGGATCAGCGGGACCCCATGTCATTAATGACATGTCGACGGTATTAGTATAGTTGACATCAAGGGTCAATTATAATATTACTAAAATGACAATTAAATTGTCATTAAGGGTCCGATGTTTATGAGTCTAGAGTTTAAGCGTGTGGGATTCATATATCATTAATGACGTGGGTTCCCGCTGAACCCCTATCCTTTCTAGGGTTAAGTCAGGCATATTTCCAAATTCCGCTTGAGAAGCATAGTAAAGAGTATACGGCCTTCGTCGTGCCGGGGAAAGGCCTCTTTCACAAAGTTGTCGTGACGTGAACTTTTGACGAACATCTCGCATGGCTCAGAAAGGTATTCAAGCGAATTAGGGAAACAGGGCTCACAATTAACCCAGAGAAAAGTAAATTTTGTCGGTCTCAGGTCAAATACTTCAGTTTTCTCGTACAAAAGGAGGGATTGACGGATGATCCGGAGAAAACCACGGCTATTATTAATTATCCTCCCTCGTAATATTAAGCAGTTACGTCGTTTTATCGAAATAGCTTCTTGATATAGGCGTTTTATACCGCAGTGGGCGTCGCGCTTAGAACCGTTAATGAGTCTTTTGGGAAAAGGATCGCTCTTGGTTATAGGGGGATGCTCAACAACAAGCTTTTGAGACAATAAAATTTGCATCACTACCCTGCCTACGTTGTCGTGTCCGGATTTTAATTTAACCGTTTCTGTTACAAACCGACGCGAGTTTGGTAGGTTTAAGCGCGATTTTAGCGCAGACAAATGAAGATACGGAACACGTGATTACGGAACACGTGATAACTTTCGCGAGCCACGCGTTCCGTCGGATACGAAATAGAAGTAAGGGAGAAAGGGATAAGATGACGACCTTAAGATTTGTTGATTTTTGCTAATTTCTGTGATAATGTAAAAATAACAATTTATTTTTTTTTAGATTTACTGAAATCCTGTTTATCATCAGTAAAAATTAGAAATTGTTAAATAAACTAGAAATTTTTAAAATTTAAATTATTTTAGGACACGTCAATTTCATCATCTTGCCCCCATATGCAGGTAAGATGACTTTTAATACCAAATAAAGTAAAAAACAGTCAAAGTTAAAAATGTACTCTTATAAATAAAAAAGATTTATTATAATATTATACTATTTTGATATTACAGTGTAGTTAAAGAAAAATGTAAATAAAACAAAAAATATTTATGTAATTTGCAAAAATAAAATTTATTAAAATTGTGATATACATTTCGATACATATTGCGATTAAAATTGCGTTGTATATAGTCAAAACGCCTAAGACCAAAAAAACTAATGCACAAATGCATTACTTTGCCTATGCACAACTTTCGTCATCTTACTTACAGTCGCCGTATTTATTTGTTTATGGAATATAAAATATAGCAATACAAACATTGAAAAATATAAATGCATTATTTTATACGTTTTTAGCTATATAATATTGTGATTTTATAGAGAAAATGATAATATTTGTTATAATTATGTTATACCTTATAAACAAACATTAAAAAGTTACGGATAAGTGCTTCCAAAACACATTTCTTATTATTATACAGAGTGTCACAAAATATTCGTTCATGTGAGTTGGGTTGACAGTGTAGTGTGAGTCAATGTAGGGTTGTAATTTCTTTAATTATCTAAGCAGGTCATGTTTTTACCAGTATTAATACAGTACATTGCAACGGTTAGTTTGTGGGAAATATGAGGATGCCGCTTTACACTGAGAAAAAAGTTACAAAAAATTTATTTGTAGGGAATAAATTTATTTTATTGAAATAAATTTCTTATTTGGATACGGCGAAATAAAATTTTATTTCTACAAAATAAATCATTAATTTAATTTTTGAAATAAGCTTTATTTATTGCAAATAATTCTTTATTTCTTCGCCATGAGTATTTAATTGTCATTATTAAATTGTATTTAATTTTTGTAAATGGACTTATTTGTAACAAATAAATTATATTTAGTTTAATAATAGCATTTATTTCATTTCTATTTTATTTTATTTGAATTGAAAATGTATTTATTTGCCTCAAGTAAATTTACTTTTCCAGCAAGAATTAAACGAAAATTTTTTTACAATTATTAAGAAAAATGAGATATACTTTACAGAAATATATATTTTGTTATCACAATCAATTTTTTTATTACAAATAAATATCAAGGGAAATGTCACAAATAACCATTTGTTCCTAAGAATTTCGATTTTTTTTTCTTAGTGTAGAAGGTCTCTGCCCCAGTATTGGCGACTTTTCTCTATCAATCATGTCCCCTACGAAATTAACGTGAAGCAGAAATTAATGGAAATGCAAGCGGAACTTGATCTCTTTAGCCTGACTGAATAATGCATCGTTCTCGAAGATTCGAATGACAAAATCTGTCGGTGCTTTCACAATTGAGACAGCAAATTAATTCTAGATACGAAAATTACGAGTATTCAAGTACCACGCGTGTGCGAGGAGCACAGAGAATTCCGCGCGGGCGATAAGCTTCGCGTATCACATTCCACGGAAATCCGAGAATCCGCAGCATCATTGGCATTGTATCACGTGTACTTTTTTTTCTCTCGCATCGCGCTTTCTTTTCTTCTTGATTCTTTTTACGATCGTTTTTTTACTTTTGATACAGCGCGACGGAAGAATGCATGATAAGAAGAACGGAAGTACAAGATTTTGCATGAGAACACACGTATATTTTCTCTTCATCCCTTTGAAGCTGCTCCAGCTTTCTTTACTTTTTCCCCCTCTTATTTTGGCTCGATGGCAAAATTGCTTAATTGATTCAAGGATATTTAATTACTCAGCCTCTTCCGGCGAGATAAAGTGAAACTGGGAAATTAATCCCCTGAAATACGCGAATGAACGCTTAATGAAGTTAATTCTAAAATAATGACCTCCTATGTCGGCATATTTAATTTGCGTCTCCAAGCTGTATTTTCAAAAATAAAGTAAAGATTTATAGTAAGATAAATGCGTCTCGTGAACTCGTGCATGTAAGTATTATTTATTACTGGGAGAAATATCCGTCGTGCCGATTCGCAAGTGTCTCGCTCACATTCGTCTTCGATTAATTAATGCTGCAGCGCAGATTGGCGGCTGCACTTGCTAACTCTTTCTAATTGAAACACGCCGGAAACTTTCATGACGCATCAATGCAGTGCCTTGCAACATTTATTTCGCGGCGCGATAAGCCACCTGCAACATCGCATCCTACAATAAGCTGCGAATTTCATCGCGAAAAGTAGGACAATTAGGAAGTAACTTCGGCAATCTCGACGTAGCAGTTCGACGTAGAGGATGTTGCACCTGCTCTCTTCGCGCGGGAAATGCTTTCCGACTCGAGAAGTAAGAGAGAATATGAAGGAAACGCGAGGGAAAAAAAAATAGAAGATACCTTTCACCGAAACTTTCCAGATTCGCGAGATCCAAGGAGTTTTCAGATCTTCTCCAGAATTCAGGACATACGAGGAGGAGGGTGAGGTAGATCTAAGTGGAGAGACCAAAACGTCGCATTGTAGTTTCTCTCTCGTTCCCGACTTTTCTGCCAATTCCACAGTCTGTATTTTGTACGTATACGAAATTTTGAGAGCCGTTGCGGTCGACTTTAGATAGTGACATAGACCGAACCGGAACAGAGAAGGACGGAGGAAATTCTCTCCAGTCTCCCTTTCTCCCTTTCTTAGCGAGGAGTCATGCTCGGAATCGAAAGGAATTTTAGCTTCTCGCGAACGTACTTGTCACGCTTTCGAGTGCCAGCAAAGCCAAACATCGTAAATATATGCAGGATGGGTCACGGTGGCGTCACCTCTATCCGGATCCAAATGGAAAAGGCCGTCGTCATAAAACGCGTACGACGACGCTGTAAACATCACGTATTACATCATGGGTTTTAGGCCACGTCGAAACGATGGCGTGTCCCGCTTTACGATGGATGACGTAGGCGGAAGGGGTGGTATATCAACTTTAACCAATTTTAATATTTTTTATTGTGCAAATTTTATTTTGATGTCTATAAATACAAAAATTATTCTAAAGTAATTGTAAAATTTGTCATCCGTTTATTCGGATAATCAATAAAAGTGAGTTGCTTTAAATTCGGATTATCTAAAGATTTGAACTTCCTAAAATACTTGAACAGCAGTCGAATTCAACACCAAATTTTGGATTCGAATATGAATTTGCAGCAAATTTAGATTCGGAACTGAATTTGAGTTGGTAACAGATTCGGATTTAAATCTGAATTTGTATTTGGTAATTAAGTAAGAGAATCCAGAAACACACACACACACACACACGCACGCACGCACGCACGCGCGCGCGCGCACACACACACACACACACACACACACACACACACACACACACACACACACACACACACACACACGTTATGATAAAGATATAGCTTTAAATGTAACAAATAGCCGTTTAACATTTAGAAAAAAGACAAAATAAAAGTTTATTTAATAAATGTTAATTTAATTTAAAATTACAGTACAAAAATCGCAGATTATACTTATGTATGTAACTAAGGCAAAGAAAACTAATAAATACAATAAAATAGAATAGACCGAGATGAATCGGTTCCCAGGGCGAATTGAATTATTACAAGTTTTGAAACAGTTATCACTAATCTTTTATTTCAAATGTATACTAGCTGTTTTATCATGCTAGTTATTTCCGCGCGCTCCTTCAGAAACAGAAACAATAGACAATAAATTATTTGTATGAGTGATTCAGTGTCATTCGATGATACAAGCGCAGAAATCGTGAGTGCGCAAAGAAATTGTGTCTCTCGTACAAAAACACGATCCCAATTTTATGAGTTTGTAACAAAAGAATGCTCTTTTCAAGCATTTAAAAAAAAGTTCTTTTAAAGTGTATATTTATTTTTTTTTTATTTTTTTTTTAGATTTTATTTTTTGTAACTGTGGTGACAACTCGCTTTGCCCTCAATATAGCGACTCGGACAAGTTCCTTTTCTTGATTTTTTTGTTGTGCAATAAGAAATATCATGTTGCTTATGTATTATTTTATTATATATAAAACTCAGGCCAGAGATGTAAAGATTAAGAATTAGTAAAACTTAATAACAAATTTAGTTTTTTACTATTTTTTTACCTATAAAGAAAAATTGATCCGATTTACCTCAGTTTATTTATAATAAAAAAGAGAGCTATAAAATAGTTTGTTTGGTTTACTATTGGCGAGAATAATATATTCAGTTTAAAATAAGAAGTTTTATTTATATAAAATGATTTTTAGTCAATTATGCGTATGTAAAATATTCGATTATTTAAAAATATCTCACAAATCATTGACACTTCCTTCGTTTCTAGATATCTTAGTTTCTAGGATCTTAATTAAAATTTATAGATTCGGATCCGGATTTAAGTAATCGGATATCCGGATTACTCGTATAATCCAAATAGTGTGGTTTTAAGTATATAGCCGTGAGTATATAGGAGCGAAACTGATTTTGAATATCCGAAGCGTGATAACATCGATTTGTCATGAGCTGCTTCTTGTTATTAATTATACCATTAATAACCAAACATAATGCCGTAAAAATAACGTTAAAATATTACATATCGACGACGTCGTTTAAATTCGTCTGAAAAGTATTATTTTCGACCAAATATATACGTTAAAAGTAAAGTAATTTTTATCGATTAGCATCACATTCCACAATACACACTACAAAATTATGAACGAAAAAGTACTCGGGAAAACGTATTCATGATGATCCCAGACGATTATCCTTCCTAAACTATACTCATACCTACCAATCAAGCTAGGACCACTACTAACGTTGTCCGACTTCTTTACTTACGGGAAATAACACTTCGTGATAATTCATGAACGCTTGATGTTAATGAATACACATCCGTGATAGATCAGCTCAACAGAATTATTAAAAATATATTTTTTGTTATAAATGTAAACACAAGTTACATTTTTTATTGATTTTTATATACATATATGCCGAATAGTTATTTTTTTGTTACTCATTAGAATATGACGTATTAAATGTATATTAATCAAATATAACTAGGATTATCTATCTTTTTTTTACAGGGTTGGAAAATAACGCGTTATTGTAAAGGCCATTACACATAAAAAAAAATTTGGTTGTTACCATAAAACCATAAGCAAATTGGCCAGTTATAATCAAAACGGTTTTATGTTTTAAAATACTTGACTGTAATTGGTTGATATGCTTTACGATCTAACAATTGTGTTTAAAACTTTTTTACGTGTGATGGCTTCGTCATTATCGTTTTCGTTACTTTTTTTAACGGATTTTTTTTTTGTAACGATAATGGGAACGTCGATTCATTTCAGTAAATGTAACGAATTTAAAAGTTTTATCGTTATTTTTCTATTATTAGTTTTCTATTATCCTTATACTCGTATTTATTTAATAGATCGCACGCTAATCGCGTGATTGGATACAAATAATCTGATATAGTACTTTATATCTTGAATTATATTCCGATAGCAGTAGACAGTATTGAATATTTTATATTATATGATACATATACTATAGATTTTCAATGATTATTGTAATACATTCTTAATTATGTCGATATTATTAATGTTTAGAAAAAAATTTAAATTTTAATAGAAAAGAAATACATTAAAAAATAAGGAATTAGAAAAATTATTAGATAAGTTTAACGTAAAGAAAAGCGGCCGCTTGTATGCGCGCGCGCTCTGTATATAGAATAGAGAGAGAGAGAGAGAGAGAGAGAGAGAGAGAGAGAGTTTCAAGTTTCAACATTTATTATTACACTTAACATTGATTATCTAATAATGTAATTTTAAAATCTAATGACTTACTGTAGCATTACAAAAAAGTAACGCAAAAATAACGAACCATTAATTTTCAAGGTAATAACAACGTGTTATTTCTTTTTAAATTAATAATGAGAAATAGTAACGGATTACATATTTACAAAAAGTAACGATAGCAAGTGTTACTTTTTTAAGGTAATGTTCCAACCCTGCTTTTATATATAATTATCATAGTCCGGATCTTGCCGTTTTCTCTCATTCTGAACGCTGCGTTTTGCAAGAAGTAGAGCCGTTTACGCTGGTAACGATGTAGCAATCAACGTAGCAAATGGGATACCATCACGAGCAAAAAAAATTAATATTTCTTAAAAAATGAATATTCTACCTCAGATGAAACAATGGGCGCGCGAAAAGTTTCATAATTGTTCCGATCATTGAAGGGCATTGGTATCTGACTTTCTACATTCAAAAATTGATTATTAAATCAATTTTTTGTTAATATTGTGATTTTTTGTAATTTTTTATTTCTTATCTTATTTGAAGTGAGATTGCCCATTATTTTTCTGTACTTTTGAAAAGACACGAAAATGTAAAGTTATTTCATTGTCTAATTGTTTTATCGCCAAAATAATAGAAGTAAAATCCTGGTCAAGGTAATATTTTTCGCAACAAATTTTTCACTTTCTTTGGGGTGTTCGACAGGATTTTAGAGATATAATTAGCATTGGTATAATTAAATTAATTTTCAATTTAATTATGTTTTGTTTTCAAGAGCTGTGTTTGAAACCGAAAGTAACGGCGCGCAGTTTGATATAAATTGAAGCATATGAAATATTATTTCAGCACCATTTCTCGCTACGGCCGTCTTGATCTATCATATTTAATTAGAAATAAAATTATTATTAATTCTGTGCAAATCTACAAAAAGATTTGCTCTAGTCAAAACACATTGACAGATAAATAAACGCCAAAATGTTTAATTCAACAACTTTCGTTATTTTATTACACCTTGTAATAAATCTAAAAAATATTAATTTTTTTGCGATGGTACCTCATTTGCTACGTTAAACTGCTACATCGCTACTGGCGCGGCAATTAGCCCTGCTTTTCGCGATGCGCAACGCTCGGAGAGAAAAAACGCGAGAAAAAATGACACCATCGAGATCCGAACTCTGGTAATTATATATAACAAGCTATAGTGGTATAATTTATGTTATACAAATTACATCATTACATATGACACATTTGAGATTCGTTGTGTTATAATGGAGCATTGTAATTAAAATGACATTAAAATCACGTAAAAGAACATATGTATTGAGGGTTACTTGGTCAGTCGACATAAAAATAAGTATTTTTGACATTATTAATACGTTATATTTGTTGAATTCATATATACTCAAAATAAAGGATTTTTTATAGTACTTTTCTTTATTAAAATAGTAGTTTATATCAAAGCACTTTTGGTACTCAAACTGCAAAAGCTATTTATTAAAAGCTAATATTTTTGTAATATGATATAAATTCAAGACCACGACTCGTGTACAACAAATTAGATATAAGATAGGTCAAGAGGAAATAATATTTTATATGTTCCAATTTATATCGAACTGCGCGCCGTTATTTTCGGTTTCAAACACAGCTCTTGAAAATGAAACATAAATTGAAAATTAATTTAATTTGATAATACCGATGCTAATTTATATCTTTAAAATTTGTCCACCTCAAAAAAAGTTAATTATATAAAACTTAAGGCGATGCTGGAGATACCGACTGAACACGATTATATTTAATTTCACTAAACTTTTTATGGAATTCATAGAATTATAAATCCTTTTCCAGGATTAAAGTATTGACAAAAATACAATACGCTGGCACCAATTTGACACGAAAAACAGAAAAAAGTTACTAAACTATGTATTTCTGTAGTAGTCTCGTGACAATATGTGCTGCGTATAAAAGTTTTAGACGTTGTATGTACATAATAACCATCCAGCGTATTGTGAATTACATGTAAGATTGTTAGTGTGCTTTCAAAACAATCCTAAAAGCTTTAGAATAAAAGATACTTTCAATTAAAAATGTCGTGTTTATGTGTGCGTGCAGAATCAGTGTGAGAATTGGTGAAGAGTGAGACTGAGTGAGACAGAGCACTAGTTTAGTTCCTCGATGTTGCATTAGAGGCGCTAAAATCAAAAGAACAAGGAAAGATGAGTGCGTTTGACAAAGAGCGCTAGCCTATTCCCCTTACTCTTTGCCTCACGCGCGACCCACAGTTCGTAGAAGAAAAATCTGAAGTACCGACGTCGAGTGAGTTTCACCGTCAGTCCAGCATCGCCTTAAGACTCGTGAAATTGTTAAATAGAAAATAAGGCGGCGAATACGAATTGGACGCGGTAAACGGTGCGCAATGAGTAATTATCTCAATATATTATTTAAAATCACATAAATTTATTAACGAATATTTCGGCTCCTATTTCAAACCATCTTCAGTGTAACATTATCTTTAATACAATAGCAGCCACTGACAGTGCAGAGATAGAGAGTTTCCCCGTTAGAAAGATATCAAAATAATCAAGTTATTCAGTTCGAAAATGATGGACATGACTTAAACTACGAAAAGAAATAGTGTGAATCATAGAAAAAAAAATTATACTAGTGAACCCCAGAGAAAGGGGTTCTATTTCACTATTAGTAGCTGCTGTTATTCACTTTGTATAGAAAATAATGTTACTCTGAAGATAACTTGAAGCAGGAGCCGAAATTAACGTTCGTTAATAAATTTATGTGACTTTAAATAATACATTGAGATTACTGCTCATTGCGCATCGTTTACCGCGCCCGACTCATATTTTCTGTTATATTAAGTTAATTATGTTCCATTTTCGAAAGCTATTTGAAACGAAAAATAATGGCGCGTAGTTCGATATGAATTAAAACATATGAAATATTAGTTCAGCTCCAAGATCTTGCTGTAACCATCTTGGCCGTCTTATATCTAATTCGTTGTATATATTTTTATTTTTACAAATATCCAACAGTTTCACGGGATAACGTAATCAAAAGTACGAATTAAAAAAAAAACATCTTCACCTACATTAGCTTGCGAACGTAAACTATAATCTTTGGTAATCTAAAAAAAAAAGTCAAATACATCAAAAAGAAAGATTAAAAAAATAAAATTTACGAAAGAAATGTTTTTTAACGGGCGTTAAAAATATGCCGTTATTGTATGACGTTCAGGAAACGGAACCGATGATACCTAAGCCATATTGAAAATGTAATAAATGGTTTTAATTGCCGCATGACCAAATGCTGGATATTTATTGTTACAATCTACCGCTCTTATGTGCACGCTCTGTAACGTGCGCAACAATAAAAAAAAAATAAAAAAAAAGAGAGGCCGGAATTGAACCGAATGGCATTCATGAATACTACATGGCGTATTCCGCCCTGTGATGCAAAATATTTGTTTCTGGCCGGCGTGCAAAAAATACGCGCGTGCATTATCAACGTCTGCTAATGTGTTAAAGTGTATTTAATAGTAGCAATGATATTTTGCTGATTTCAACAGCTCCGAGAACGCACAGCTCTTTCGCAGTAATTTTATCTCGTGAAAAAATTCTTCCGTTTTTATGAAATAGCTTTTTAGCTCAATAGTTCGTGAAACAAACTTTTACATTTTACGTTTTGCGGTATGAAGAAACTTCACGAATTTATTGCGAATTTATGAGGTATGTAGATGGTATTCTAATAGTACCTACACAAGTTACGTAACAATATCAGTTAGCCAGTTAAAAAAAAAAAACAAGAAACAAAAATAAGCACGTACAACGGAAGCAAATATACGGCTGCGTTAAATTTCGTGCACCCGACGTTCTTTATTCTATTTATAGGCGCAAGAGTGCCGTGAAATAAAAATGCAGTTTAATTAACTGCTCTCCTGGGAAGTAATTCGAAATTTCTCGAGAAAGGCACGCGACCGAGAGGAACGCGACGACCACCAGCAGTGCACCAATGGAAGGAAAAAGTCGCCCGTGCGTCACCATTATCGGCAGATCGACGTTCACCATTATCGTTTCCACGATATTGCCGATCGGAGTCGCGACTGTTGCCAAGGCGGTAATTAATTGATAGATGCGCGATAGATGCAAGCACAATGGACAGTTTTCAATCGTTCGGATAGAAAAATATTTTTTTCCAGTAGCTCTTTACCGCCAACCAAACCCATCAACGCGACCCGCAGGATACAATGCGGTCCCATTGAAAATGGAATGAAACAGCGCGTATTTCTCTCTCTCTCTCTCTCGTCTACCGCGGAAAATCGTCCACGCGGAAGGTGGCCGATAAGCTCGACGCAACACGTGCGTTAGTGCTGGGATAACCGGCACAATGCCGTTTGAGTTATAATAGGCATTGCGCGGCAAATGCACCGCGGCAAATGGATTACCCGCATGGCACTGACGTTTATATTCGCAGAAATTCGCTTTACAACAAAATCGACGAATTTTAACAGGTATCGAGAGCAATGGCTACGAAAAGAGGGAGATTAAGCGCGACGGGCGTATTTCCAGAAGACTGCAGCTCGTAACTTCGCCGCGCACGAAAATTAAATTTGCATCCTCAGATCGAGTCCAGAGCTCCAGATGCACTCGGCGAGAGAACCCGCCATCGTAGTCGCACCTGTCAATTTCTGTAAATAACTGCGCGCGTCGCGAGGTGCACTCGCGCGGTATCGCGTTTATGGCATCCCTCGATCACTGTCAGTCTTTTCAAATCTTGATATATTTTCATTTTATATTTAGAAAGACGGCGAGCTCAGCAAAAGTGAACTCAATTTTTCAGCTCGTTCCATAATGCAGCTGCTTTTTGTTTCCCTTTTTTATTTAGGCACTTTCCAAGCAAACGCAAGAAATCTTTGCCAATCTGCTCGTCGCGTAAAACTTGGCTTTAGATCGCGAGGCGGAAGAGCAACGAAGGTACATCGTTGACCTAACGTCGGCAGCATTTCGCGTCCAAATCATGCGGAAACGCGTTAAAGTTTTACAACCGGAAAAGACCGGCTTGCCAATTGTGTCCGTCCATTACTATAACTTCAATAGCGGAAATATGCGATTCTGATTCATTCTGGCGCCGTGAAATTGGCGATGCGTGCAACTCTAACTTCCATATAAAATATGCATCTTAGAAGTGTGTAGCTTCCTAAAAACAAATCGATTTAATGATATATTTTCAAAATGTTTTATTATGTCTACTTACAACTAGACACTTAAAGTGTTTTATGGCAATAAAAAAAATGTCTGTGAGATAAGATATTTTTAAATATATTTTTTATCGGATATATTTTACGATTAAGAAATGAAAGAGATACCGAATGCGTAGAAGAAAGTTGTAAATACTGTCCCTCATAAAGCGGCACTTCCTTATTTCTCAAAAACTAAACACTGCACTATATTAATAACTGATAAAAACATGATCTGTTTAAATAATTAAAGAAATAAAAATCTATAATTCATACACTCATAACTTTTTTCTATAAAATCTGCTGAAAAACTAATTCTTTAAAAGCGAAAAAATAAAAGCGAAAAAATAAAATTTGCACGATTTTCTCTTGCAAATTACATAATTTAAATAGTGAATATATTTTTGATAATATTAGATTATTTTACATATTTATAGGTTCCTAAACTGTTTTGTTTATATTTCCTTCCATATTTTCAAAGCACGGTTTGGAACATAAATTTATTATGCAGCGTAAACCGATATACCTCTTCGTGAGAATAGACAATAACTACAAACTACGATATTGAAAGATGTGTCATAAATTTTTTCGCATTTTCTTTAATACTTTAAGATAGGAAAAATAGCACCAAATACAACAGATTGCTTCACATGTATACTTATTAATAAAGCGGAGAGGTATAAAATGGGAAGGTTCAATTCTAATCTTTTAATTTTATAAACGTTGTTTAAATACATAAATTTATATTTTATTACTTTATCAATTTATTTTATAGTGAATTTCTTTCCTACAGGGCCGTGTCTGAATTTTGCCATTACTGTGCCATTACTGTGTTTTGGAGCCAAATTTCTCCATTAATTATTACAAAATACGAAACAGTATTATAAAAACTGCTACGCCATGCAATAGAAGCATTTTAGTTTGTACTCATGTTTATAAAGTTTTGCTTTTGTTTAAGAAATATGTATTATTCGAAAACAAAGTGATATACTCGTGAAAATTAAATTTGCATCTATAGCAGTATTGATGACTTTCCTTTACCATTCAAGTTTTCTTATTATATTTCCTATTTGTAGTGATTTGTACGCAAATAGACGTTAGCTTTTGTAGCTTGATGTTTTAAATATATTATTACAATAATTAATCTTTCACTAATAATAAATTTTATTATAAGCCTTTTTGCAACTTACTGTAAAAGGTACGATTTAGGTAATTGGTTACTTAAATCGTACTTGTGAGTTTTCTAAATCGTATCATTTTAAAAATATCAAATTTATGAATTAAAGTATTTAAAAATATAAGAAGTTATTAATTAATACAATTTTAATTACAATTTATTCAAAGAAGAATCAAACATTTAATAATTTATAAACACCAATTATGAAAAGCTAAGGGCGTCGATATAATACGCAATTATTACTGCACTAAATTACTTTTACAAATGATATCTTTTATTCATATCAGTTAATTGTCTATTATCATTTATCAGTCTCTTAGTAATATTACTTATTATAATCAAATTTGGTAGAACTATTTAAGAAATTTAAATTTTATAAAAATATCGATTTAATTTGTGTAATAATTGCGAATATGTATTCAAAATGAATATAAAATATACCGTAAGCAGATAGATATTTATTTATTGTCTTATGACTTTGAAAAGAGTTCTAAGTAAATCAATCTTACAATCTTACATAATTTCAATTCATTAACATCAAATATTTTATAATAAACTTCTTTTACGAACATATAAAAGAAATGCAACAATTATCAGCTACATAAATTGATAAAAAATTATCAGTTATACTTGATTTTTAATGTGTTATTAGCACAAAACAATACATAATCTGTTAAATTTTTACTTATATTACACTCATTTCTCATTTATTTCGTATTTTTGTCACTAAATGTTGCTTATATTAAGTAAAAATATAAAATATTAGTAAGATATGATTTAGGCGACCGATACTCTTTTATTAGCTCTTCCTCATAATACGTAACTGGGTTTTACAAATGCCACGTTTTAAAATAGTCTGAAAGGAAGCATATAAATCTTTTTTAATGTTGAACCATAATAGGATTTTTGCATGAACTAAATTGGAAAATAGAAGGAAAAAAATGTCGATCCTCGACAAATCTCCTCGGTGAAGATGACTTTTCGAAAATCGTCTTTCTATGGCCGAGCGAAAGGTGAATCACCGTCAAGAGACAAGAATAAAGAAATAAAAGACGCGGATTCGAGTTATCTGTCAGGATCAAGTCGGGAAGGATCATTTTGCGAAGGGAATGTATAGAGGTGGGATAAAACTCGGGGGGAAAATGAGCGCAAAGTTCCTGAGAAAGGATTGAACTCTCGGCTGGGGAAGGATAAAAACTTCGGACGTCGCGCGATCGCCAGCGTGCCACGTCGGCGAGCGACATCGAAAATGCGAAACGCTGAAACTGCAACGGGACAACGGGAAGATTTCTGCAGAAAAGCATGGCGCGCCGGGATATCGCGAGGGGATTCACGGAGGGATTCCTGCACAGAGTGGCTGCGCATAAGGGATTAAACTATACGGAAATGGAGACAAGAGAGAGAGAGAGAGAGAGAGAAAGAGAGCGTGCGCTGCGCCAATTTTCTCTCTTGCGGGGGCTTTTCGTGGTGATGGCGATTCCTGAGAAACAATTAGGAGGAAGCGTGGAGATATACATTTGCGGACGTAAGCGCGCGCACGGAAACACGATTGTTTCATCTCTTCCGGATCTTCCTCCCCCCACAAGAAAAAAAAAACCAGAATAATTATGTTATTCTGAATTCGCATTCTCGATTTAGCTTTCCTGACGGTTAACGATCACGTATCCTTCGTACGTTCTATCGGATAAACACTTCGCGTTTAATTAATGCTCCATAATTAAAGGAATTTAATATGCCAGAGACTTATCGAGATATGCTATGTTACAAAATGCGCAATCTTAAAGACCTCGCTGCGATATTAGATTTGAATATTTTATTGGATACTAGTAAATTCCATCAAAAATTTACATAAAATTTGCTCATAAAATTGAACCTCATCGGCGACGTGAAATTTATGGTTTATACCTCCATGCATATAGCTCACAGTGTAATAACTTATCTCTTAAGCATCACCGTCGCGATATAATGCTCCATACTATGATATGACATCGTGCGATCAAATTGTAATTAATAGCTGTTCCATTGTTGTAGATCGAGGAAAAATTCCCATTCGCGTTTAATCATTATTCGAGCGGGGCTTGAAGCACATCCTCTCTCTCTCTCTCTCTCTTTCCGCAGTAACTTACGGTAAAGTCGTGAGTTTAACGTCGAACTTTAGATCGGCTCTGTAACTTGGATGGAGGGATATTGTACGCGCAGGGAAGATCGATTCGCAAGCGCGGCTACATGCTGCATACCGCATACCGCATGACGGGATATCCCCCGGATTTGTAGTCGTCGAACGCGGGAACGCTCGCGTCCACGGGGCGCGAGATTAACCGTCTTGGTTACGAGCCAGGTCTCCACTCGCTTTATTTCTGTGTCGCGCATAAAGACACGCCCGTCGACGTTTACGCGCATTCCCGCGGACTTTTTGTCAGCCGCCCTGACACGAATAACAATCCCAAGATTAGCGGAGTGCACTAAAATCCGAAGCGAGTCCGAATCTTCTTGTACGCCGGCTGCAGTGCCCATGTCTGAGGATTATATTCCTAGTGTTATTTAATTTTCTAATGTTGCATGAATAATTCTTAAACATATAGATACTCAGGCTTAGTTATAAGGTAAGCTGAATAAAGATTATCTAATTTATTTTAATTTTAAAAAATCTATTTATGGCGATATTGCAATAAATTAACTGAGAATACAATCTTTGTTTCAATTACTCACAAAAATAAAATATATCTTCCATATAGAATATTTGTAAATAAACAAAAAAAATTTTTTTTTAAACACTGACATTGATGAATATAAGATCTGAATCAAAAATAAATAAAAAGTAACAATGAAACTAAAAGTTACCTGATAATTAAGTTTTAAAATCATTATTAATCACAAAAATAAAATCTCTTAGAATTTATTTTACTGTTAAACATCACAATTATCTTTAATTATGTCTGTAATTAATCTTTTAATGTTCGAAAATTTCTAGCTATTTGGATGCAATTTTAGTTTCTTAAGAGTTATCAGTTAGCAGTGAAAGTCATCATTCTTTGATTTAAAGCTCTATATAAAGAAAAAAACGACATTGATGTTTAAAGTTCTGATTGGTAATCTGATTGATGCTCTAATTAGGTATTCCCTTCTAAGTAAAGCAGTCATATTGTGACCGCAACTGTTTGTTGAATTGACTCTTGATAATCAAGTATCCAAGATTGAAGTTGAATAAGAGGAGAAAAATGGTTACAATACATTATTCATATGTTTGTGTAACATTTTCGAGGGTCAGCATCACTCTATCATCACATTTATTCCATAAAAAACATGAAAACTGCAGCATGTGTATTAAATAGTATAAATCTTAACCTTACACTGACGGAGTATGGTTATATTGAACAGAATTTGATGATATTGGAGCTGTCACAATATGGCGATGCTGGAGGTGATAGTGGAGACTCGATATTGCTTCTATCTTTATATAGAACTCTATTCTGGTTCAAACCTCACATATAACAAATAAATAACAATGACCATAACGAGGGTCATATAAGTGAACCGTATTTATTGAGTATGTTATTGTTTCTAAAAAATATACTTATTCCAAAAAATTAATACATCTGTTATTTTCTAGAGTTAGGAAACTGATTCATATTTTAATATATACACCCAGCATCATCAATTCTGTTTCTCAAAAAATTTTCTAAACTGAGAAGTCACCATCTTTTTACATACTCGCAATTCATAATTAATATAACGACTAGAGCTTATTAGTCGTTACATTAATCATAAATTGTAAGTATGCAGAAAGATAGCGATTTCTCAGTTTGGAAAATTTTCCGAGGAACAGAATCAATGACGCTGAGTGTAGTAACTCATAAAATAATGTATACTTAATAAACTTTGATGCTAATTTTTATAAAAACAATTTATATGCTTATGTCCCACCATATAAGTTTTTGTTGCATTAAACCAATGCGTTGCTGACGGTTTCAATTTTCCAATCTCTCTTCCTATTATATATCATTTAAACATGTACTCTAGGCGTAAAACGCATTTTTAAGTGGTAAATTCAAGCGGCCGGCCTTATGAAATATAGAGGAAACCTTATAGAAATACAAAAAATGTCTGTCTTTTTTGCACAGGTCAAATGCGCAACGATTTATTAAACGTAAATCGTATGAACATGATTGTAGAATTATAGAAGTAATAATAGTGAATCTTGAAAAACAAGATTATATCTACAATGAAGTAGAGATAAGTTTTATAAACGACGGCCGCGTGAACACGTAACAATTCTTTGAGCACTCCACTGGTTCGCTTTTATAACGAATGATGTTGTAAGCGCGGAAGATAAAATTCAATCATCTTTTACAACACACTTTATAACCGGTAATAGCGGCTTACAACCGTGCCTTACAATACTTTACAATCACACTTACTCAATTGTAAAATGGACTTACAAGATACAGTTCCCATATTTGGCCTTTCTCAGGTTTTCTCGTTCTTCTAAACTCAATCAAAGTGCTAATAGAAAATATATAACATGCGGGATCTCAGCAATTGCGCACAATAGAGAATAAAAATTTGTGAATAAAAATTAGAATTTTAGAATCAGTTTCTTCAACAACAATATACTAAAACAGTACAGAATATATTCGTTTTGTATCCATTCCTCTTGGGATGTCCATGGACCTTAAAGATATCCATAAGATATACTATCCCAAAATGAACAAATTTGTATGTTCATATGCAGGGTTAGGAAAGTTACTTTGTAAAAATAACTAGCTACAGTTACAAGTTACTTATTTTGACAAGTAACCCTTTACGGTTACTTGGAAAGTAACAAACAATTACTTTTTAGTTACTTTACTTGTTAATTTTTTTCAATATTTTAATGCATTGCTATTTTAAATACTAGACTCTTATATTTCTAACACATTACTAAATTATATTATTTATATTGAAACAAATTCTCAAATTTAAGGACGATGCGAAACGTACACTGATTTATCTCCTATAAGCGCATTCCATTTAATGCTCTCAATATTTGCAAGCATTATTTCTTCTTATTTAATATTCAATAAACAACAAGGATGAAATGATTCTAAGAGTATTGCAAGTGTAAAGTGAAATGCACCCTATGTGGCTTTTCTTAGTGAATAATGTTACAACGGCTGATTTCTGACAACTTTGCATAGAGAGTGAATGTAACAAACAGCTCTCTAAATTAGAATCAGTATATTATTTATTGAAAGATATTGAATAGTCAGATTTCAATAATAACATTAACTATATCAACCAGTGAATATGCATTGTATTTCTCAGTATACACTACAATACACACTACAATACTGATTCCGATCAATGAGAGTACCCCCTTCTTAATCAAAATCATTACAAAGCAGTAAATGGTCACTGAAAATCACTATTATATATAGCACTTTATATATATTTTAAATACATACATACAATATTTTAAATATATACACATATTTCATCCTGTTAATGTAAATTACAATTTCGGTTGTTCTCTTTTATCATGTCCATTCAATGTTTATCGAATATCCTGTGCATAAACACGTGAACTACGTCCAGAGATTAAAGCATGTCCAATTTCATAAATAAATGTATCATGAATGTCCATTAAATGATATCTTGAATATCCTTAAACATGTTACAGATATCTTTTAGATATCCATGTGCTAACTGGGATAGATAAATGTTGCGTCTGTATTCAGCGACTTAATAACATCGGAGAGATAAAAGTAATAATCACTTTTTGATATTTGAATTTATTACATACGTGTTGACCGCAGGCTGATTTAAGGCAAAGTAATAAATGGGATCGCGCACTGCAGAACAAAACGCCTCGAAAATATACAAAAACTGTACAAGAAGACAGGCGGCTTATCAGTGAGAACGCATAGCAACACTAATAGGCATAAGCATAGAGACTTAGAACTAAACATTCTGCCATCTTTTGGAAAACTTAGCTTGTAAAATGTCAACGTAAATTTAATAAAATATTGCAATTAACAGAGAATTGTTAAATTGGTACGCTTACAATGAAATGTCGCACTGGTAATACAACATTAAATTAACCGCAAAAGTAAAATGTAATAATCATGTTTTAGAAATAATGGTATGTTTTAATACAAATTGTGGTAATCTTAAATTAACGAAACAAAATAAATTTTATAAGTACAGCGCAATAAATATGCAAAGATCCAGGTAATTTTATCCAAAAGAATTTTCGCTTTATGTGTGTGTGTGTGTGTGTGTGTGTGTGCGTGCGCGCACGCGCGTAGATGTGCGTGATTATCCACTGAATAGTCACGCACATCTGCATATACAGGGTGTTTGATAATTAATGATTAATCTTTTGCATGTAAGTAGAATGGACCAAACTGAGTCGAAAAGTCCTGTACCATTTTCCAAAATTTGCAATAGTTAAAGAGTTATAAATTAATAAAAATAGCCGAATTAATTTTGCCCACTGCCAGTCCAAGCACGCACTCGACGTTACCGAGCGCGCGGGACGTAATGTTTACTAGCGGCGATGGCCTTCGCAAGAACGGCGCGTAATGCTGGGCCCCCGCTTTGAGTCGTAAATGTCTTCCGTCATTCTTATCAAAACAAAATCTTTTAACAGTATAGCTTAGCAACGTCGAGCGTGCGCTTGGATTGGCGGGATTAATTCGGCTATTTTTATTAATTTATAACTTGTTAACTATTACGAATTTTGGAAAATGGTAGAGGACTTTTCGACTCAGTTTGGTCCATTCTACTTACATGCAAGAAATTAATCATTAATCCCTATATATATCAAGCAAAAATTCCTTTGATAGTAATTAATAAAATTTACTGATCGCTTGCCTACATTTAAAATAAATAAAGATAACCTTAACGTTCCGCATAACCTAGCCAATCCAAATTATCATTCCAGATATAAATATATTATTGGAAGCATCCGTTTTCTGAAACCTTTTAAGGCCAAAACAGATTAAAGCATCCAACAATGAGCCTATATTTCAACAAATTTTACTAGGCTGAATAATTTTAGACAATGACCAATGGTACGCGTCAACAGCAGCATTAGGCACACTCTGGCGTATTTACAAGTATAGACATCCAAAAGCAGTTAGAGAAATTCTAGCAAATAGAAAAGTTACAACAGCTGAAGCTTCAATCACAAGAAAAAATCCAATATGAAAAATACTTCAACACTACTCACTCCAGAAAAGCAGACGATCGTTTCATCGTGCAGTCGCCAATAAAGGATGGTATACCAAATTTAAGAGAATTCCATAAAATCGCCGAAGAAGGTCTGAAATCATTGGAGATTAAACTAGAAAAACAATCTAATCTCAAACAACAATATCATGTTTTCATGCATCACAAGTTTCATGAATATCACAAGTTAAATCATATGCCAGAAGTTTCAGCAATAAAATGAACGATAAGCCCATTTATTATATTCCGCACCATGCAGTGACGAAAGAAAACAATACAACAACAAAGTTAAGAATAATTTTCGATGCCTCATGTAAAACAACTTCTGGCTAATATCTAAATATTTTCCTCAAGACAGAGCCAAATTTACAAGAGGATTTATTTGATATTATTATACGTCTTGGACAGCACAAGTATACACTGGCTGCAAACATTGCTAAGATGTATCGGCAAGTTGAAATCACAAAGAGTCATCGCAAGTTGCAGTGCATACTATGGAGAAAATCAAGGGAAGACTCCATGTATTCGAGCATTCGAATTAAATACAGTCACCATAGTATGTCGAGTTTGTTGTTTTTAGCTATCAGGTGCTTACAAGAAACAACATCAATTCAAAGACGGTATCCACGAGCAAGCGAAATAATACTAAGGGCGGCGGGTCCCGATAGCGCACATCCCGATAGCACACAAACCACTCACAATGGCAGATGCCTAGAGATTTTCCGTAGGTTGGGTTAGATAAGTCAAGATGATTGGTTGGTAGGCTATCGGGATGTGCGCTATCAGAACCCTCCCTACTAAGGGACTTCTGTATATGTGGATGACCTATTAACAAGAGCCAATTCAATCGAAGAATTGAGGAAAAGAAAACATATTATCAGCATTTTGTCGAGCGCAAAATTTGACCTTAATAAAAAAAAATCTAATGCCAGAGAAATAGGCGACTCAAATATCAATGAAAATACTGTAAGACTTGAAGAAACAACAAAGGTTCTCGGTTTATAATAGAACACTACCACACATACATTTCACTATCGCATCAGATTGGAAAACGAAATGAAAAGGACTATAAAACGCTATATATTGTCAAAAATAGCGGAAATCTATAATACGACTCTTTTAGATAGATTCCCATTGTGGTACGAGCTCAAATAATAATGCAACGTCTATTGCAAATAAAGAAAGACTGGGATGATGACATCACAGGCGATACGCATACGATGTGGATTCAATAGAGAGCGCAAATTAAGCTCCTTGAAAGCATTACTATTCCACGCAAGATCTTATGTGACAATCCCACCAAAATAGAATTACACGGATTCTGTGATGCATCCAAAGTAGCGTATAGCGCTTGCATATATTTAGGTAGTGTAAATTTCCAAAGAAAATATACAGTAAATCTTTTATGCGCCAAATCACGGATAGCGCCCATAAAGAAAATATCATTGTCGAGGCCAGAACTATGTAGAGCCACATTGACTCATTTATGCCAAAAAGTTCTCAAGCAGTGACTGTTCAAGTGCAAAATACGTACTGTTGAAACTATTTAGAATTTGAACTCTCGTGCCTGAGCCTGATGGCTCTAAGACGCGGCTGCCATCTCTAGGCTATTGTGTTTAATCCTTTTTTTTATATGTATCTCTCTGCTCATTTTTGTTAGTTGAACACCGACCCGAGTAAGTAACGGCTGCGTATAAGCAACGGCCGTGTTACACGTTTATAATTAAACCTAATTGTTGAATATCCTGATACTTTTAACACGTACTATTGGAATGTATTGCGATTGAAAAATGTAACATAATAGTGGACCCACTACGAAGCGTCGCCGAGCGACGATGTCGAACAATAACCGCATACAGTTGACCTACCGACGACTTGCATTCGAAAACGGCAAAGCTGATTGGTTTTTCCACAGCTTCAGATTTTCGTATATATAGCGGCTACTTACCGAGATCAGATCAGAGAAAAAAGGTTTTCGAGAGTCGAAGCTTTCAGAAGCCAATAGTTACCGAGCCAAGTCTCGTACGATAATTATATTTATAGAGACCGAGATCTCTTTCATTATTATACAATAAGTTCGTGTGACGAGGCCTCTTTGTAATTTATTCAAAATAATAAACATTTTTATTCAAACGAAAATAGTGTATGGAGTGAACTTCCGTATACCACGAAACAGAATGATTCCATGATAACCCACGTCAAGTCCAGCAGATCCACTATCAAAAAGAACTAATCCTGAAAAAATAGGATTAATACAGCTTTTGTTGAAAGGACCAGATTTGCTTCATCATAATGCTTTGCTACAGCCATTCAAACCAGAAAAAGCCTCCAGGGAAATACCAGAAAACCGTATAATAAGCCTAATAGCGCTGTGGCAATCAATTGCCACAATCCTTAAACAAAAGAAAAAAAAAGAAAAAATGTAACGTATCGGGCATATGGTCTTTGGATGTTAGCCATAAATTTTTTAACATTTGGTAATCATAAAAACTTTATACATAGTAATTGTTAGAGCACGTCTTGATCTGTTCGATACAACAAATCAGAGGTGTAATGGTCGGCTCGGACACAACAAGACTTTAGACTTTACTTAACTACGAATGTGAACACGTCTCTGCTACATACGTAATTTTGTAATCACAAAGCTGTACTTCCAGCTGTTAATTCTATTAATTTTGTTATTCCTATTAAAAATTATATTTATGCATATCAATCATCTCTTACGTTAATCTCAACAACATACCCTTACATCATATTTCAATGCGCAAGATAAAATTGTTAAATTTGTGTTTAATACAATAGTTTTACTGCGCCGGTTAAAATACTAGAAAAAATGCGCGCTATGTTTTTTTCCTCAAAAGAGTAAAAGACTAGCGACTTACGTCGCCCGACAGAGCGCGTTCGCCGCGCCTATTATGCGTTTGCATTCAGAGCTCGATCACCTCCCGCACAAGTCACGTCATCTCAAAATCACGAAGAACATTCCGTGCGCCGCTCAACCTGGTTAAATTTTGTAAAACAGTGACTGTCAAATAAACTAATAAATTAAAAGTTAGAGAAATCCAGCAATTTTCGCCCACATACTCTTGACGCACTCCTTCCGTGGGACACACGTGGTGCCGTGATCGGCGTTCTTATTGAACGCACGGTAACGTACAAAACAAATTGACTCCAGTATTATTCAAAGATTTTCATCACTCCTGAAATTAAAACGGATCATAGCTTAATGATTACGTTTCAAAGACAATGCGTTGAACTCTAATCAAACAAATTAACTGTTTAAGAAAATAAACAGAGCTGTTCGAGATCAAGAAATATTTAAGACCACAGAATGTTCAAGAATCCTCCGTTATTGATTTATGCTATGCTTAACACATGTTTCGGAAAATCAGAGAACGTGCCTCTTTCCATGCAATGGTTATTTTCATTGAGTTCTCAAAATTTATATGAAACATATGTTGTAACCGTCGCCAGCACTGTCTCTACTCTTCCCTTGAAAATTATCTGCATTTCCACTGATCATTGGTGTTGAGTTTCCTAATTTACGCCCTTTTTGGAAGATACAAAGGAAGGCATTAATTATTACCCTTATATAAAGCTTTGCACAACTGTTCCCGCTCTCTCTACTCTTTACTATTGACCAGCCAAAATCACGCACTAAGTTCTATCCGCCCGCGTATCCCGAAACCGCGCTAAGTTAAATCTGCCGGGAACGAAACTGTTATATCTGTATGATTCACAATTCATTCCAATTAAATTGATATTTATCGTGATTCCTCTGTGCATTAATATTCGCTTTCCCACTTCAATCCTTTCTGCCGCGCACTCCCGTACAAGAGCATTAATTTTAGCGGTTAAAATTTGCCAAGCTAATGAATTCCATCAGAAATTATATGATTTTCAAAATCCTGTCGAACTATTTGTCGCGTTTTTGTGTCGTTAATATCTTCAATTTTATTTTGAATTGCTTCAAATTCGGCTAAAAGAACGGCTTTTTCTATTCGCAACGGCAGTTCTCTGTGTTCTGGCGACCCATCAACGCGCTGGATAAAATTACTAAAATTCGTGAGCTTTACTTTTATCCTACTGTATTGTTTCACTAATAGTGCTAGTTCCGCCATAGTAATATAATAAAATTCTTCTTTTAGAAAAAGAAAGAGACAAACAAGTTTCTCCGTAAGAGTCTTTTGTGTTAAATCCACAAACGCTAACTAAATAATTATGCACGCAATATGGCAAACAAAAAAATATACCATATAATCGCCCGGCAAAATTTCTCAAATGACTACTTGTTATGCATTAATAAAAGGAATCGATTACGCTTGCAATACGTTAAATCAATTCAATCGCAATATAAATCGTAACAAAAAATAAATACAAGTGTAAGATATCTTTAAGATAGCGTCAAGATGACTCGGGCTAGCAACAGCGTTGCGCGCGCCATGGTATTTGCTCAGGCATTGGTCAAAAGAATCGCATCACAGTTTTTACCGTTATGCGACGCTATGGGCATGATGCAACATAACGCATTTCAGCCCTTTTAGGCATTCGTTAGATCACTGCTATGATGATTGCACGTTTCATTTAAACCCTTTGTATCCGCCAAAACATTAAAAGAGATTACGGTTAAACTCAGTGTTATTCCTTGCACAGGCTCTCCCATTTCACTCGCTTTTTTATCTATCGTTCCTTAATCTTATTTCTTGACATTAATCTATTAATATTTTTGCCCTATCTATATTAATACCTCCTTACACAAGAATCTTGCTTACGCAGAAGTCCTTGGGCTGTCGTCATGTATATGTACAGTGCGTTGCATTGATGCCTGGGGTACCGATTTTAAGGACCACGTTTCTTTCTTAGTTATTTTTATGTTTATGACCAAATGCTGCCGTCAACAATTACCGCAGCATTCAGTCATAAATATAAAAATAATCAAGAAAGAAACGTGGTCCCTAAAATCGGTATCCCAGGCATCAATGCAACGCACTGTACATTGGAAGTTCTCGCCGTTTCCGTTGCAAAGATGACCGTTGAACAAAAAACTGAGCGTGCGCGCTGTCGTCCTGGGCCATCTAGAGACCCTCTAATCAGAGTCTGGACATAAGTCAGTTAGGTTAGATTATCCGACATTTTTCTTCAAGATTCTAAAAGAGAGAAAGAAATATATGTGCTATTTCACTCTCTCTTAGTACTTCTTAACCTGCTTATTCTGCGTGATTCTGCGTGAATATAAAGTAATGAAATAAAGTTATAATGGTTGGATGTGCGGCAGAATTTTGTAATAATTTTTCGTCAAAGGGATATATAATGAAAATATTCCCAAGAAATGAAAAACGACGAGTTGAATGGACTAAAAATACAAATCGTCAAAATTGGACACCAACAAATGGTTCTTATCTGTGCGAGGTAAATTATTGTTTATAAATTTAATGTATAATAGTTAATCCATATATAATAATGATATATAACTATATATAATTATATATAATAAATCTGTATATTTATATAGTTATGAATTTAATCTTTTTAATTTATTTCTTAAAAATATGTGACATATACAGAGTGCAACTAAACAAAACATATATGGAGCACATCATCAAATTCTTAGGCCAATTTGGAGATAAATATTCCTAAATGAAAATGTCGAGGCACCAATAATGTTCAAGTTATTAATGATTGAAAAAGAAGAGCTTATTTTGTATGTTATATGTTTCTTTAGTTATACTCTGTATACGTAAGAAACATAATCAATGTCTAATTATATTATGTTTATTGACAAAAATATATTTAATTTGTTATATTTACATTCTTATAATAACAAATAGTATATATCATTATTACATTAAATTAATATTTTTATAAAAATGAAAAGCCATTAACTTACAGCTTAGATATATATAACAACACATAAAATCAAGTTACATGAGTTAAATCAAGTATCTTAACATTAACAATAATCTCCCTATATTCTTCTGTTGTTTTCCTGTTTTCTCTGAATAAGAAGCATCTTTTTTGTACCTGACTTCTGTAATCTCTTCATTTTCATTAGCATGTAAAATTAAAATATTAAACATTATTTATAAAATAAAGTTATTTATTCTTTCTTATTTTCGTAGAATTTTCTTATTAACTTCTGAACAAACTTTATCCTTTATAATAATTTATGGATTTATAGTTACTCTTTTATTCTTTAATTGCATTTTTCAACTATACATCATATATGAAACTGAAATATAAGTGTGAAATGTTTTTTATTTATTTCAACTTTATTAATTCTTTAAACTTTAAACTGTTATGCACTCAAAATATAATGATCATGATAATACTATTTTATTAACTGTTTTGTATAGGTGCATTTTGCTCCTGAAATGTGGGAGCAAAGCAGAGTTGATAATAAAAAAAAAATTGAAGCCAAACGCTGTACCAACCATTTTTGGCTTTTTTATAAAAGAAAAAGTAAAATTTCAAGAATCTATATATACAAAGAACTTACTAGAACCTACAGAAAACCTAGTTGAAAGAGAGCATATTGTTCATGATGTTCAAAATCAAGATCAAGATCAAGATCAAGAAGTAAATGTGAGCTTACATATATTTAAATATTTCTTTATGATTATTTTATTTATCAAGAAATAAATGTGAAATTACATATAATAAAATATTTCTTTATGATTATTTTAGATAACTACAAATAAAACTTGCAAACCTAATACAATTAACAACAAATGCAGTTAATGAAAATGAAATTTCTGAAGAGAGAGAAATTGAAAAACAGTCTTGTGAAATTAATAAAAACAATCAACTAAAAGTTATTTCTTTACGTAAACAAAATAATATTTTAAAATATAACATTCAAAAATTAAAAAATACGATTCATAATAACAAGTACAGGCAAGTTTTAAAAAAGATGCTAACTGACGATCAAGTTAAGGCTTTATTTACCAAAAATAATCCTATCAGAAATTGGTCAAATGAGACCATTCAACGTGCCCTAAAACTAAAGTTTACTTGTGGGATCACCGGTTATGAAGAGCTTCTCCAACAGGGAATGCCATTGCCATGTCTACACACATTACGACGAAGGCTAGAAAACTTAAAATTTGAAAGTGACATTTCAAATGAATATTTGATTTTTTAAAATTTAAAGCGTCTCATTTCCAAGATAATGACAAAGAGTGCGGATTAGTTATGGATGAAATGAGTATAATTCCGAAAAATGTTTATGATCCATCAACAAAAACAATGCTTGGAAACATTACATTTCCAAATCAGAAAGGTATAGCAACGCATGCTTTAACATTTATGATTGTAGGTACAGCCCGTCGATGGAAACATGTTGTAGGTTACTATTATACAGGTGATTCATTTGATGATGAAATTTTAAAAGATATAATTTTTCAGATAATAAATAAAGCTGAAGAGATTAGTTTACGTGTTAATTATGTAATCTCCGACATGGGTCCTGGAAATATGCGGCTATGGAAAACTTGTGGAATAAACGTAGGACGATATTCTGAACTAAGGAATTATATACCACATCCATGTAATTCTAATAGATTTTTATATTTTATTGCGGATGTTCCACATCTGTTGAAAAATTTAAAAGAAACATTAATTAACAACAAAGTTTTTATCTTGCCACAACAATTCGTTCAAAAATATAACTTGCCGTCGAATAAAGTAGAAATTGCACATTTTGATTATTTAATTAAATCTCAAAAAGATTTGGAATTCTTTCTAACGCCCAGATTTCGTGTTGATTCTATTCAAAGTACTAATACTTTTAGTAAAATGCACGTAAATAGAGCAAAAAGTGTATTTTCAACAGATGTTAGTAGTTCATTAGAATTTCTAGTAGACGAAAATTATAAGCCAGAATTTCTTGCTACCGCATGGTTTGTTAAAACTATCTCTAAATGATTCTCATTAATGACTTCAAGAAGTTGTAATAAAGCATTAGGTTTAAAGATCAAGAAATATACAATACTAGTATTACATTTTTATACGAAATTATTGATCTCTTTGAGTAAATAAAAATAGGTCATAAAGAAATATTTAAACCTGTTCAAAGAGGAATTATATTATCTACGACAGTGCTCGGAGTTAGTTGCTCATTTCGAGCCGATTCTTGAAGCGACGCCCACTGTCCCCCCACTGCCGCTCGCCGCTCGACTGTCGAGTCGGCGATCACGCGGCAGGCGCTCTGCATCAGGAGCGTCTCTGAGTAAAAAATACGCTAGTAGCGTACCATTCGAAAAATTTGTTGTAAAAACTTATCTTAATTCTAATTATCGTATATTATTATCATTTATATTTTTACAAAAAATATATATGTAAATAATAGAAATTTTTATTTATAAAAATTATGTAAAAAGGAAAATTTTTTATGACAAATTACTCAAATAGTACGCTACCAGCGTATTTTTCACTCAGAGACGCTCCTGATGCAGAGCGCCAGCCGCGTGATCGTCGGCTCGATCGTCAAGCGGCAAACGGTAGTGGGGGAATAGTGGGCCACTCTTCAGGAATCGGCTCGAAATGAGCAACTAACTCCGAGCACTGATCTACGACATCAATCATTAATCTTGTAGAATATCTTTTAAAAGATCGTAATTTTCAATTTGTGTTAACTGGACGTCTGACACAGGATTGTATAGAAAACTTATTTTCACTTTTACGTCAGAAAAATGTCATTCCAAGTTGTTTACAATTTAAAAACGATTTAAAACTTATCGCTGTATCAATGTATATGAAATCAATAACAGCAGGGAATTATGATTGACAAAAATGAAAACAAATATATTTCTGATTTTTTAACATACTTATCAAAAAATGATAAAAAAGATAATGTATCTGATATTTCTACTTCATCTGATGGTTTAGCTACAATTACAAACAACATTCATTCTTTTGATAACAATGCAATAATAGAATATAATAATAAAGAAAAGAACAGTTTATATAACATAGTAGGATACTGTTTAAAGTCTGTTAAAAAAACATGTACTACATGTTATGATTGCATACAATCTGTTGGGTCAAAAAAACCATCAAACTTGCAATTTTCTTGACTTGTGAGACTTAGATGTTATAAGGAAAATACGTTATACTTTATTAATAAACCATCATTTGAAGTATTCTTAAAATTAGAAAATATATTTAGACATTATAGTCCCTATTTTCAGATTATGTATGGAGTAAATTATAAATTTTTACTTGATAAATTTAATTCTGTTCCAGCAGATCATATCCTTAATTGTCATAGTTTGCGTCAAAAATTATTAAAAAAATTTGTTACTTTAAGATTAAAATTTCAAAATAAAAAAACTATCTAATCGTGAATATTACGATAGCAAATCGATGATGATGCATTCTATTAAATAAAATAATACTTTTCTATATATGTTTATATATATATATATATATATATATATATATATATATATACACATACATGTACACACACACACACACGCGCGCGCGCGCATATGTGTGTGTGTGTGTTATTTATTTCCTATTTCTTTTTTTTATATTGTTTAATATTATTTGTTAAATACTACATTTAAGTAGACATTTTTAACAAATTTAATGATTTATTATATTTGATAGCAATATAAATTTCATAACACTGGCGCGAGTTGAAGAAAAATGGCGGACCAATCAGAAGTTACCGTCTTATATCCAGACTCTGATTAGAGGGTCTCTAGGGCCATCGTGTGCTGACATGCACGATCGTATGTCGCCGTCTCTCTCGAATGTTAGAGCGTAGATACTACTAATATGCAGAAGATCCGCCGATGATCTACTTGGACGAGAATGAGAGGCCGCACGTGGTACACCACGATGAGTCCGGCGATAGCTCGTTCAATGTAGTAAAAAAAGGGAGCTGTACCTCTTTGTAAGATGAGATGTCCGGCGAAGATTCAAGAAGATTGCAAGGATGTAATTATGGCGACGATACGTCGCCGGTCTACGTGTGCGATCGAGGAATGCTTTACTTCGCTATAGATGCGAATAGCACTGACTCCGGGTTGTTTCAACGGTGGCTATTTTGTTACGATGACTATGCATTCGTTTCTAGAAGTTTTATGCCAAAAACTTCTTAATCCGGCTCAATGGACCAATGTTGCGTCTGTACTTAGCGACTTAATAATAACGGATAAGTAGAAGTAATGATCACTTTTCTGATATTTAGATTTATTGCACACGTGTTAACTATAGGATGACTTGAGGCGAAGTGATGCGTGGAATCGGGCGCTACGGAACAAGCGCCCCGAAAATATACGAAAACTGTAGATAGGCGACCTATCGGTGAGAACACGTAACAATTAACGCTAATAGGCGTAAGCCTAGATGGCATAAGCGCTGAAGCTTAGGACTAAACAATAAATAATAAGTTATATTATATCTGACATGAGACATGTATGTGTTATATTTTATTTATGTCCATTGTGCGTTAAGCTTAATGTTTATTGAGGGAACTGATACTAAAATTATGATTTTTATTTCTAATCTAGTATTCTGCCATTGCCCACAAAACATTATATAGTATATTGTTGTACTCGACGAGACAAGCACGCAAAACTCTCGCGAAGGGAGGCGCGAACACACAACACGAAATAATTAGGCACTCTTTTATGAAAAAAAACACTGACTTTAATTAGATCACTGTACCCATACAGCACAGAGAGATTGCAAGAACATTGCAGAATGATTTCATTGAAACACTGTAATATTGTATTTTGATTGCGAAACATTGCTGCAACATTGCTGGAAGATTGCAGTAACATTAAGATGTCCGCTTTTTGAAATATTGCATTGAAACATCCTGTTTTTCCAAAATATTCACATAAATATTATTACATCACATAATTCCAATAAACAAAACAATATTTGTGTAACATTTTAAAAAACATTTTTCGCACAAAAAAATCTCGGGAATATTTTTTCAGAAATTTCCAAGCAGTCACCCACCCACCCATCCAAGACTCCGATGAACGTTGCTTGACCTCCGTGATCGCTGCGAACTGATTCCTCATGATGACCTGTAAACACTTTATGCTGATATGTGTATATAACTGATAGATCAGGTCAATATACATTGTCGAAAAAATGAAATATGTATAATTAAAGCACAATATTTATATAAACAAATATAAAATTATAGTTTTTTTTTTACTACTTTTGCAAATGCAGAATAGCATCTGGAATAACTTTTCTGTCATTTGTTTAAATAAGATGCAATTAGAAAATATAAATCAATATAATACAATAATTAAATTAAATATAAAAAAATTTTTATTAAAGAAACAATTAAAAAATATTGTTTGTTCATTGGACTGTAGATCAAAATTCCTTTATATATGGACCTATTTCATCTATTGATATAAATATTTGTTTCTTAACAATACTTTGATGCAGACAGCACCACGGAACCGCATGCCTTTTTCTAGATGTCTTAGAGTCAACATTTGGAGGATGTCTGCAGACGTCTATGCAAAGTCGATTTGCAGTCAACTTTGAAAGCCTGACTTGGATGAGTTGACTTACAGTCGACATACCGTCGGACGGTTGTAACGTTAGGGAATGTAGAGATTCAGCGGAAAATTTTGTAACGTCGCCCGACGTTAGTTTGCTAAATGCGGATAAATAATTATGGATGAGTTAAATTAATATATTATTATTATTACGCAAATATTCTGCTTTGGTTCTTTATTGCCACTACTTTATTAAAAAATTATGATATTGCAATGTTTCCGGAATATTACGGGAATATGCCATGCGATGTTGCAGGCATATTGTTAATTTATGTTTCTGCAATGTCTCCGTAATATTGCATTGCAATCTGGAACGTTGCAACGTTGCTGCAATGTTGCTGGAATTTTCTGTGCTGTATGGGTACAATTAATTCGTAGCGGAATTATTTAGAAAATATTGCTTGACAGCTCCGCGTCCCGAAACAGAACAAAAGCCGGCCGCGCTTCTTTTGTCTGATCGATAGATCTTCCTTCGACCAGCTTCTCAAGCTCGGCCGAACGGGCACAACAATACTATGGAATACTCTCTCTTTCTTTTTCTCTCTCGTAATTTGAGCAGTTCCGTAAGAATGTAGGTTAAACCCGGGAAAAAATATTTTATATATAAAATATGTTTATATATAAATATATATGATTATATATATTTATATATAAATTATATATAATTATATATAACTACATATAATATAATATAATTATATACGATTATATATGATTATATATAATTATATGCATATGGACATATTTTATAATAATTATATATAATTATATATGATTATATATACAAAATTTTTTTCCGGGAATAACTAGATACTCGGTATCTAGTTATTCCCGGACTAGTACTGACAGCATCAGCGAGTATTCGAATCATGTTAGATAGATTTAATACCTTAACGTGTTCGTTCTTAAGCAAATCGATCGATTACGTTCGGATACGGATACAACAGGTAGTTTCGGAAGACAATAATGCGATTACCGCAAATCCGCGACGCGATCAATGGATCACCGTTGGAAGACATATACAGATGAAACCCGTACGTCTTCGTCGTTGACGCAAATGGAACCAAAGGATGTCAAGAAGAATCCCGCAATTACCGTTAATTAATGTGTTTCACGTCTCGAGAAAGAAAATACACCGGGGAAATTCGAGACAATTGTACTACTTTCAAGGAGAACGAATTCATATAGTTTCACCGTAATCGGTCCTAGGTACCAATTGGAGTGCTTGGAAATTTTTTTTACGGCGAAATTCTTATCTTGTACGCGACAATTAGCCAAACCAATTACAGTTAAGTAACTATTTGTCCCCTAGATTCGAGCGCGCACGATAAATCTCTTACTCTTTCTGTAATCGATTGTAGAATGAACGAAAAGTTCACATCTTTTTCTACGTTTTTTTCATCGATATTTCGTTCATTACGTTCATTTAAAATTGCTATGTATTCATTGTAACTTTTAAATGATTAGAAATGTGCGAATTATTTGAATACAAATCTAATTAAATCGAATCGGTGAAATTTAATTCAATTCAGATTTAAATTATGATTCAAATCTGAATTATTAGCAAAATGTCTTGAATTTAAGAGGTTCAAATACGAATCACATATATTAACAATCTTATAAAATCATATGTCAAATGACTTTATGTCATATAACTAATATTATTTTTTTATTGTATAGAAATTTTTGTTATTATCTATATTCCATGTAGCATCAATTGTGAAAAGTTTTCAGAAAAGTTTCAACAATTTTACAATTTTATGCAACAATTTTGGAAAGATTCTGAAAATGTTATATAAAATATTGCAGTAAAAATATTGATAAAATCTGTACAATAAATGTAAAAACATATACAAAAACAGAACAAAAAGTCATAATATTAAAATAACTCCGAAATGATTACTAAAATTAACTTTTTGATTAATTGCAATTTATTTATTTTTTTATATTATTTTAACATTATTATGACTTGTTTTACTCATAGGTATAGAGTGTGATAATGCTAGAGCAACATATTGAAACAATTGTGTATTATAATTGGACAATAACCGTATTGATGAATTAGGTAGTATATTAATACATTAAGTAGCAAATAGCATTTGCTAATATTTTAACTTTGCATTCTTTTAATTTAGAAAAGTTTATTTTGAGCTTTTCAAAGAGAAAAACTGATCAATGTTATATAAATATAGACTAAAAATTTTTATTTTATGTAATAAGATACATTTCTGGCTATACCTTATACCTTTATTTACTTCGTTTATCTCAAAAATCTGACGTGATAGGCAATTTCAACAGCCAAATTCATATTCAGCGCATGAAATTACGTAGAAAACCTTACAATTTTTAAATAAAAAACGTTACAGATTTATGTTATATATATATATATATATATATATATATATATATATATAAAATATATTTTTTTTATTAAACATATTTATATATGTATGTATATTTTAATAATCAGATTGCAAATATTAAATAAAAAAGTACTATAAAAACACTTATAAGAATATTTTACATAAGTTTTATTGTAACTTGTTAGTATTTTCAATTTATTGAATATAATAAATTTAAATATCATTTCTGAAGTACTTTAAACTTATTAAAAAATAAAATTAACCTGTTGATATACTTTAGAAATGTTACAGATTATTTTCAGTAATGTTTCAGCAACTTTCTTAGAAGGTTTCAAGTGCAATAATCGCAGACATTTAGCAATTCTAGAACTGTGTCAAAACTTTTGCTAACATATTTTACATGAAACGTTTCACTTTTCAGATCATATATTAACTTCTAAAAAATTTTATTGCTGTACGAAATATAAATATCCAACCTAATTATGTTGTTAATTATATTTCAACAATCTGATTCAATTCAGGTAAAATTTTTATTGATTTCAGACCTGGGTAAAAAATAGTACAAAATAAAAGATATTAGTAATCTTTCTTAGTAGTGTGCTTGATGAATACATCTAATATTCGAATAAATGAATAAATATTGAGTATGAATACGAGTATAAATACAAGTTTTTTTATATTTATTGGAAATAAATAAATATTTTTTTATTTAATTTGAATAATTACATTTACAAATATGATTACGAATATTTTTGATTTCGCATTCACTTTGACTCTGCCCATTGTCAGGACGCGGCTCACGCAAAAATCAAATTAATGCGATGCATTTTTATGGTGGTTATTTATTATACTACTTTTATACTAAAATCTGTTTGATTATTTTCACTTTTCTGCTTAAACTTTGAATTTGGATACAGGATTACGAAGATGCTTATCTTATTTGTTAGCAAGGTTGCCACAGATTATCTATCAGCTTCTGGTACAAACGTATCTATAGAACGTACATACATTTTTATAATCCCGACTTACTTGTAAACAAGCCTAATCGTTTAACTGTTGATACGTAAAATATTCTGCCTTCGAGCTTGGTTAAAGTTTGTAAAGATGATTATACAAAAGCAAAAATAAACGTTATGGTCAATGCTTTTAAAGATAATAAAACAACATATTAAGTAATGTCGTTTCTTATCAGACCTTTTTAGTTAATATTTTATATGAATTAATATAAAATTTATAAAATAAGCATAAATTTCATATTTATGAAATAATCATGAAATATTCACGAATGAATGAATATTTCCGAAATAATCAATAAAATATTCTTAAATGAATATATTTGAAAACCTAAAATTTTGAATAAGTATATGAATGAATATTTTTTTAATGCGGAAATTGTGAATAAATAAATTTATAGCCTAAATACGCATTTTACACATTCATCGGGCACACTATTTCTTAGTGTTATGTCCTTGAGCGAAGATGGATTTATCGTGACGATGCGGAAAAGACCGGAAAGGATGTAACAAACTAGGCTCGTGGTGTATGTATGTATGTATGTTGAAAGGAGGGAAGCTATAAATCGAAAGTACCTTTTACGCAGATATCTCGTCTATGATGACGGAATTTGGGGGAAAAAGGTTTAAAATTACGTCCTTCGGAACGAGGTGGTAATTTGGATATGTGGAGGGGAGAGAAATGGGGATCGTGGCTCCAGGGGAAAAGCGTGAGAGGACGGAGCGAAGCTCCTCCAAAACGAAATCGTGGGGGCCGAGGGCGTACGTGCCTTCGGGGAGGGGAGCTGGGGCGATAGTGTTTCGTATATCTAAATATTAGGCTTGCTCTTTTTATCTGAATTGGCCGCATTAATTCACTATTTATCTTTCTCACATTGTAAGAAGAAAGATAAACTTAAACTAAAACAACTAATTTAAACTGTAAAGAAATGTTTATAAAATGCACCTAGAAAAAGATTATTAAGAGCTAATTGTAAAAACTTTTATTGACCAGTAATGTCATATTTAATCTTTCAAATTGTTATGACAATTTCCGATTTTATTAAGATTATTTGTATTGTATATTTATATTAGTTTTTATTTAATTTCACAAAAAGTATATTATTTTGAACATTGTAGTATACTCTTTGAATAACATAATATATATTAAAACACAATTATATCGTGTCTTTTGTCTTGTTTTTTCCAACTTAATTATAGCATTAACCCCTTATCCATAATCTTTGCTTTAATAGATAAGTAGTAAGCTATTGATCAACCGGAATTGTTTATTATATGATTTTTAAATATACGGCCGTAGTTAGCATTTCTTGAAATACTTAATCTTTTGTCCACAGCCTTTTAGCGTAAAAAAGTAAGCAAATTGGCTAACTACAATTGTTTATTAAAAAATCTTATAATATTATAATAAACGAATGCAGTTGATCAATGACGTACTATTTATCTAATTTAATGTTCTTAATACATCATCTGGAAACACCATAAAGAACATTTTTGTTACTTTTCAACGTCATTATGACGTTGCATTAATGACATCAATAGATTTTGACATAATCGTCCCAAACACGTCAAAATGACATCGATCAATAGTTTACAGACTGAAAAGTCACGCCATTGTGACGTCATCTTGTTAACTGGAATATCTCTACAAAATATCTGCTTTAATTGCCACGTTTGCTTTTAGCGCGGAAGATAGCAGAAATTTAAATCATAACTTACAACTAGAAGAAAAAGAATAAAGAAAGGAATAAAAGATATCATCGAGCAAGTTGCCACCGTCGTAACTATAAGAAAATTCATAATGTGTTTTGCAACTGTTTAAATGTATTTAGAAACTAAGAAAACTTATTATAATTAACTTGAAACTAAATTTTTCAAGTTTGATAAATATGTATATAAATACTTAAACTGAAGTTTAAGTATTCGAAATAAATACATAAATACTTGAACTGAAGAAAATTAATTAAATTAAAAAATTTAGTAGAGTTAATTACTTTTTTCTTAGCGTACTTAAAACTATATTCTATCGAGACATAATTTGCTGTCACATCGGATTACGAGTATTTTCAGATATATATATTTAAGACCTTGTTTTCTCGAGGGGAAGATTTTAACCCTGATATAATCGAGCGAATACTTATTGCAAGTTAACAGGCTTCGTTAATTCAAAGTGAGTTTCCCTTTAACGGAATTTTAATACGGAGCTTACTTATTATGAAATTTAATTCTAGTTAAACAAGATATTTAATATCATGCAACAAGCAAAAGTTGCTAGCAAAGTGGTGTTAAATTGCATTTCTGTTAAGCAGATCATTTTCACGTTTATGAGAGAGGCACGTTCGAATTTGATACGAGTGTTTGGATCAAAGCATAAAATCAGCCTAGAAATACGCTGATGAACCATCGTCAATCCGTTCGCGCAATTCGCGTTTTCCCTTCGGCGGGAAAGGGATAAAAACACGGGGAGAATCCTAGTATCATTATTCGGCGTCGAAGTGCAAGCTGGCTTCATTCCGGCGCATTCGTCATCGTTTTTCGTGCAGCTGCCGGCGCGGCGTCAGATCGGTGCTCTTGCTCCCTTTCGCCCAGGGACAGACAAATGGCTTTGTTTTCGAACTACCTTTCCGCGTAAGCGGACATTGATTACCGGCAGTTGAAAGAGTTAACTTCGCGCCTGGGGAATCGGCATAACGCTATGTGCATGCACTACGCGCGTTTGCATCGAGATTGCGGCGTAAGTTACAACGTTATTTACGAGATGTCGGTTCCCTCGAGGTAGTAGTACCGAGTCCTCTTTACTGAAGTTCCAATCGGAATGAAGTCACGGACGTTCAGCGATCGAGAATACTTCGCTCTTCACGCATGATTCAATAATGCACTGACGACTTGTGAGAGAAAAAAGTAATTGCAATTACTATAATTTAAATATAATTTGTAGATTTTAATTGTGTAACACACATCACCTTATATTGGGTATAAATGTGTAGGTGTACAACTTAATTCTTAGGTCTTTTAAAGAAAATTATTCCTCGGCCTTTCAAGAAAATATATTACTTCTTTACAAAAAATAATCTTTCAATCTTTGAAATAGTCTCCGTTACTTTCTATACACTTATATTATCTAACTGGCGAAAATCGCTTTGGAACAAAGATGATGGTTTTGAGTTGATAAACTCATCGATGCTTTTGCTAACCTCCTTGAGAGACTTGAAGTGAAAATCAGCTAGGAATAGGAAAAGATGGTAATTCGAAGGGACAATCTGGAGAATACGCTGCGTAAGGGAGAATTTCTTAGTCCAAATTGGAAATGACTTCCAAGGTTGTTTTTACCGTGTGCGGCAGCGCATTGTCATGAAGCAGAACCCAATGGCCCGCCTACTAAATCCTACCAAAGATTTATGTTTTGAAATCACTTGCTCACTGCAAGTATATTTGCAAGCTCTGATTAAGTCTGACAAAAATTTTCTTCCAAAAGTTGTTCCAATTCTTCATCTTCAAGTTTTTTTGGTTGTCCAGAGCATTCTTCATTTTTGAGATTAAAATTGCCATCCTGAAACTTTTGAAACCACTTTTTATAATACGTGTACATACACGCACTAGCAGAAATGGTGTCCCTCGGTTGACGCTCGACTGCCGCACACACGCGAAGTCACGCACATACGTTTCGAGTAACGTGGCGAAGATCGGGGAGCGAGAAGAAAGTAGTGGGAAGCGTTACGACAGTGCATCCTCCTCGCTTGACATTGGATCGAGAGAGAAAACATGAAACGACATGATGTTGTGGAGAAACTCGGTATCCTCTGCTATGCGCCTATACGAACGGTATACGGGATACTACGGTTGGTCACGCGCTGTTTTAATTTTTAATTGCATAAAGAAATTTATTTGGATATAAAAATTTGTTTAAAAAATAATGTAAATAGAATTAGAATTCTCAGTAACAAATTAAAATTATGTCATCACAGCAATATATTATAGCTTCAATTCGTAAGACTATTACTTTATGTCGAGACATAATTTTAATTAATTAATGATACTGGTAAAACTCTTTAAACAATTACTTTATAAAATAATTTGTATCAGAAAATAATTTTAATTCTATAAATTTATAGAAATTATCTGGCAAGCTAGTTTATTTTGTAATTGGTGTAAAACAATACTTTGAGAATTGACAGACTTCTTCTATCTTGACATTACAAACGATATATTATAAGAAATTTAAGAAAAATCAAAATCTGACAATTTTATCAGAGTTCATTCTTAAAACATTGTTTTACATCAATTACAAAGTAAACTGGCTTGTCAAATAATGTTGACATTTTTATAAATTTATAGAATTAAAATTATTTTCTGATACAGATTACCTTAAAAAGTAATTGTTTAAAAAGGTGCACCAATTTGATTAATTAATTAAAATTATGTCTAAACATAAAGTAATAGTTTCCAAGAATAGAGTAAGTACTTTGGGATTCAAATGAACTTAAATGAATTAAACTGCGAAATGCGCTATTCATCATTCTGAATTCGTATGGATTCATGACAGTTTCATATTATTTTTGAATTTAAATTAATTAAAATACAAATTGAGTTATACAGTATTTTAAAAGATAGATTCATATCTTATATATTAATTTTGGATTCAAATGGACTCATCAAATTTGAAGCGCAAATTTGAAAATATAGAAATAAATTTATTTTTATCAATTTTAATTAATTTTTGTTTACTAGATATATTTTAGTATGTTAATAATTCGTTTCGGGAGGCTGAGCGCTTTTTTTCTTTCTGCCAGATTCTGTCATTTTGTATCAAAACGCATCGAATGAGTATATCAAAATTTGTGGTAAGATCCATATTCTAAACAATTACCATATTTGTGATAAATCGGAAAAATAAAGAAGATAATTTATTGCAATATAATTTATTATAATTTTATTGTTATAATTTTTAAATAATTATACTATAGATATATAAATAAGACATGCTGATATTCTTCGTTCCATTGGTCTACCAAACTCTTACTAATAAGACGACACGAACGATCAAAAACAATCTTTTCCAGTTTTGCACACTTTAACAAAATTTCGCAACACAGGTCAGGTGTCACAGAATCTATGCCTGACAAATTTAAGTATTTTAAGTTTTTGCATAGCATTAGTGCTCTCAAATCACGCTCGGTGAATGCAATACAATACTCCAAGTTGATCTTTTCCAAGCGTTGACAGGAGGATAGCAATCTAGAGAAGCTATCACTATTCCAATCCACTTTATTTATAATCCTGTTGTAAATAAAAAGTTATGATTATGTTGGTTCTGCAATTGCAAATAAGATGTAGCTGTTTCAAAATGCATGTAAAACAGATCAAATTTTCAATAAAAATATGTAATATGGATTTAAAAAAACTGTCACATACGTACCACCCAATATTCAATTCCTGTAAATTCTTACAGTCAACAAGTGCATCAATACCTTGGCGTGTAACAAAGTCTGCTGATGTGAAATTTATCCTTCTCAAATTTGGACATGAATTTTTCAATTCTATTGCAACTGCGTCCTTATTTATTATTACGCCTGCTAAATTCAAATCACGCATCTCTCGATTTTTTTTTAGTACATTACAAAGAGTATCAGTTTTTATATATTCTATCTCTTGAAGATGTAAACGTTCCAAAAATTTTAGTTTTTCGAGGTACAAAATTCCATTGCTGGTTACATCTTGACAGCAATTTAGATCTAATCCTAATACGAAAAGAATATATAAATTAATCATATACATTTCATCTGTAATTATAACAATTATATTTACATACATACATACCTTTCAAATTTTTACATATCTTTGAAATTTTACGTATAGTCAAGTCATTGATAGAACGACAGTAATTTAGTTTTAAGTGCGTTAAGTGTCTGCCACAAGTATCAAGAAATACAATAAATTCCGAAGCAGGAAACAAACAAAATGACAGATCCAATTGTGACATATATTTGCATTTAGGAGCAAAATAACGCAATTTACTAGATAAATCAGAGTTCCAATACGTAAAGTGTGCATCTCTTATGTTCAAATTTTTATAAAGCAGGGGATCCCGTGATAAATTATATAAGTGTTTATTTACTCTACTCATGCAACTTAATGACTTCAAATCTAAACTCTTTAATATTTTTAATATTATTTCATTCTGCAAAAATAAAATATATAACTTTAATACATATGAAATAATATTACAGTATATATTATTGTGATAAATAAGTTTCTTAAAATACTTTACCGGAAACATAGAAAAAGTGGAATATGACAGCTCCTTGGATTTATCCGAAGAGAATTGAATATCTTCCGATTCATCTTTTAACGGAAAGCAACGATTATATTCCTGCTTAGATTGAGATACTTGCTTATATTCAAGTTCACACTTACGAAAACTCTTTGTATTCCTGCAAGCAACATTTGAACAAATTAATTTTTATTTTTAAGAGAATAAAAAAAGTATTGAATTTCTTATTTAAAGTCCATGACTGTACCTTTTAGAAATAATGCAATATTCGTGAAATTTTTTTTGGAGATAGTATATATCCATGTGGTCAAATATATTATGTGGTGTTAAATTAAGAACATACATATTAGAATATCTGATATTTTTTAACACATAAATTAAATCTTGTTTAGGATTTTTAGGAAGTATCAATTCTGATGTACCGATAAGCAGTACAGCATCTAATTGTATCCAATCAAAATTCAAAATGGTATTGTGAAATTCCAGTCTCAGCACTTTAGTTTTAAATGTATGCATTTTTAAAGGCGGTAAAAACTGTCTTAAAGCTCTGTTGTATTCTGCATAAATATTTTTATGCCATAACAGAAACCACTGATTATCAGAATTTTGAGCCCAAATTCGAACTAAATCGTGAGGATAATTCATTACATACATGCAGACTTTAATAGGATATATAGCTTCGTGAAACTCGATATCTGCAAAATAGGAAATATAATTATAATCTTTTTAAAAAGAGAACTAAACTTTTAACGGAATCTTATCTATCAATTTAGATAATGCATACTAATAAAATTTGTATCCATATTTTCCCCATTCGACATCAGAAATTGGTAATCAGTTGATTTTGGATTTACTTCGTCCAGCTATCAAAAGTTACAAATTGTTAAATATTTTAAAATGTAGCATAATGTTAGAATACTGGCAATTGAAGATATATAATGTGTTATAGTAGTAGTCAGTAATATACATACCTCGGCCAACGGCTGATTAAAATTGTCATAATTTGTACATTTCTTAGGTGGTCCAATTATATTATTAAAAAAAGATGTGTAACGATCATTCAATGGTTGGTAAACAAATTTATTTTTTACAAATTCATAAACAAAATCTGTTTTATAATCATCGTTTCCCACGGATATTTTGTCGATGTAAGGATATTTCTTAGTCTCCTTATAGTAAAAAGGAGCATTTTTAAATGTGACTGTTGTCATATTTTCTCTCTAAAAGAAGATGAATAATCTTTAAGTATTTTTGTAACATACAGAGTGGTCAGAAAGTCTAGAAACAAATATTTCAAAAACAAAGCATGTTCAAAAAAAATATTTTATACAAAGTTGTAAGGTTTAAGTGGCGTACTATGTAGTAATATTAATATGACCACGTAAAGGTCACTTTTACTTTTATAAATAGATATCTCTACATATTTTTCATTATATTTTTTGATAGCTTATTCCGAAGTTTTAAAACGATATAATAAAATACATTTTTTATTAATATTTTTTAGTTATAAGGTATGAAAATTATTGCTGGCATTCCCAGTAAACAGAAATAGATTTAAATAGATTATAAATTTGTTAGTCCATTTTAATTCAACTGAATATATTTTGAATCTTTTCAATCGAAAAAGTAGTTCCAAATAAGAGTTTCACGAAGCTGTATAATCTATCAAAGTCTGCATGTATGTAACGAATTCAGTTGTTAATTTGTAACACATTACAAAATTAATCATATTCCAACAATACACAAATATTTTTTTGTGAATTATGACATAATAAATATAAAATTGCTTTTGAAAATATTAAAACAGTATTTTCAGCAATTATGGATCAATTTAACGAATAAATGAATACTAATGCATTTTATTATTATTTTTAAAATTACTGTAAGAAAACGTGTTAAAAACTATTATTTAATTACCTGTCGGCATTTTTTAAATAAAAATGTGGTACAAATATACAAACTATGCAAAATGCACAAAATATTAATCAATTTCTGTATGCTGTACAGGGTATACCAAATCTGACAATAATGTTTTTAATGACAAATTTTTAAGATTTTAAGACAAAAATTTTGTCAAAGCTATAATAATTTTCAAATGGGAAGAGTTTAAATGAAAGGTTTAAAATTTCACCTGCTCAGGGATGGCAATGTGTTCCCCTAAATCGGATGCTTTTATAATAATAATAAAATAAATTATTGTAATAATGCATAATGAGAATTATATTAAGAAAGAAATTCTGTTTATTTACAAGGTGATTCAGCACAACCCCATGTCTTTATAAAGACGTATTCTTGATTAAATTCTGAGACGATTTTTTCTCTACAAAAATTTTGTCCAAATTTTTACTTTTGAAATTATAACAAAATAAAGTTAGTGAATTACGTGCCGTATAGACATAGTAAACAGTGGCGGCGCGGTGCAACTCATCGTCCGACGCGGCGCACTCTTTGCGATCAACTATCTGACAATGAGAACTATTCTAATTCACATAAAATACACATGCACACGCGTGCGCGTGCAGACACACACGCACACACCTAGAGCTCTATATTAGAAGAGTAACGCAACCAACCGATTCTTGGACCTAATGCTGGTTGGCTAAAAAGTGTAAAAACCAAAATCACTGAACGCTTGGATGAGTTATGTGAGACCATTAGGTTCATCATAGCGGTTGCAGTCGGCATCGCTTAAGATAAAAGGATTCCGCTACTCTTTTAATATAGAGCTCTAACATACCCCCCCCCTCTCTCACTCTCGCTTGCTCGCTCTCTCTCTCTCTCTCTCTCTCTCTCTCTCTCTCTCTCTCTCTCTCTCTCTCTCTCTCTCGCTTGCTCGCTCTCTTTCTCTCTCGCTCTCTCTCTCTCTCTCGCTTGCTCTCTCTCTCTCTCTCTCTCTCTCTCTCGCTTGCTCTCTCTCTCTCTCTCGCTTGCTCGCTCTCTCTCTCTCTCTCTCTCTCTCTCTCTCTCTCTCTCTCTCTCTCTCTCTCTCGCTTGCTCTCTCTCTCTCTCTCTCGCTTGCTCGCTCTCTCTCTCTCTCGCTTGCTCTCTCTCTCTCTCTCTCTCTCTCTCTCTCTCTCTCTCGCTCTCTCTCTCTCTCTCTCTCTCTCTCTCTCGCTCGCTCTCTCTCTCTCTCTCTCTCTCTCTCTCTCTCTCGCTCTCTCTGCCATTTACCTTGTAGAAATTCGATGTTTTGACTGTTGAAACTTGGATAAATTCACACAATTCGGGAAAAGTAACATAAAGACGCCTCACGTTCCAATATGCGACGAATTAATTTCAAGAAATACAGCAAGTTCGTTTCTCTCTTATAAATTGTATCAGAGAACTTGTAACACTCACAGATTTACTCATACACTTGATGAATGGCACAAGAACGATTTACGAACGATTCTATTACTTTATTATAATTATTTAGCAGTTAATTATTCGACCCGAAATCACTTGGAATAAGAAACGCGTAACCTACTCAACCCAACGTGGTCCAACACAAAGACTGTGCTCGACAATAATCAAGTAGGTTAAGTTCTAAGAGTCAACATGATATACAGGGTGATTCAGAATAGAGTCCCTAGAAGTAGAGAGTCTGGACATCTGCCCCTAAAATGTTGGTGATGAATATGTCAGTGTATGTACGTGAGCTTTATATGTGTGTATGTTTATCATTGTGTGCACTTGAACGTGTGTATGCTGTTATCGCATTGGCTAAAGAGGATTAAACAGGGATCCGTATTGGTGCTGCCATTTTAGGTGCAGTCCAATCACGTGGAACCCCGAGATGTCCAGACTCTCTACTTCTAGGGACTCTATCCGACGCGGGCGCTTACCCGTGTCGGACGGTGAGTTGCGCCGCCTTTGTCTACCATGTGTACACGGCCCGTGATTCGCTAACTTTATCCTTTTATTATTCAAAAAGTAAGTGTCGGACAAAATTTTCGTACAGGGAAAATCATCTCAGAATTTATTCAAGAATACGTCTTTACAGGGACACATGGGTCGTTCTGAATCACCATGTATGTAATTCTCTCTTTGACTATATAACTATGGACTGTCGATTGGCCATTTGTCACGCACATCTCCAATGGCTAAATGACACAAAATTGAAATACAAAGTCGCATTTCGCCAGTAAAACAGGAAGGAAGAGAGAGATGGAATATGATATAACGCATGAACTTAGTAAAATTCAAAACTACTTGTAATTACAAAACTACATTACTTAATGGTTTTGAACTTTGCTAAGTTCATACATTGTATCATATTCTATCTCTCTCTTTCTTCTTATTTTACCGGCGAAATGCGACTTCGTGTTTAAATTTTTTACCATTTAGCCATTGGAGGTGCGCGTGATGTTGTTGACACAAATAGAAGCTATATTGCCGTAATAACAATTTTAATTTATTACTGAGAATCGTAATTCTATTTACATTATTTTTCAAACGGATCTTCGTATCCGGGTAAATTTCTTTATGCAATTAAAAATTGAAACAGCGCGTGACCAATTGTAGTATCCCCTATACCGCTCGTATAGGCGCATAGCAAAAGACACCGAGTTTAGGGCCTCGCACATGAATGCATAACATAACATAAGCACAACATAAAACTGATGGACCAATGAGCATCCAGCATAAAGTTGCCATATTGATTTACATAAGATTCCCATTGGTCCAGAGGCCTTATGCTACGCTTATGCTATGTTATGCATTTCATGTGCGACAGGCCTTTCTCCATAACATCAGGCCTGTTCGTGTAGCTTCCCTTTTTGAATTAATTTCTTTGTCGTCTCTCTCTTTCTTACGATCGAATATATATTTATTTCATCTCGAGTGCAAAAATTTTTGGGGATTTCAAGCAACTCGAACAGATCTATCATGTCGTTTCATGTCTTTCTCTTGACTCAGCATCCAGTGAGGAGAATGCTAAAGAGAATGCACTATCATAGCGCCCCTACTACTTTTTGTCCGCTCACTGATCTTTGCTGCACTACCACAAAACACGTACACCCAAGGACTTTGATTCTGTCCATGGGGAAATTTTCCAAACTGAGAAGACGCTATCTTTCTACATACTTACAGTTCATGATTAACGTAACAACCAATAAGCTTTAGTCGTTTCATTAATCATGAACTGCGAGTATGTAGAAAGTGGTGACTTCTCAGTTTGGAAAATTTCCTCATGGACAGAATCAAAGTCTTTGGGTGTACAGTTGTGAGCTAAAAGGTTGCAACACATTTTCTTCGATGGTTTTTAGAATGTAAACTTGTTTATCGATTGATGAACGTAATTGGTTGGATCCACAGGTAAAAACCAATTACGTTCGCTGTTTGATGAGCAAGTCTACATTCCAAAAACTATAAAAAAAAAATGTGTTGCAACTTTTTAGCTCACGACTATACAGTGCGTTGCATTGATGCCTGGGGTATTTTAGGAACCACCCCAGCCAGAAATGATTAGTCGAATCGACGTCGATTCGACGTCGATGCGTCGATAAATGGTCGATGGTCAAAAACTAGTCGATATTTTTATCATTTTCTACTTTGTCATAAAAATTGTTTATTGACTAATTGCAAATATTTTTGTAAAATTTCTATTGACTTTTATTCAATTTTACGTAGATCAACATAAATTGGAGCGCGCAGTATATATTTTACTTTTTTATTACATTGTTTCTATGCACTAAAAAGTTGAGATATTGGAATGCGATATGTGTTCTTTTGCATACACAATTAAATCAACTTATAACCTGTATATAATCTTGATCTGCAAATTGTGTGATGCATATATCATTTGCATGATTTAACAACTTTTTAATAGCAATAAATGGATCTTAAAAATTGTTACATTTGTTATAAAAGAATGACACTCGAAAAAAATTTTTTTTATATATAATCATTATATAATTATGTACATATATATGTAAAATATGTCCGTATATATAATTATATTATATGTAATTATATATACAATTTTATATAATTATATGTATATTTATTTACATATAAATTTTCTTGCATGTAAATACAATTTTCGAGGCAATGGCAATCAAAAGAGACCTTTTTGCAAATTACTGTTGTGGGAAGTGATTATAAGTGAATATATATTACTTTATAAATTTTAATTGTATTTTTTATAACAGTAGGAAAGTACTTTGCCTTCAAATATTTCTTATTTGCGTCTATTAGTAATTTTACACATAACATTTTATTTCTAGGCGCAATTCATAACAAGAGACCTAATGTATCTGTTTCGAATTTATCATTATACATAGAACAATGGTTAAAAAATGCTCTATATCAAAAAACAAGATGATGAAAGTTTTGGAAGACGTGATAAAAAGTTCAAAGAAATAGATAAGCATTTCTAATTATATTTTGTTTGGCAAATACACATATGCATTTATATTTTCACTCAACATTTTATTCACATATTAAAGTAATATATTACAGTAATAAATAGCAATTCGATATTACTTAAGTTCACGTTAATATTACCTGTTATAATCTCATCTTTAGATATTCCCAGTGAGAAATGATAACAAAATCGACGTCAATTCGATATCGATTCGACATCGAAATCATCAAAATGATGTTATTTCGATGTTGATCCGATAGGTCATTTCTCGCTGGGAATTAGTATTAATTCGATATCAAATCGACTTGTCGATGACTGGTCGAAATTTGAGCTCATTTTTAAGTCGAATCGACTACACATTTTGATCGTCGATCGACCAGTGTTATCGACGTCGAATCGACGTCGATTCGACTAATCATTTCTGGCTGGGCAGGTTTCTTTCTTGATTATTTTTATGTTCATGACTAAATGCTGCGGTGATCATTGACGGCAGCATTTGGTCATGAACGTAAAAATAACTAAAAAAGAAACGTGGTCCTTAAAATCGGTACCCCAGGCATCAATGCAACGCACTGTACGTGCGCGATTTTGCGTGTGCGCGGTAACTAAGCGTCAGCGCCATTTCTGCCAGTTCGTGTACTACAAGGTACAGTATTTTCACTTAAAGCCAAACAAATCATTTCTTCAGTTTCACTAACATTTATCTTTAGTTTAGTTGAAGTGCGAAAAGTTAGTGCCACAGATGTTGCTTTTCGAACAATATAGTTTTTACTATTGTTTCTTAAGGTTTTAATAGCACCGTCAACTATTATTAAAACCTCGTTTTAAAGCTGAAGGATGACGTTTTAAAATTATATGACGAGAAAAAAATTTTAATTTTAATACGTGCTTTGTTAAATGTAAGGGCCGAGAATTAAGTTGTACACCTAATATCCCTTACGGAAATGGACTATTAGTAAAGCTATTAATAAAACTATTGGATTATTTGTCATAGTTTTTTCGCGGATTATTGGGACAAACTATTACACAGAACTATTGAAAAATTATTGCTAGTCACCAATAATCACTACGATTATATAGTAGTATAAAATATGTATTGATAAATCAATAATTTAAACGTAATAAATTATAGTTTCCAAAAAAATATTTTTTCGTTTTTGTTCAAAAGGATTAAAAAAAGATTAAATCTGAATTAAACATTTATGTACAAGATTTAATAAGAATACAAATTGTTGTTTACATGTAAAAATATAAAATTTTATGTGAAACAGCATTCCACATACACATCACATTAGAAAAAAACGAGAGCAAATATTTGTTTCGAGGTTACAACAATTAGTTCCCAAAAGTTTCATTGAAATGCGATTTGGAAAGATGGTTGCAGTGGCGCCTAGATATAACGCCTGTGGCCGCATTCAACTCACGAGAAGATTCCTCGCGGTGTAGCCACCTAGTAGAAGCCGCGCAAGCCGCGAAGACGCGAAAACTGGTGTCGCGAAAAAGTTTGGAGATTCAAAACCAAAGCAAATCGCTCAATTTTCGAGAACAGCGTAATATTTTTTTACGTGTAAAATAACTATTAACAATTGAATGTCTTGGATTTTAACCGTATTCAATATTTCCGAAATAATTTATAAATGTTTTTTATTTCATATAATAATATACGTTTTCAATAAATCTTTAATTAGTTATACCGAATGTGGTATAAAATACGTTTATTATTCGTTTATAAATATTGTTGCAATGAAAACGTGTAAATATAATTTACGCTCAAACTTTTATTAACATATTTAAAAAGTATATTATACCTGGATATTAAATCTTATTTTTGATACGTTATTTAAAAAAAAACAACTTTTACAAATCATAAACGTATTTAAGAAACGTTTATTTAATTAGTATATGATAATATTTGATAGTATTTCTATACGTATTATAAACGTAAATACAATTCTGGCATTATATAAATCATTTTTCAACGTATAAAATACGTTCCGTATTACATACACGTAATAAGAACGATTATTATAAACGTATATTGCTCTAATGTATAAAAACCGTTTTACCTATATACATATTTGTCATATACCTATACCTGTTTTATACCATACTTGCGTTTAATAAACGTATATAAAACGATCCAGATCTTGGGTTTATTGTGGATAGTCAATTAATAATCATTTATATATTAACTATTAAAAATAGTGTACTGGTGATTATTGAAAATAATCTGATTAATGGAATCAATAATCATTTTATAAGAGAATTATTGGGGAATGATTATTGCAAACAATCTGATTTGGAATTAATAATCACTACAATTAAAAACTATTGAGCAGTGGTTATTGCAAATAACCTGATTATGAAATCAATAATCATTCCATAAAAGAACTATTGGGGAATAATCTGTAAATAATCTCATTATGAAATTAATAATCACTTATTTAAAAACTATTAGAAAATGATTATTGCGAATCATCCAATTATTGGATGCATAATTACTATTAGAAAATGAATAATCATTATTGTAAGTCAATAGTGATTATTGGCTTTCCAATAGTTCATTTCCGTAAGGGATACATGTATAAATTATTACAATTATAATTTAATTATAATACACAGCCGATGCAAATTATGCTTATAGTTGTTTTAACTATGCAAATCATGGTTATTAGTTGTTATTACTACGTAAATAGTAGGCGAACCTTTAAAAAATACATTTACTATAATTATGACTGCATTTATTATATAAAATCTTTATTTTATAACGTTTATTTTTATTATTCACACCTTGATATTTTACCATATTAATATTTAAACGATAAAAAAATATAAAGTTAATTCTCAAACCATGAAAACCGTGAAACACGATTATACCTCTCTCCCCACTCACACTACTCACATACATTGAGCACATATAGAATTTTTTAATACCTACTATTTTGAGATATTCTAATATTAAGATATTTCAGTGTATATACGTATAATTGTTTTAATCGTGCAAATAGTTATTAGTTGTCATTATTGCGTAAATAGGAAGCGAATATTAAATAGATAATTATATTTATTATTCTTAATTACAATAAATATAAGATTTGCATGTATTCTAATAATTTTTTCTTTATTTTGAATAAATCTATAATTTTATCACAAAACATTATGTTCTTTAAATTAAAATTATTATTTTTTTTTTAATTTATTTTTATAATGGGCCATATTACCCTTGTTTGTTTTCGACTCATTATTCAGTTGCTATACATGTTTATAAATAATATTCAATATAATAAATATATCATAATTTTGAATCTAGAATCTATTGAAGAACAATTTGATGAATACAATCGTTAAGTTTTCAATTTAAAATATTGATTATTAACCAAGTTATTGTACAAAATATAAATGGAGAGCTGTAAAATTACTTCTCATCCAATACAATAACTGTAATTATAACAATAACTATAATTTGAAACCACTGCAAATATGCAGTTGGCATCAAAAATAATAACAAATTTTCATTAAATCAGGGTAATTGCAATTATTGTTTCTCTCATTGTAGTAATATTTGTGACTAATTCTTATTCTAATAGAAATTACTGGAAATTTGTATGAAAAAAGATTAACATGAACGTTTTACAATAAAAAAATCAGATTTTTTATTCTTTAGGAAGACAATATGTGCCAATTTGTGTGATTTGTTAAAACAAGTGGGATGAGCAAATAAAATTCTATCCCGCCAATATCTATACTCGAACAAAAAAAAAACAAATTTTACAATTGATACAAACCTTGACGGACGCTATTGTTCGTATTTTAGATTCAAATGACTCGGAACATACGATTTTAACGACTGTAAATGTAAATTATTACTACAGACATGTCAAATTTCTATCCGGATATTTACTTGCGGTTGCAAGAGCTTTGCGATACGGACCCCAGAAGGTATAATATCGGTAGCTCACGGCGGAGTGTATACGTATGATTCGCATTAAGCAAATGTGTACCTCCGTATAACAGTGTGAGCAATTCAGTCAAGCAAGATGCTTTGAGAGAGAGACAAAATAGACTAAAGCTCCTTAGAAACAAACGCCTCATTTGTTTCTCAAATTGTCTTTCTCAAAATTGTCTTTCGCGAAATGAAATACATTTCGGAACGAATCTGGCGAGAGATATAAATCCGTCATAACATAAGAAAAAGAACGATGCCGCGCGGTCCAGCGTATTCATCTCACAGTTATTTGCTATACGTGCGTCTATACATGCATGTAATACGCAATAACAAGCTTCAGATGGATACCGTGTTTGTACGTACGTCATAGTTGGCAAGCCGGTACGCATATACGTTCAATTCGCGTCGAATCTGTTGATTTAAGCTTCACGCGTCTTTACTATTGATAAACGAACTTGAAATTTCATCCAACAGTTTAGCAATATGGAAGCTATTTATTCTTCGATTATTTTTAGAGTTGATAAAAATCATGTTCTTTTTTTAAAACATTGTTTTCTTATTTAATTCTTCGTGATTACTCGGGGTTCACTGAAACCCAAAAAATTGATGCTCTAATGCATTTAAATTTAATTTTTTTGTTACTTATGTATTATTTTATAATTATAGTGACAATTCAAGCAAGAATTAGTATAATAGTTGTATTATGCATTAAATAAATGTCTACTCTTTTATACAATATTTTTTTTGTACTGAATAAGTACAGTTTTAAGAATTTTGCGAAATATTATACTGTTTTTTTTTTCTGAAAGTGTCATATCTGTGGAATGTAATTAAATTTTTATAAAAAAAATTTTAAAGAAATTGTAAAAACTAAAAATTAAAAATATTATGACTTTTTAGTAAAAAACTTATTTTTCAAAAATTTTTACTTTCCCCATTTTTTATGGGTAAATGCGTTTGAGTCATTTTACCCCCAGTGTGACTATTACGCAATTTTTAAGTGGTCATAAAGAGTTAATATGGGAATTTGATAAGTAATAATTATTTCTAAATTTAGTTTCATTTTTGTATAAAAATTTCAATAATATATATAATAACATAAAAAATAAAAAGAGTTATATGATCAATGGCTATATTCTTAAAAAAAAAAACAGCTTTGCAGTAGCTTTTAAGATGTTTATTTTGACTTTTAATAAAAATAAACATTAAAAAATAATTGAGGAAAGTATATAAAATCACACAAACAATACAAGCACGAATATCTAGCAGCGACCGTAGTAGGCATTCTTGTTCAATTTGTATTGATACAGCAACGGTCAAAATATCTCTCTCTATTATATTAAAAAATAAATTTAATATAAATAATATAATAAAATAAGGCTCTGAGAATAATAATTAAATTCACAAAAATTTTCTGTCTGAGTCAATATTATTATTTTTCTGTGAGCTATAGAGTGTATATTACAGCAATCAATACATATGTACACATTACTTGAATGCGCAAACATTTCGACCCAAATTCGAATTCTCTTCAGCATATTTTAATTTAAGTTTAATATAATTAAAGAATCTATATATTTCAATATAAAAAGAATATATTATTTAATTGCTAAAAACATCTATACTTGCGCATTAAAATATAAATAATAACGAAACACGTAATTTTTATTTAGTTCCTTGTAAAATTTTAAATATTGTTATAAAGCTTTATATTTTATATTTTATAAATAAGATGATTCTTTTTTATAACATTTATGAGGAATGTTATTACATATAATTAAATATAATGTTTATTACATATAATTAAAAATAAGTATGCGAATATTATGTCCTAAATTTATGTTTATTCCTTATATTTTTAAAAATATGTTTTTAACATTTGTTTTAAATGTGAATGTTTTAAACATAACAATCCTGGCCGTTCGGCATATTAATAAAGAAAACCGGACAATTGAAGAAACCCACAAAAAGTTTGCAAACTAAGAATCAACAAAAGATATCTGATTTAGCATGATTTCAGAAATAATTAATAAGAAGAAAAGTATTTTGGAGTGAGAGAAATAATTTATTTAAATAGTTATTTTTGTAATCATAAAAATAAAACAAGTTACAATAAAATTAAGAAAAAAATCCAAGAAAAATCTTTTATCCCTTTCTGATTCAAAAGATAAAATGTATTAACCGGCGAGTAAGGTTCATATATCTCATTCCATTCTGATATCTCACCCTAATTTTCCTTATTTTATAATATTTGATAATGCAACCCCTTCCGATATATTAAATAATTAAATTAATAACTTTTGCGTACGCGCGCTTACAGCGTTTTATTCAAATTACATACGGGGTAATAAAATACACCATCTTCGTGGATTTTGCAACAACGTGATTACGGGATTGCATCTCTGCTTCCCGAGTAAATCGAAAATTTTCGCAAATATAAATTACGCGATGTACCAGCAGGCTTTAAAGCGAGAATTAAATTGCGTAATTTTCAACCGCGCGCATTAACTTGGAATCAAAGACCTGAAAAATTCACGCCTTGCTACGTTATCGGGGTGGAAGTCCGCAAAAGAGCGCATAATGTTGCGACGTTGGAATAATTGAAAAGGCTAATTTTACGCCGTAAAAACTTTAGCGCAAGCGATAAATAAGTAAACAGGTGCTGAACCGCGCGCGAAACTGCAGATTTGATAAACGCCCTCGTATATACGAGCTATCTGTCAGCCGACAGTTACGGATTGACGCTTTTTGACTTCTTGGGTAATTCACGAGCCTCGAGAGGAAAATTCTCGATATCGACACCGACGACGTAAATGTAACATGGAAATGAAAACCAGATGGTAATAGGGGAAAGACGTCGGAAGGGTCGACGCGGGTCGTATCGATCTGTGTAACACTCGATATTTTCCTCACGGAGCCGCATCGTCTAGGTCTTTTCGCAAGAATGCAATAAACAGAAAGAAAAAGAATTTAGAGAAAGCCGGCGAGCAGCTGAAACTTTCTGGAAAAGCGTAATTGTTTCCGGCTTGAAGATAATGATCCCACTTCATAGGGTAGTGAAAATACGTCACGGCGCATTTCATCCTTAGAGACAGTGCGATGCAGACACAAGATTTGGAGGATACTGCAGAATTCGTCACACAAAATATCGTTTGGCAGAGCTTACCGTTATATCTGCTCCATTTCAGCAGGAAGAGATTCTTGTCGCAGACGTATGAATGCGAAAAATATGAGTGACAGAGAGTGAATTCAGAATTTTCGCATGAGATTGCTATCGGATCTTACATCTCAATATTTTCCCGCTCGTCTACGGCGATGATATTCCTATACAATTATAACAAAACATACTTTTAACCGTGTAGCGTTGGCGAATACTGTGAGTGAATTTTCACTCGAGTGTTAACTCAAGTTTAGTGAAGTTTTTGTTACTAAATTTTTGATAGCTTAAAATAACATTTAATAAAATATTTCGTGTACATTAAAGTAATGTTAGGTCAATTGTTCTAACACTTTGCGACCTATAAAGCTGACGAGAGCGTAAAAAGTTTTTAAAAGTGTAACAAATTTTATGGGATAATTCTCCCCCGGAGTAATAATGTAAGAAAAATATATGAATAGCATGTGACGTCACTGAGAAAAGTTTAGTATTTGTAATTATAATTGTATAATAAAATAATTACAGTGAGAAGCTTTATTTTTATAATTAAAAAGAAAATTCGGGCTTATGAGCTTCTCACTGTAATTACTTTATCATATAATTACAATTACAAATACTGAACTTTTCTCAGTGACGTCAAATGCTATTCATATTTTTTTCTTACATTAACATTTCTTACATAGACCTTTAATTAACACTCTTTCTCAGTGTACAAGAAAAATTTAACATCTGTAACAAAGTTTAATAATGTTCGCAATTACACATAACGATATATCGAAATAATATGAATGTTTTATCAATAACACAGAAAGTATTTTTATAATTACTGTTATAATATTAATAAATTAGTATTATTCAAGATTGGGTAATAATTAGTTCAAAGTTAAATAGTAAAATTAAAAAATCAACAACTAATTATTAGTTAATTTTAAATGACTAAATAAATACATTTTTAATTTCAACTAATTATTTTTAAAAGACATAAACTTTAACTGATTAACTTTTCTCTTAAGCTAAAAATGTATTTATGTACAAAAAGCAAATATAAAAGAAAAATACATTTCCATATAAAAATATATAACATGTTTATTATTTTAAAAACTTAATTTACAAATAAAATATTTAAAAAAAATTATGTGATATATGTTATAATTGTTTTAAATAATTTAACTTTAACAAATACAACTTTCTAATTTAATATAAATTATGCTTTTCAAAACTAACTTTTAATTTAATTTAATTTAATCTTAACATAACTTTTAACTGAATTAATTCTTTGTTCATGTAACTTTTAATGCAACTAAATTAACTGTATAAAACAATTAGTTAAACTTGTTAAGTTAATTTAATTAAAAAAGAATATTAATTTATGCACTCCTGGTAATACTTAATAATCTTATGTTATATAAAGTATGTAGTTATATAAAGTATGAAAAAAATTTTGCAAATTGTTTGTATAAAGATAATGCCAGTATATAAAATTGACACACGTTGTTTGTGTATAATACATGACATTATTATTCTAATAAATTATAATAAATCAATAATGTAGACGTTTCGAGCCTATTATTGGGCCATCCTCTCATTATAAATTACTTCAATGTGTGGTAATATAATTACAATTCTTAAGATAGGCACATTATCACTTAACGATGGTTATTATAAAGCAATTTACATGACGGCTTGTGACACATTTCAATTATTGAGTCAGTTATCTTCCTTGCATGCAAAATTAAAAAATAAAATTGAGTTCTCATGTACTTTAATGGTGTGCAATCTAAAATTTACGTGATGATTTCTAATTACGGATTATGTCATTTTACGTATAATGTAGTTTGACAGTAATGAAGCGTGAGTAATGCTATTGATGGTTTGACACTCTGTAATTTAATGAAACGATCAAATTTTGTACGTATACTTAGGAAGGCATTAAAAAATGGAAACAGTCTTTTAGAAAATATTCCATAGTTCTCGTATAATGGGTCAAGGAGAATGGTGTCGGTTGTAGGTTGAGAGCTTGTAACAATTTGTGCTAAGGATGATCAAAATCATAGAACCGAATCATCTACGTTGTTAATTTATTAAATAATAAAATTATATATTACACAACAACTTGTATCGGCTCTATACTGGCATTACTTTTACACATTTAATTTAATTTTTTGAGCCTAATATTGTTAAATTAGTTGTTTACAAATTATAATTTTAAATATTTCTACAGTAAAATGTCATAAAATAGATGATTAAAACATTACAATTACAGTGAATATAAGTATTTTTTAACATTCGCTTACTATTTACGTAATAATAATAACTAATAGTTATTTGCATTACTTAAAATAACTATAAATATGTATATAGTTGGCAATGAAAACGTTTATAAATTATATTTAAATTACTGTAATTAATAATAATAATAATAATAATAATAATAATAATAATAATTCTATAATAATTGTAAATTTTCTTTCTCAATGCAGGATTCAAAAATCTCTTCTTGTTTCTTTTCCTGAAATACACGATTCGTCAATATGTTAAAGAAAAGAATTTATTTCTTTTTTTCTCGTAAAATAAGTTCTTTAATTGTATATTACAATTATACTGTGATTTGTCGCGTATACATAGTTTACAAGAACCTGAGAACTGCCGCTGCAGTTTTAATAGACCCTATATATAAGGTTGTGCAATGACACATTATATCTTCCGGAAAATTCCGAGAGTGATATCATTTATTAATCAGAGCAGGATCATATTACTTATCGAAGAGAGACTTTCAAAAATGAAAGGTTTAGTTAATCCAATCAAACTTAGTTACAATCATTAAAGAGAGAAATAATGGAAAAATAGGAGGACTAATTATCTAATCAAACTTATTGTTAGTCATATGACAAAAATTATGGAAAAATCTGTCTAATAGAGTTTTATAATTAGTCATATATTAAGATAGATACGTGGATGATGTTTATTACAGAAGAAAGTCGTATTTCGATGACCACACTGCAAACCGATCTATGATCCGTCGATCGATCAAATAAGGAGAACGGTCGAGGCGTCGTATGAAATATTTCACAAACCAATTTGGCGCCACATAGCTCGTAAGCGAAGCGGGATGTTTTTGCAAAAAGTTCGGGAGAAGTGAGCTTAGCGAAATTGCGGATCCATTCGTGGTGTTCGCACTGAGAATTCGATTACTCGGTACGCGTTTCTTACGAGTTTTCTTACGGAGCGGAGATTTGGAATTGATTTACGATACCGATACAAGGCAGATCAAATAAAACGGCATGGAGCGGATCATTCAGGTTCAACTGTTATTACAGGCGAAATAAAGCCGTGATTGTGTCGGGCGGCTCGAGCCTTCCTTACCTCAAACACTTCGCATTGTTAAGATTGAAAAGTTGATTCGTCTGCAGAGTGTTCGCACAAATTTTGTGAAAGAATTCCGTGAGAATTCTTGGATTTTTAAAGAATTTGATTCAAGTATTTCAGATAAGATTAAAGAATTCTTAAATACAGTTTTGAAATAAATTTATGTTATTAGGTATATCTCTGGTATAAATGACGCACCTATCTAAAACTTAATTTATTAAGTGTTATTTAAGGAAAGTAAACTATACCAATAAGAATTTTATACTGCTTACTATTATAAAAAAAAAAAATATTGGAAATATGCCCAATCGACAAAATTTGTTATCGCTATATAATTTGAAAATAATACTTTATATAACAAATATTTTGTGATATTTATATCATAATTACTTGCATCTAAAATACTGCTTTCTTTTATATAATATAAATGTGCGAGTACATATTATTTATATACATAATAAATATGTGCTTTAATATATAAAATATAAACATTGGAACTATATAGACGTTACGCAAAAAGTAATTAATTATAATAAGATAATATAAATGTACTATCGTCATTATTTAAAAAAAAGGGCGAAATTAAAATTTAACTACACATTGCTGAAACTTCTACGTTATATAAAATGTGAAACTTACAGCTATCACATAGTAAACGCATAACTGTGTTGACTGGGTGAAATATTTATTTTCTTATACTGGAAAAAAATTTTTAAAACCTATTAATTTTGCTATATGTATAAAGGGAGAATATATGACCACTCACTGTGTGGAATATACGGCGCATAATTAATAATATTTATTTACTAATAATATTTATCAGTAAGATGTAAAATAAAGTAATAACTTAATAACTATAAGATGTGTTTACAAAGTTTATTAGCGAATAAGAACAATAAATATATATGAAATAATAATAATGCAATATTAAAGAAATTAATATATGCAGATACGCACTTTTTGTGCTCTGCTCAGGCACAAATATTACCTCCCAATTACAGAGCGTTTGTATTAATCTCGTGCGCTAGAAGTGCCGTATGTCCCAAACAGATGAGATGTACAAGACATCAAGATGAATGAAGGATGCAAAAGCTGTGAACTTCCATTTTGCTGTACTTGATCCTTTATTAACCTTCTACACTTATGTATGTCGTGAAATAGTAATAATTAATAATATTAAGCTTTTTACACTACCTACAATAATCATTTTACGTTGATTACAATGTATGATTGTACTACTATGTTGGCAAATTGACTCAATTCACTATGTCAATATTAACATGAGGAATCGAAATTACAACACAAGACTAATGTGACATATCACAGGTTTACAACAGAGCGATTGCGTGTAAATTACTCTTACTCCTTTTTTTTCTGACCTCTGCATAAAAACGAAATTTTTCTATATCTTTTAATATTTCTTAGTAATACAATTACAAAAATAAGCCATTTAGATTTTGAATATTAATGAAAGAACTAAAAAAAAAAATAATATGAATTAAATGAAATATAGGTAATGATGCTACACATGCAACACATAAATTTAGTTTACCGGAAGTACCAAATTCGAAAAGTGATTAAACGTCAATTTAGAAATTTTTAAATAATTTTTTTATGATGTCTTTTATTGTCACTAACTTTTTCTTAAATTCGCGAGTCACACAAAAATGTACGTAAATGTATACATATAGATGTACATATTTATTATTAATTCTTAAACTGTAATGTCGATCTTACAGACCGCTATTAATATTTTACTTATTAATAACTTTCTCGACATTCACAAGAGGCGTTTTAAACGCCCTCTTAGTACCTTCGTATGCCATCTGTCTCCACTAAACACTGCAGTGGTCATATTATCATTCTCTGGAAACGTGTAAATGTGAAACAGTTGAAAAATTGTAGCGGTTTCACAGCCAGGATTTACCGTTTACGTTACTTTTTCGCAGTATGGGCATGTACGTATTTTTTCGTCTACGTATTATTTACATATTTTAACTTGTTTACTGGTGTAATGTTATATTACACCAACACAATATAAATTTTTCAAACAATTTTTTGAATCTTTTTCGAACTATGATGATAAATAATTTTAAAGCGAGTCAACGTATCAATCTCCAAAAATTTTTTTTTTATGCTCTTTCAAATGATATATTACAATATGGAGGGTTTCACTTCAAATATTTAAGTTGAGGTCTTGCAAGAGCATCCTTTAATGGAAGCAATCTTTACAATCCCATTAAAAACAAAATCCCTTGAAATGATCGAACATGTATTTCATGATCATAATTTTACACCATTTTCAAAACATAGTAAATTCTACAGACTTTAGAGACACCTTGTATATGAGACTTTTTGCTAATCTTCACATTAAAATGACTTTCTCTGTCTCTCTTATTTACAAATATTTAGAATAGTTGAAAATATATATCTTTTATTATAAGAAACTTATAAAATTAGTGGAAACATGATAGTGGTCTGTCAGACCATTGTTTACCAATAGCGTGATTTTTTCGAACGTTATAATTTAACACTTACTAGCACACGTAATTTTTTGTTTCTCACTAGCCAACGTTACTCGCGTTTTAGGCTTCTATTAAAGAATATATGTATTGTAATGAGATAGTTTTCAACCGTAATTTTACTTAATTTCAACCTTTTAGTATATGATTAAAAAGTGAAATGGCAATAACAGTTGATGAAACTACATATATAATTTTGGCAAATATGTGAACAAAGTTAAAATAAATGCAGAGTAATTTATGAAAAATCATAACTTTCTTAAAAATCATTATAGAGAACTGATTCAAAAAAGAAATTAAAACTAAAGGATCATATTTTTATTTAAAAAATGTTCTATTGGTTTTGATGCATAACATAATGTTAATTTTGCAACATGAAAAATGTTTATTTTTATAATATAAAACGAGCTGATAATATAGGATTTTCAATAAATGTAGCTTCAATTCTGTGAGTTTAATGAATTTTAATACGAATTTAGTGTTAAAAAGTAAAAATCACATCTTTATATTTATATATTTTTTAAAACTATATACATATGTACACACAATAATGCAATATTTTTATAATAACATAAAAAACAAATACTTTTATTAATAAAAAGTTAAAAGCTACAAATATTGCGCAAATATATTGATAAAATATAATATTATAAAAAAATAAAAAATTATTTACTTCCAATTTTACCACTTTACCAGCCAAGCTGGGATCAATCGTGCACTATGAATTTTTCACACTGACGTAACTGTTGAAATAATAGCAATTAAAAAGCGCTACTACAGTGCCATATTCCCCTACCAACAAAGTTTTTTTAGGCGGGGTATAGGCAGGATGTAGCACGTACTGTACCGATGGACGCAATGTGAGAAATTTTGCTCAAACGCGAGTGATCCCACGTTGGCTATTAAGGATTAATCGATTGTCGATATTTCGTATTATCTAACAAAAAGAAGAAGTCAAAGAAATTAAGGAAAGACGTGGAATTAAAGTTTAGAAGTAAAATTCGAAAAAATTTCCTTAAGTATTAATAAACTATTTCATGGAGATCTATGATTTCCAAGGATAAAAGGAATCAAATATACAAAAGTAATGCCAATAAAGAGCCGACACCAAATGTTCAAATGTATAATATAATTTAAAAGTTAATGTAAAAAAGAAATTTCCTGAAAATTCCAAGCTTTTTTTGGTTTCTATCTATCTTCCTTGCGAACGAGAAATAATTCCTCTTCTACCTCCGGACCATTAATTCGCTGCCGCGTTACGTGCAACGTAATAGACGAGCACTTTTGACGTGACCGCTGCGTCCGCCCGGTAATCGCCGTTTTTGGAAATTCGCGACACAAGTCGCGTTCGATTCTGTCCCTTTCAGCCGTGCAGACAACCGCGAAAGGATTAATCCGGTTAGTCCGCGCGGGCCACGCTCTACTGTGACTGATGAATGAAATCCGGAGGGATGGAGATCCGGGGTGGCCGACCTTATTCTGCGTCAGCCCCGTCCTCCATGCGGCATCCGCGAATCCACCCCGCGATCACCCTCTCGTGCACTCCCCCCGCTCCCCCCGCCCCGCTCCCGACCTCTCAACTGTCCCTCTGTCCTCTCTCCCCCGCCCTAGTACCTTCTGCAGCACAGCCATTCTCCACCATCACCGAGGGGCATGTACCTACATAGTCTGCCGCGCCACTGACGTAATCCTTCTGACGTCATCACACGGCGGATCTAACACGGCGCGCGCTACCCCTGCATCCCCCACGACGAGGACAACGCTCTCTCTCGCCGGAGCTCCTCTCGCCTTTTTCCCTCCCGCACTCTCACGCTCTTACTGACGTATGACGATGTTTGTCAACGAATGTTTGCGCTGGGAGGCAATAACGATTAACAGGAATGTTTACTGCAGCCCTCTCGGTCGAGGGAGCAGCAATTTGATATTTAATTTAACATGATCGATCCGTGGCCCGTATACGAAGACGGCATCAATTCACACGTATTACACACGTTAATTGCACGATCAAGATACAAGCGCGCATCCGTGATAAATTTATTTACACGAAGAGTTTAACCAGCATTCGTAATCACCTCAAAGTCGCTGAAAGTTTTTGACAAGATACTTTCTCAGTTGCTGTCGCATTAAAGTGATATTATGATAATCGCGCTCACACTTCATAACTCGGGACGAGCGAGCGAGTTCAAATTGAATGTAAAGCGATTTTCAGCGCGGTAAAATTCTGCGGCGAGATTAGCCGAGTTGTGTAATTTTACAGATGTACTTCCGCTCTCCGAATCTCCAGTGGCGCATTACTCCGCGTAACGACAGGAAAACAGGAACGGAAAAGATCGATCGACCGCCCTCTCGATGCCGTCCCTTCCCCACCCACGCTGCTTCTTTGTATTTCTTTTACGTCCCATAAATTCGCGGTAGCCGAAATCGGTACTTCGTTATCGCGATCCCGTTTCAGCTACCGAGCACACACCGCTGCAACTCCAAGTGTGGCGCGAAAAAAGCGCGCAATAACTAGGTTATAGCCGAAAAACTTTGCTTCGCCCTCCACCCCGCACAAATCCCGAGTTAAACGCTGCAACTTTCTCGCGGAATTCGGGGCGTTGACTAATCGTTGCGCGCGGATATTAAATTCCTCCGGAAAAATTACAACGTCGAAACGATAGTCGATTGGCCTCTGGCAACCGTCCGCAATAAAGAACACAAATAAAAAAATGCTATAAGCAATTTGATTGAATTGCATGGCTTAATCATTGATTGTATTGAACAATTTGGAATTTCTTCTTGTGGTTTTACCCGTCAATATGTATGCAAGGTATTTTATAACCGTATGGGCGTTCAAAAATTAATTTAAAACACAGAAATAATATAAATCATCTACATCTCTCGTTTGTTACAGCAATGACGTAATTCAAGAAAGGAAATTTTCCAGTTTGAATGTTTTAAATTATTAAAATTTTGTAATATTACTTTTAGATTTGATTTTAGTGTAATGATTTGGTTTACTGATTATAGAGGAATAAAAATATTTCACTCAATGTGTATTCAGTTCTCATTAAAATTCTTTCTTGTTTGTAAGCAATTGTAAAATATTACAATTCTTTTGATATATCAAATAAACGGTACATACTGTAAATTAATTTGCGGCTCATTAATTGAGATAATTTTATTAATATTGGATGAAAAATACCAGACATTCATAACTTGTATTGGAAGAATATTATTTTATAATTTTATCGGGTAAATATTATTTTCCTAATTATATTATTTGTTTAAAATATCCATCTTTTGCACGTAAACATGCTACGGCTCTTTGTACCACAACACGCCGCCAATTAATTTGTCTAAGTTCAGTGATATTTTGAATAATTAATATAATTAAGATAATAATATATTCATAAATTATAAGATAATAAAATACACTAATAAAAGTTATAAATGTCTGATATTCTTTACCAGTTTCACTATTAATAAATTCAAGCAGTAGTGAATAAATGTTGCTGCACTTATGCACCTGACGTCGTTACGCTACCAAGCTTATCTTAGGAACTAAAGCCTTAATTATATATTTAATAACATTTTCCCATATAATATCGATTATAAGCTTCTATTTGCGATTAAAATTGGTACATCCTACTCTGCGTTTGACATTTATTATATTTGAAAGAGAACATTTGATTTTTTCCAGTCATCGAACTTACATGTACATACACATACATGCTAAGTCAGTTTGCCACTCGAGCGTTCACAATGCCTTTATACCAAATTAAATTGGCACATTATCTATGTTGAATTCCTTCCAAAGTAGGTATATATAAGTTTTTGAGGTCGCTGAAGACGATTCTGCTGTCAGAATTCCAATTTTTAAATTAGTTAATCCAATATGGCAGACCAGACTGCAAAATTTAGTTATATGATGTTGTATTCGCCTCCAAATTGCTGCATGTTGGTTTTTGAGGTCCCTGAAGACGAATCTGCAGTCAGAATTCCAATATTAAAAACGGCTAAATCAACATGGCAGTATTTGTACACTCTTTGTGGGATTATTTGGGAATTTCGTAACATTGTCATCCTCCTTCAATAAACTCAACATGCTAAGAACAATAGAAATTTTGTTATTAACATTTATAGAAAAATTGTAACTTTGCTGCTAGTTTTCAATACATTTCGTAACTTGATTGCAAAAAAAGGTAAAATAAATAATCTAAATTTTGATAATTTGTAATAATCACAATATTATTAAAATTAAATTAATAATGTTTTAATAACTTTTTATTCTTACTTGTAAATTAAATAAAGTTTTACAAAGTACTTTAGTCACCTAAATCGCACCATGTTTTAATTTCCTAAATCGCACTATTGCTGTGATCGTGGTTATATATATAAAATAAAATATAATAATTATACAGAGCATACATTGTAACAATATTGCCATAATGTAGCAATGTAATTGCAATATTGTTGTAAAGTTATCGAAATGATGACATTGACGAAAATTATATTTAGTTTACGATATTTATCTCCAATATTAATAAAATTATGCTTATCTAACGCATTTTTGCTCGAGCAGAAAGAATCTAACAGAAAAAGTGTCTCTTTACCTTAGGAAGAGTAATATTAACCTGTTCGATTTAGGAAACCGGTTATTTAAATTGCACTGTTTAAACGCTTCTTAAAAATCGTCATTTAAAATTTTATGACAATACATAAAATTTTGAAAGAAATATAAGTATGAAAGGAGAAATGTTGCACTTTATTATGACATAAGAAAATTAAAAATATTCTTTATAATTTCATAGTTATAAGCCTTTGTGTTAAAAGTAGTGCAATTTCGGTAATCTTACCCTATATCTGCTTTGCATTTACAAACCTGTTTAGTTAGCTCTTAGAAATATTATGAATTAAATTTGCTGTTATTATTATCACTGAAATAAATGCATTTGATAAATTTGCTACCATTGACGTATCTATCCATTATAATTTTATGATTTCAATTATTTGTTTTAAAAACTTATCACGTCCACAGATCACAGAATGCATTTCTGATTATATCTGTATTAATAAAGTTTCAAATGAATGGTTGAAAAAATTACTATATTAAAATTATTATATTACAAAGAATGAATTTTATTTATTTATTAATAAATTATTGATATGTAACCATTATTGCTTTCACGTCTTCACGTTTCACGTTTCATCAAATTTTTAAACTAAAACATTTTAATATTAATCATCATTAAGTATAATTTAAGTCTGATGAATTAAAGAAAAAAATTCAGATTATTACTTTTCATTGCACATTTATGCGATACATAATTTTTTTTTATTTGCAATAATGTCTTGTATATGGATTTTTATTCTTTAATTTATAATCATACAAGTAATATTGGGGCAACAGTTTGGGTACACTTTTGTATTATCTTGAATGTATCTTGACTGTGTTTCTTCAGCATAGATTGTAGCCAGGCGAAGGGGACACCTAAAGTTTACAGGAAATTAACATTTAATATCTAAACACTTTTAAAACACTGAACTTCACAAATTGCTTAACTCACATTTGCTCTATTATTTGTGTTGACGAACATGTTATTTTACAACATTCACAAATAGGTGCCCCAGGAGCAATATATATTCGGAACAATTCATTGTGTAATTATAAAAAACATCGTTATATTAAACTACATATAATGTAGAATGTACTAGTTTACGTCAACTAGAAAATATCATCATATTGGTTTCTTTACACTGAAAAACATCTACAGATTATAACATACCTTGTTTCTTCTTATAAAAAATTTCATCAATCATGATACAAATGTAATATATTTAACTCATTGTTAAAAATACACAATCTTACGAAGATAAACATATAAATTCAATAATTAATAATTTGATTATTGATCATGTCATAATATATAATTTTATATTCAAATCAATCTTTTTTTAAATAATTTTTTTTATTTAGTTGTCATTATATCTTAAGTAATGGAGATAAATATGGAATAAATAATGTAATTAATACGTACCATGTTTTGGAATTTGTGTACTGAAATGAATCAAAATAAGTATGCACAGTGATCCGAAGTGTTTCATCTTGCTAGATTATGTTAATTGAGAGCACAGCATCGAGTTACGAGAATTCTTATATACGTACATTTCTATTATTTTTAATTTTAACCTTCTCTTCCTGAAAAGATTAGATAACGAATAGAAATGTATAAATAAAAAATTTTTTGTCGCTGAATCAAATCGAATAAAATCGACAAAAATCGTTGAAATATAACTTTTAATTAACAATATAATTATTGTTAGAATTTTGAAATTTTAATATATAATAAAAGAAAGATTTCTAAGAAAAATAATATAAATTTATATAAAGTCATTTTAAATATATACGTTAAATATATCAATCAATCTATATACAGTGATAATGAGGAAATGTCGTGACACTACCAAGCTTATCTAGAATTTTTATGTCAACAAACTTCCTGTCAAAATATTTTAGGAACTAAAGCCTTAAATATAAACCTAATAAAATTTTTTCGTATAATATCAATATAAGCTTTTATTCGCGACTAGCCCGATTAAAATCGGTAACACTCTATCCTATGTTTGCTTAGGAAGATCTTTTTTTCTAAGGTCATCTATATCTCGATAATTGAGGGTACTGATCTATAGTGTATAAACTTTTTGTGCAATTTTTGTGCTGAAGTCATTTCTGATGTTATATTCACATGTTATGAAACGTTCTGTATATCCGCATAATTTCCACACCGAATTCAGCCGTACGGACAAAATTTACTCGTGTCTTCAATTTGTCGTTATCTCTGTATTCCATGCTTAACTGCTAGGCCAAAACCTGATTGAGTTTTACTCTCCCGATTCCTGCCGCCCATAAACTTACATCTCATCTTCTTTATCTTTTTTTCCCTTACTACCATCTTTCGATATTCCATCTCCTCCAATTCAATATTCATTAGCTTTCATCAGATCATTCGGTAATTTTGCCGCCTAGATTGGTTATTCGAATGTACGTCTTTCTGCAGTTTCACGTATTTTACCATATAAATTTATTAGGTCTCGTTTACTTTTTTTTTCAGGTGAGGAACTGTGGATTGGCGTAATAAAACCTTGGCCCCAGGAGTGGCCCGGGGGTTACCCTGGGGACCTTGGGAAAGCGATCGCGTGAAGACGAAGTGGCTGAGACCGACGAAGGATACGGGAGGCGGAGGAGGAGGTCGCTATGAACGCCAGCGTTAATATCGAGAGAAACTCCTGGCGGCTGCCTCCCGATGAGACCGTCCAGGTCGGCGATCCCCGTTCAAAGTCAACCCAGGTAAAAGAGGTAATTCGCTCAGCCAACTTAAACGAGATATCCTAATCTTCGACTACTTCTCGTGAACGGTACAATCAGGTTTAAATGCATGTAGGTGTGCGATTGATGAAAGTTGACGCGACGCTGGTGCAGTATCGGTTATTAATTCGCAAACATTTATAAAAAAAAGAAAAATTGGAGTTGGATAAAAACAAGGAGATTCGGCAAAAATAAGAAGCAAGTTAATAATCCGTACTGTGCAATAACATTCGCGGTATTTAGATTAGAAAATGTGGAAGCATATAACGAGGTTGATGTTAGTGATTGATCGATGTACTTTCTCTAGACTGTTTAGTGTAGTTACACGTGATAACAAAGCTATGAATGCATCAAGTCTAGTCTTGTTAATCTCTCTTTCTTATAATCCCTCAAGTAGTTAAACAAAATGAGATAGTCCGTCTACAACACAACATTTTTGAAATGATGATGTTTTTAATGTAGAAGTGTAGAGAATATCTAAGTAACATATAAAAAGATATATTTTGCATTATTTTTTATTTAATAACTTTCCTATAAAAGCTTCAGGACATAAAAAAGTGATCAGTTCGAAATAGACTGATTAACCGAATTACTTTGGAAAGACATTAAAAATTTCGAATCGTTTGAAATGTTATTCAAAATTTATTAAAATATTGAATATTTTAAAAATATATATTTTTTTTATTCTTAATGTATAAAGATTTATATACATTATCATTTCAACCCACTGCACTGCATTATTTTATACACGGTTATACATTGTAGATGTGTTTGTCGTTATCTATACAAAATTATCTACATAATTATATAGATAATGAAAACAGCTTTATCTCACCTTTGTTCAAATTATCATATAATAACGTATACTACTTTTATCTTTATCTTGAATTCAAAAAATATTAGCTTTTTAAAATTATCTAACAATAAGATAATATGTACATACAATAATAAGGATGAAATATTGCCCTTAGCTTTAACTTCCGAGTTGGCATTTATTCCAACAGAAGAAGTTTTCGAAGTGATAACAGTATTACGTGTGAAATTTATTGCAAGTACTGAAAAGTTATAGTATACGTTACGTAAACTATAGATTTTTACTGGCAGTACGTGTCGGAACGTAGCCTAGATTGCACAGATCAGTAGTAAGCGCAATGTAAAAATTACTCCAAGACTATAAATTCGAAAACTTTTGCAAAGAATTTTGTCATCAATCATTATATTATATAAATTATATGTCCTACTATTTTTTAACTTTGATTTCTATTTAAGTATTGATTCAAATCTGAAGAGAAATTTTTTTGTCAGATTAAATTAATCGAACAGGTTTTCTTTTTAAAGGACAAAGATTTAGAAATAAAAATATGAACGTATTGTCTCCAAATTTTAAATTCTTTTGCTCAATAACGACATTATCTAGATAAAATTATATATAATTTTATTTTTTATCTAGTTAAAATTAAATTAAAATTAAATCATCTTATCTAACAATAACATGAATTTACATGCAATTTATTTTATTTTTATGTAGATAATTTTAAGTTATCTAAGCGCAAGATTGGTTATAAACAACTTTGATTTTAAGAATTTTAAGCTTTGCTAAAGAAAGAGTCCTTAAATATTCAGGATTTTCCAAAGTTTCAAGGTATTTAAATTTTTCAGTTAAATAACACTCGAAGCAATTTAAATCTTCATGTGCCACTGAATTATTTCTGGATTTTCGGAAAAAGGATGCTCATAGGAATAGAATTTTAATTGATGTTAAAGTGTTACGATTGAGAGTGTTGCATTTTGCACATCGTTTTACATACACGATAACGTTGGGTTTGAGTGCCGGATCGTATGACGATTAAGCCCTTCGGCAGGCGCACGTATTCGCAAAGTGGAATTACTTGCGTTAAGTGTCGATAGCAGCATTAGTGACCACTCAGAGTAATATATTCAAATAGCGTAGTTACGTCGCGTATAAACTACGAGTATAACTCGGTAACGGATATCGTTCCCAACGCAGTAGTTGGCAAAGCGGACCATCGCCAGTAGACATTAGATATTCATGTGACACGATTTTTGTAAATATTCAGCACTCCCTCTCACAAAAGGCTCCCGGCCTACCAAGCCGAGAAAACACCGTCTTTCGGTGAAAAAATCATTGAAAAATCTTGACAGGGCTGTAAGCTGTTTGTTTGCTTGGCCTTTCCGCAAAAATGCTAAATTTACAATATTACCCTGCGACATATTGCTACAAGGTTTGACACCATCGGATCGGTACTTCAACTTTAAATTGACGCTCGCGACAAAAGCGTCAATTACGTTGTCCAGCGACGGAATATGAAAGAACACTCTTGACGAGCGTTTAAATAAACGGCCAATGCCTCATTAACACGACGTCAATGTTTCCCTCGGACGTGTGTAAAAACAGGCCGCGCAACAACGCGTAAGCTCCGATAGGCCGCGGAATAACGCGGTAATTAATTGCGACCGTCCATCGGGCCGTTACGTTGCGAGGAAGTGATAATGAAGTCATGCGTATTCCACGCGCGACAAAAGTATGTCTGTGAAGTTGTGTGATTAGCATGCGCGTCTTCCCGAAACACGCAACGCCGCCTTGTTACGTGAAACGGCTTCTTTATCCCGCCAGACAGCTCTTTCGTTCTGGTTTATGAGCACTTGCAAGCCTGCGGAAAGTGTTGCTAAAGTTCCGCCCGCCGTTTATCCGCGCAAGGGCCCTCTCTTCCGTCTCCGCGTTTCCACGAGAAGTAGTTTAATTACATTTAAATTAACCAGCCGTCCAGGACAAAGGCTGCGATCCGACGACGTCCTTATTCCTCCGCGAAAATCGTCACGTTCGTTCAAAGCGACGAAATATAAATCGCGGTATGGTCGCCTTTATTATGCCGTTCGCGCTCGACATAATAAATTCTCTCAATTACATTGGAATTGCTTCTGTGTTGTATTCGCGTTCAGTTTGGAAGCACTTTGAAAAGTTGGCTGTTTATCTCTCGCGTCGTAATTGACCGCAGTGAGGATTTCGACCGAGCGAAGCCCTTTGTAAGAGAGCCGTGTTTTACACAATAACTGGCAACGTTAACGATCGCGGTCGCTCTTATCGCTCCGATCCATTAGAGCCATCAGCGGGACTCCACGAACCGTGTCTGGCTTGTCCTTTTGCTCACCTTTGACTTTTACTTGGCTTCCGACTCTGTGAGTCGATTGAAGGAGCCGTCGCGAGTATCTTTCTACCTGACACAGTTCGCTCTTTGACGACCAAGAATTCGAATCCGTAAGCCTTTAGCGAAAGGAGCCATAAATAATTCATATTTAACACTGTCCAAAGATTTCTCGTAAAGTTCAAAAGATCGCGACGAAATTAGCCTGTCCGTGATACAAAAGCTTAATTGATAAGTTAACGGGAAATTTATCAATGTCCATTAACCTAATCAATGGCGTGACTACACGCGGAGTTGGGAGCGTTACCTAAGTAACGCGCTACTGTTACCGTTACTTTTTGTAACGAAGCAACTCGTTATCGTTACTCATTGCTGATTTCATAGAGTAACGCGTTACCATTACCGTTACTTCGAAAATAACGATTCGTTACTTTTTTGTAATGCAGTATTACGTTATTAGAAAGATCTTAAAATTATATTATTGAATAATTAACATTATCTGTAAGACTAAGTATTAAAACTTTAAATTTCGTAAATTTATAATTATATATATAGAACAGAACTTTTTTTATATCTATTAAACTTAACTAATAATTTTTCTAATTCTTTATATTAATGTTTTATTTATCTTTTACTATTTTTATACTAAAGAATTTTTATAGAAATTTAGATTAAACGTTGTTTTTTAGATTTTAAATCTCAAAATCAAATGCAAATTTTTTCAACAATATATATACAATATATTTAACCATAAAAGTTTCAAGTTTTTATACAACAATAAATACAAAGTTTTAAAAGAATATGGAACAATGAGAAAAAACCGTTATTTATTGCGTGATTAAAAAGCATTCCATGTACATTCAAGAGTATAATTCTTGCACTGAATTACTCTTATTACAATTGCGATTCGTAATCACATTTGAATGATTGTGATTGATTATGTAATTGATGATTAATCAAACGTCATCGATCAATACGAAAAATCAACTTTAAACTTATTTAATGATTAATCATACATTTAAAAACATTTTTTAAACTGTATGTACATTGCGCATTATTTTGATTTTGTGAAATTCATTGCTATTTGATTTGAATATAAATATTTATTCGGAGTATTTGTATCCAATCAAGACTCGTCTAATGCACAATCACTTGAATAGATAATAAGGAATAAGGAACTAAAGTAACGATAAGGTAACGGCTGAATTTGTTAACGTTATTGTAAAAATGTAACGACGTTACCATTATCATTACAGACATAAAAAAGTATTGCTTGTTACCGTAAAAAGTAACGAAAACGGTAACGGCGTTACAAATAACGCGTTACTTCCCAACCTTGACTACACGCAAAGAAAGGACTTGATAATAGCTGCTTTCCTTTAAAGGAACACCGCGTACTTTCCATTTAACAATACACGTCGACACAAGCGTCGTTCCATCTTTGTTATTCATTGAAAACCAAAAAAAAAAAAAAATAGAGCGATGCTTGTGTCGACTTGTGTCATTAAATGGAAAGCACCCACAGTCGACACCGTTGACACAAATCGACACACGTCACTTTCCATTTACAATTTGATACAAACTCAAGCGACACTTTTGCTCGCGAGGAAAGTCGCGGAGTGTTTTTGACCGATTGAACGCATCCGCCAACCAACTTCCAGTATTTTATTTGAATATATACATATGTATAAGGTTTGAACATTGATCGTGTTTAACGATAAAAAGTTACAATCAATATTATGTACTTTGTAATAACTATTTATAATTTAAATCGTAAATGACTGTTTATATTCTATATTAAAAGATTTATATTAAATTCTATATTAAAAGATTTAAGTTTTGTTTCTTTCTAAAAATAAATAGTATAAGGTTAAATATTAAAAGATTGTACACACTATTCCGGCAAAAAAAGCACATATTAAAGTATTATTAAATGTTTAAGACATTTACTTAAACAGTAAATAATTGTTTAATCTCTTGTTGATCTTTTTTTCTAGTGAATATAATTTTGTGAAACTTGTTATCCGGGGGTTTTTGGGATTGCTAAATACGAATCCAATGTAAAAAATATAAAATTCAAAATGGCAGATTCAATATGGCAAACGTAATTTTCAAAATCAACTAAATTTGTTTAAAACTTGTTATACTACTTGAAAATTTTGGAGATTACTGATTAGGAATCTAATGTCAAAAATACAAAATTAAAAGTGGGTGATCCAATATGGCGAACAAAATTTTCAAAATTAACCAAATTCGCTTGAAATTTTGAAAATTACGTTTGCCATACTTATTCGTTACATTATATTTGGCATTTCTAATTTTTTTAAATTTTGACATCGGATTCGTAATTAATGACCTCAAAAACTCTTAGATAGCAACTTTTAAGATTATTGACTTGACAGATTATTACGCAAAATTTTATGCAAACGAATTTAATATCTAAAAATGACAATTTTTTGATATATATTTATTAATAACAAATTATTTATTAAAAAATTAAATCTAAAGCTTTATTTATAAGTTAGAGGAAACCTTTAGCAATCCAGCAATACCAAACGTGTAGAGGAATACGTGAAACAATTGATTCATTGATAAAGTAAACTTGGACGGTAGGTGCAGCTCTCAGAGTTACATCGCGCCGCAAAGGGTTAATTGGAGTTTTGAAACACTTATTGAAGTGTTTACGAGATAGAAATTTAAACATAGAATTGTTTATGAGATGCGACTATGTTTGATAGGCGTTCACGAAGTGTTTTGCGTGATGTTTTCAGAAATGTTACAAATGTTCGAGTGATGTTTTATTAAGATATCCTTCGAACATTTATAATATTCCGAAAACATCACACAACACTGAATTATACCCACGAATTTTCCATATAAGACTATTTTTGCTAGATTTCTGAATGAATTCATTTTTGTACAAAAGTAACTATTTATTAGAAATATTAGAATATCGATGAAATGTCACAATTAGGTTCCAATGAAATAAATCTTAACGTTCAGAAAGATACCAATAAAGAAGAAAACACAGAATATTCGCATATACAATAATATACCTATTCTTGTAATAAATTACGTAAATGATCTTCATCGATTTAAACCATCTTCAGTATAAACAAAATTGAATTGCCATACTGTAAAAAGGTTTGGATGTAATAATTTATCGGTTTTTTAGTATGATTGAAATTATAAATACAACATAGTGAAGCATCAAGCTAAAAATTCTAAGTGTTAGTCATGATGTTGAGTGTATTGCGGCGCACGTATAATAATATTTTTAATATTTTTGGAGTAATACGGAATGCGATGTGAACTGTACAAATGACTGTCTTCTTGTAAATATCGATGAAAGACACGCTGCGTTTTATATTCTATTGTGTATTGATTTTTATTTACGAAAAGTATAAAACTATTATACGCCTCGTCTGACGGTGGTGCCGTGTATTACTCGTCAAAAATCTCCATGTTGTACGGATGTTTAATAATTGTTTATGAACAAAATGTTTGGAGGAAACTGTGCGATTATTTTGATGCGCGTTGAAACAGTATCATCAATGAATCATAACCATCATATTCTTTATGAACACTGCAACTTTTAACAAAATTCTTCACAAACACAATCTATAAACACAATCTCTCACTAAGAGTTTCCGCCAGGACACTGTGCATATCACGTTCTATTTAATTGTAGCAAAAATTGTGCTCGAACGTGTTAATCTATGTCGATTCGTGTATCCTAAAAGGAAAGCAGCCATTATCAGCTAAATATCAGTAGCTAGTTCAAAGTTTTCTATTATTGCTATAAACTTGAAATGAAAAATGTACTTTAGCACGAGTAACTAAGAAAGTGGTAGCTACATTCCTTTTACGCATGTAAAACCGAGCAATCAATTTGCAATTGTATAAATGAACGTGGTAAAGTATTTCTGCATTTCTTGTGAGTAAAGAATCACACAAAATAAAATAAAAGGCGCAGCATTATGAAATATTCACTCTTATCTTGCAATAAGGAAATTCTATTTTATGAAGATTCTTCGAAGTTGCGTCCGTAAAATTGGCTTCCAACATGAAAGTAAATAAAATGCATTTTGACAGTACAATTTCATTTATTTCCGTTGAATATCTACATTAGTAAATAAAGTATCCATGTACTTCAAGTATCTACAATATTTAAAAAAAGATAAAATGTAGGAACTTGAAAATTTTTTTTAAAAAAGATCCAAAGTATCGAAACATGTATAATCTTAGTTAAGACTTTCAGTCTCACTACAAATATTATTAGTTTTTATTGCGATTATAAAATATAGTAGTATAATGGATTCATCTAAATGTTATTTAGTCATAGCACCAAATGTCTTTTCTATAGTACCTATAGTACCTTTTCTATAGTACCTATATTTTAACAGCTAATAAAATAAACTTTGGTAACACGACATTAGTTGTCTCCATTTTAACTCTTTGAGGGACCGCATTTTTTCTACCTGACAGAGTTCTGTAAAATCTTGCAATCCTGCTTTTCGTGTGATTACAAATCAGATTTCAAAAATTCAAAATAGCAGATCCAATATGACTGCCATGTAAGGGTAAATTAGTATAAATCTAAATATAAATCAGATACAAGACATAAAGGTTTCTCAAATTATTAATTAAAAATTTTGTGTCAAATTTGCAAATTTTAATATGGCGGATTCAATATGGCCACTATACAGGAGTAAAGGCTGGGACCACGAACTTAGGAATAGAGGGACGGAATATAAAGCCCTACTCTAGGCAAGAGGAAGTGTTCTCTCCGGCATGCAGAGGAAACATCGACACACAGAATGGACTGCTGATGACCGTGGTGGGGGTAGAAAGACACATAGAGTGAGAGGCAGACAATACGAAGAACGTTCGTTCTCTGTCTACTAAGTCTGATTGGTTGCTGGGGCCCCAACAACTAATCAGATTTAGTAGACAGAGAATGAACGTTCTTCGTATTGTCTGCCTCTCACTCTATGTGTCTTTCTACCTCCACCACGGTCATCAGATGTCCATTCTGTATAGAGTCCTATATAAAAAGAGAAGCGACATCGAACCTCCACCACAACTTTCAGTATCCAATTGAGTCCTCCACCACCATTTTGGGACCGCTCTAACGTCATCAAACACCATTCGTATCATTCTACAAACAGCTGTGGTCCCGATATAGCTGCTCGCTTAGTCGATTAAGTATCAATCAGATTACCAATCAGAGCTTCGGACATTAATGTCGCTTCTCTCTTTATATAGGATTCTAATTCTGTATGTCGATGAGAGGAAACCGTTCTCCGCCATCTTGGTTTCAAAAAACTTATACATAGATATGTGTCAGTGACATTCCGTTTGCGCTATGTTAGTGTGACAGCTATAAATTAGGTTAGATACTCAAACTCGTTCACCTTATTCATCAACGTTAATTCACTCTTTAAAAATAAAAATGGTAAAATGCATAGTACCAAGATGTTTCACAAATTCTTTAAACAGATATAAAAATAAATTTCAGAAAATATTGGAACAAAATATAAAAATTAATTTCCACAGGTAAAAAATTATATTAATCTTATTAATACGTAATATTTTATTTTTATTAATATAAAAAAAATATTTTTCTTGTTGATACAATTGATGTATGTGTTTGTGGGTACTTTATTTATTTAAAGCAAAAAAGAAAAAAATTATTTTAAATTATTATTTTTTATTTTATCATAGTTTATTTTTTAGTTTGTTTTTATATGTAAAATATTATTTAATATGTTTGTTATACTAGCTTATTACATTGCTAAATATATTATATGTTATTAAATAATTAAAGAAAAATTTAATGTAAAAGATTAACAAAATTTTAAACTTTATTATTCTGTACTGTTTATGTCACACATACACGGTACACGTTTTAATGTGTGCGATCTTTGAAACCAACATGCTGCCCCCCCCCCCGCCGCGAACGTGCGTCTCCTCTGTAAGTTATGCACCGTCTTTCTATTCCTAAGTCCGTGGCTGGGACACATAAAAAAACTTAAGCAATAAAACTTAAGCAGTAAGCGAATTAGCCAATGGCAGTTGAGAATATAAGGTCAAACGTAAGCAGTAGCAAATCCAACACGTTGAATTTCTTACTGCGTACGTCTTACTGCTTAAGTTTTTCTATGTGCCATGGCCTAAGTATCGAAATATACATAAATGTACTAAAAATATAAGGTATATAAGGATTTCATAGGTTATTACAAACTTAGTGTCAGATTTGAAAAATTTGAAATAACTGAACCAATAAGAATCTCATAAAAAGGAGATTTTATGAAAAGTTTATGCATACGTAAAAAAATGTTTTAATAAATTCCAAAATTACATCTCCCAAAACAAAATTGCACTTTCAATTTTTGATTTTTTTTAGAAAAATAAAAATCCAAGCGTCAGTGTTAAAACCAATTTAATATTATCTAAAATTGTTGAAACATCTAACTTGTGCATTATGAATTTATAAAAATAGCAAAAACTTGGGCGCATTTTGGGATTTTATTCCGTTCTTTCTTAGAAACTTTACATGAGAGACAAATTTTGAAATCATTTCATATTCAGCACATTCCATTTACTAAAGAATGACTCTTCGTGACAAAAATGCAAGAAATTTGTTACATAGTGTCATTTTTATCTTCACACAGTATAAACCGATAACTTTTTTTATAAAAAATCTAGCGCGCAAAAAATTTTGAAAAAAAATACATATCAAAAATAGTCAGTAAAATTTTCAGCCTCTTAAATACTTTTCAACAAACTATATTTTTTGTAAAAAAAGACCCTTTTTGTAACTTTATTTTTTTTCAATAATTAGAAATGAATAATCGAGTATAAAAACTATGGAAAACATCTAAAGTGAGTAATAATGTCAGAAAAATTGTGAAATCATAATTGGTTTCGTTAAACTCTGAGCGGTACATTTTAATGAAAGAGAAAAAGGCAGGAACTCAGCAAACAAGGTAACGTTTTAATGACGTCTTATTAACATTAAAGACATCATTAAGATATTATTAAAACGTCACTTGACGTCATCTTGTTCGCTGGTAAGTATACTTCCCACCGGCCCTGAAAGGATTAAGGGCACATAATTTAGCTGCCAAGGTTTATTATGTTTTAACTTCGTCAGCTATTTCTTTCCCTGCGTGCCAAATCGGTTTGTCTACTTTTTAACAATTTTTTAATAGCACACCCCCCTCGCCTCTCACATCTCTGGCGATCAATCAGGCGACTGCTCTCATTCGTATGCGATTTCGTGTGTGCGGTGTCCAGTCGATATCTACGAGCGTAAACAAATTTATCACTCGCCGCGGCGGATAGAAAATAGAAACAGAAAACCGCAGGGAACAAGGAGCATGCGGCAGCGGATGGCAGTGGAGGGACTCCGACGACAGAATCGGGAAACTTCTGTTAGTCCGGTAGCGCACACAGACCTAGACTAACTCGATTATCGGACTACCTGATAACGCGACGCGACGCGATGGAAGGGGATGGTGGGGTTGGTATCTGCAAGAACGGAAAACCGGATGCTACACGTCTCCGCCCTCCTCGATATGCACGTGCGAATGTACGCATACGCCCACACGTCCCGCAAACACAATACAACCCGGTAAACTCGTGCACGCTCGGCGAAGCGCCGCCGCCGCGCGCTGCCGCAAAGTCAACAATACCGTTTCACTCATCGCCGTTTCGATGGCCGTCGGTGTCCGGCTCGAGCGCGCGCGCGATATCCGTGCCCTCGGAGTCGCACACATGGAGCCTTCGATAAATTTCTAACAAAAGGGTTAAATGTCACTCAGAGTACGCGCCCGCTTCATCCAGCGACGATTGAAACACTTCGCGATCGATAGCGCAGTATTCATCGCTTTTGCGGTACGTGGAGCGTCGTATGGGTCCGCCGCAAAGAGATGGAAACGGACCGCGCAAATAGCGCGAATGAACCTATTATATTTTAATCAATGTGAATGGCTAGAACGAGCTCGAATCTACGAAGACGAAGAATACGTTCCTCTTTCGTCGCGTCTATTTCGTCAAGTAAACGTTCGTTCGTGATCATTCGTTCTTATTAGCCTGGTCCCGGGTCGTCCATTTTAACGTAACGTTCCGCCATGCGTAGATCTCTATCAACGTGCATTTATTCGTTTCGAAGAAACGGCAATAAATTTTCGGGCGATGCGAAAACGAGAAAATAATGGCTCAACGGCTGCTTGGCGTATCCTTTAACTTGAACGGACACGCGGTGTGGAAAATCATTACATTATCTCGAGGAGAAACCGCGCTGCATTGAAACTGGCTGCAGTTTCGTAAGTTCAGCACGCGCGCGCCCGCGGGTTTTCCGGGACTTGTTGTCCTATTGCGACCGGCACGTAGAAATCCTCTGGTTTGCGTTTGACTTTCGAGGTCGCGGTTCCCGTTTCTCGGAGCACGGCCGCATCCTAAAACCCCTTCATCCCCATTTGTCATCACGTCGAAACTCCTGCGCGAATTATTTCCAACCAGGTACACGCGCTTGGGAATTAATGCCCCTCGCGTACGGGCATTAGGGCGTAAGGAAAAGTTGCTGAATGCACACCGGTTACCCAAATCGTACCTCATTATAGTTTTACCTAAATACAAGCAGTATTTAGTGACAAAAATATGAAATAAATGAGGAATCAAAGTAAAAATTTAACAGGTTACATCTTATTTTATGCGTAGGAAAAAGTGGACTAAATCGAACCGTCCATTCCAAATGGGACCGTTTTAATTTAAATGAATACGGTTAAACAGATTTGCCATTTATAATGTAAAATCCTTATAAGACACCGAACATATGTGACAGCAGTTTGACAGTTCTCTGTCATAACATTCGTAGAATAAACACGAATATGCATTTTCAGCCATCGTGCAAAAATTTTTTAAAAAAGATAATTCTTGTAAATTATTATTTAAAAGAAGTTAAAATTTTGAGACAAAATTAATTTAAAATAATTAAAGAATGTAGAATTGAAACATATCAAGCGTGATCGATTTTATGATCAAATTGGTTTTTATTGTATTTGTTCCAAAGTTCGAAAGGACTCGTGTTCAAATCGGACTTTTATATCGGAATTGTAATCTGATCATAGCACTGGTGATCAGCCGATCAAATCTGGTCCTAGAAATGTTAAATTAGTAAAATATTAAGAGTCTTCAGACTTGGAATAATTGAATTTTATTAATTTCAACTTTAATTGCATAATATCATAACATGATCGGGAAACGTCTAATTATATAAACTGTGCCAATTTTTTTCTTTTTAATAAAATTTTTATTTTTTACTGTTAAATTGCTCGTTTTAATTCAATACTAAAAAAAGATACATTAAAATCTTTTAAAATTCTGTCTAAAAGTAGATAAAAATAGAAGTGTCCGATTTGGACCAGGAGGTGATCTGATTTGGAACCAGCGGTTCTAAATCGGATTAGAAAAAGTGTTTTTATATTCTTTATTATAGTTCAACAAAAGAAATACGTCAAAATGGTCTAAAGTAAAAATGAAGGGAATTAAATTATCTTTCCAACAACACCTTCGGTTTTACGATCGGATTTTATTTGTGTCTTATAAAGAGCAAAGACTGCAAATAAGTCCGACTTACCCCATTCTCTCCTACTAATAACACTTTAAAAATTAATTACTGATGTTTATTCTTTTAATTAAAATTAATTTTTATTAAATTTGTTTAACTGATTATAACGTAATCATGCAATTTTATAAAGGAAAATTGCCATTACTGACATAGATGTCTTAAAACTTCTTTATTTTTCGGAACCAAACTATATTAATATTGATAAAACATAATCTACTTAAATATAGATAATTAAAGAAATACAAATTAATAGTTTATACATTCATGTCTTCTTTCTATATATATGTATAAAATTTGCGAAAAAAAAAACAAGAATAAAATTTAACTAATATTTTTTTACAAATTGTATAATTTAAGCGATAATGAGTATATTATTGATAATATTCAATCATTATACATGTTAATAGCTTTCTAAAACTATTTTTATATTTTTCACTTTCATATTTCTTTCGTAGTGTGATTTGAAACATAAAATTGCTGTAGCATAAATTGGTACACATCTCCGTGAAAATAGATAACAACTACAAAATCTTCAACTGTAATGTTGATAGATATTTTATATTTTCATTAATATCTTCCCTAATTACACACTTCATCCAGGATGTCTTTTAGACATTCCACAGACGTTCCTAGAAGATCTGTGCTGTTAGGGTTAGGGTAGAAAAATAGCATCAGACACGACAAATCCACAGATATATTGTATTAATAAAAAGCCCAAAAAAACGCATAAAATGGGAAAGTTGAATCCTAACCTTTTTGTTGTTCAATGCATAAAACATTTTATCATTTTGCTTATCAATTTATTTTAAGTAACTCCTGCTCTATAGGACCGTATCCGATTTCTACTATAGCGATGACTTTTCGCATAGGATAACTTTTAATTGCTAGATAATAAATAATCGAATCCATACACCAAAAATTCTTAATAATTGATAAACCATCTTCCAGGTCACTTAAAAAGCTACACAAAAAGTTTAACCTATTTTTAATCTCTCATAGAGTACATTGGAATGAGATACTTTTTTCTTTTTTGTCTCTTATAAGCAAACGTCTCCTCCGATTTTAATGAGATTTAAAAAATTCATAAAGATACCTTCTGATGCAGTTACTTTGTGCAATTAGAAATAGAAGAAACCATTTTTTGTGTAGCAAGAATTTTGTAAATGAGTTTAAGAGTTCAACGAGTTTATTATGTTTATAAGGGTGCTTTTCAACTCGTGTATTCAATCGTAGTGTAGTACGTTGTGTAGTAATTAAAAGTTACTGTGTACAAAACGAGATAAAATGTTTTTAAAATATTGTTCCAGGAACGTTCCAAACTTCAACCAGTTGGTTTATTGTAAAATATACATATGTTATATTTATTGTATATATGTACATATTTGCAATTGTTATAAAAATGAAATCAATACTTTTATAAAATCTCAATAAATCTCTTCATAAAATCAAATTTTCTTTTAAATCATATATCATTATAAATTTTTTTTAACAATAAATAATATTATTGTAAAACTAAAAGAAGTATTATAATAATAGTAAAACTAATAATTAAAAAAACAAAAGTATGTCAATTGCAAAAATAGATTCAAGCTAGTTTTATTTCGACGTCTTTACTGTTTCATCGTTATTTATTAATTTAATTATTAAATATTTGATTATTTATTTCGATAAATTATTAAAGTATAAAGTGATATTATGGCTTTTAAATATAATGGCCACTAATATTTACGTTATTAAATTCTAAATTCTAGTGATTGCTTATGGAATTATAAAATTACAATAATGCCGAAAGTCTACACAGAGTAATCGTATATATTTATAAAAACTTTTATCGTTTATCACACAAAAATAAACGTTTCGATCTTATATTAAATCCTTTTCAGTACAAATAAAATTTCAAGAACACGTAACAATTGGCAAAACGTATATACAAACGTACAGACTTGTAACGTTTAAATTCCTCGAAGTAAATTGTAATGTAGTGCATGATCAATATTTCATCAGAATAATAAAATGATGATGTTTAATCGATAAATTAAACGTCCAGAAACGGATAGTTACTCAATATTTATTTAGAAACGGATATATTAAAATATTATATTAATTTATTGTAATAATAAAGGCATGTCAATAAACAAAGCAAATTAAAAAGTGGAAAAATATATTTAATTTCAAATACATTCTATATGATCTTTCTATTTAAATTAATTTTATATATAAATATTTTAATGTCCGGTTACTGATACTAGCTAAACTTAATAGGATTGTCCTAATATCCGTGCACATGTTTGGCAGCCTAAATTTATAATAATAAAAGTTATATTATTATTGATCAATATTCGTTGTATCATTGTATTATTATTAATTCATTCAACAAATCTTAAATTTTTTTCATTAATATAAGCAATCATGCAATAATTATTCTTTTGTTGACAATTCAATATATTATTAACATTTATAGCATCAGCTTTATAATATTAAATAATTGTGTTATAATTAAAAATTATTTTAATCTTAAAATAATTTGTATGAAAATATTATATGTGTAATTTTATTTAAAATTAATTAGAATTAATTAAAAATAAATTCTTATAATTTATAAATTATATAAAATGTCAAAAGAACAAACAAAAAAGTATTTACAAGAAAATGTTTACAAAGCATTAGAAGAAGTAAAGACATAAGTTTTTATAAAAAATGCAAGTATGCAACATTTAATGTTCTTAAAACTACGTTATATGAAAAATATAAATATATATAAAAAGGAACTAAAAAAGGACGACTAAAAAAGAAAAATCACAAAGAAACAAAATTTAAAAAATTTTGCATTATTTTACTAATTACATATTTTATTTATACTTAAATAAACACTAAATAAAAAATTTATTAATTTTACTATTATTTTTATTTTTTATTATATATTTCTAATGTCTGAGAATTGATTGTCACACTGCAGTCGGACATTGGGATATTGTGTCCGGATATTGGGATTTTGGATATTGAATATTTTAGGTCATTGGTACATATATAGTACATATACGAAAATATATATTTGCGAATATTTAATAAACTATAAACTGATAATCATTTTCATCTTTTATTTTTTTTTAAATGCATAATCTTTATTATGTATGTTTAATTGTGATTCCTTCGCGTGATTCAAATCGCGCGATACAGAGGACCCTCCGTCTTACCGCAATACCCTGCCATTTTGTTTTGTCCCATCTTCCCTTACTAGAGCAAGGCACACTGTAAAAGAATTCAGTAAATTTACATATAATAGATGTAAAAATTACACGATTAATCACGTAAATAAAAAAAATCATACAATTTTATAGAATTTATGTAATTCCACAAAAATATGTAAATTTACTTTTGTTGAATAAATATATCTCATTTTATACGGAAAATTACGCATGTAACAGGATATTTAAATATTATATGTAATTATCTAAATTTTTGTAACATTAGGTAATATAACAATATTCCATATAACGTTGTAAAATATAATGCAATTAACGTTTACGGTGCATGCGTAAAAACTTGACCCACCTAGCGTCACTGTGTGCGGGCACAGTAATTAGTCATTCTATTGTTGAAAACATGTATGTTAGAGAAACAATTATTTGAATGTGTAATATGTAATACAATTGCAAAACGTATTGACCTTAACATTTCTATAACTTTCCATACATGTTGTAAATTTACTCCTGCAATCTGCTTTATTAAAAATTACAAAATTAATCTTACCCTTGTATATTGCAAATTTACAAATGCGTGGAAATTTACAACTATTTAATAACTTTACACCTATTATAGTAGGTAATTTTGAGAAAATTTTTTTACAGTGTATCACACGATTATTTTACCAGTAATGGTCACACTTTCAAATAATAACATAACGGTTACATGGGATCGACTGGACCCCTTTGCACAAAATCTGTCGCCATTTGCCAGTTTTTTAATATTTTGTCGTAAAAATTTTACTGGATATACCTTGAGGACTGTTCTTTATCATTTGTATTTTTGTTTTGTTTTTTTTTATTAGAATTTAACACATTGAAAAAATTCAAATAAAGGAAGTGCAAAATTGGACTTTTTTATAGAAATATTCATAAAAATTTTTGTTTTTGAAATAATTCAACAAAAATTTAGAGATGTATTCTCAAGATAGTATACTTTCAGATAAAAATTAGTTTCATAGAAGGTTGTTCAATTTTGAATGGTCTATGTACCCTCAAAGTTAGGTCCCCTTAAAGTGGGGTCCAAAAGACCCCGGGTGATCATTACGGATTAACTATACTTTTAACTACTATTGATGTTTATAAGACAATAAACCAAACTATCAAAGTCGCATGTGCAAATGTAAAGGTGTATCGAAACATAAGTTACGTTAGAATTTGTTAGATAGAATGGCGAATAAATAAAAATATGATTCGTTAAAATATTTAGTATCTTTTTCTAACTTGATGCTATTCCCTTTTATTCTTTAATATTATTCTATTTTATCTATTGTAATGAATTAATTTACAATGCACTAAATTGAATTTAATAAATATTGAATGAATGATGGTTTACGTATACATAGTACGTGACAAAATATGTTGGTTAAACTTATAAAATCATTTGTTTAGTATTTTACCATTTACATAACAACTCTAATTAATATTCCAGTATGCAATAACTGACAATTTTCATAAAGTATTTTTATATTTAAACATTTCGAAACTTTTTCAAGGTACATTTTAACATTTAATTACACATACTTCCTTATTCTTTTCAAACTTGAGTGTATTATCACACAAATGTATGTACACACTTGAATGTTTTCTGCCATTTAACTTGTTACATTATATATATGTATGTATACATGTAAAAATGCGTCATAATTTTTCTGACAACCTAATATATATCTGGTTACACATATTTATGCATAATTAAACAATAAATATTGTTTTAACACAGGAAACTAAGAGTTTTATCCTGCGGATGATTTTGCTTAATGATACTTTAATTCGAGTACTGTTTTATCTACATTTCTCTAGTTCGAATGTTTTAGTTGTTCTTTCAGCCATCTCAGTGATACACAATATAAAGTAATAATGATTTTCTTAAATCACACAGTGAGATTAAACAATAAAAACATAAAACTTTACTAATCTGGGTCCTTGTCGATTATATTAATCAAGTTATTCTTCAATAGATTTTAGACTCAAAGTCATGACGTATGTGTTGTATTAAACATTATTTATACAAATGTAGCGATTGCATAAAATAGGTCAAAGAGAGATGGTAACATGACCCAGCACAAGAATAAATTTAAAAAAATTGATTTTAATTTAAAAGAAAACAGTGTTTTATTATAAAATGATATTTATTCAAAATAAAGAGAAAATATTTCAGAATATGTAACAAATACATAAGCTTTCCGTATATAGACTGTAGTACTGAAAATCTATATTTAATACGTGTAACGTAAACTAGAGATTAGCAGTGAAGCTATAATCAACTTGTCGAATAACTACTTTAATATGAAAATTTTGAAAAAAAGGATGTATGAAATATCAGTATGCATAAGGGCCTACATTAACAAAATCCCATGTTGTTTAATTTTGTTTGACTCGAAATGTGTACAACTGCATACATAAAGAGTTAAATAATTAACAAAAGAGACATTCTAGTGATAGTATGTATGTTCGTGTAATAATACGCTCAAGTTGAAAAAAAATAAGAAAGTATGTATAATCAAATATTAATATACTTTGAAAAAGTTACGAAGTGCTCGAAAGTAAAAATGCATTATAACAAACGTTTCGGCTGTTGCATATCACCATATTAACGTTACTACATGACGGCAGGCTACTAAACAAATCATTCCATAAGTAATTAATAAAATTTGTCACCTAACAACGGAGAGAATGACGAGTGATCATAATATCTACACGATCCATAATACCATCTTCTCCTTTATCAATTTTTTAACAAAATTGATTGAAATTAACATGTACGTAAAAATAATCAACTATTAATGGGCTAATAAGAGTAACCGCGATTGTTGGTGCGTTAGAATTAACAATTTTATTAATTTAAAAACGGACGTTTCGGACTCAGCTTCGAGTCATCTTCAGCTACAGTTCCTTCTCTTTGCGATTGTAACTGTATGAGAAAATATTCAATTTGCAGATGTTGAAATAATCCTAATTCACGCGGTAAACAAACATGTATTATACGCAAATTTTCTAAAAATAGCTTAGATCGCTTTTTCACGCTCTAAACTAGAATATCTCTTTATGTGATGCGCATTCATCAACTGTTCCCTACATCCGATACGGTTTTCGAGACGAGTTCTTCCATTCCGTTTCGCGCACGAAATCACACACACAAAAAAAAAGAGACTGCGCCGAGTCCAGGCGGAGAAAATTTTGCCGCGTTAAAAGCAGTCGAACGCGTTATCGGCTTGCTCACGCTCGATTATCGGCCCTTTTGCACGACTGATCTCGTGACCCCGAGAGGACGTCGTACGTGAAGCAGCCGTACGTGTACGTGCACATGTGTCGCCCCTTTGAACTTCCTGTCCGAGTACAGCAAAAAGAGCAGAACGTCGGGAGAGACAGAGGCGTTTCTCCGCCCTCAAGAAAATCAAGTCCACGAAGCGTAGCGCGGATAGTCGGGCGCCGATAGTTCCGGAGAACGGACCAACTGTCCGACTTCTCGACGACCGACGAGGAGTGCACGGAGAGCCGGAGATCGATCTGCGGAATTATGTTCGCGAGGACGTCGCGCGCGCGTTATCGCCTGATCGTTTTCGCGGGGCGCGGACGCGATCGATCGCGAATTCTCGTATAACTCCAGTCGTCGGCGATCGGCCGCGCGATATTTTGACACGTGGCTGTAATGACGCGATGATGCATATGCGCGCGTGTTTACCATTTTAAATGTATACAGATATACGTGTAGGCGCGAGCCATACAGCAAGAACGTAGAGAGGGAGGGGGAGAGAGAAAGAGAGAGAGAGAGAGAGAGAGAGAGAGAGCCGGAAGATTGGCGGCGGACACTAGGCTGAAATACTTGGCTGAAACGCGCTCGGCAGTCAGGCAGGCGCATCTGTGCCTCTTGAACGGATGAATTAATTATTGGTGTCGGGTGAAACGGTGACTCTTGTGCCGCACCATTGAGCCCGAAATAACGACGTGATGGTGTGCAGTGTCGACAATTGTTCGTGACGAAACAAAACGGATTTGTCTTCGCAAACGACAGAGGAGGGAGCAGCAGTCATGACTTCTGCCAGTCTCTCGGAAGATAAGCGATCATAGCTTTGTCACTTTTACAATTCAGAGTTTGCTGCACGAGCCCGGCGTAGAAATTTCCCAAATCACTTTCAAAATAACTCAAATTAGAATGCCCAAGTCTGTCCCAGAAGAGTAGCAGATCGCACTGTGCGATACCAATTAGGAAATCTATTTTTATCCCAGAGATATGGGTTTTCTGTTTATAATAGAATTGAAGCAGAAACAATACCGAAATTCGCGTTCCTTTTTCTATTTTTAAAATTGATTAAAATTGGCATGAAATCGAATAAGGATTCCCATTTTTGTACCACACATTAAATGCAGTAGAATAAAAATATAAAAATTTCTTATCTAGATTGATCAATAACTTTCCTTTTTATGTAATATTACTGATATTATATTATTATTGTAACATTAATTATTTTTTGATATTTTAATTAATGAAATTTATGTAAATAGCATGTAATAAGAAACAAATATTATATATTTGTTACGATTATGGTCGGTAATAAATCAAATCGATGACATGACCGTCTGAATTATCAAAGTTAGGTCCGTTAGTGTCTGTCATCAGTCACAGAGAAAAGTCACCAATACTAGTTTACCATTTTGTTTTCTTAAACAAAAGCTAAAAATAAAACTTTATGAATATGAACGAGAAAGAGAATCTTCTCTTAGATAACATAGCAGTTTTTGTAATACTCTTTTGTATTTTGTAATAATTAATTTTTTTGCAACGTAGCCCCGAAAAGAGCGTTTGAGAAATTGAACTCTAAAACTAACACGGTAGATACTGGTGATAGCAGAATTCAAGCAGTCCCTTAGAAGGAGTTAACTATATGAAATAAATTAATAAACTATGTAAAGTGAGAGGATTAAATTCTAGCCTTTAAATTTTTCAAATTTTGTTGTATAATATATAGAAATATAATTGATAAGTAAATTAATTGTATCATAAAGTTTATAAAATTGATAGGCTGTAACTGAACTCTCCTCCTTTACACGGTTTTTCGCATCTTATTAATATATACGTGGACCTATCGCGCTATACCAAAGCTACTTTTTTTTACCTTATATTAAAGAAAATATGAAAAAAATTATGAAATATTTAATCAATATTAGTCAACATTGTAGTGGAAGATTTTGTAGTTATCTATTTTCGGAGAAGTGTACACGGTTTACGCTATACGGCGATTTTATGTTCCAAATTGTATTACAAGGAAAATATGAAAGAGAAAAGAATATGAACAAAATAGTTTTAGAAAGCTATGAATATAGAATCGTTTAGAAAGCTACATATAGTTTAATATTATAAATAATAACTCATTTGTTTAAATCACGTTATTTAGACAAAAAAAATCTTTTGCGAATTTTATTTTTGTTTTACAAGAATTTGTTTATAACAAATTTTTTTATATAAAAAAAGCTATGAATGTATGAATTATAGATTTTTATTTCTTTAGTTATCTGAGCAGATTATGTTTTTATCAGTATTGTTTAGTTTTCGAGATATAAAGTGGTGCCGCTTTACGGCTATAGTATCATTAGTAACTTTCCTTTAATGTAGTAATGCACAGCCCGCCCATGAATTTTTGTGGATTATCGACTCATAGTCAAATATATAAAATATATTTTTTATTTTATGCAAATTATAAAAATAAAGTAGCATAATGGGATTTACAATTCTTGATCATTTTGAAAATAATTCATACAATTTTTGTTAGAAAATATAGCTTATATAAATAATAAATATTATATTTATAAAATTAAATTTAATTTTTATAAAGTATCTTGACATTTTTTACTTCTTTATTGGTATTAAGATACATTTATTTAACTGTCTTTTTTTAATTATACACACATATATGTATATTTATAATAATACATACATCTATACGCGCAGTCTGCAAGATTGCCTATATCTGAAAATAGCCGTCAGTTGAAAAAAAGGATTACGCATCATTGCTCTAATAAAATACATTTATGCTCTCTTAACGAATGAGTGAGCATTAATTTTACAAGTTCTTTAATTATTATAATTAGTAATCAAAAATGTACATTTTATAAAAAAGAAAAGTTTAACCAAAAATTCGAAGAAAAAATCGTCTAATTATCACTTTGAAAAATTTCTTAAATTTCTTAAATATTTTACTCAATTTCAATGTAAAATAAAAATCAAAATTATTTTAGAAAAGCGTTGAAAAGGACTAATGGGATCTGTTCCCAATTAAAATCGAATTTACAGCATACTATTGTACATTTCTCAAGATTTCGCAGATTTTTTAATTTCCAGAATTTACAATTTTTTTAGAGAAATCGAGCTGGATTGTAATTTATAGTTTTAAAAAAAAATTATCTATACGAGGCCAGCCGTCGGACAATTCGACGTGCAATTTACTCGAACCTTATGGCCTTTTGTCGCAGCTGTGTCATAGCAACACTCTTTAAAGCAATCGCTTTACAAGAGTGGAGCGATAGTCTCTGACTCCAATAATCTCGGATTTAAAAGGACGTTCAGGAGATAGGCGTCCGAGTACGTCGTAAATAACTTCCGGGGCAGAACAGTAGTAGACTTAAATGCGCGTAAACGCGAAGAGCTTTCGCCGTGTAAAACCGACACGGGGTCTGTCTGACGCCGACAGGTGCCTCGGATTCTCGCCGCGATGTGTGCTGTGGCCCAATTTTCTCGCCCCCGCGATCTCGCGCTCCGTAATAACTGCATGCAGCATTGTTACGCTCGAATCGCGACCGCCGCGAAATTTTCGACCAACAACGATCGAACCTCTGTATACCAGTTTATCGATTATTAATGACGTCCTCGTGGTAACACAACGAATTCTCTCGATCGCGGCTTAACGCAGGTTCTCTCGATGTAGGGCAGAACAATTTTACATGAAATTGCACACGACGGCATACTCGCATGTTACGGTCTATGATTGGAATCGCAAATCGCGAAATGGTAGTCGGCGATCGGTATCGTGTAGTATAATTGGAACAGTAACAGTAATAACGATCGCGTTCTGTGGCTGTGTGTACTTATTCGATGACAAAGCAGCAGATTCGAAACGAAAAACCGCATTGGTGGCATATTAAATTTTCAGTAACGCCTCAGTTCGACGCAATTAGCAATTTGGGATGCCGCAATAAAAATTGGAAGAAACTTTATTTTATCATCAGCGATCAATTTCGTCACATCTTTCCGCTGGGAGGAAGAGAGCAAACAATATATTGTTCGATCGCGTGAGAGTGCTATACGTTGATAAATTATGCATTAAAGTTGAATTTATTTACCGTCAGTTCTTTTTTATACATTCTCACATCACGCTTTGTATAAAAAAAATTGTTGAATACGTATCGATCGCCTAAGTCGTACTTCATCAGTGTTTTATAATATTACTTGTAGGGTAAATTGAGGTATTGTGGCTATACGGAAAAGATGGCCATAGTAATTTCTCCAATAATTGCTAAATAGTGCATCTTTATAGTTATTCTGAAAGATAATCAATATTTACAGTAATTTATATGCATACAATATTCGAAATAATCTTATTCTGAATATTATACATATAATACTTTTACTTTTGACTACTTGTAAAGTTATGCAAGTGTCCTTTAAAATCTGCTATAACATTAAATAAATTACAGTTAAGTTATCATAATCAACGTTACATATATAATAAAGGAACCTAAATTGTGATGTGACTTGCAATTTGTACTTTCACTATTTATTTAAATACACTATAATTATCTTTTTCTTACAATTCGAGCATAGTTCACTTTGTTTTTTCATACTTGTTATTATTGCCATATCAGATTTCAATTTTTATGTTACTATTGTAATATTATAATTATAACTTAATCATATATAATTATAAATATATATATATATATATATATATATATATATATATATATATATTATAAGTTTTATTTCTCACTATAGAAAATGTTACATTTATTTTTAATATAAAACGTGTACAGTCAACTGTCCCATAATACTATAGCCATCTTTTCCTTAAAAGTTTGATAAGATGGCCAATGAACATGTTATGATATTTTAATAATATTAGATTTCTAATAAATTTCTCTTTAAATTCTCTTTAAATAATTTTCTCTTTAAATTCAATAATATTATTAACTTTAAGATTCAATGAAGTAATATATCAAATATTATTAAAAAATAACAAAAGAAAATTATGTTTTTTTGCATTTTAAAAAACTATGGTCATCTTTTATGCGAACTTGCCCTAATATAAGCATCATTTAGTGAACAAAAGTATAAAATAAATGAGAAATGTGTGATATGAACAAAAACTTAATATGTTACATGTGCGTACTCACAATAATTTAAATTATTTAAAAAGTCAGATACAACTGATGTTAATTTACGTAGCTGATAATATAATCATGTAATTTTATTCTGAATTTTTATAAAACAAGATTTATAATAGAATATTTTACATTTATTGTATACAAGTTGTTCTTTGATTTTCCGTACAAACTGTAACAATATGTTTCATGAATTAAAATAAGAGAAAAATATTATGTAAACGTAAGTTCTAAAATGCTCTATTAAAAAGTTAAAGTAAAAGTATGAAATCTGCAAGAAACAACTTTCATCTCAGTTTGCATTTCAAAATACTACCTGCTTATGCCAATGGAAGCCTGCCATCGATGTAATATTATGACCGTAAAAGTTTTGTGCTGATTTTATTTAACCTTTGTAGTTACGTCGATAATTTTTAGTATTAGTTTATTTCTTGACATTATAATACTTGTGTTCGATAAATTTTGTTTTTCAATATCTTTCCGCAGTTAGAAATCTCACAGCGTTTATATCGTAAAACTTGTATTGACTTGGGATTACATTATAAAATGTAAGCTTAGGTGAAAAAGTGTTTCTTGCAGTTTTTTTTACATATTATTTTTGCTATAATTTAGAAAAACATTTTAAGACCTATGTTTACATAACAATTTTTTTCTTATTTTAGTTTATAGAACTTTAACATATTGTTAAAGTGTGTACAAAAGATTTGGGGATACTTTCTATACATATTTGCAATTATTGTAAAGATTAAATCAACATCTTTATCGAATCTATCAAGCTTCATAAAATCATACCACCACTAATTTTATTACAATAAATGATATTAATGTAAGAGTGATAAATGATAATAGTAAAACTAAAATAATTGATATAAAATGTCAATTACAAAAATAATTTCAAAATAGTATTATTATGACAAAGCGGCGGATTCGAAACGAAAAAAACTGCACTGGCACATTAAATTTTTTAAAAAATTTTTAGAAAACTCTTTAATTCGGCACAATTAGCAAGTAAGGATGCCGCAACAAACATTAGAAGAAACTTGAAACTTAGTTTGACCACTAAAGCACTTGATAATATTTATCGCAACAATTAATATTACAAAAAAAATTTTTTTAGCTGATTTTTAGCTGAATAAACAATAATTTATTATAATGAAGAAGAGTATCAACATTTAAATTAGAAAAAACAGCTAACTGGTCAAACTGACTAAAATACCTGCGCGGAATGTAAAGAGATCCAGATTCAAACCATGACCAAGGTAATATTTTCCACAACAAAGTCTTTACAGTTTTCGGGATAGAGGGGATTGTAGAGATGCTTGTAGACATCTTATTAAATTGACCAGCACTTTCTTATTTATGATATTACATTTCTAGTTTTACTTAACAAACTGCGTTTTAAAGTCCGGCGAATAAGTATACAACGCAGTTCGGAGAATTTGTAAATGTATATCTATAAATTTACCTAGAAGATTATTATTGAACACTAAGATTTGCTTTCGACTGGTTAGCCAACTGTTTTTTTCAATTTAAATGTTTTTCTCAATTTAAATTGATACATGTCTCGATCATAATAAGTTATTGAGTATTACAAGTTAATAATTTCTCATATTTTTAATTATTTTAATTGATAAATTCGATACTTTCGAATGCGATACGAAGGCGATCAGTACTTTTCGTTACATATTTTAAAGAGATTTATAATAAATTAATTTGTTATTACTAAAAGTTTAAACAGTATAGATATAATAAACCCAAAATCTCAAGCTGTAATTTTCACGTCCATTTGCATACAAATCAGTGGTGAATGGGAAATATAATAATAAAAAGTAGTTTGAGTAGTATGCATTCGGCAACATTCTCCTACTTTCTTATAGACATTCTTTTGCAAATATTTTGTTCTCTTATTCTCTGCTCACTGAACACGAGACTCGGGGGAAAAAAAAGTCGCGATCAAAAATCTGTCGCCAGAATTGAATACAAGAAACGAGTGAACTCTCTCTTTTGTCAGTTTTTCGCGCTTCAAAAACCGTTGAAAATAAACTGAACGCAACGTGACTAGGAATATATGTGCAGCAATGAATGCAATGTGCCGGTAGATCGGTGTGTGCGTGACGACCTTATCTATCATGCCATTTGCAGTTCACTACACGCCATGGTGGAATAACCGAATACCGTCCTGTTCGGATTACCGCGCGATTACTGTAGATATTTCCTTTGAATTAATCCCTATTGTGTTCGGCTCGCTCAATGTGGCACGTGCACAAGCACAGGCATATTTCTGGACGGACCACTACCTCGAATACTTGTTGAACGAACTCGTTGCACCAATGACGGAGTAATCGTGCTTATAAAGTTGCTATTATTATTATCTTAGCTAACAACTTATGCTAATTAGCATTAGCATTTCGACAAAATTTAATTCATTTGCATGTTACATTTTTTACGAGAGTACACTGAGAAAAAAAATTGATTGAAAAACTAAAATATTTAGTCCGATACGCACGACTAAGTATTGAGTTGATCTAATTAATTTTTAGTTAAAAAATTAGAATGATTAATATAAATGAACGACATTTTTTTTGTGCAACTAAATAATTGTTGAATCAACCCAATAGTTGTGCGTATCGGACTAAATATTTTAGTTTTTTAACCAATTTTTTTTTTTTAGTGTAAAGAAAAGTTACTAATACTGGCGTATCACTTTCTTTTCAAATTAAAAGTATAAACTTTAAAAACGTGAAAACAAACTATAAAGTGCCTTCTATTAGATGGCATAGCAGTTTTTATAATAAACACAGTTTTGTATTTTGTAATTATTGTTTGCGCAACAACTTGAAAGGAGTATCTGAGAAAAAAGTGGACTTCAAAACTTACACAGTAAGCAGTAATAGCAGAATTCAGACATGAGCCCATAGAAAAGGAGGATAACTATAAAATAAATTGATAAACTAAGTAATAAAATTTTTATGTATCAAACAACAAAGTTTAAAAAATTAAAAGGCTAGAATTGAATTCTCCTATTTCATGGGTGCCTTGTTAATGTACACGTGGATCTGTCGCGTGGGCCAATGCTATTTTTTTTACCTTAAAATATTAAAGAAGATGTGAAAAATTCATGAAACATTGTAGTTGAAGATTTCATAGTTATTGTATATTCTATCGAAGAAAGATGTTTACGCTGCACAGCGATTTTATGTTTCAAACCGCACCACGAGAAAAATATGAAAAAAAAGAATATACTTAAATAAAACAGTTTTAGGAAGTTACAAACATAAAAAATGGTCTAACATTATTAATATATTTACTATTATTTAAATTTATGTAATTTGCAAAAGAAAATCATGCAAATTTTATTGTCGCTTTCCGTTTTCAACGTAAAAATGCATTTTTAATAAATTCTACATATATAGAAAGAACCCATAAATGTGTATAAACTATGAATAATTATTTCTTTCATTATCTAAGCAGATCATGTATTTATCAGTATTAATATACAGTATAATGTTTAGTTGTGAGAAATAAAGGGATAGACACTTTAAGAAAGCTATATATGTGCGTGTGCGTGTGCGTGTGCGTGTGTGTGTGTGTGTGTGCGCGCGCGCGCGCGCGTGTGTGTGTGTGTGTGTGTGTGTGTGTGTGTCAGTATTCAAGTCTTTCCTCTAGTATTATATATGCAAAGTAGGAATGGGAAGTAACGGGCTATTACCATTAGCCTTACTTTATCTTGGTAACATTCGTTACTTTTTCTGTCTTTAACGATAATAGTAACGTGATTATATTTTTTACACTAATAACAGTAAGGAATTTAACTGTTACTTTTATCATTACTTTAATTTTCCATTACCTTTATATCTATTCAATAGGTTCACGTACATACTTTCTTAATGCGCAATTATATACAGTAATCCAAATCGAAGGTTACGTGCATTAATTGCAATTATAAATTTAATTTATTTTTATATTTTATAATATAATTTAAATATTTAAAAAATAGTTTTCTTTACATTTTCCGATGGCTATAGTTATTATTAGTACTGAAATTTTATAGGACATATATAATGCAAAGCATAATAGATGCGAAGCATAATAGATTTTGTTCTGGCAGTGAATGAACTGGGAATGAATGTATCGCAATGCAGTTTTAATAATATTAAAAATATTAATGTTTAAAAAAAGTAACGAGTATTTTTGATAAAATTTGAGATCGTGAATTACAATTTTTCTAAAAATAAATATGTAAAAGTTAATAAAAAAAAATAAAAGTATTATTAGGTATATAAGTTTAATATGTATAAAGAAACGTTTAAATATAGACCCTACCAGTTTAGAATTACAAATTTCAAAATTAACTATTGCATTTAATATTGATTATTAAATAATATAATTTTTTAATCTAATACTTTACTTTTTAGCATTATAAAAAGTAATAAAAAAAGTAACAAATCGTTATTTTCTAAGTATCAATTATAATAACGCGTTACTTTTTAAAATTAATAACAAACAATGATAATAAATTATTTTTTACAAAATAACGGTAACATATTATTATGAAGTAATGTTTCCAATTGTGTTATGAAGATAGAGCATTGCTCACGATAAGTTTAGCAAAAAATTTTATAGAACCGACTGCCTCATCGTTTGGCCATTTGCCAGCTGGCTATGAAACAGATGCGAGCGATTATAGAAAAAAATTGGAAAAAAATACACAGAAAAAGGTAGAAAAAATATTGAAGGTTTCTTCGTATCTAAAAACTGTTGTCTGACAAAGTTTAATTGACAATTGCTAGAGATTTTATTTAAACATACGTTTTTATTCTTGCGACGTCGTAAAGGCCGCGTTTACGCAACACAGCAGAGCAGAATATTAAAAGCGGTAATATCATATCTGCATGTCTGGACTACGTTCCACCTTTTCGTAACGCATCATACAAACAACGTAGAACGTCCGCAGCAAACGGGTCTCTTATCTTTTAATTAAACATTTGAATTGAAAAAGATTAATTTTCTTTAACTACATCTATTTATAATTAATATATGAAGTCTCGAGAAAAAAAGACATCAGATATATAATAAAAGAAGTTCTGCATGTAACAAAAATTAAAAAATAATCTAAAAATTTAGATATAGAATAGATTATCTTAACTACGAAACAATTTTATAGTTACCGGTAAATGGTTTTAAAAATAAAAAAAATCCCTTGAAAAAATTTGTTTTTACGTTTCGAATATTGTCAAAATAATGAAAGATTTGAAAAAATATTTGAAATAAAAGTTGTCTAGTTTTAAAAATACTTTGTAACAGCATGATCAAATTTTTCAAAAATTAAATGTGAAATTTAAGTTTAAATTTTTTTTAAAACTTCTATTATTTAGGTTATTTTTTTTTTTAATTCAAAAATTGTTTTGCAACCTAACATTCATACTACGCCAAATTCAATCGTGTATAAAAAAATTGTGTATCATAAATATGTTTTTGTGAAAACTAGGTTTATTTAATAATAATTCTAATCACGTATTTTTTGTATATTATATATCTGTATTTTATATATAATCAAATATAGCATATGCAAAAAATTATCGATTTATAAATTTTTAATAAAGAAATTAAAGGCTATCTAAATATAACAAAATAAAATAGATACATTAACATATTATATGTAATATTTTCTGGTATGTGAATCATATTTATAAATGATATTATGAAAATAAATGTATTACGCGTAATACAGTATCAAATCAATTTATACATATAATATTATCCTGTGTTATGCGTAAATAGATTTGGACAAATTAGAAAACAGTATAACTTGAAAAATATACATACATTCAAAAAACATCTTATTATATAGACGACTATAATTAATTATACATTACTTATTTATTGTAATTTTTAACAAACAACGAGTATAAAAGTGTATATATATATATATATATATATATATATATATATATATATATATATATATATATATATATATATATATATATATATATATATATATATATGACAACATGTAACTTATTATTAGTACCATTATTTGCACATAAAATTTGGCATGTTGTCCAGAGTATAAAAATTTAATGTCTAATAAAATAAAGTTATTAACTTTTAATAGTTGAAAGGTTGAATAGTTGAAAGATTATCAAGATTGATGTGTTGCAGTATGGGATGTTTGAAATAAATAGCTGCACTGATGTAGACAATATAGGGTAACCCAAGTAAAATGTGACAAATTGTTAATATTCTAAAAGTGCATTAAAGCAAAAATTATTTGAGACCAAATTGTATGGTCTGAAAGGGGACAAATAATGATAAACATAATTTTTGAAAAAATTGATTTTTTTAAGTCTAATGAAGAGGTCATAGCCATTTTTTTTTTAAATAAAATTGTTTTTTTATGTAGTATGATTCTTATAGTTATTTTACGTATAGTAGTAAAGTCATCAAACACTCAACATGAGATTTCGAGAGAGATAACTTTATAAAATATTTTATTAAGCTATCAAAAAATGAATAATTTACGAAATATTTTATATTTTATGTTTTATATTTTATATTTTATAATATGGCAGAATAAAGTTTAAAATATCTTATAAACTATTGAGTTTTCAATAATTTTAATATTTTTATGCAGAATAAATAGACGAATCGTGTTATACATATAAAGAAAACTAATTTCATTTAAAAAAATGGCCATGGATTTTCATTAGATTTTAAAAAATTAATTTTTTTGAAAATTGGTTTTATCATTATTGGTCTCTCTTCAGACTACACAACTTTTATCCGAATCAATTTTTGCTATAATACGAGTTTTCAAAAATAAATTTATTATGTTTTACTACCCTGTATTATGTATACATATTTTTTTCCTTACAATATACTTTGACTACCTCTCTCAAGTCGATCCTTCATGTCTGAAGACAATAGAAGTCTTCACTTGATGCATACTCTCATGCATACTCCATGGTGACTGTCTTGACAAAAGTACTCTCAGTAGTTTGCCATTCTGAGAGGTAGTGATCAATTAAATGATATGTTCTGATTGAATTTGAACCTCAATCTTTGGCACAGAAAGCAGACTCTTACATCATGATCACTACAAGATTACTATGTACAAAATGTATGTTTTATATATGGGACGTTCTACGTCAAGTGGGACAAGTTTCTGGGCAAAATTCATGAAGTCGAAATAAGATGTTCGAGGGCTTAAACTTTTTGTTCTTATATGTAGTTTAAGAAAAAATTGACTTTTTAAAACGGCCGCTCCAATATGGCGCTTGAAGTAAATGAAAAACTTATTAAAAATAAGTTAATTAATCCATGAATTATTTAATTCATAAATTAGGATCCAAAGATTATCCAAAATTCATTAAATTTCCAAGAAAATCGTTATCTGGGGATTTTTTGGTTCACTCATGAACAATACATTTTCCAAAATTTGAAATGACAAATCCAGTATGGCGTACTGTACTGAATGAAAAACTGACTGGAACACTTCTTAATCACATGATTCAAACTTAATTTTTTTCCATGAAAGGGAGGTGTGTGAGAATTTTCCAAAATATCAGATAGAAAAAATATTGTTTCGTGATTAGATCTATGCAGGTTCTATACTTACGTAAAATTTCATATTTTTCGAATTTTACTTGCCAAACTTTCCTTATAAGAAAGATAAAGAATCTTGAATTTTGATACATTGTTCACAATTCGTCGACTGATATAAAAGTTGTTTCTTATCAAATCTTAACCTTTTCGATTCACAGATACTCGTTCTGCAGAACAAATTTTATATATCTTTATTTTAGTAACATTTTATTGTTTCTTCTATCGCAAGATTGTTCAATCTTTATTGATTACTTTATTTATGAAGTAATCAATTGTGAGAAGAATAAATTACAAAACCAATAAACATTAGTATCATACGCGAGCGTTATATATTATTTAATTCAATATACGAGCAATGTCGCTTCCTATAAAACGTTTCTCATAAACGGAAGAAGACAAAGATGACCGAGCGAATGCTATTGCTCAGCGAGACAATAAAAAAAGACTAGAAGCATCAGCACTGTTCAGTATCGTTCATCGCAGAGCTATCTCAACCTTCTCGACTCCATGCTTATAATCGTCACGTTATGTTCGTTGTACACAAAATGTACATAAAAATTGTTAACACATTCGTACGTACAGCGAGCAATTTATAGGATTTCTCTCCGATTTCAACATCGCGGAATGATATTCGAAGTATGAAACCCGTGTGCGCGGGGGTGATAAAAATAAAAATTGAATGTTCTATCTCCGCCGTTCGTGTTATTGCCGCATAAAGCAGCGTGAATCTTCGCGAAATAATGTCTACATCGTGCAACACTTCGTAATGCAGATATCAGCTCGCGAAGTCCGATGCTGTTGCGTTCCGTGCGGGATAAATTTATGGTCACTCTATACGTGTACCTGTATCTCGTGTCGCGCACACGTGCACGCGACGTGGTACGTTTTGAATTTAAAGCGACGCGGGGCGGCAAATCGATCGACGGGAGCGAAGGAAGGAGCAAGCCCGTAGGAAATGGCGAATCGTTCCAACAAGACATCGGCGATTATTTATCCGGATAAACAGGCCGGATTGTCCAAAAGCGATTACCGCGCGGCATAACGGCGGCCAATCGGTGGCGGTGGCGGTCGGTCGTTTGTCTAGTTCGGTGCAACATCATTATCAGCGATATCCGAGATAAAAGGAGGATTGTTTCGAGGAGATAAATCGTTTCAAACTATTCCGGAATATTTTCCTTGCATCGCTAATGGCGCGCAGTCAAGAGAGAAAGAGAGAAACGTACTCTCTCTTACGTTTATTTTCCAAATGTGAAGCTATTGTTTATTGCGAGCAATAATGCGCGGTTATGACGTTTCTGTCGCACAACTGTGACTGCGCTATTATATCGCGAACGTAAATATGACAGAAAAGAATAAATAGATGTCATCCGATACTTGGTTGTGCCAATTTTTTAATTGAGCGACTTGTTTACAGCGAGAATCGGATTAGATAAACTATTTCATCATATAATTTGATTATTTTTGATGAAGCATTATCGATGAATCACCTTTCGTTAAGGTTTATTGAATTGAATTCGGGAACAAATTTTTTGCGAAATATGCCATTTTACGTGTACCAGCATATCCCGCAGAAAATTAAATCGGAATTTAATATTAAAAATGTTTTTATTGCTTGACATTCTTTACATTTTTGCGATAGCAAACTACAGCGCTTAGTTTGCTTTGAGATATATTTTTTGAGGTGTGAGTTTTTTACCTAGAAATCCTAGATTCCAACTTAAATTCAAATTGATCGCAGCTTGTTGGGAAAGTTTGTTAGGATGGTCAATATAGCTAGAACATTTTCTGTTTTCCAGTTTTAATTTATGAGATCAATTAACATCACGTTCATTGAAAAAATTATAATGACATTTTTCCTGTGCCATTAATTCAAGACTGACAAAAATTTAAGACAGCAAATACAAATTTGAGGACATTTAGAGAAAATCAGGGATATTCTAGTGATAAAAGACGATGAGTAAAATGAACCAATATTAGCCTCCGGAGAGGCAAGTAAACACGGTATGTGCTTTTGTAATTCTTGAGGTGCTGTATCCGATTTCCCTTGAAAAAACAACTGATAAAGTGTTTCAATAAACTTATTATATTAGAAATTGACAATATTTTACCAATTACTAATGCATTATTATTGCAGTTACTGATATAGTTAATAAATTTATCAAAATTTTTTTTTAAGTTTGATTTTTAAAATATTTTAAAATTTTATCGGAAAAGTAAAATCAGCATATGAACACTTAGAGAAAAATTTATAGTGATAAATATAAAAATAACTATACAAGTTTCATATAGAATTAATATTGTGGCGTCCATCCGTTCGGTTGCCAATATACGCGCTCGCACGCGCCAAGCAATCGCGACTAATAGATGGCGCGTTTATTCGTGAACCAAATGCATATACAAGGCGTATATAACACGGTCCGCCATTCATAAATACGATACCACCAAACGAGTCCAAATCAAATTGTTTCGTCTGGATCTTGGTCTGGCTCGCTTCGCGGGCTATCAAAGACCTAGTTTACACAGAACACTTGACACGCATAATAACAAGTAACTTTCTATTAAATTGTCTTAATTTCAACAATATGTGTAAATGTATACGTGATATCTATATTTAATTAATTATCTGATTCATATTGTACCAGCTTAATATACTATTCATTAAATTTATTATCGAAATTAAGATAATTGAATAGAAAGTTACTAAATATTACGCATATCAAGTATTCGGTGTAAACAAAGCCATATATCCGCTCTGTGGATGCATATGACTACCAAATAAGAGCGCGATCTATCGGTGGCGCTTGCTTAACGCGTACGAGCACGTGTAGTGGCGGCTAGTGTCCCTAGAAATAGAGAGTCTAAACAATCTACGCCCATAATCTCGACGCTGAATACGTCAGTGTATGTATGTACGTGAGCTTTTTGTGTGTGTGTACGTTTATCGTTGTATGCAATGTATCCGTCGAACGTGTTGTATGCTGTTATTGCATTGGCTAAAGAGAATTAACAGAGTTCCGTTGGTACTGCCATTTTAGGCGGACAGTGGATCACGTGCATCCAATCACGTAGAACCCTCAAATGTCCAAACTCTCTAACTCTCTACTTTTAGGGACTCTAGTGGCGGCCGATGGGCGCGCCGTCAAACGCGTACCCATTCGCGTGGGCGCCAAAGTACACATTAATTTATAGATATTGAAACTTTGAAAAATTATTCTATTTAGTATTATTAAAAAGAGCCTTTATTATTAACAAGAATATTTGAAAATGAGAGCTTTTTTTAATAATAAAATAATTTTTCATAATTTTAATATCTATAAATCAATATGTATCTTTGAATTTAGAATTTTATTTATTTGTGTTTTTTATCTTTTAATGTGGGCGATCGATGTCTGGGTTTTTCTTCCATGTGAGATAGAAGCGACGAATTTTTATAGGGAAAGAAATGTAAAATCTTTGTTAAAGAGTTTAATAATTTCAGTATAATATACTTGTATTTCAATATGAAAACTATTATCTGAAGAACACAATATAATTTTATTTTGACAACAATGGTATTAAAAAATTCGCATTTCTTAATTTGACAATGCTGTTGTTTTCTTCTAAATATACCTATACTTTTCTTATTAACTTTAATGTGAATTTTATTATTAAATAGAGATAAATATATTTTTTAAACTATACAACATATTTTTATATAAGCAAACTATCTTTCTTTATTAAAATTTAAAACGTTTCTACAAACTCTCTTATATAAAATAATCAATAAAGTATTAACAAATTAGACCTTGAGAATCAAACGCAGTTATTTTAAATTTCCACGAATAATTACACCAATTCAAGACTTATTTACAGTACAAAACAATTTTTATTCGAAACTTTTGTTTCACGTTTTTGAACATTTTTTTGTACTAAGCCTTGAAAATAGCTCGAACTATAGCTGAAACATTAGCAGTGTAATCGCAGGATTTTTGGAAGAATATAATAAAGTACATACATGGTGATTATTCGTGCAAAAATAACAGTATTTGATTCTCAATACTTGTCAATATTTAAATAATTATTTTATATAAGAGAGTTTATAGAATTTGTAAAACATTTTAAATTTTGTTCAAAAAAGATAACTTGCTTATATGAAGAAAGTAAGCAATTATCAATGTTTTATAAAAAGTCAACTCCTACATCTATTTTCATTCGCGTTGTTATCAACACATTTTTCATTAAGTATTGCCGAGTTGTATGGCATACATGTATCTCTTCTCCGAAGTTGGCTATCTTGTGAATTATTCTCATTATACATCTCGTGAATTTTGACTATTCATTATAACTATTTTTAATATTCTGTAATATTTTTAAATGATTGTGAAATGTACAATGCATATAATTTATATTCAAATATTTATATTCAATAAAGCATTTTAATACTATCGCAATTACTTTAATGTAACAGCAAGTTTACAAAAGTGCAAAAGCAGCCACTGTCATTGTATCGTCACTGAACGCGCGATTTTTAGACTACCTGATTTGCCTACTGTAAATACTTCTCATTTAAAAAGTATTATAGCCTTGACATTTTCGTATTAAGATTTTTGTCTTATTTTTAAGTAAAAAATGCGTTATTAAAATTTTGATTACGAGTTGTGAAACATCCTGTATAGTTTAATAAATTATTTTATAATTATTGGAACTAAGATCTAACTTGCAGTAAGTATAAAATAGTTGCATTTAAAATAGTACCACTAGTACAAAAATATTTGTGCAACTATTAGCTTGTAATGAAATAGCACCTTAACTATAATTACACAGTTAAATGGATTTTACTACAATAAGTTGTGACAATTACTTTCAGTTTACTTACGGCCAATTAACTACACGATCGGAATAACTGCTTGGAAAGGAAAAATTTGTTGAAATACAGATCTGAAAATAATTATGATAAACCATTAAAAAGTTATATTGGACGTTTGAGCTAGTTATTGATAGAATGTCAAAACTGTTTACAGCAGTAGCTTCATCTTTAAACGTTTTACATAATTATTTTGATAGTTCAACATTAAATTATTTTCAGATCTGTATTTAGCTGAATATTAGATACTACAATAACATTGTTCTTTTCGTGTATATTTAGCAGTGCTACAGAACTAAAAGTGCTAAGATTTAGAACGAGAAATCCCGAGTTTGAATCTCAGTTGGTTCAATTTTTCCGTCACCTACATTTGCACTTTAGTCTCTAGACGAAAAGAGGCGGCGAATTAAATGTATGTATTACGCAGTTCATATAAGTCACTCTCTTTATTGTTAAATTAATAGCGCATGCGTCCACTCATTATCGTCGGTCTAACAAGAAAAAGTACGGAAGTGTTGTTCTCCGATTTTGACGAGCCTTTTAATATGTTGTAGTACGGATCAAAATAAAGGACACGTCTTTTTTTTATACGTTTTTTCTCGTTTTCACTTTTAGAGAGTGAAACATCCCTTTGAAGAAAATTGGTATTTTTTTTCGAAGCGAATATTGTCGAAACTATAAGAGATAGAAAAAATGTTCTGAATGGAAGTTGAATAGTCTGAAGAGTACTTTATGACAGTAATAAAAAAACTTTTAATTAAAATGAAGTAAAATATTTTTTTAATCACTGCTATAAAGTACTTTTCAAACCATTCAATTTTTATTCAGAAAATTTTTTTCTATCTCTTACAGCTTCGTCAATATTTGATTTGAAAGAAAAATACAACTTTTTTTCAAAGAAGTGTTTCACCTCCTAAAAGTGAAAACGGGCACGTATAAAAAAATTCGTATCCCTTATTTTGATCCATACTACGGCATTCAAAATCGGAGGACGACACTTCCGTATCTTTCCGTATAAGTCGTTTTCGAAACATGTCTCTGGGAAGCCACCTCTTTTTCTCTGTTAGAGCGTGTCTTTCCCGAAAGTTCACTGAACATTAAATTTAAAATTGCTCTACAATTGCATTACAACTCGCATCCTGCAGCGTAGATGTTAATGTGGTCCGCCGGTCAATTAATTTATATGTTGCGTTCAGTTTTAATTTTCCTATCTTGCGCTATCAGAAAGTAAACTGAATATATACTAGTCATTTAAATCTGAGTCAAGACATTAGCCGCTAGCACTTTGTTTCCGGGCATTGCTCTCGTCTTGAGCATCGATGTGTATATATTTTTTTCTGTCTGGTCTGACTAGACACATGCTGAAATATACTTATCTCTTCGCATAATCGAGTATTAAATACCGCAAATTCTCCTTTTATTTTTTAAATTCATTCTTTTACGCCTGTAGCAAGAAAAAAGTTGTGGCGATGGAATTGCCATAGCTTTGTTATTTTTTTATTGTTTATTCAATAATTTTACTACAAATATTTAATATTATTGTAACTTTTTAGATCATACTTATTATTATTTTTATTAAAATTTTGTAAAGCATATTTGAGGTGTTATTTATTCATAAATTTATTAGTTTGCTGATACGATGTTTGCTCTAAGTGAAGCTATTAAACATTAGTACCATAACTATTATTGTTGAGCTTTACGAACATATTTACTTATGTTTATCTTCTGCTAATGAAACGAGAATCTTTCTCTTTCTAATAGTTTATGTCCTGTTTGTTAAAAAAATAAAAAATTATTAATATCTAAAAAATAAAAGCATTATTGATGGAAACTATTTTGAATTTTGATTATGACACTTGAAAGCATTGCTTAGGATTTTCTCTTAGAATATTTTGTTTTTTATTGTAGAGTATTTGCTATTGGAACCCGTAAGATTCACTTAAAAGATATTTTAAAAAGTAATCACCAAGATTCGCTTTAACCACATAAAATCTTTTTTATTTATTATGTAAATTTGTATTATTTGGTCAATTTTTATTTAACCCTAGCTCTCCATATGGATTTGACGGATCCTATGTGAGTACTCATTTTTTGCGATTTTGTGCAATATAATTTTTTTTTTTTAATTGTAATTACTCAAGAGTAAAATATTTTTTATTTAATATCAGACTCTGAATATCGATTTCATATATAATGTGCTAAAAAATATGCTTTCTATTCAGAAATATAACCTGTCGAATTATTAATCTCCCTACCATTGGTAGGGAGGAAAGTAACCAAAAATATGCGTGGGGAGCTAAAGTTAATATTTTATTACAGTTTTACGCTTTTATTAGCATAATATTGTAGTCTTTTATATATTTAACAACTTCATATGCTGATTTCAATACTTTCCAGACAAATTAAAATTTTTAAATATCAGAATCATATTCAGTTGTTCAAAAATCATTTTTATTTGTCGGGAGCTGAAATTAGCACATTGTATCCATTCTTCATCGAGAGACCCAAAGTTCAAATCGAGAATTGTCTCCGGGAAATGAGGATGTCTGGTACATACCTCTAGTATCCATTCCTCTCGAGAAGTTACATTCAGCCAATTCCCAAATACATCGAAGATGTTAAATGTCACTTCCCCAGCGTTTACCTAAAGTGGGGACAAATTGGCGTGCAGTAACACGTGCGGGGGCTGTTTTAACATATCCCGCATGTCATATAGCTTGCCCCTCGTACGAAATCCGGTGCGACTCATCTGTATTACACGACCTGCACGTGTTATCCGTTGCCAATTCGGGGGACAGGACGACTATAGAGACGCCGGACATAACCCGTGTGCAATATGCATAATGTAGCCGATGACGTGTTTCATGAAAACGACCGAAAACCACGATATTTTTGACGGCGACGCGATCGAACGTCGCGACCCCAAAAACGTTTTTACGATTCACGAGAATAAAATTCGTTCTTGCAAAATTGACAATACAAAAACGTCCCTGAACTGGACGAATACAACAAACAACACGTCTTCAACAGTGGAGTGCTACTTTGAATGACTTGTCACCCAAGGATTGATTAAAATTTTTGTGTTACTGAAAACTGTACTTTCGATACACTGACCATGAGAAAATTATTTATTAAAATCAATAAAATTTTACTTGAGTTAATAAAGAGATTTATTTGCATACTTTTAAGTAAATATTTATTCAAAACAAATTACTACAACTTTTCGATTAAAAGAAATGTTTGTTTAAATTAACAAAAATATTTTTTTTGAAAAATTTAATAATTACAACAAATTAATACATTGTTAAATAAAAAAAAATATTTACTTTATTAAAAAGTTTTTGTATTAAAATTTTTTTTAATAAAACAACGTCCAGAATTAATAAATTGGATATTTAAACTTAAAAAATGCTTTAAAACTCTGAATATTTTTCAGACTTTTTCAAATCAACAATGTATTTTTATAAAAAATACTTAAATAAAAATATTTATTATAAATTGTTAAATATAATTATTACATGCTAATAAAGTATTTAAATAAACTAAACTGTTAAAATACTTTATTTATTTTTTCTTTCGGAACTCGATCTTAGGATTCACCTTTAATCACTTCATCATAATATATCATCATTTTATAAAAATATAATAGAAAAAGCAAATTTTTTAGGATCCAATATCTTGACATATTGCAGTACTTAAGGGATCGCAACCTTCAACACATAACAATTTCTTCTTAAATATAATACATTTTATACATTGGAAAATGCAAAATAAATTCTAGAGTATTTATTATAGGAAAAAACTTACAAAAACCTTATTAACTTAACAATTACATAATATTATTAAATTATTATCTTAAAAATATAACATTATTATTAATGCAAATAAATTATATATATTTACAAAACATTTTATTCAGATTTTACATGTTTTTCAAACAAATAAATTTTTATTTAATCACAATTTTAACGTTAAAAAAATTTATATATATTTTTTTAATTGTTTATTTTTTACATCACTCACACACACACACACACACACACACACACACACAATATTTTAAATAAAAAAATATTTTCTTTTAATTAAAACATTCAAATTTGAAACAAATACTTTATATATTTAGAAAAATATTACTTTAAAATGTATAAATATTTTCTTAAATTGAACAGATATTTCTTTTACTAAAGACAAACACAAAAAAATATTTTTTTTTTATTTTAACATTTTTCTTAGTTTAACTAAAAATAATATTTAATAAAATTGATTGTAAAATAGTGTTAAGGATTAATTAATTTTTGCTACCTATGAAACAGATGAAAAGTAGTAAAAAAATTCTTAAACATGTAAAAAGATTTTAATTTTTTCAGTAAACTTTTTCCTAACAAATGGTATTAATATAAAAAAAATATTAATAGTATTCTAAAGTTAACTGATAACAGCAGATCGAACGAAAAATGTCGATAAAAGTCGCACACATTCTCAATACAATAAAAATTATCGTGATTTTACTTGAAAAAAACTCACCTGACTACGTTATCGCGAATTTCAGAATCCGATAAAAATTGCCAATTTCGCGAACAGTAAAGATCTAATTGAACAAATGATTTTCTCAAAAGAAATTACGCTGAGCCGGAAAAGAGCTGAATACGGGTTCACGCTAGTGAGCACGCAAAATGGAATCTTCCTTTCTTTCGCGGCAAATTATTTCGTAATACATCGACTTTTTCGGATTTTAGTTATTTGCGTCACAATTTGGCGGTATATTATCGTCAAAAAATGACAGAATTAGATTTAGATAAAAAAATTCAAAACGCAATTTTTAAGCATCTTTAACGCATCTTTAAGAGGATGCTGAAAAATTACTTTGACTTTTGAGTTTTTTTTAAACATATAATATATAAATTTTATATTTAATAAATATTTGATAAATTGATATTTATAAAAAGATATTTATTAATTATTAATGTTTAAAAAAATTATTTTTTTTTATGTTTTGACTTATTTAAATTGAATTTTATTGTGACTGTTCTCGGATCCACCTCTCCAAGTTTTTGAGCATGATAATTTTTTAAATTTTCAATTTTTTTTTATAAAACGAGTTTTTACTTGTAAAATGCAATTTTCTACGATTTGTCAGCCATTTTTAAAATTTGTTATACTAATAATTTTTATAAATATTTAAATGTCAAAAATTTATTAAAAAAACTTTTTTTTAAGCCTTATTAACTTTTCGATTTTTACATTTTGAAATTCGACTTTTAATGACAATCAGAGATTTATTGTCAATATTTCCGTTTATTTTTTAATTTTATAGATCACTAGTACTACAGAGATGTTTTGATGGAGGACTTGAGAACAGCTCTGAAAGTCAATTTATATCAAAATATTTTTAAACATTATTAACACAGGCCTGCAAAATTAAAGGTCCTAAAAAAAACAAAAGAAACAACTAGTAATTTCCTACGCAATTTTGATTGCTAAATCCGACTTCGCAAGCCGAAAATGTTTATTACGATAATTTGAAATAAATGAAGTAATATCGGCCAAAAACAGATTTTTATTATTTTCGAAACTTTACTGTGGCCGACCAAATTATGTTTTTAATATTCTCTCAGCAATATCATAAAGCGCTATTTTTTACTTTTAAATTGTGATTTTGTTTACTCTATACGATTTTTCTTCACCGAGTTATGAAGCTTTCAAAATGAAAACTTTTCGACGACGACGCTATGCATTGCCGAAGTGATTGGAAATTGGTGAATTACAAAAAAAATATCGAAAATTTATATTCATGGATTATTTGAATCGTTAAACACAAATTTGATATCAGAATTATAAAATTTAAAATGGAACCAATTTAGCGGAAAAAAATATAAAAATCAGTCGTATTAAGAAGTCGATTTTAATGGACTTACAGATATTGATTAAAGTTAGAATATAATTTTTGGATGGGTATTATGATTATGTTTTTTAAATTAAATAATAACTTCGATTTATTTTAATAATAAAATTTATCTTTGCTTTAATTCGCCGAGTTGCCGATTTTTCATCACTTCGGCAGTATATAGCTTCATCGTCGAAAAGTTTTCATGAAACCTTCACTCCGCGAAGAAAAATCGTATAGGAGTAAACAAAATCGCAATTTGAAGGTAAAAGATAACACTTTATATCACTGAGAGAATATTATAGACATAATTTAATTAGTCACAGTAAAGTCTTGAAAATAGCAAAAATTACTGTTTCCATACTGCCATCTTTCTCAAAAGCAAGATGTGATAAACATTTTTGGTTTACGTATTCGGATTTAGCGATCAAAGTTACATACGAAATCACGCAGGCCTGTGTATTCAATTAAACATGTCCTTTTTATAAATTTATTTATCAAACTGTCCAAAAAATGTCTAATCAATAATTTTTCACCACCGAAAAAAATATATAACTCCTTAAATTGTCAATCGCAATCAATAGTTTATAATTTCCATTTTCGATTGTTTTCTATTTCAAAAAACTTCGATAAATGGCCATCACCTTGATATAATTACGAATCATTATTCGCGAAAAATAATTTATCGCATAAACCAATAATTGCTAATTGTAATAATCATAGAAAATAATGGCGCGTTTTGAACGACAACGCAAACGGTAATACGATCTTGTATGTACGCAATGACAAGCTACGATGTCGCGAAAAACGTTGAGAGCCGAATGCCACGCACAAACGGAAATGTTGCCGTCATGAAATATTCAATTTATTATAAAATGAATGTGCGCCGGATGTTTCATTCCTTGCGTATTTTAAATTAATTTTAATATTAAACAATTGTTGCATATTAAATCCAATTTATTTTAATAATAAAATTTATCTTCAGTTTTTGATGAAAGAATATTTACGTAAGTTAACTTATTGTTATTTCTCTTTATATTTCAATAGCGGAAAAATTATTAATTTTAACAAAGAAAAATTTTACAACGAAGAAAATAAAATAAAAATAAAAGTGTTGTGAAAGTGTGTAATGACACTTTTTTTTTCAATATATCAAAATCACGCATGATTTCATTCTAAATATAAAAAACTGTATAATATATATAATAGAATAATTATAATTTGATCCCTATACACTGTTATTTATAAAGACATGAAATTAATTGTCTGGATGTAAGATATTAGACATCATTTTCATATACGTTACAAATTTATCAAATATTATAATTAAAAAAAAATTCTATTAAAAGTAAAAATCATTACTATGGTAGTAATACATTTTTATAAACAAAAGCATACTTGTGTTTAAACCATCGACATACAGAATGGACTGCTGATGACGGTGGTGGAGGTAGAAAGACACAGAGAGTGAGAGGCAGACAATACGAAGTAGAGTCCTATATAAAGAGAGAAGCGACATCGAACCCCCACCACAACCTTCAGTATCCAATTGAGTCCTCCACCACCATTTTGGGACCGCTCTAACGTCATCAAACACCATTCGTATCATTCTACAAACAGCTGTAGTCACAATATGGCTGTTCGCTTAGCCAATCAAGTATCAATCAGATTACCAATCAGAGCTTCGGACGTCAATGTCGCTTCTCTCTTTATATAGGACTCTAATACGAAGAACGTTCGTTCTCTGTCTACTAAGTTTGATTGGTTGTTGTGGCCCCAGCAACCAATCAGACTTAGTAGATAGAGAACGAACGTTCTTCGTATTGTCTGCCTCTCACTCTATGTGTCTTTCTACCCCCATCACGGTCATCAGCAGTCCATTCTGTATGTCGATGGTTTAAACTGATAAAATGAGTCACTGACCTGTTGTTAACAAAATTATTTCGCAAATATTAAGATATTTAAATAAAATTACAAAAGCGCCGATTCTTCTTTGTCTCTGTTTTATTTAACTTTAAAAGAATATCTGGAAATAAATCAAAAGCATACTTTTTTAACGGAAGTATATACACATAGATATATGTAGAGCTCCTATAGGTAGAAGTCCTTCGGGTATATATTGTAGAACAAATGTAATTTACAATTTACTAAAGAGGAAAAAAGAATGCATTTGTGAAATAGCAGGGGAATCATAGAATAATAACTAATATCAAAAAGTACTTTTAATTATACAAAATCCATGATCCTTCATAGATCTTACACACTAATATAAAGTGCGTTCACAAAACAAGATTTTATAAACATATTTAAAAAAATATATTTTATTTAAACAAAAGTTTTTTAAAATAATTTTTTTGATTTAAAAAATAACTTTTTAAAATAATTCCTTTGCTGCTAGTAAACATTATATAACATCTACTATAAAATTGTAAAATTACAAGAGCGGTTTTACGCTTGTAAGGTAAATGGCTCATAACCCCATGTCACAACTCCTCTCGTTGCATAATAGAGCTTTATATGCCGAATTCATACATTAAATTCAATCGCATTATTTGAAAGCCATATTCAAGGCCTTCAAGCTATACTAAAGTTAAAAAATTAATATCTAACATATTTCTCAAAATTACGTAGAGAGTATACATCTGTAAAATTTACTGCTATTTGCAAAATTGAAATTCATCTTTTATAAAAATATAATAAACACTAATGACCAGTAACCATTCTACAACGTTTGAATAGACTATAACGAAATAATTTTAACGGTTGCTCTTAAAATTCAGATATAATGGTATTTCACTACCACACACACCACTCCATTCAAGACCCCCGTCTTTCCTTTATCGACTGTAACGAAGTAATTTTAACGGTTGCTCTTAAAATTTAAATATAATGGTATTTCACTACCTCATACACTACACCACTCAAGACCCCCGTCTTTCCTTTATATAGAGGAAGATTGTGGAATATATCTAGAGTGATGGAATATCATGATATCTCATATAATACACATTGGATCCTAAGAGCAACCGTTAAAATTATTTCGCTGTATTTTTCTAAAAGCTGAATTTTGCACGTTGCTGAAATTTTTATAGATGTATACACTCCACATAATTTTGGAAAGTATGTTACATATTAATTTTTTAACTTTTGACTAAATTAAAGGCCTTGAATATAAATTTCGAATAATAAATTTAATGTGTTGTAATGTGTGTATGAATTCAGCAAGTAAAGTCATGTGGGCTGTAAAATATGGTCACCCACCCTGTGCATCACGAGTGTCACGTTGCTCTTGCGACACTTTACAATATCATTGTAGACATTGTATAATGTTTATTAAAAAAGCAAAGAAATTATTTTAAAGTTTTATTTAAATATTTTTTAATCCAACGAATTATTAAAAAAAGTTTTTACATTTAAAACAATATATTTTAAGAAATATTTGTAATACTTTTTATTTGTGTATAAAATCTACGAAAGGCCATTGATTTATGTTTATTTATAAATAAAGTTGCCTTTCATGACATTAATTGTTCGAATTCCACGATTCCCTTAATGTTACGCAAATGCATTCTTTTTTCCCTTTTCAATAAATTGTAAATTAAGTTAAATCTATATATTCGATAAACTAGGGTGATTGATAAAACTCTATAGCTAATAAACTGACGTTAGTTAGAATTTTATCGCGTTAATATATTTACTGAGTTATTGTCAAAAAACTAAATGGTATTTCACAATCTCCTCCTTTCCTCTATGTATATATATGTATATTTGTACATATACTTATTATATATTTACGATTTGTCATATACGCAATAGAGATACTCTATACTCTATCCAGCGAAAGAATATTTTCCATAGACATATAAGATAGACTCAGCATTCACTCATCCGACTCGTTTAAAAGTTGAAATGGTGAGAGAGGCAAAATCGCAGGGCTTTTTTATCCTTTTCTGCGCGCACATCATTGACAAAAATTCTTAAAAATATAAGATGACTGACTAGAGAATTAGACGAAGAAAATTTCCCTGACATTTTATCTCTCTCACCGTTCTGCCAACTTTACATGTATTCTATATAGCTATTGCTGAGTCTTATACAATCTATGTTATATCTTATAAGTCTATAGAATATGCATAGAGACAGTATAGTGAGCAAAAACATTGTGCACTCTAATGCAACTTGCTGGTATTAACTTACCGTTACAATTAGTATAACCCTCTCAAAAAAAGGGGGAAGAGCTTTCTAAGATGTTGCGCACAATAGAGGAATATTAGATATTAGAAATAGGAATTTATTGGGAAAACTGATTCTAAATTCTAATTCCTATTCCTAATATTGAATGTTCCTCCAATGTACGCAGTGCTTACTCAGCAAACACCAAGTTACATGTTATACAAATGTTAGTTGTAATTTCCCAATCAACAATGTAATATAATGAGTGTGTTATGTAACAGTTACATTGTAGAGTGGGAGATTAGAACTAACATTTGTATTATATGTAACTTGGTGTTTGCTGGGTAAATTTTGTGAGCGAAGACCTGCACGAAACGGACGAATTTTCATCCAGTCCGTGAATATTCTCTCGCTGCACAGAGTATAGATGTATACCATTTATTCTTCCACATAACACAGAACATTCTTGTAATGCTACGTAGCAATTTCGCAATGTTTTTGCAATGTTGCTGAAATATTGCAATAATGCTGCAATGTTGTTGAAATGTTATTCTGTACTATATATGGGCTAAAAACATCTTTAGAATAAATTTTTAAAGCGATAATAATTGCTCATTTCTCGTTGTTTTTAAATCTTTCTAATTATTCTCTAGCTAAGATAACTGTTTCAATGAGACTGTATGCGCCACTATTTTTTAAATACAAGTAAAGTAGAATTGTATGTTTTGAAAGTACAAGTAAACGTGGTATTTTCACTTTTGTATATATCTACTAAATTTATATGTATATCTACTGAAGCAATTATATGAAAATATTTAAATGACATTTAAATAAAATTAGCATAAAAATGGGATATATAGATTACTTTTTTATTTAATTTATTGAGATGACAGCATTAGGGACAATCATTTAGGGCTTTGCCTGCGTTACTGTCAGCGGTAAATGAGTCTCGTTATATGCATGAATATTACGTGCTGCAGTAATAGGAAGACAATATTCAGGACATTGACACTGGCACTAATAGATTCAATAGAATATATTTTAATTTCTTGCATTATGTTTAAATAATCAATTAATTTTCAAGCTTATTGCTTTTATTTTATGTATTATAAAATTGTTACTTACTTGAAAAGCGATAAAAGAAAAATGTTTATTCTATACTTAAAATACTAATACAAAATAAACATATCAGCTGCCATTACGTGCTCAACGTGGCAGTAATTAGGACAGTTACACTAGACATCTCTCTCTCTTTCTACATATAAATATATGTACACACACCTACATACATGATCTGCATGTTCTCTTGTATAAATCAGCTTTTGCATTATAATCTCTCGATCAACCTCGCGGCTCGATAATTACATACGAGGTCTTCTTCCACAGGATTTAACGTACGGCGACGGCGGCCACAATTGGCGGAGTATAATTTTCTCACTGCTGGTCATCGGTTTTGTTATCGCTGGCATTGTCACGGCAATTTATCTCCTCGGGTGAGTTCACCTTACTTGCGCTCTTTGTCTTCTCTTTACTTTTAGTAGTCTGTTTTTCGCAATATGATCAAGCATATAATAGAGAGAAAAGTAATACGAGTGATCTTTTTCGCTGTTAAAACATTGATGTGTGTGTCTCTTGCAACCAAGGCTAGCAAAAACAGTTTCGATCCATTTATTATGAATGCTTGGAAAAGCTTGTACTGCCTTTGTAAAATTTGTTTCCCTTTGATGTATATATTGTTTACAGGTACGTTGACGAGCTCCTGTACTGGAGTGGCAAGCGTCTTACGTTAGATGAGTGCTTTCGTGATGACCTGACACCGCGCAGGTTACCACCGGCTTGGATAACCCACGAAAAGTTCGTCTACCAAACCGACGATGGTTCCCTCACTCTCCTGGACACCCGCCAGAACGTCGTGTCTCTTTTAGTGTCTAATCATACGCTTGTACGTATACACACGATATATGCATGCATGCTACTGCGCTCTTTGCGCTTTATCAGTCGCATAAGTGATAAACTTTGCCGACGATTACATCCGTGGCGCTGTAAAGAACGATGATTAAAATGAGGTGATTTTGGTTTCCGGAAATAAACACGTTTGGCAAATAAACACGCTATGTTATTTGTGTTTTTTAAGCTACTGAGCCAGATTCTGACATTTAAAAGATTTTAATTTGCCAGGAAAGTATTAAAATTAGCATATAAACACGAGAAAAAACATTTCTTTGCATTCAGTATTTCTATTTGTTTGGCTTACATTTATTTCATAAGAATAATATAAGTTTAAATGAACCAGTATTTTGTTGAATGCAATTTTTTTATTTTTGTTATATTAAATATTAAATCCTGATATTTGACAAAAAAAAGACGATTGTGTGAAACAATTATTTTTCAATGAAATAACAGGTTTCTTTGATTACATTAAATAATCTTTCCACGATTACTTCGTCTATTAAATCTCCTTATGGCTTGCTTGTTTAGGAACAAAATATTGTTTAAAATAAAATTTTGCTCATAAGGTTTCCAAAGGTATTTTTTTCAAGTATGTGAAGGAATCGCCGTGTCTTGATCATGATTGCCAGCTCTTCAGTGTTCGGTCAAATATTCTAGTACCCTCCAATAAATGGACAAAATCTCCGACTAACCTCTTTACAATTTTATTGCTTTTTTTAAAAAAATTGTATTTACAACACTGTAAAAAAATGGATAGTTCGGATAATATTGATCAAACTCTGATAGAATATTATAATGAATATCTCTGGTAGAAAGACCACATTTAATAACCTTTTCTTTTAGAGAGAACATTGTATGTCTGCAAGATAAAGAATTTTTTTTATCTTACAAGCAATCGGGAACATCTAACAAGCTTGTTGTACAACATATTGGACTTAGAAAATAAACAATTTTCTTTAGGGTACTCTGACGAAAATAGAAAGTTAAATAAGATGTTTGCTTAAGTGTTGAGTAGAGTTTAATTGAAATTTTAAAACATTTATTGAAGTATTTATAAGACAGAAATTTAAACATAGAATTGTTTATGAGATGTTCACAATTGTTTGATAGACGTTCAAGAAGTGTTGTATGTTTTCAGAATGTTACAAATGTTTGAAGGGTGTTTTGCAAAAACATCCTTGAACATTTGCATTATTCTGAATACACAGAAGATTTTTAATAAAATATTCCCCAAACATTTGTAACGTCTATCAAACATTATGAACATCTCAAAACAATTCTATGTTTAAATTTCTATCTCATAAACACTAAAATAAATGTTTAGTATAAATACTATTTTTACCAAGATAATAGTAATTGATTTCTGACAGGATATCGATTTCTAATGGGACATTGGTCAAAATCTGATCTTGACACGAAACAATGTTGACAGTAACAATGTATTAAGACACAGAAAGCCATTTTGACATTCTTGGAAATAAAATTATATTTTAGATATAAGAAAAATATTACTAACTTAAATACAGTAATACAATGTGCAGTTTTACTGAAATAATGAAATTGTTTGATATAACAAAATTATAATTTTGTTAAAAGTTATAAAGTTTGTGAAAAGTAAATTATTTTACTTTTCATTAAAAGTAAAATAAATTAAATAAAATAACTTAAATAATTTAAGTGCAATACTTTTACTGAAATAATACAATTGTTTAATTAAAAAAAAATTTAATTATTTTAAAAAGAATTTGTTCTTTAAAGAAAAGATATATAATAGATATATATAAAAGATATATATTATTTAAAATGTCAAACTATTTAAGTATAATTTAAATAAAATAATACAATACTTTCACTGAAATACAATTGTTTAATTTAAAAAAATTCCATTATTTAAAAAAGAACATATTCTTTAAAGCAAAAATATGTAATTATTTGAAAAATCAAACAACTGCATTATTGGTTTTATTGGACTGTTCCAATATATGTATGACCTTCTTTATATTAAAAAAATTTTGTTAAAACTAAAGAAACATTTTTCTGTGAAGCTGTTAAAATATATAAAAAGTTAATATGAAAACGGTACGTTCATGAAAGTATAAAACTATAGTAAAATAAACAATATTATTACAAGTGAAAATCGTCTGATACGTACAAAACAAATTAATAAGTAATAAAAACATATGTAGTCAAAATAAATATTGAAGCCTAAACATATTTTTTGCGCAAAATTTTCAATTTGCAGTAGTAAAACACTATAATAGTACAGAAAATATTGTAGAAGAATTTCCATCGACAATACCTTGATTTTTAGATAATAATATTTTTTATCTTTTTTTATTAAGTAGAACATAATCTATTAGAGAATTATTAAGAGCAAGAAAACACAAATCAATATATTCATAAAGCTCAATAATAATAATTTACTGTACTAGATGATTAATAGTTTTGTGCTGATATGATCGTGCTTTAATATTTTCCGCAACAAATTAAAAATTTTTAAAGAATCAAAATCGGATTCAAATCGGATTCGCCGGATTTTGTAGCTCAAAAGCTATAAAAAAAAACATACCGTTTTTATTTGCCATTGCAGGAAGCCAAAATCGGTCCATTTTAGCTATCGTCCTTTTGTATTGTACAAGCACAGAGATTATCGCGCCGCGCCATGACGATAAATTTCCATTCGCAAATTCATTCGAGGAAGTCATGAAATAACAACCTGTATTTGTTAATTGAACTCTTTGTTATATACAATATATATATCTGATCCTCATTTAACAATAAGATTACAACAGAGATTTCCACAAATTAAACATTTTAACAACGGATTATTGTGATATGGTTTACTAACTAAAAGACGAATTCCTGTACCATGAAGAATTTTTTAAATTAAATTCTTAATGACACAAACTGGATAAAGAGGATAATTCTAAAGAGAGGAACATAATTGAAATAATTTAAAAGAATGAGAGTTTCGTAGATCGGAAGGATCAGAAGAAATTTTTTATGAAAAAAGTATTGTTGTGTTCTAACGCGATGGTAAGGGATTAGGAGATTAAAGTCACTTTAAAGATGGGAATTTAAAAAGTAAAATACAGGAGACTTGAAACCTTCTTCCTTGAAAAACTCGAGAATTATTATTTATTAACAGCTTCTTAAAAAATTATTAGTGTGACTTAACGTTGGTTGCATTTCATTTCGATGTTTTATAAACATGCAAATTTTATGGAAGGCACGATTTGGACGTAAAATATTTAACATGACTTTAATTTTGTTATCGAATATCTAAGTTATAGTAAACAATAAAAATGTGTTATTCAAACATACAAATTTTTATATCTAAAAAAACGCTTATAATTCAAATTTACGATTTAATTAATTAATGATATTAATTATCGTCTACAATAGAACTTCTACGAAAAAAGTAACAGGCGGTTAATTGTGCTGTTTTTTTTTTTTTAATGATACAACAATCGTGCGCGCAAATCTTTGTGAGATGTAAAAGATGAGATGATTAAACGTGTAACTTTGATTGGTTATGCAAATTATAATTAATTTGCACTTCGGGATGTGTACGCCATCACGCGTAATTATACGATAATTTCAATCATAAATAAAATCAAATATTAAATATTATTCAAAGAATTTATCGAGTTACCACACTGTCTAAAGTAAACATATTTATTTAAAGAATCAATTCCATTTATATAAGTTAATTAGTTCGCGTTTATATTAAGCAAATCCTGTTTGGAATATCATGCCAAGTAATGTTGGTCGGCACACATTGCGAATGGAAATACACCGGGGCGAACGATTTGTCGAATTTTCGGAAACGGTTGCCAAATTCATTCATGGCCTGATAATAATCCAAGCCGTATCCGAGCCTCTCGGCCAAGAGAAGACCGTTATTTCCATCAGATTTCGGCGAGGTCCTAAATCACCAGCCACGGCAGGAATATCCGCATTAGTGATGCACCGAGGTATCTTAGCTCCCTTGGTATCTAATCCGCCGATACCGAGTTATTGTCGCGCTTATCCAAGATTAATTGGAGACATGACCCTTGCACTCGCCAGATAATTACGCGCCAACTGCCTAAGTGCAGATATATTCCTGCGGAACGTGCCACTGGAATGCACATTCCACGGGAAAGAGGAAGGAGAGATCAGGAAAAGGAATAAATCACAGCAAAAAGGAAGAAATAAATAAGCGAGCACTCCCTTTTTCTTTGCTTGATATGAGATTAACAGTGAAAGAGACTTATGAATTTAAAAATGTTTAATTTACGAGATTCGAAATCTCTCGGCTAGAAGACAGTTTTTAATTTTATCATTTAACTTTGTTACCCCACGGCGCAGGACTTTGCAGCTGCAGTGCAGAAATTTTGCAACCTTGCGTACTGCAACGTTTAGTTTCCGAGAAATAAAGGGGACGTCGCTTTAGTAAGGCTGTGCCAGTATTATCGACGTTCCTCTATTATATACAATATTATTACATAAAATCTTAACAATTTATTTTCACAGTGTTTACAATACTGCCGCGACATTATTAATACTATATTGCGTATATCTATATTTTAACAACGTTTCAGGAACGTATATAGTTACATATTTTATGTAATAATACATATTGTATATAATAGAGGAAGGTTGTTAATACTGGCATAACCTTCCTAAAGCGGCACCCCTTTATTTCTCAGAAACTAAACGTTGCATTGTATAACAATAAAAATATGATCTGCTTAGATAATTAAACAAATAAAAACACATAGTTTATACATTTATAGCTTTTCTTAATATCAAATCTGCTAAAAGCGAATTTTTGAAAAACGAAAATATAATTTGCACGATCTTTTTTTGTAAATTGCATAATTGAAACAATAGTGAATGTATTATAGATATTATACCATTTTACATATTTATGTAATTTCCTAAAACTGTTTATATTTTTCTGTTTCATATTTTCCTCGTATCATGATTTGAAACATAAAATCGCTGTGCAACATAAAACGGTGCATACCTTTTTCCGTGAGAACAGACATAACTACGAAATCTTAAACTACAATATTGACTGATGTCTCATGAATTTTTTTACATTTCTTTTAATACCTTAAAGTAGTCAGATACGACATTCACATTAATACATTAATAAGGTGTCAGAAAAAAACGTATAAAATAGATTCAATTTTAGCTTTTTAATTAATTTTATTAAACTTTATTGTTTAATGAATAAAATAATACATTTTATTGCTTAGTTTATCAATTTATTCTATAGTTATATAACTCCTTTACGGAAACATGTCTGAATTCTGCTATCATTGGCTACTATGCCAATTTTGGGATCCAATTTCTCAGACATTTTTTTTGAATTATGTTGTGAAAAACATTAATTATTATAAAATACAAAACAGTATTGCAAAAACTACTATATCTTCTAATAGAAGACACTTTCTAATTTGTTTTCAAAATTTTCAAGTTTTATTTTCGGCTTTTGTTTAAGAAATATTACTTTAAAACAAAGTGGTATGCCAATATTAATGACTTTCCTCTGCATATTATAATAATAACATTATTAATAGTGCATTGCAAATTTATTTATGTAATTATTTTCTTAATTTTTGATACACATATACGCAAATTTGTTTAAAACCTGTAAATATATATCATTACATTGTAAAGTGTTATTAGTAAATATATTACTAATACTCTTTGCAATGTTATGATATTGAAATTGTTGATAATATATTAATAATATTTTGCAATATTATGATATTTAAATGTTTTGAATGAACAATTTGTGTATATATGTAAGTATCAAAAATTAAGAAAATAATTATACGTATAAATAAATTTGTAATACGCTATTAATAACGTTATTATTATAATACGTATACTGTAAAAAAAATTCAATAAATTTAAATACAATAGTTGTAAAAATTACACAATTAGTCCCGTAAATATAAAAAAAATATCATGTAATTTTATAGAAATTCTGTAATTCCACAAAAAAATAGATTTGCTTTTATTGAGTAAATATATCTTATTTTATACGAAAAATTATGTATAAAACAGGATATTGAAATATTATATGTAATATTCTAAATTTATGTAACATTACGTAATACAACAATATTCTATATATCGCTGTGAAATATAATGCAATTAACGTTCACTATGCATGCGTGAAAACGTATGCACAGTAACACTATGTACGAGCACAGTAAGTAGTCATTTTATTGTTTACAACATGTATGACACAAAAACAGTATTTGAATGTATAATATGTAATACAATTGCAAAACGTATTGACTTTATCATTTCTCCAACTTTCCGTAAATGTTGTAAATTTACTTGTAATGTAATCGGCTTAATTACAAAATTAATCTTACCCTTGTATATTGTAAATTTACAAATGCGTGGAAATTTATTTAGTAACTTTACGCCTATTATACAGTGGAGCAGTAATTTTGAGAAAATTTTTTTTACAATGTAGAGAAAAATCGTTAATACTAATATACCACTTTGTTTCCGACATTTAACATTTCCTAAACAGAAGCTGAAAAGAAAACTTTATAAATATGAAAACAAATTAGAAAGTGTCTTCTATCAAATGGTAGGTATAGTAGTTTTTGTAATACTTTGTATTTTGTAAAAATTAATAAATACAGGACATCTGATAATTATTGACTCATTGCTAGTAGATACGTAAACTAAACTGAAAAAAGTCCTGTACTCTATTTTGAAATTTTCGCAATAGTAAACGAGAAATTAATTTACGAAGATTTCTCGAATGAGCGTGCGTGATTCAACGACAAAAGGCAGCCTAATGTTTACTTGTGGATTTTTGACGCACGGCAAGGGAGGAGCGCTTTTGTAAACAACTATATCTGTGCACATACGGCACATTGTCGTTTAATTACAGTGCGTTCCTCCCACTAATTTGCAGCGCGGCTACAACTATAAACACTAGATCTCTTCTCACGCAAAATCGTGCGGACACATACTAATTCGTCTATGTAAATTAATTTCTCTTAACTCTTGCAAAATCGCAAAATGGTACATGACTTTTCTGTTCAGTTTAGTTCATTCTATCTACTTACGAGCGTTGTGTCAATAATTAAATCAATCTTTGCCTAACAGTCCTTAATATCCTACGAATATTTTAAAATATATATCATGTGCTGTTAAGTCTATTATGTTACAACAATGTTGTAACATTTTGTTGCAATATTTCTAAAAGCAAACATTTGCTTTTAGAAAAATCGTAGCTGCAATGTTACAGCGACATTTTGCACCGTTTTGGCAATATTGCAATGTTACGACGAAGAAAAAAGTACTTCTGTAATGTTTCTGTGCGCTGTATGGGTATTGTTTTGTGAGCGAACAGGGAAAAGATAACCGAACAAGGGTAAATATGTCTCGTCGGAGACTGAACTAGATAATTTCTCTTGAGCAATAGTCTAAGGTTAGATTCCCCTCGAGAGATGAATTTGGTCGAGGAAGACATGTATTTTCACGCAAAATGCTGCTTTGTCTGCTTGCCTTCTCTCCCCTTCAACCTCTCGGTAGATTTCTAATTGAGATAAACACAGTCGAATGTTGTTCAACATTTCCGAGCGTTTCTATATGGAGAAAATTTTTATACAGGATGTAAGGGCCGAACCCCTTTATCGAAAGTCAGTTTTGTTCTACCGATGAGCAAACTAACCGAGTGTGCCTCGCGGCGCGGCGCGGCGCGTTGCGAAACAAAGACTAGATCGCGTATAAAATGGAATCCGGGGTATGCCACGGTTTACCCGGGGCTGCAGGCGCGCGCGGGGTAAATATGAGGTATTCTAGATACTGCAATATTGCGCTTTAGGTTCAATGATAGCATCTGCACATTTCGAGGTATCTCGATTCCAAATAGACTCGGAGCGGGAGGAAGCGATGATTAAACATTCTTACCTAATATCATTTTGAGAATTCTAACATGCCACCTTCCGCGGCAAGAAACGCTGGGATCCGTAAAAAAAAAAATTTACATAAAAGCGGTGGAATCAGGGAAATGAAATGCACAAGATGTCTCGATAGCGAGGGCCGTGATATGGGCAGTGAAAGAAAAAAGAAAGAAGAAACACAAGGAGGGAAGCGGCTTATAACGAGGTAGAAAGAGTGATCGATCTCGGTAGCGTGATACTATGAGTATGCATGCGCAAGTGAGCCGATCCACTTAGCCTGGACAGGTTCCAAATCCGCGTCCTCCCTCCCTCTCGGACTGAAGGGCGAAGTATAGACGAATGTACATGGCGCATTGATCCGATCTGGCGTCCACTAGGACACGCCGCATCCGACTCGTCTCGCCACTCTTTCGGATACGAGTATCGACTGTAATAGTGTAAACCGCGATATTCGCGTGGTATCTATTATGCGTGGCTACGGCGGACTTGAACTTGAAGATATAAATGCGACGATACCGGTCTTAATAAAGTTGATTACAACTGCAAACAATAATTGCGAATCTATTAAGCTCGCGAAAAGAGAGATAAAATTATCTGGCGGATTAAAAAAAGAAAAAAATAAAGCGGAGGTGGAATTCGAATCAGAGCGCAGGGTTTCGGACGCGATGGAAGTTAAAAATGAAATAACTCCTCTGTTATGTACATATGAGAGAACGCTTTATCTCTTAATTTAGATCCGTTCTTTTTCAACGTTTAAATCGCAAGTGGAATAAGTCCTATAAAATACGCATTTTCGCGGATATTGAAAATTAATTAAAAAAAAATTGTCGTTTGATTTTGAAAAATGGGGATTTAAGAAATATACACTGACGGCAAAGGAAAATCCCAGAAGGAGTTACGCTAGGTGAATAAAAATTACACAGAATATTTATCTACGTGAGTTATTAGATTGATTACTAGTTAGATCACATTCAGAGGATGCAGTGCCATATAAAAATTGCATATCGTCCTCTTTCGTACCCATTGCAATCACATTGAATGCAGATGTCCAAATGCACTCTCTCTCTCTTGGTATTCAGATTTACATTTCCGTCAGAGTATAAGCAAAATACTGTATGTATATATGTACAAAAAATTACCAATATTTACAACCTTTAGAATAAAAACTGATCTGACAGAAGCGACTAAATGATCAAAGAAGATATTTTTTTTGCGATAAAATAAAAATATTCCGTAACAACAATGCAATTGATTGTTGAGTTAAATTGTAATATTGCAAGCGAATTTTGCTCGATATTGTATGTACATTGAAGGTAATATAATCTTCGTTAAACATTGCTTTCAGAGGCAACTGAACGTTCAGGGCTACGAATGCAGCTCCGATCTACGTTATGTATTGTTCAGGCACAATGTCAAACCAGTAAGTACCTTAAACGTGGAAGTCTCGCGGGAGAAAGTTTTCGCGGCAACTGCATCCTAACTTTCTGATCTGTCGCTTATCGATAACGCTCGGACATATAATACGACGCGACGCAATTTAGTTGCAGTTAGCTGTCGATTATCGCTATCGAAAACACATTTCATCCCTTACACTACGAACCCTCTTTCCCTTTTTTTTCTGAACCTTTTGTCTTTCATATGGTACAGATGTCGACAAATTTGCAGGTCTTTCGGAACACTTTCACCGCTCTTTACACTGTCTACGAGGTCAACACCGAGTAAGTATATTAAATAATCGAAGTATAGGAGTACAATTTTGATTAAATGTATATACAAGTTGTAATTATAAAAGAATTTATTTTATAATTTTTAAAATAATTTACGAACTTTCGTCTTCCTTTTCTTGTTTTGATTTAAATCATTTTATTAGGTCAATGCAAAAGGCGTTGCTCTTATTACAGTGTGACAATATTGACAAATATTACAAAAAATATATATTGGAGAAATAACGTTAAAAGCTGTCTATAACAAAAAGTAAGTTGCGTTTAAGTTACTTTACAGTGCTGTCAACGAAAATAAATCTAACAAAAAAAAAACGTTTGCGTATTAGAACGCAACTAGAACAATGTACGAGTTTCGGAAAGAAATAAAAATGGCGAATGCTATAAAAACATTTGAGATAAATTTAGAATATTCCTATGTTTTTTACAGTACCTAACACTTTTGTTGCTTTCTGAAATTCGTACATTTTAATCGCATGCTAATATTCATTTCATAAAACTCATCTTTGCAAAACAGCACTGCAAATAATGCAAATGTCAACATTTTTTTATAGACGACTTTTCAATAATAAAAGATTCGCTGTAGTATCCATTAGTGTTGACATATTGTAACAAGAGTAATATCATCTCTTTAAAAGAGCCAGGACCTTTTAGGTGCACTTACCTGATATTACTATTTTTCTGCATCGAATGTAGAAAATATAAAATATTGTAAATATAAATTATATTAAAAAAAACACTAGGTTGCAATTGAAATCACTAAATATAATATAAATCGTCTTTGTAATCCTTTATTTGCCAGCCATCATTCACCAATTCGCCTACAAGCGTCGCAACACATGCATCAGACACGATTGCAACATGCCGCCTGGTTGGGCAACACGTCCAGTCTCCTGATGATCTACGAGAACGATATTTTTCTTAGAATGGGACCCGAATCGATGGACGACATCCGTTTAACTGACACGGGCGTACCTGGGGTGATCTACAACGGTGTGCCCGACTGGTTATATCAGGAAGAAGTACTGCCGAAACCGCAAGCGATCTGGCCTAGCTCAGATGGCACGCATATCCTCTTCGCCACGTTCAACGACACCAGAGTAACCACGTTGGAGTTTCCTTGGTTCGGTACGACGGGTCAAGATGGAGCCAGACTGAATCCCCTGAGTGCGTCCAAATCTTTTCCACCTTCCAGATCGATCAGGTACCCGATACCGGGCTCGTCCAATCCGGAGGTCGAACTATGGGTCATGGATCTCGGGAACTTGACCTCAGCAAATTACAATGGTACCGGGAACATCACATGGCCAACAAAAATGAGACTGACGCCACCGCCGTTCTTTCGCAACGGACAGTATGTCAAATTGTTGAAAAGTTCTTTTGTTCCAATTAATAATGCTGGATAATTAAAAAAAAATGAAATAAATAAATTTGATATTGGAAGATTATACGACATAGGATTCATGATTCCATATTAATAAAATTTGTTTTTACGAATATTTTCAGAGATTACTATTTGATATCAGCCGGATGGGTTGGCGACGACACCTCGCAGATTGCCGTCGTCTGGATGACAAGGATGCAGAACCTATCCATAGTGTCGGCTTGCCGCGCTCCCACGTGGGAATGTGAGGAGACCCACGTAGAGCGGGCGCCCGAAGGACTGTGGCTGGAAGCCCAACCGCATCCTCTCTTCTCTCCAGATGGCGATAGCTTTCTGTTTTTGGCCACAGTGCAGGAAGGTGACAAGGAACATTTTACGCATATAAAACATGTCACACTCACGCAACAGAGAATAGCGGTGCTCTCTCATGGTCGTTACGAGGTGAGCGGCTTTTAAAATTGATATAGTCTGAGTTTTAAATCCTACTTCAGACGACAATTTGTGTCAGAATTTAAATTTCTATTTATAATTTTATGTGCCATGTAATATATAACAATACAAAAGTATTGTGTGCGTGCGTGCGTGCGTGCGTGCGTGCGTGCGTGCGTGCGTGTGTGTGTGTGTGTGTGTGTGTGTGTTTAAAGAAACATACGCGTTTATCGCACCACATGGCATATAAAAATATAAATTAAATTCTATTCTGAAGTTGTAGATGAAAAAAATGCAATGTTCTTGCGATGTTCCGTAGACGTTAGAAATGAAACTTTTTACCAAAATTTCTATGCAACATTATATAAATATCAGTTATGAAACGTTTTAAATATTGCAAATACTTCTCAAATATAACGTTGCCTTGAAGTTTTATAGGTATAATGTAATATAAATGTATTATATACCTACAGGATGATTATTAATGAATGTCCCCATTTTTTACCATAGGAGCATACATTTGTAATTTCTAATATAATAATAGGTTAAAAATCCGTCGGTAAATCAGGCTAACATGGTACAAAGTGGGGACATTCATTAATAATCATCTTGTATGCATATATGTATATACGAGTATATCCCAGGTAGCAAGATGTCGTCATTATGACGACGATTTACGATCAGTTTTCATCATTTGACGTCAATGGACTAAATAATGACATCAAATAAACGCAACATTTATCACGACACATTATCACCATAAATATATCGTCATTTAATCGTCATTTTCAAGCCATAATTGTCATTTAATTAAGAAAGATATTATAATAAATAATACTTATTGTTATTCTTTATAACAAATAACAATAAGTATTATTAATTAATATTTTTTAATTAAATAGTATTTGTAGATAAACAAGTATGTTATATTAATATATTAGATTTTTCTGTTGTGTTTTCGATATTGCATGACTTTATTCAACAAAATCCTTCCTAACATGATGTCGTTAAATGACGATTTAATGACGTTTTATTTTAATAAATTTTTATGTAATAAAAAAAGTAACTGCACATATAAAACAACATCTCTAAGTTTGTTATTAGAGTGTGATAAATAAAGAATTTATCTTTGAAATTTATGGTTACACACAGACAGCACACAATATTTATAATAAATATTAATAATCATTTATCATAAATATTTTTCATAAATGTTATAAAAATATTTTATACATATTATATGTTCATGACGAAAAAAATTTTTTAAATCTATACAAAATGTTATCAAAATATTTATTAAATATTTTTTTTAATATTTATGCTAAATAAAAAATAAATGTCTACAAAAATATTTTATTATGTATTTCTGTAAATATTTATGACAAACAAAAAATATATGTTTCTAATAATATTTTACAAACATTTTTTATAAATATTTTGTTTATTTAGATTCTCGAGCAGTACGCGACATTACCGCTAGATTGATACGGGAGTTTAGTATCTCGTAAATAAAAAAACTCAAAATAGAATAAAAGGCGTAGCATTATATAACTTTTTACTTTTATCTTAACAAGAATATTTTTTTAAGGCAAATCTCCAAAATTAGACTTCGGATTGAAAAAAAAAGACTATCATGTGTATTTCATGTGCTAGTAAAATAAAATCTTTGTTTTCTTATCCTAAAGCATAATAAATACAAAGCATTAAAAATACATTAAATAAATGTTCTATTATAGCATTTTTATATTACATTATATTCACCAAACTGTGTGTATTTTTTGTCATAATTATGCCATAATTTTATTGTCATAAATATCACGTCATACTTCTGTGACTTAGAACCATTATTATGACGTCATTTTTGACGTGAGTTTAGTGATATTAATGACTTAAAAATAGATGTCATATTGACAACACCTTGCTACCTGGGATATACATATACATATACATACACATACACATACACATACACATACACATATACATATACATATACATATATATATATACATATATATATATATATATATATATATAATATTATATTATACTATATTATATTATATTATATATTATTATTTATTTATTTATTTATTTATTTATTTATTACGGAGGTAAGAAATAACAAGAGGGAGTGTAAGGCCATTTAAGTAGTGGGGGTTACTACGCTAAATGGTTGGCCACAGTAATATGGCGTTTTATACTTTTACAAATGTACTGTCTACACTATATTGCATTAGGTACATATTTTTTAAACTAAATCAAATGTGTTAAACAGGTTGGGTGTTGCATATATATATATATATATATATATATATATATATATATATATATATATATATATATATATATAAAATTATATACACAAGGTATTTGATAATGGTTGTATCCACGTTTTACTATAAAAGCGCGCCTTAATCATGCCTTACCGACTGCACTCCATGTAATTTATATGAAGTAAAGAAGTAAATCATCTCTTATAGTAAAACGTGGATGCAACCATTATCAAACACCCTATATATATAATTATACATATATATAATTATATGATAAAATAATTTAATCGCACAAGTACTTTCTAAAACAGGTGAGTGAGATCTTGGCGTGGGACACCAAGGCACATCAAGTGTACTATCTAGGCACTAAAGAGAATAAACCTGGTCAGAAACATCTTTACGTGGTACGCGATCCAGCCGCGGATGATCCCCGTCATTTCGAACCATTGTGCGTGACATGTGATCTTGGAGATGTTGTTTGGAACAATAGGTAAGTCCTATCCTCATAAAGGAAAAAAATAAAAAAATTGGTGTGTGTGCGTGTGTGTGTGCGTGTGCGTGTGCGTGTGCGCGCGCGCGCGCGCGTGCGTGCGTGCGTGCGTGCGTGCGTGTGTGTGTGTGTGTGTGTGGTGTGTGTGTGTGTGTGTGTGTAACTGATTCTTGGTCGTGTAAAATTAACGAAGAAATTTGTTGTATGATACAGGCACTTTTACGAGAATTGTACACATTTCGGTGCTTCCGTCAGTCCGTCAATAGATAACAGAACATGGGGTTACTACGTACTGTATTGCGAGGGTCCTGGCCTCCCTCTCGCCGGCTTGCACAAGACATCGACGTATAAGATGATCCGTGAGCTGTATGACACGAGTCGCCAACGAGGGGCTAAGTTGTCACAGCTAGCATTGCCTATCAGCCGAAACTTTGAGGTGGATATTTGATATTGTCTCTATTTGATTTGTCTTAATCTTGAACAAGTTTATATTGATGATACAATTTAAAATAATTAATAGGTACCGCTACCACAAGGCTGGCAGGCTCATGTACAGCTGCTATTGCCCCCCTCGTGGCGAGAAGAGCTCAGGGACGCTAAATTTCCCGTGCTCATCGAAGTGAATGGCCGTCCAGGCAGCGAGGCCGTCACGGACAAGTTCCGGATAGACTGGGGAACGTACATGTCGAGTGCCAACGATGTGGTCTACGTGAGGCTGGATGTACGCGGCGCCAGTGGTCAGGGAAAGAAGGATCTTTTCAGAAGAATAGGTGGCGTCGAGGTGCAAGATCAACTCACTGTGCTGAAATATCTTTTGAAGACTCACAAATATCTCGACTTCGACAGAGTTGGCGTGTGGGGATGGGGTTATGGTGGATACGTGACCGCTATGGCTCTTAGTAACCAGGAGAATGTTTTTAAATGTGGTATTGCGGTGAATCCGATCGCCGATTGGATGTATTACAGTGAGTATATAAATTTTGCAAAAACGACAGACGAAATCTTTGATGAAATTTTGTAGAAAATTTTAGAATTTCTGTATAAACTTTTATTATAACATTTTTAGAAAAATTCTCAGAATTTTTTAACAAATGGGAACATTTTTCAAAAGTAATTTGATAAAATCTTAGTACTTTTCAGATTTCTTTTGATTAACACAATGTAAAACACTCAAATAAAGGATATTTAAATAAATTTGAATTACTATAAATATAGATATTTCTAATATAGTAATATACTATTTATTATACTGTTAAATTTATTATACTATTAAAATACTTTATTTACTTTATCATGTTAAAATCTAATTGAGAAATGCCATAATTCCATGGGTCTTTTATTCTATCCAGTGCAATTTTTTAATTATGAGAAATAGAAGATCCGCCGCTGCAACGTGGCTATCTGTCGACGGTACCGCGTACTGCTCATTCTAGCTCATGTTCGATCTCATTACAATAGAATAAGGTATATAACGAAATAATGCCAATACGAGCCGACATTGGATATTCGTGTACATATAATGTTGTTATTACAATCTCCAACTTATACAAACTGCGCGCCGAATATTTTGTCGATCTTTAAAACACAATCCATTACATGCAACCGGAATCTGCGATGTAACATATTAAATTAGCAAGCAATTTAATAATTTATGTTAACAAGCATCTAAGACCCTCTCCCCCCTCCTCTTCTTTCAATTCCAGAAAAAACTGTAAAGAATTTATTGTGAAAAATAACACAGTAGTCAGGGATCGAACCTGAGACTTCCCGATTTTCTGAGGCGGATGTTTTAACCAAGACGACCACTGAGGCATGCATGTGGGGATATTCTTCACACTAACTGATTGGGAATAGGATGGGGGGAGGGGGATCTTATAGATGCTTGTTAGCATAAATTATTAAATTGCTTGTCAATTTAATGTGTTATATCGCAGATTCCGGTTTTATGTAATGGATTGTGTTTTAAAGACCGACAAAATATTATAATATGCACGCAGTTTACATGAGTTAGAGATTATAATAATAAAATAATTAGATATATAGGTACACACAAACGTCCAGCGTCGGCACGTTTTGGCATTATTTCGTTATATTTCTGACTTAATTCTTCCGAGTCAAATTCCTTTCAATTTAGAAAGAGGTTTTGAGATTTTATAATTTTATAATTTCTAAAAACTTCAATTTGAAATACTTGTTCAAAAATTTTTATAAACTTAAAATATATATGGAAAATTCTGAATAATTATATAAAAAGTTTTAAAAAAAATTTTCAACAGAGATGCGTCTTTAATTTTTCTTCTTCTATTTGCGATACCTCATTGATACTGCTAATAGCAATTTTCCTTAACTGCAGATTCCGCCTTTACGGAACGAATTCTCGGTGCACCAGCTGAAAACTATAAAGGCTACGTGGAGGCTGATCTCACGCAACGGGCGAGATTTATGCCCAGTAAAAACCAACTTTATCTTCTACATGGCCTAGCCGACCTTACAGCGCCTTACACGCACGGCGTTGCCTTCGCCAAGGCTCTGTCCGAAGCGGGAATCCTGTTTAGATATCAGGTGTGTGTGTGTGTGTGTGTGTGTGTGTGTGTGTGTGTGTGTGTGTGTGGTGCGTGCGTGCGTGCGTGCGTGCGTGCGTGCGTCGCGTGTCGGTGTGCGTGTGCGTGTGTGCATCGCGCGCGCGCGTGGAGTATGTGTGTGTGTGTGTGTGTGTGTGTGTGTGTGTGTGTGTGTGTGTGTGTGTGTGTGTGTGTGTGTGTGTGCGTGCGTGCGTGCGTGCGTGCGTGCGTGCGTGCGTGTGAAAGAAAAACAGCACAGGTATATCGATGAAACTTGAATTATTTGTAATTTTCTTTTTTAAAATAGAGTTACGCGGACGAAGATCACGCCCTAAAAGGTGTGCTCGAACACGCTTATCGTTCCATGGAGCACTTCCTCACCGAGTGCCTCGTCCTGGATGCCTCCTAGTGCCTGAAGCCGAAGAATCCTTTCTTGTCTCTAGTGCGTCTATTTCCGATACATCTAGAACGGACGTTAATATGGAGACTCGTTCTCGAGATCACGGCAATTACATTCGTAAACTGGATAATCTCCTCGTTTAGAGCCTGAATAGCGATGTAAATCAGGGCATTGATTGGAAACACGAAAAGAATGAGAGTAATCGTTTATCCGAGAAGACGAAGAAAAGTAGAAACGCCGTTTGACGCGCGTATATACGAGTTTACGTGGCAAAAAGGTGGAAATTGAATTAACCGAGGAAGAATGAGAGTAAAATGACATTTGTATTGAGCAATATCGATATGATGTGTATCATTTGCCTAAAAATTTCTCTTCTATGAAAAAATCACTCATTTTCTCCCTGGATACGCTTCTAGTAGGGTTGGTAAAAATCATGTTTTAAACATGTTTTATGTACATAATGTTTAAAACATTAAAAACGTGTATTAAACAAAAAATACAATGTTTTCTTTTTAAACATGATTTTACCAACTTTGGCTTCTAGCGATACTTATATCGGGAGAGAATACAGAAATCAAACGAAGGACATCCGACGAGAACGAGGAGCGACGGATCGCCTTCTGCTTCACAGAATTTTTATACATTATTGACGCTGCTCGCGTTTCCTGCGCAAATTCAACGCGTAGATAGCCCCATGATTTGTCAGACAACGTGAATTTTCATCGAATAGCGCGAGCGGCTTGTTCGAAGAATGCGCATACGTGTCGTGAAGTCGAAGCGGACGAAGAAAATGAGGCATGTGTTCGAAAGCGCAGAGACCGAATTACTACATGCGGAGCTTATCGACAGCTTGCAAATCCGTCGTGCGCATAGCGCCATTGGGACAACGTTATAAAATCGACGCCGAGCGTTTGCGAGCTCATCATTAACGTCTTGCTGTGTTCCAAGTCCCAAGGACGCTCACCTAGGAAAGGCCTGAAATTTCGTAGCGAGCGATTAATACAGGCGAGATTAATACAGAATGTAATAACACTTCAACGTACAGAGCTTATTGGGAGTCTGCAAACTTGCACTTTTCTTTGTGTCCCTACTTTCCAGACAGAATTTATCGAATCACAATGCTCGAATAACTCCAATAAAATCCCGTACAACACAAAAAGATTGCAGTAACATTGCAAAATATTTGCAAGTTTCTAACGTTGTAAAAGCATTATGAAATGTTGCAATATTGCAACAACTTGACAGTAATGATAAAATATCTGTAGACAGTAATGGTAATTACTTTACATTAATGATAAATGTTTTTAGAAATATTGCAACAATATAATGTATTTTGATGTTTCTGATAATATTTTATAATAGTATTAACACCTCTAACAGCACAAAATATCGAACGAATATTGTGATATTTTATAAATATACGCACAATATCACGATATTGTGCGAATGTTCGTGCGATATCTAGAATATTCTAGAATATTCATATGATATCTTGTGCTGTTAGGAAGATTTTGACATATCATTTCTAGGAATATGTTCTTGAATTAATTTTTACATAAAAAAAACAAAAAGTTTTACGACTAAAATATAATTCCTTTTTAAATTTTAAAGTTTTATCCTTTCAAGCAACCATTTCATGTAGATGAAAAATGTGGGTGAAGTAATTAAAAAGTCAATTAAAAATCTTGTAAGGCTACTTTATTTTGTGTAATTTTTTAATGACAAGAAACAAAATGGTGGCACGTTCTGCTCGCGGATGAAGCAGAAAACATTATTTTTTACAATATATTTGAAACGTTGCGGCAATATTGATACAAGTAATGTTGCAAAAAAATCTTTGTAATATCGTTGCAACATTGCATTGCAATATGCATCGTTGCAACGTTGCAACAATGTTACTGCAAGCTTGTGTGTTGTCTGGGATACGTCTCGGTACGGGGGACCGCGGCTCTGCGCGGACTGCAATTTGATGTTTACGGCGGGACTGAGCATGCCGGAGTATCTAAGGTCTCCCGAGTCGAGTTACGTGTGTTCGGGAGAAAAAGTTTGCAAGCTTCCGTCTTACACGTTCTCCTTTTTTTCTAGCTACGTCACTGGTGCCTCCCCGATTTTAAACGGAGAAAAAAGTATGTACGCCTATGCGGTGACGTTCGTCCACAAGCATCGACATATATTTGCCATTATAGAAATCCGGAGACAGCTACTGTGAGTTTTGTGTTGTACAGCTTGGCGCCTAGTTCTATGTCATAATGTTACACGCGTAAGAAATTGTTCCATACAAATCCCTAGTAATCCCTCCATCTCGACCCGCCCCTCCCCCTTCTCCCTGTCCGTTTGAATTTTGAATATTTGTACATATATATACACCCAGGAGAAATGCGAAGCACCTTCGACGAGGTCCCGCGCAAGCGTTTGCACGAATCACGAGTGATTCGTAGATAGAGAGAGAAAGAGGAGCGATATCATTTCTTTTTAAATAACCGATTTTCGACAAGATTTACGAAAATATGCTCGTCACAGAGCAGACGTGTGAACTCGGATCTCGTCAAAGGTGCAGGTATCAGATATTCATTGTATACCTCTTCGAGATACATCGATCGACCCCGAATGGATGAACGACTACACTAAACAGACGATATACTTACAATCGTCGGGTCTAGCTGTCGATCATCGATCAGGCGCGATCGGCATATACGATGTCAAGGCTCCCGAGTGCCTGTTTGCTTACCCGTTCTTTCAGGTGGAACAGTGAAAGACAAAATATGGCGAGACATCGTACGCTTATTGTCACATATAACTGACTTCGCTGCTCCACTATTGTAAAAGCGAACGCTCGGAAACCTTATGAACGTGACGTCGTTGAAGAGTAACAGGGCTCGTAAAACGTCTCGGAAGTATCTGCGGTAACGTCGATGTTTTTACGATATGCGTTTTACACAGATTTCAAAAATCGAAACGTGAAAACTTCGAGAGTTATTGCCTTACAATTTGACAATGCGATTCATTCGTTTTTAAAAGAATTTTTAAGACTTGTAGAAGTTTTCTGTTCATATATCTTTAACAAAATAAGATTTTTTTAAAATTTATGAATAATTTGTGACTTGTTGTACTACATATTATATTGTTCAACATTAAAATTCTTTCCGTAATGTCATAGCATAACTATAAAGATTTTTTGGCTTAATACAATGTCATTGTCAGAATTTTGCATTGCACTTCAAAATTTAGAGTAAATTGGAGTAAAATAGGCAAAAAAATAAAAATTTTAGTTATTTTTAATTTTTTTCCATGACAAAAAAAACTTGTTTCCAATAAAGTTCACCGTATCTAAGAATTCAATACAAAAGCTTTCAAACAAATTTTCATGATTGTATGACATATTTTCATGAAAATGTGGTTTTGAATTTTAGACTTTATATATAATTTACAATACAAGAAAAACAAATATATACTTAAATATATGGTAGAGGTGTGCGAATAGTTCGAATTTGAATCGAATCACAGTGTATTCGATTTCTTTTCGAATCCAAAGTTTCGAATCATTTAATTTCGAATAATTCAAGTATTTTGAATTATCGAATCAATTGCCTACTTTTACTGCTTTATTTATATCTCCCGCGTAACCAATTTGCTATCAGAGCGCATCAATTATCATGTCTAATTTTTTGTCGATTTTCAAAACTTTCTACTAAACTATTAAAAATTCGATTTGATTCAACTTTATAAGTGCTTGATTCATATCTCTAATAAATAGCAATAAATAAATAATGGTGATTCGAATTTAGACGTAAAGAGTAGTTCCATGTACAGATTTTGAGTGATACACAATGCTGTTACACAAAATTGTCAATTCAAAATAACAGAACCAACGCAAAACGCTTCCTAAGCAATCCTTATAATTGTTTATTTGTTATGAGTGTCTGTAAGTTTGAAATGTTTGAAAATGTTTGTCTTTTGGATTTACGACAATAGTGCTTACTTTACCTTATTAACTTAGAGAAATGTATTTAAAGTATGTATTTGTCTTTTTCTTGTGCTGTAGATACAGAAAGTCTAAAATTTAAATACGTGTCAATAACTTCACGAAAACGATGATAAATTAAAATTTATTTAAAAGATCTTAAATTCTATTTTCAGATATCGTTGGTTTTATTTAGGGACAAATTTCTTTTGTCATAAAAAATTTTCAAAACACCATATTTGATCTACTTTATCCTAATTTATCAAAATTTAATCCTGTCGAGTTACGAATTTTGACATCATATTTAGCGCGATAAAATCTTCAAGATACGTACTGTAGCTCTTTGGAGAGAAAAGTGATTTTTTTTGTTGAATAGCGTTATTGATTTATTTAAGATATTTATGGGAAATATTACTACAATTTGATACAATATATCTTAATTACATTAATTGCAGAATGCGTTTTGTAGCTAAAAAAATGTTAAATGGTTTCGTTATAAAAATTCTATTAAATCGCAGATAACGTTTAAGATCATATGTCAATATAATTTCTAGCTCGAAAATAAAGAAAAGATAATCTTACGAGTCCGAATGTTAATTAGAGAAGAGGCGCGCTCAGACGAGGAAGTGACGCACGTCATTATGTGTATGCTGCATGTACCAGCAGCCCTTAAATGCCGACAATCAAGGCTAGTGCAACTAATCAAACGATAATAAATAGAAACGGAGAGAAGAGAAAATTAATAATTTTAATGAATACTCGTGAATGATCGCTGTGGTTCGGGCGCATTGTAAACCGCGACGAAGTCTAGCATTGCTAAACTGTCGCGACCGAGAGGTCTTCGCGAGAGCGATTTTTGCGAGGATAAAAGTATTATAGATGCGAAGGGTCGTTAGGTCGAGATGATGTGCCCGCTGTCGACTGTAGAAAGTACAAAGATGTAACGCGCAATGGAGGCCTCAGAAAAAATTTTACGTTGAATGGATTTATCCTTTACGGAGGATTTGCTCCAATCTTCTCTCGCTATCTCTCGATGTTAAACATTGAAAATCAGATGGCTGTAACGAATCTTTCAATGAAATTAACGTGCAATATTTACGTGCAATGCGCAACAAGCGTTATGTATTTAATCGGATTCCTCCATTTCGCGACAAATGAATGGTCGTTCGTAGTGAAACAAAATGTTCGTTGTCAACAAAATATCGCTTCCATTTATTCCCGAATAAATATAACGCGAGCGATCGAAACGCGAATTGTTCGATCCCAAGAAGCGGGAGAAAGAGTGACTGATCGATCGATTGGAAATGCGAGAGAGCTACAGGGAGAAAGATTAGGGAGGGGGAGGAGGAATAATAATGGTAGTGCGAATGAGAGCGAGAGACTGTGTGAGTGTGTAAATCACAATCAATTATTAACTATAATAACGGCAGAAAATGAGGCAAATCGCGTTAAATGTAAGTATAGGGCGCGCACCGGAGGAAAAAAAAAAGATTATCACGAAGACAGGCACGCAACACAAGCATGCGAAATATGAAATTAATCGCAACTGAGAATCCTTGGTAGCAGCGCATAAGGGTATCTATAGCTTTTGGTAACGTATTATCGCCGCTAAAAAGAAAAAAAAACGTAAAAGAAATGCAATGAAAAAATACACTCGTATGGGCATACGTAAAAATACACGCAAACATACACATATACACGCAATATATTAAAAGAAACAGATAACTTTCTCACGCGGAAGTCAATATAAGGATTGGGCCGTGCGAACGCATGAATAAATTAATGCGAATTAAGTACATTCGTCGTACAGGTCGATCGACCGATCGAAACGATCGTCAAACAGAACGTGTTAACTCTTTCGTGCCTGATTTTTTTCTACGAGTAATTGGCATCTAATTCACATCTCACTAAAGATTTTTCAGCAATATAAATATATATTTAGTTAAAATTTCAAAATTTTAAATGGCGGCTCAAAATAAGTTTCACTCAAATTCAACAAAATTTAGCATTTTGATTCGTTGAATTGGATACGCTATTTAAAAAGATTTGAAATTTTACTGCAGATTCGTCACCAGCGATCCCAAAAATCTATATATATATATATCAACTTACTTGCGTATAACAAAACTTATAAAATTTTAATACACCATATTGAATCCATTATTTTGAAATTAAGTAGCGTTTTTACCATACAATTCTTACGTTGACTTACAAAATGAGTCCAGAAAGAATTATTTCAATTTTTGTGGAAGATATATGTATTTTTCACTATGACTTCATTTTGGGAGTATTTGCCAAGGTGTAGAGATTAAGAGATGAAACTCATTAAAGGTGTTGAGTTTTTTTGTGAAAAGTCCTATTTTTTATTTTTAAAATGACCCCAAAAAGAAGTTTACTATTTTTATTTTTGACGCAAATATGAATATACTTTTTAAAGAATTGAGATATATATGATCCACCAGGCACAAAAGGGTTAATTAAACTTGGCAGTTTACTCTGATGAAAATTTTTCTCAAAACTTTTGTATAAAACAAAACATCTTCAAGGAATACTGAGAAAATATACATTTATTCTCAAAATTTTTCATATATGTGAATTATAAAATGTTTTAAGGTTTATTTAAAAAAGTCTGAAAAATTTTCTAAAAAATTTTAGTCATGTAAAAATTCTAAAAAATCCTAAAAGTTACATAAAAAATCTGAAAAATTTTGTAATCCTGACAATTTTTTCATTTGTTTTTCAGAATTTTTAGAAAATTTTAGAAATTCAGAATTTTTCAAACTTTTTAGGATAATTTTCAAATTTTTTAATATAAATCTTAGAATATTTCATAGTTCACATATATAAAAAATTTTGAAAAAGTAGAACTTTTTTCAGTATTTTTTAAAAAAGTGTTATATTTTGTACAAAAATTTAGAGAAAAATTTTCACCATGGCTAAATAAAAAAAAAACATGTTATATAATATATTCACTGATTTCGCACAGAAAGAATAAATATACGACATTTTATCCATAAGAATCTGTGATGATTGTTAAGAGAAATATAAATTTCAGATAATTTACACATTTTTTTGTCTCTTTTTCTCCATATTTGAGGTTGAGGAATAGGAAATTACGATCTTGAACCGTTTGACGATCAACGACAGCTAACAGCAGAGAGCAAATTGACTTCTCGAAGACAAGTAGCGCTTTTTTTCAAAATTTGTCGATTTGTAGCTCCAAACGCGTCTGTGTCCGCTCGGAGGCATGTCCGGCAGTCTCGAAAGATTGTTTTTTATATCCATTTCATCGAAATGCTCGATACGCGTTCCACACGACAGCCACTGATGTCGTTCGGACTGCTCGATCGATACTCGCCTTCGATTCATAACGCGGAACAGGCACGGAAAGTTATTTCTACTCGATTTTTGGCGATATTCGCACGGACCTGCACCAGAAACATCCACGAAATCGGCCAATCAACGCTCATACCGATGGTAATGTGGGAAAAAGTAAGCGATGAATTTTCAGTGGCTACAATGAGGGTTGATTAAATCAAAATTCAATTTACTTTTTATTTTTTATAGATATATTTTATTAGTATCAAAAGAACTGCTAACTTTTTAAATTGTATCTAAGAAATTTACTGTTGAATAAGTAGTTTTAAAATTTATAATTTTGGCAAAATTTATTCGCACTTTTATTTTATTTTAGTTATCAAAGTTTATTAAAACATATTTCAAATATATTCTGTAAATCGACAGATTGACAAGTAACCGTGAAGATCAAGAACTCTATCGAATTTTCAAAAGCGATTACGGTTAACTTCGTTTGTGACTAACGCGCCGCCGATTTCGCAGATGTCCAAGTAACCTTCCACGTAACATCCACGAAATAATCATGTTATTAAGATTCTGCGTTTTTTAATATCAGCGAAGCTCGGCCCGGATAACGGGCGGATAAAGTGTTTTCAATAAACTGTTATATTATCTGAAGTATTCTTAATTCTTCCTCAACGTTGCGTATTTGGCGAATTTTTGACAGCGCTCAATAATCCGAGACGTTCCGACCTAAGAAATTATGGTTTCTCGTCGTTCGAGAAAAAGAAAAAGCACGATTTTCACGGATCGTTCAAAACAAGAAAACTTTCACGAACACAGAACCATCAATTACTCGAAGAATCGGTAAATATAATTTTATTGAAATATCTTCCCTGGTGGAGAAATTTTTTCGAAAAATTAACTGTGAACTGTGACCTTACTAAAAATTTTCTGATATTATTCCACGTTTTGGAACACTTTTCAGCAAAATTTTAATGAAATTTAGCATAATTTTATTATAATTTTAATATTGAAGTAGTCATAAAAATTTTAATTTACTTTAAATTTAAACAAATTTTAATAAAACTGTTCAAATTGCTTTATTTTCTTTTACTCTGCCCGAAAAAAATGTTTTCACATATAGTTATATACAAAATTTTGTCTCGGATGGAGTTCAATTTTGGAGATTCACTTTAAAAAATTTTTTTTATAAAATGGATTGTATTGTTCAAAATTTATTCTACATGTACGCTGAAATTTTTACTGACGAGAAATACAGAACATCCGTGTCCAACAGCCATGTCACGTTGCTCGATTGAACAACTTCTGCGACTTCCAATTTTCGCATATTTTAACAGTATTTCGTAATACTTTCAGCGAAATGTTAGAGAAACAATATATTTTCAAAGAAATCTTAAATTTTTAGAAGAATTTTTAGAGAAATTTCACAGAAATTTCAGCAAACGTTCAACAATTTAAATAAAAAATATTTTTAGCAAAGGTGTCAAAGAAATTCCAGTTAGCTTTTAAAAAAATTTGTGAAGTTCAATTTCAGTGATTTTTTCACTATTTTTGCTGAAAAAAGTTATTTCAGTAAAATTGCAGCAAAATTTCAACAAATAAGCAATTTTATTGAAATATTTAGTAAAATTTTAACAAAATTTCAGTAAAATTTTTCCACCAAAGTTTTCTCTGCAGTGCGCGTTGCTTGAAGGATGTTCGAAACTTTATATTCAAGGCTGCACGAGCATCCATACGAGACGCGTTCGAAAAGTTGGAAAAGTAAGATAGAAACGACGGATCTGATCAAATCTCTCATCCCATCGAGACGGTCATCACGCGACAGTATTATATATCTAGGCTCGTTTCATAAAAGTCCACAGCTTATAACGTTAGAAGAGGACAGTAACGGAAACTTCTTTGAAAAATTTGTTCAACCGGAAGCATGGCTCAACACCAGAATCACAAGAAGTTGTTTGAAGTAACACATATATTTGTATTTGTTACAAACTCCAATTGAATGCTTTCTTTTGTGTCACCTTTAATGAGAAAAACGCGGAAATAAAATAATAAATTTTATAGAAATAATTTCAATTAAACATTTTCTTACTAAATTTCTCAAACAGAAATGATGCTTTAAATATAATCCTGGCCATCTATTTTGTAAGATAAATATGTCTCCGTAAGAAAATTCTTTGAGAAGGAAGACACCGCCTCTATTTCCGCCTTGCCTTTCCGCAATATGCTCAGCTGCTTCGATATCGCTTCGTTTACGTAACCCCGGGCTTCGATGGATCTCAATTTTACGAGATCGGCTTCGGTGAGCGGAATTGTTTTCGCTCCTATAGCAATCAGTTCCGAGGGATGGATTCCAAGCCAACGTGCGTTAGGACAAGCCAAACTCTCGTTTACTTTACGAAGTGTTGATGAGCCGAAACTGCAGAAACCCAGTGTAATAAAAAAAAAAAATATATATATATATATAGAAGCGGAACATTTTCCTCGAATAAAAATCAGACTAACATGTGACTAAAATATAATGTAAATTATAACATATTTAATTTTTGTAACGAGAAAGATTATGATAAACTGCTAAAATCATAAAACTCGTATTCTTTTCTTTGATATAAGAAAAAGAGACTAATAACAGTAGAACTAGCCGGAAAAATCCAGTGAAAAAAAACCGTAATAAATTTTAATTTTTACTATCCTGAATTCTAACATAAAAGTTAACAAAATATAATAACATTTGCGTATCTTTAAAGTTTTTGTTTTAAAAATGTAATTTGAATTTAGAAAAGACTTTATTATTGCAACGTTTCGTTTCTCTTTAAACCAGTGATTATGATAATAGTAATTAATACAATTTATTAATTAAAGCAAAAATATTTTGTTACTGAGCCTTAATTATTTTTACAATTTTTACCAATTTACTGTATTAGATAGAAATTAGATTGTACTTTTGCTTTAATTAATAAATTGTATTAATCACTATTATCATAATTACTGGTTCAAAGAAAAACAAAATGTTATAATGATAAGACTTTTCTCAATTCAAATTATATAAAATGCGTTTTTCAAACAAAAATTTTAAAGATGCGCAAATTTACTATATTTTGTTAACTTTTATGGTAAGTTTAATGAATAAAACATAATAATAAAAATTTAAATTTTTAATTAATCTAGATTTGATTCGCATTTACTATTCAACATCTTGTAACAAAAAGGTTTTTCATTTGCTATTTGATCACCAATTAATAATTACGGATATTTATTTCAAATATAAATTTTAAATTGAAAAACCTGTTTCATTGACAACACTCATTATTTTCTACATGGAAAGGCTTTCGCCGAAATGCAGTTCTGAAAATAATTATAATAAACCATTTAAAAAATTGTATCGGATATTTAACTTGGTTGCTAGAATGTACACTGCTAACAACAATATTATTATGCATGGACGTCCTACATTATTTCAATGGCTCAATAAAATTTTCTGCTCTGTATCTAGCTAAATTTTCAAATGCTACAGTAAAATTAATTTTTTTCTTGCATTTATTTTATTACTTTTTAAGAAAAAATCAGTTTTCACGGTTTTTTTTCAGGAAAATACTGGTTTTTTTCCATTGCTTTGGATTTCATCCGAAAAATGCGCAATTTTGTCAATCTTAACAAAAAATGATAATAGCAATTTCTGTTAAATTACCGATAAATTAACATAATCTCTATGCCGAAAGGATCCGCGTCTACGACTATATAAACTGGTAAGTTCAACTTCTCGGATAGCATCTTGACCAGCATCCTCGTAGCTACATCCGGATAACCCTTTCCCGTCACTAAAATGCATCTTAAGATGCGACAGCAGTTTTCCTCGAGCAACTTTTGGAAGATCGTATCCTTCTCAATTACCAAAACAAACTCGGCTTTTGCACGAATAGAAGTCACGTTCGAAATAATTTGTGGAATCTGCACACCACCTGGTATCGTGCAATCAATGACTTGATTGTCAACTAACGTGATGGTCATATTTCCCGCCACCAATCCTTTAGCCGTCGCCAGCAGTCCTAGAAATACATCCAGTTATCAATATTTGTTTCATGTTTTTCATTTTTTCACGTATTTATTATTACATCATTTCAGTTTGTGTATACAGGGAAGAGTTGCTCAATGTGTACCGATTATCTAAATCGTACTTCATCAATATTTTATATTTTTATTCAATATAAGTAACATTTAGTGACAAAAATATGAAATTAATAAGAAATGAGACGACATAAATAGACAAAAACAAATTTCATCTTGTATTGTGCATGCTAACAATATTTTAAAAAAGTCAAATACAACTAATGTTAATCTTTTTATCAATTTTTTTAGATAATAATAATGTAATCAACAAATAATAATGTAATCAACAAATTTTATATTAAATTTTTTTATGTTTTTACAAAAGAAGGTTAAAGGTCGGTTATTTCACCGTCAGATAAATTTTGTGATAATTTATCTAATCGATAAATATTTATGTCTACATCAGTGGTTCTTAACCTTTTTAGTGACCCGCACCCCTTTTAATCGAAAAATACATTTTCGCACCCCCTTGAAAAATGTTTTTTTGGAACATAAAAAATAAATTTATTGCAAGACAAATTATTTATTAAAAAAATACAAAAATATACATATATGCACATTATGTAGAAAACATTTACATAAAACTATTTGAAATTCTAAATTAATAGTTACACTGTTGTTGTTTTTCTTGTATTAGTTTTATTATAGTTTTTTTTAGCGGTTAGACGATTGTTACTATTGAGAATCTAGAAACGTCTCTCGCATCCCCAGAAATGCTTTTCCGCACCCCCAGGGGTGCGCGCATCACCGGTTAAGAACCACTGGTCTACATACACACATGCATATAGTGGTTGTATACCTTCTGCTCAATAAATTTTTTAAATAATCTATTTTTAAACGCAACAATTAAATTGAAATTGAAATTCCTTTTTGCCGCTAAGTTAGCATAACTGTACTAGAATTTCAATGCCGTGTATTAATTAGTTTGTTCACGGCAATTGTTTATGTTAATTAAATTTTGGCATAATATTTACAATGTCAAAAGAAAGTTAAGAACAGAATTTGTCTCAAACTTTATGTCTCCGAATTTCTTGTAATGAAACCCTTAACATGTTAAAGAAAGGCTGCGATTTCCAAGATTCTGTATCATGATAATGTACCATCTCCCTCATCAATGCTGGTACGTTTCTTTTTGACCAAAAAATTCAACAAATATTATTCCTCAAGCATCATATTCGCCAGACTTGACTCTTTATAATTTTTTCTCGTTGTCAAAACTTAAACTCACAGACAGCACACAATATTTATCAAAAAATTTACAAAATATTTATAGTAATTACATGGGTATTTTATAAATATTTACGAAAATATTTTAAAAACATTTTTTTCTAATCTTAGATTTAAATTAAACAGATTATAAAGATTTACGCTAAATATAACATAAAAATATTTATGAAATATGTATAAAATATTACTCTAAATATTCATGATAAAAATGTATAAAAAAGCAGTAGCCTCTGGTAACTTTGATATATTATCAAGGTCACAGTTTTGACTAACTCTCAAAAAGTTTTAGATGACGGTCGCACTTTATTAAAAAGTTATCAACAAAAAATGTTTAATAACATTCCACTATAATTAAATTGTTATACACGGATTTACGACGTTCCACACGAAGCGAGATTCACCTCATACTCCCTTTCTCTCTGCGTACGGAATGAAACGAAGTCTATAATTGTTCTGTTCCACACGAGTTCGTAACATGCCACGCGAAACGAGGTCCATTCCACATCCTCTCTTGCTTACGAAGCAAAACTATAATTGAATGTGGGATACTACATTGATACAGTCAGACATTATGTGACATATAATTGATGATATTTGAACAGAGGATTGTCTAACTTTTCCGTTTTTTACAAGCAAATTAATAATATACATACTAGTAGTTATTTCTTGTTGGATCTAGAATATTCTAGAATATTTTAGAATATTCTCTGTATATAATTTCAAGTCAAACCGATCTCGAATGTTTTCCGTACATATATTCAACATATACCTGTCCATACCAGCTTTCAGCTAATTCGTTCTGATTTTCCCTTTGTCTCCTTCTTACAACATGTAGTATATGTTCTAAAATCTCCTTTTCTACAGATTTCGCTTTTGTTTATGACTCATAAATCCTAACATATTCGAAAATTTTCATTGTACCCCCCTCTCTCTGTACCGACTTTTCCTAAATCGCTGCTGCCTGTGAAACAGTCAGTCGTCTTTAACTCTTGGAACAGAATAAATCGAGACTCACGACACAAGTTTTATCTTGCATCATTTTCCCCTTGAGTAATTTCGACGTCGTCAGCAAATCTCTCACGCCGCGTTTGCGCCGATCCATCATCAAACAGCTGTGATTTTCGTGATTCAAAAAGTCCATCGAGTGAAATCATGATTGACGACGTATTATTATTAGTATTATTGGTATTATTATTCACCATTGCGTATCAAAGAATAACAAGTAACAGCAATGCATTTTGTTGTATTTTTCATATAAATATATCATACTATAAAATATTAAATCAGTATACTGTATTAAATCATTTTTTATATAATAATATAAATTATTTAAAATTGTATCGCTAAAAATATGCAAGGCAAATTAATTGTTTACCGTTATGAAACATGGTAAAACACTTTGAAATTTATACAGCTGTTTAAATGTCTTTTGAACGATCAAAAAATTAAACATTTGTTCATTAATGTATAAAAGTAAAATATTCTAAGCAAGATAATTTACGTCGAAAGAAACTTTGTTTGAATTTATGCATGTATGTACTTATAAAATATCAAGAATATTCTTGTATCAAATGATATATTCTTTTAATGAAAGAGTATTGTATAAATCGCATATTATAAACAGAATGTAAAACGTAAAATGCATATGTATTTTTGATAAACCAGATGAAAAAACAGATAAGTGATCAGTTACGCATATAAATATAATTAATTCTCTTAAGACCGTACTGATAAAGATCAGAATATCCGCTAAAAATAGAGAAATATTTTTAAAAATTTAATAGAGAGGGTTGTGCAATAAATCCTGTTTTTCATTAAAAAAAAATGAACGTTATTAATAGAAAATTAATACAGATATATAATATAGGTTTTCATCCAAGGAACCAAGTTTACCAAAATGTCTCCAACCACTCGAAAGAACATCCTCGCAAAGGAATTACAATCGTGAGTATAGACAGGAAAACTAAAAACCCATTTATATCTAGCATTCTTTCTTCAGTTTTCATCGCTCCACATGTCACAATACCATTTATCAAAGAGTTAAGAAAAATAGAAGATAAAAATAATAATGCACTTAAACAACAAAGGTTATTCGTACATACGTAGAGGGTTTTTCATTGAAATAGCTGTCGAAGCGGTTAACTTAATAAAGCGAATACTAAAATTTGTCATGTTCTTGTACACGGTAATTGATCCTACAACTTATCAAAGATTTCTTAAGAACAATATTTCTTTAGGAACATGATCAAGATAGAAGATCGCTTGAGTCTGATTCAAAAAGCAAGAAATCCAATAAATCCGCCACCGCCGCCATCGTTACCACTGTCGCCGCCGCCGCCGTCGCCGCCGCCTCCGTCGCCGTCGCGGCCGTCGTTGTCGTCACCGCCTGCGCCCGCCGCCTCGCGAAAAAAACGGGGAAAAAATAATAAAAATAAACTCTTGTAAAACTTACCACCGCCGCCGCCGCCGCCGCCACCTGCTACTGCCACTATTGTTCCATTGTTCCATATGATGATGACGATAATGATAAATGGTATGTCATATGGTATGTCATATCAGATTCAACAACAATGTTATTTGGGGACATTGGCAGGTATTCTTTTTACATTTTATAGTTTTATATGTACGAAGCAATATAAGTCTTTATAAGTATTATTTACTATACGTATTTTGTATTAATGAGTACTATATATTTTTCATTAAACATATTTTTTGTAATTTATTTCGTACGTGTACTTTTATATCAAATGTATTTATAATTGTTATACCTCACATTGCATATGCGATATCTTATAATTCTTATACACGTTTACAAATTTAATAATTGTATACCGAGGACAAAGGCAAAAAAGAAAAAAAGTATTTATAATCATTCATATATATTTTTTTAATGTATACATTTATATCGTTCATAATATGATGCCAACTTCGCGAAGTTCCTCTACGATGGACAGCATCTCATTACCGTGAGCGTTTCATGTTTTATATATTTTTTTTTCACGTTTTATTTAACATTCTTATACGATTTTTTACGTTTTTCATGTTTCATCTACGTTTTTTTAATGTTTTGTTTAACGTTATTTCATGTTTCATATTTGTTTTTTATATTTTGTTTAGCGTTTCTACACGTTTTATGTTTCATGTCTCATGTACATCATGTACGTTACATTTGCCGAACCGCGAAAACGTGTCGTGACATATTCAAGCGATAACGAGGATGATGATAAAATTATTGAATTGAGGGAGAAGTCTCCACTCTCCTTTAAAAAATGCAGAAGCATTCATTCTCGAAAAAAACGTTTGTACACGTTTCACGTTTCATGTTTCATGTACATACGTCATGTACGTTCCCTAGTAGCGCAGTACATTGGCTTTACATTGGTTAACATTGGCGAAACATTGGTTATGTTAGAAGTACATTGGCCAATATTTCCCAATGAAGAGCCAATATTGGTCATAAAATCAATTGCACATGTACTTGTAATATTGCTCGCTAATTAATAAAAAATATTGCATTTACATTGAAGGTGCATTGGCCAAGATTTGCCAATGTAAAGCGAATATTGTTTATTAAAGAAACGGTAATGTACTGCCAATATTACGAGTCAACAATTGTACATTATTGCACTTATATTGGAAGCGCATTATTGGTCAAGATTTCCAAATCTAAAGCGAATGTTGGTTATAAAAGAAATATTAATGTGCTGCCAATGTTACTAGTCAATAATTGTATTGTAAATATTATCAATAAACGAAATAGGTACATAAATGAAGAAACCTCAATCTACATTCCAATGAGCAAACAATATTTTTCAATTGTTAAAAAAAACTTTTTTTTTATAAAAATTTTTTATAAAAATTTTTTATATTTAATTTGTATTATATTGACATATATTTTCTAATTGCATTCTTACTCAAATAAATAACAGAAAAGTTATTCCAGATACTATTCCGCATTTGTGAAATTAGTAAAAAAACTATAATTTTATATTTGTTTATATAAATAATGTGCTTTAATTATACATATTCCATTTTTTCGATAACGTATATTGACCTGATCTACCAGTTATATACACGTATCAGCACAAAGTGTTCACAGGTCATCACGAGGGATCAGTTCGCAGCGATCACACAGGTCAAGCAACGTTCACCGGAGTCGCGAGTTGGATACCCATCCATGGATAAGCGGGTGACCGCTTAGGTTAAAAAAAAAATTCGACTAATATTGGTTAAAGTGTCAACCTTCTAATATTAGACCAATGTTGAAAACCCAAATGCACAACCAATATATAATATCGTATCTTTTTTTTTCAATATTGGTTAAATAAGGGTCGATATCATACTTTGCAATATTGGACCAATATTAAAAATCAATTCACATCCAATAGATAATATTGGATTGACATGATTTTTCAATATTGGACCGATATTGCAACTTCAAGATTGGTTAAATAAGTCGATATCATAATCTGCAATATTGGACCAATACTGAAAATCAATTCACACCCAATATAGAATATTAGGTTTACATTATTTCTCAATATTGAACCAATATTTTGTGCTACTAGGGTTATGTTTAACGTTTTGTTCCTGAACAACGTTGCAGGATTACGAAAACGTGTCGTGACATGTTCAAGCAATAACGACAATGATGAATTGTTGAAAGAGGGAAAAGCCTCCTCTCTTTTTTAAAAATGCAGAAGCATTAATCTTTAAAGAAACATCATAATTTCTTGCGACATCAGTATTGCATCAGAGGCTCGAACGAACAATTCGCAATGTACTTTACCGAGAAAAGTAATACATTGTACATTGGCGAAGCAAAGAAGGAATGCAATAAGTAAGTTTCGATATTCTATACAGCGTTTATGCAACGTTATGCAAGTAACTTTATTTTTTTTTTTCTTCTATACCATTTGTCGGAACATCGTACGCTTATTGAGCAGACGTTACGTTTTGACAGCTACGAGTTACAAGTTTTTGGAGATTGGAATTAATGTTGGTCCACCGAGTTATATGGAGATCGCCATAGGAGAACATCAAGGATGAGAACTGATACTGTCACTCGAAACGTGGAAAGGACTTTACGAGCGTCGATAGAATATTTCCAATATGCTTCAAAATGACTACAAGAATAATTTTATAAGCGTCGGACCGTTAACGATCAGAGTTAGTGCGATGAATAACGTTAGGCTCATACGTCTCGAATCTTCAAACGTGTACGTGACGATGATTGAATCGACGCTACGCCGTATGTTCAAATCTATATGAGTGTATCGCTTTAATGTTTGAGCACTTGGTTAGAATCATTGATACAGTCGATGTTATGTACACGCGATTCATAAACATCGCGTCCACTGCAACAAATCCAGAGAAAGCGATACGTGAGAGCAATATCTTCGATGTGCGCCAGCTTGTCGATTGTGAGCTGTTAGTTTTATTTTTTACTACATAAACAATGTATCCAATAAAAATAAGAAGCGATAAAAATGTTTCTTAAATTTCATAGATATCTATACTAAACCTAAATCGCTAAGTTCGGATGAATAGCTGTATCCGGCAGGATTTCCGGATTCGGCCATCTTGCCCAACAAGAAAATGGCTCCGACGCGTGTGTTAGTGCGTATGTGTTGTCAGTTGAGCCGATTGAAAAAAAAGAATGAATGTATTTATAACATATGAGTTTTATGACATTTTAAGGTTATAAGGTTTCAAATAAGCATTACATACATGTTTTAAATTTCCTTTAAGGCTCCTGACTCCTCAGCCGAGAAATCCGCGTTGAGCGGTAGCGACATTCCGTCGCGGACAAAATTAGAACTAATGCACGTGAAACGTGACAGATTGACGATGAGATGTTATCGTGTATGTCATTTTGTTATTATGTGTTTCATTGTGAAAATATGACTTGTTTCGTATTTACCAAATTCGTAAAAATGGATTGCGAGTAATGTTTCTTTGAATTTTATACATAAAAGTACATTTTTTACTCCTTTCAATAGCTAACCGTTTGTTTTTCTGTCTAAATAGGCGTCACTTTACGTGCTTTATGCAACTATTTACTGACTGCTAGGCGCAAAAAGGATAGTCGTGACCGATATTTAAAAGTGTTTTAAAGCCATCTGCTTAGTCTGTTTTATCCAAATTGGCTTCATTTACAAACAGTATGTTTGACAAAATTACGTATTATTTCACGCAATTTCTCGCTTCTGACGTCACGACTTCAATATGGCCGCGGCGAGTACTCAGAAGCCTTAAATCGCCTTGAAATATTAGAAATGTGGATTGACGCAATTGGAAGAGAAGGTTTTCAACCAACCAAAAATCATCTTATTTGTAGTGCGCATTTTAAAGCTAACTATATGGACAAACCAAGCACAAGCGGTGTGCTTGGTATATTTTCTAAAGTTCCTGCTCCTGCATTCATACCTATAAGCGGCCATTTTGTTATAGGTAACATTGTTGAAGTGGACCATAGTGGTAGAGCGAGACGAGGAGGATGATCTCTTTCACTTCTTCACCCTCTACTGTACAACCTCATTAATGAAACATATTATAGACATTATTATTTCCATCCTCTGGAGAAGGAGGAAGAGGATGAGGAGAGGAGGCAGTTGAGAAGGAGGAGGCTAACAAGGGCACCACACACAACCCGGGTCACCGATTTTGATGAAACTTTACAGTTATGTAGTATTAGTATAGAAGTACTAAATGCTAAACGGAGACGATGCACTACTCAACCGTTGACGTGAAATCGTTGTTTGAATTTCACCATATAGCTTTAATACCGTAATATTGAAGGAGTTTGGCAAGTAGCAGCGTGGTGTGGCGGACAGCGCGAGCGCCTATAGTTTTGCAGGTCGCGGCCGTCGCGGGTTCGAGTCCACAAGTTTTTTTTTTTTTCTTTTACCCAGTACTCTTATTGTTACAATATATAATATATATATATATATATATATATATATATAAAATAAAATATATAATAAATAATACACAGATATAGATATAATAATACGCAAAAAATCTTCTCTGCATTCGAACTTTTGTTAGTTTACTTTATATACATTTATATATATATATATATATATATATATATATATATATATATATACATATATATATATATACACACATAGATTTATATGGATGGCGAGATATTTATATGATATATTTGATTGTGAGAGTTAATATGCATATTTATTTATGTGTAAGTACAAAAACAATTACAAATGAATTTATTCGTCGTCTTGCTCTGTAATTTTGCACACTTTCGGGTGATAATAATCATAAAAACAAGTAAAACATAAAACTGATTTACACCACGAACATTTTATAAATCCAATTTAAATCCAATTTTTTTTTTTTATTTATTATATATTTTATTATATATATATATATATATATATATATATATATATATATATATATATATATATATTGTAACAATAAGAGTACTGGGTAAAAGAAAAAAAAAAAACTTGTGGACTCGAACCCGCGACGGCCGCGACCTGCAAAACTATAGGTGCTCGCGCTGTCCGCCACACCACGCTGCTACTTGCCAAACTCCTTCAATATTACGGTATTAAAGCTATATGGTGAAATTCAAACAACGATTTCACGTCAACGGTTGAGTAGTGCATCGTCTCCGTTTAGCATTTAGTACTTCTATACTAATACTACATAACTGTAAAGTTTCATCAAAATCGGTGACCCGGGTTGTGTGTGGTGCCCTTGTAAGACTGTAGAAGAGACAACAAAACTATATGTAGTGGTGCGTGGTAAGAGTAGTGGTTTGAATATTAAATAAACTATGAACGGTATAGAACAAGTGGCAGTAGCAAGGCGGCGGCGGCGGCGGTGATAAGTTTTAAAAAAGATTTTATTTTTATTAATATTCCTCCGCGGATTTTGCACGCGACGGTGAGCGCAGGCGCGAAATCGCCCAAAAACATTCGCGCGCGCAAGGGGTGGCAGCGGCGGCGGCGGACCCTCGAAATTCGCCGCGAAAATCGCCAGCTAACCGCATCAGGCCCCGCAAAAATTTGCCGCAAAATTGTAATAATATAATACATATAGACGCCGGTTCTAACTACAAACTTTCCCGCAACCCCCATACCCCTCTGCCGCGGCGGTACCGCTACCGATGTGTACCGCGTGGGTCATCCCCATCACTCAGTCAGTTCCCGCGAGTATCCCGCGCCTGCATTCACCTGCGCCCCTCACCCTTTCTCATTGCCCCGTAGTTAGAACCAGCCTAGACTATTTACTAATAATGTTTGGCATCTCGTTAGTACAATCTAATGTATTTATTTTGAAAATCACGTAACAGCCCGAGTCGAAATTTTAATTCTATTTTTAATCTTAATTAGACCTTTTGATTTTTTACTTTGTGTTTAAAAATAATAATTATCGGAAAATTTTACACTTTGAGAGATTTTTTTCAATTTCTTAAAATGTTTTAGATTTTAAGAATTTCTTAAAATGTTTTAGATTTTTTTCAATTACTTAAAACTTTCCACAAAAACCATAGTCAATAAAAGAGGTTCAAAAGAGATCGAATTGAGGTCGAAAATAAAAGTAAAATGTTGACTTGGGCGTATATGAGTTCAAGCACAAACATAAATTAATCTATCAATATTAATATAAAAATCACTAAGAACATAAACGTTCAATTGTAGATAAGCATGTGGAGAATCGAAAAATCGTTACAATGAATGAGGATATGACAAACACGAATATTCCCGAGGATTAAACGCCGATAGAACAGTTTATTTATGTGGCCTTTCTAATAAACCTTCTATAAGAATGGATTCTTCAAATCTGGAGAAACCAGTGTTGAACAATAATAACTATCATAGGAATGACTAAGGTGTACGGTTTTTTTACGATAATTACCAAAGGAAAACGATTTTAAATTGAATGTCCAATTTAGTATATGTATTGTCAGGACAATTTCCATATTCTGAACAGTCACAGTAAATTAAACGGGAGGATTCCGATAGCGCACATCCCGATAGCCCACCAACCAATCATCTTGACTTATCTAACCCAACCTACGGAAAATCTCTAGACATCTGCCATTGTGAGTGGTTTGTGTGCTATCGGGACCCGCCGAAATTAAACAGAAACATGTCGACCATAGGACAAGGAAATATTATAAATCGTAGTATCTGTACGTACCATCGGTCGTCTTGCATGAATTAAACCAACCCATAATGCAAATGCAAATAAGTAATGTTACAAATGAGTCAATAAATATAATAATCGATATAATAAACGGTATAGCGCGATAGGGGGAAATAAAAGGGAGACGTGGTGCGCAGGGTGCGTACCAAGACAACAAGCCTTTGAAGGTAATGATTTTAGTATTAACATAATCAAGAGGCGCGGTCGCATCTCGCGTCAATGTAGGCAAGCGAGAAAGACCGACCCTCTTTTACGCGAGTCAGCGAGTTTAAACATAACGAGATTATCAGATTTCAGTAACGGCTGAACCGATCAAGTTCTGAGTAGTCTCAATTGATAGCTTGGGATCAAATTGTATAAGAAAAGTGTTTTTATTTTTTCTCTTCGTGCCCTACGTGCGGAGATATCGCGACGCAAAGTCTAAAATCTCGGAATTTCTCTTTAAGATACTGAAAGCTAATTATAAAATAATACATGATATTAAATATGTTCGCTGTGTTATAAAATGAATTATCTTTTATAAGAGAAAATACCTTTTATAAGACGTTCAGAAATATTATTAAATATCAGGTAACAGAGCAAAATTAACACACATATTATTTATTTACAATTAACATTTATTTTGTAACACAGCGAGCATATTTAATGTCATGTATTATTTTAAATAACTAGTTTAGTGAACTCAATATATATTGTAAAAGCTACATTTAATTTTGTTAACTTTAATAAACAGGATTCAAAATGTACTACCATACTTATTAATTAATCCATTTACAAATTTCTGAAACCAGAAAGAATAGCAGCGTTAAGGGGATGCTGGAGAGACGACCGAACTCCGACGGCCTTACGACATCTACTAAGTGGAACTAAAAATGTCGATAATATCGATCGATAATGTCAACATTTTTAATTCCATTTCTTTCATTATCATATGAGCATTTTAGAATTGTCACTAGGATTAGGGGGAAAGTAGGTAACGCAAGAAAAATTTATTGCTGTGAATTTAGTTTTGAAGTTGAAATCGATACGAGTACAGAAATTGAAACTTTAACATTTTTTTATCATTATATATTGTCATATTGAACAATTTTTTATTTGGTAATGCTATATATTCAGCAAAAAGAGGCAAGTAGATAAACGAAAAAATTTCTCGGGCTTTGGGTAATTGTACGTGCGGTTAGATAAATGTACGCGGAGGAAAAATGAGGTTATAGTCCATTCTTTTAGATACACTACACTGCACTACACTGTACTAGTGGCACTATAGTTGATATCACGTGATCTCACGCCTTTCAAGCACGGGAGTGCAAGCAGTATCTGAAAGCAGGAAACAAATCGGGGATAAATGTATGCGCGCGCATGTGTAGCGAGTGGGACGTGATTAACCTAAGAAAAAGAGAACCAAGAGAACGACTGTGACCATATGGCAACGGTAAGAAGGGTCAGAACGGCAAGTTGCAACTACTGAAAGCTGGAAAGTGATTAAAAGTTAAAATGATCAGGCACAAATTTTACTTTAACATACGCTACATAATTGGTTTATGTTCTTGCCTATTATGTTAAGGGGATGCTAAAGTCGTCCTTTTTTACCGACCGAACGTTAATTTTCGGGCAAGCCGTTCTTCTAATTGCATTTAGAGATTTAAAAATTCTTTTCCACAATTAAAGTATAAACAGTAATGTATAACGGACGCTATATAAGGATAAGAAAAACAAAAGAAATTGAAAATAATTTTCTAATTTTTTTTGTTTTCATTACCTTTATGTAGCGTCCGTTATACATTACTGTCTATACTTTAATTGTGGAAAAGGATTTTTACATCTGTAAATGCAATTAGAAGAATGGTTTGCCTGAAAATTAACATTCGGTAAAAAAGGACTTTAGCATCACCTTAAGCGAGAATTTATTAAAACGTTTGGAAGATCCTATGTCATTGTATCGCCTTCCTCTTGTTCGAGTCTGTAAGGTTAGGTTACCATACAAACTTGCTTATTGGTATGTATCAAAAGTTACATACGTTACTTGCAGATATATTTATTAAATATTACATATTTTTTTATTTTTAACTATTTTTATTAGCTCTAGATTATGTACAAATATAAGCTATATATCACATATAGTAAAGTACCCATATAATAAGATATTCTTTTTATCCTGTTTATGTTCTTTCAGAGAATTTTGCGGGAAAGAATTATCGGATCAAGAATTTGCTAGGAAATTTGCAAGGCTAAATTTTAATGTACAATTTGTGTGTTACACAAAAAGTAGAAGTTTTACACCCAATGCATACATTGCAAAACCTGACTTATTTGCTTCATACCGAAATTATTGATCTTGGAAGGTAATTTATAATAATTTTACTAATCTTAATTGTACTAATCTTAATGAGACATTCTTTTCATCCTATTTATGTTCTTTCAGAGATTTTTGCGGGAAACAGATATCGGACCAAAAATATGCTAGGAAAGTTGCAAGACTAAATAGTAATGTACTACATTTGTGTCTTACGCAAAATACAAAACTAGTTTTACACTCAATGCATATATTGCAAAATCTGATGCATTTGCTCAATACCGAAATTAGTGATCACGGAAAGTAATTCATAATAATTTTACTAGTCTTAATTTTATTAATCTTGAAATATTTTTTTTATCTTGTTTATGTTCTTTCAGAGAATTTTGCGGGAAACAAATATCAGACTAAAAATTTGCTAGGAAAGTTGCAAGACTAAATAGTAATGTACTACATTTGTGCCTTACGCAAAATACAAAACTAGAAGTTTTGCACCCAATGCATACATTGCAAAATCTGATGCATTTGCTAAATACTGAAATTAGTGATTTTGGAAGGTAATTTATAATAATTTTACTAATTTTAACAGATAGAATAAAATAAAATTCACAAGTTTACAATTGCATATCTGTGTGTGTTATAGAATTGGACCAATGGAAATCAATTTGTCTGTAAGAGCACAACTTCACAATCGGTTAGTTCCCGACTACTCAAGATATGAAATGTAGTGAAGAAAAGTATGTGATATAATGTATGTGATATTATATGATACGTGATATTATGTGATATATGATTTTATGTAATATACTCGTAGTAGGACTCGACGATTATATTGTTGCTTATTTGGATACGTTAATTTTTGTTATTTGCAAGAAACTAACTTTGTATTGCATATATAATTTATGCATAGATATATTCATTAAATATATTTTTATGCAGATATATTCATTCAATATTACATATTTTTTTATCTTTAACTATTTTTATATACATTTAACTATTTTAAATATTATTTATGCAGATATATTCATTAAATATTACATATTTTTTTATCTTTATTTTTATTATCTCTAGATAATGTATAAATATAAGCTATACAGGGTGATTCAAAATAATCTATTGGTCCCAAAGCTGGCATATTCGTAATCGAATTCTGAGACAATTTTTCCTTTTGCAAAAATTTGTCCAGAGCTTAGTTTTCAAGTTACAATAAGAATTAGTTAGCGTATGACGGGTCAGATACAAGTGGTAGACAGGGGCGGCGCGACTCACTGTTACACGCGGGTGTTTCCGTGGGGCACCTCCTGTGCTCCAATGACTGACAAAAGTACATGGGCAGCACATTTCTATTTAAACTTTTTTCTCTTTCTCTTTCTCTCTCTCTCTTTCTCTCTCTCTTTCTCTCTCTCTCTCTCTTTCTCTCTCTCTGTCACTTTAATTATGCTACATTTAACTTGTCAAATTTCGATCTGTCATCCGGCCGTCAAATATCGGGATGACCGCAAAATCTTCAAGTAAGTTTACATTATTATAATAAATGTACGCCCGAGAATAATAAAATTTAATGTAAATTAGATTACTTAAACGTGCACTTGCAAGTTAAAAGTAGCACTTTTAAAACGCACAAAAAGGAAAGGAGAGAGAGAGAGAGAGAGACGGGAAAAAAGGGGGCTTTAAACAAGTTTAAGCACGTTCACTCACGCACACGGCGATCAGCTTATTGTTTCCACGATGCGACAGTTCAATTTAAATTTGTCCTTTATCCATATCTATCCCTCGAAGTTGTTTCATATTTTGCCACATTTACACTATTTACTCTGCACTTGATCGATAAACGCGGAACTACGCGACCGAACGATCAACTTCATTAATTACTCTAATCACTACAATCATTCGATGCGTTAAAATTACTCGAAGAAACACGTGTTTACGTTACGACCACACAATACGTATTCACTCGACGATATGAAGCAGTCGACTGGATGTTATTGGTTATGTTGTTATAAGAGTGTCGAACGATTGGTTAAAGCCATAAGTCAAAACGCGGCAATTTAAAATGAAAATATTGGTTAATACAATTTACATCAATACAATTTATTAGAAAAATGTTGCAAATGCATGTTTATCAATATTTGTTAAAAATTGTATGATAGTGACTTTATCAAGATAATTATTATTCATTCTAAATATTCAAGAAATAATTTTATCAAAATCAATTTTTTCTAAACATTTTTTTTTTATTTCTTATTTTTGAATATTTGCGAAAACTGTGAAAATATTCCTCAAAATAAAATATTTGGTTGCCCTGAAAAGGACAGATTATCCGTTGCTGCAAGGAGATTTCAAGAATTATATACTTGAAGTTTTTTTTATAATAAATATTCTAAATAATTATCTTGATAAAGTGACTTACAATTTTTAACAAGTAATAATAAACATGCATTTGCCACATTTTTCTAATAAATTGTATCGATGTAAATCGTATTAATCGATATTTTCATTTTGAATTACCGCGTTTTGACTTATGGCTTTAACCAATCATTCGACACTCTTATAACGACATAACCAATAACATTCAGTCGACTGCTTCATATCATCGAGTGAACACGTGTTGTGTGATTGTAACGTAAATATGTGTTTCTTCGAGTAATTTTAACGCATCAAATGATTGTAGTGTTTACAGTAGTGATTAATAGTAATTAATAAAGTCGATCGATCGGTTCGTCGCGTAGTTCCGCGTTTATCAATCAAATGCAGAGTAAATAGTGTAAATGTGGTGAACTATGAAACAACTTCGAGGGATAGATCTGGATAAAGGACAAATTTAAATTGAACTGTCGCATCGTGGAAACAATAAGCTGATCGCCGTGTGCGTAAGTAAACGTACTTAAACTTGTTCAAAGCCCCCCCCCCTCTGTCACTCGCTCTTTCTCACTCTCTCTCTTTCTCTTCTTTTTATCCCTTTTTGTGCGTTTTAAAAGTGCTACTTTTAACTTGCAAGTGCACATTTAAGTAATCTAATTTGCATTAATTTTTATTATTCGCGGGCGTACATTTATTATAATAATGTAAACTTACTTGAAGATTTCACGGTTATTCCGATATTTGACGGCCGGATGACAGATCGAAATTTGACAAGTTAAATGTAGCATAATTAAAGTGACAGAGAGAGAGAGAGAGAGAGAGAGAAAGTTTAAATAGGAATGTGCTGTCCATGTACTTTTGTCAGTCATTTGAGCGCAGGAGGTGCCCCACGGAAACACCCACGTGTAACAGTGAGTCGCGCCGCCCGTCTACACTTGCATAGACATAGGATCTATAGACCGAGCATTCGAGGAGTGGGGGTAAAGTTCTCGCGTGAAAAACTAGAAAGAGATAGCCTGCTTTGGATCACTATTTTGTCTTTGTCTAACGACGCGCGTGGGGGTACAGTAAAGGTAACGAAACTCTCGGTAAGGTTAGGGAAAAAGAAAAGGGAAATGTAAGTGAATGTGAAAAAAGAATGAAAGGGAATTGAAAAGCATTGGAAAAAGTGCCAAAATATAAAATTATATATAATGTAAAATTGTGTATTAAAATTTAAACAATAAAGTATTGAATAAACATTTAAAGCACCTGGCATAATAGTAATAAAAAAATTAACTCTGCTGATCTTTGTATATACCTATATATATAATATATGTTATTGTTTTTTAAATAAAATGAGTTTTGTGAATTTAGATCTTATTTGTCTAATTTTGTTATTCTTAGAAGCAGCATAATGTATACAAAGAGTGAAAAACTTTTCTAAGAGAATACAAATCAATTGATTTCTATGATCCATCAATGGAGCATGATTAAAAGCATGTTTCTTTTCAGTAAATAAATCATTTATTTTTAGTTTTATTAATGTTAAATTTATCAGTTTCTTTATTACGTTTGTAGACGTCAAAATATTAAAAAAAAAACAAGTGAAGATTCCCCACGCGCGTCATTAGACAAAGACAGAATAGTGGTCCAAAGCTTGCTATCTCTTTCTAGTTTTTCACGACCCCACTCCTCGAATGCTCGGTCTATAGATCCTATGTCTATGACCACTTGTACCTGACCCGTCATACGCTAACTAATTTTTATTGTAACTTGAAAACTAAGCTCCGGACAAATTTTTGGAAAAGGAAAAGTCGTCTCAGAATTCGATTACGAATATGCCAGCTTCGGGACCAATAGGTTATTTTGAATCACCCTGTATATCGCATACAGTAAAGTACGCATATAATAAGATATTTTTTTCATCTTGTTTATGTTCTTTTAGAGATTTTTAATATATGTTATTATAATAATATATGTTATTAATATATGTTATTTCATTTATGATAAACTTTCAGCTTTCATTCACATACTTAGTTCACACACTTTTTTTGAATTTAATATTAATTAATAAGCTTTCTATATGACAATGCCTTCACGAAAGAAATATTCTTGCAAATTTCCAAAATGTTGTAATTCTTATTATTGGTCAAAAGGTGAAGCCAATAAAATCGTAAATAAACGCGTTTATAGGTTTCCACTAAATATCGACATTTCTAAAAAATGGAAAATGATTTGTGATATCGATATCAGTATTAATTGTCGAAATATGTACATTTGCGAAGATTATTTTTGCAAAAATGATTTTGTTAATTTTACAAAACATTTGTTAAAGCCAAATGTTATACCTAAACACATTGAAAGTTCAAATAACTTAGTCACGACACAAATTTCTGCCAATTTTCAAAATGATACAATAAACAATAACTGTCAGCCAATAATAAATGAAACATCTCTTATTTGTAATGATTCAAATAATAACAATGAAGTCAATGTAAATATGTGTGACACTGTTTCTGATGAAACTCCTACATATTCTCTTGACACTAGCATGTTCCAAAATGTTCAGGTCCATAGTAATAGTAATGACAACCAACTTGGAAATATCTCAAAAATAAATTTGACTAATGTAGAAAATAAGACTATTAGCTTCTGTGACAGTGACGAATGTACAAATAACAATAGCATTTCTTCAAATGAGTTGCAATTACATGACGTTGCTATAATCTCTAAAAAAAAAGAAAACGTGGAATTTTAACGCAAGCAAGAGTTGATTCAAAAACGGTGTCACCAAGAAAAAGTATGATGTATTCAATGCATCGGAAAATTATCGCACAACTATGTAGAATTAAAAAAAAATTGCATGACAAAAAAAATACTTTAACACAACTAAAAATTATGTCAGAGAACAATATTTTTGACTGCATTGAAACAAATATAAATCAAGTTACCAAATGTTTTATTCAATCACAAATACGTAATGTAGATCGTACTCCTTGTGGAAAACGATGGACAGAAGAAGATAAAATTTTTGCATTAACTATTTATAAGAATAGTCCTCGTGTTTATAAGTACCTGTCCACCTATTTTCAGTTACCATCCTCGCGTACTTTGAAATATATGTTATCAAAGATTCCTTTTGATACCGGTATTAATAAAATTATTTTGAAACAGCTGGAAGTAAAAAGTAATGAAATGCATGAATTGGACCGATATTGCACATTAGTTTTCGACGAAATTTCATTAAGTCGGTTTTCATTATGAAGCACAAATTTCTGGTTTTAAAGACTTGGGTGAGTTGGGTAGAACTTGTAGAGCAGCAAATCATGCTCTTGTCTTAATAATACGTGGTCTCAGAAAATCATAGAAACAAGTGACTAGCTTACTATTTCACAAGTGGTACAATTTCAAGCATTAATTTAAAATATATTATAAAAAATGTTATTATGCAATTACAAGATATTGGTTTAAAAATAAAAGCAACTGTTTGTGATCAGGGTTCAACTCAAAGAAAAGCTTTGTCTGAATTGTGCGCAGAAAATAAAACAAATCCAACTCCTTATACATTTGTCGTAAACTCTCAAATCATAGTAACTATTTATGATGTGCCTCACTTATTAAAATGCACTCGAAATGCGTTGCTCCGTTGTCAGATTAGATTTTCAGAACATAAAATAAATATAATTTGAATACATTACAAATACTTTTGATGTTGATCAAACTTTTCCTTTTAAATTTCTTTACAAATTAAAGAAACATGATTTTAATTTTAAAGACTCTTTCGTTAAAATGGAAGTAAAAACTGCAGCACGTCAGTTGAGTCATACTATTGCTACAGCTATTCATTCTTTTAGTGTCTCAAACGTTAATGGATTGTTCCCATTCAATCAATACAAACAGTAGAGTTTGCACAGCTTATTGATGATCTTTTCGATTCCTTTAATGGTTCCAATACATTAAATAGTTCCAACAATAAATCCAGATAATGGCAAGAAGTACAGATGTTGCTTGCAAGATGATTCACCTCACTTGAAATTATATAGTAAATTACTACCAGAAATAACTAAGTGGAAATTATTAGATTTAAGTACTGGTAAAAATGTCACAAATCAATATTATTTTATGAAAGGTTGGGCAATAACAATCAGATCAGTAATATATTTATGGCATCAATTAAAAGATCTTGGTTTTAAATTTTTAAATATGAGGAATCTAAATCAATATCAAATAGAAAATTTATTTTGCCAAATTTGTCAACATGGGTTTGCAAATTCTAATCCTACTTGTCATCAATTTATAGCTGCCCTAAAAACCGTAATATTAAATAATTTTGTTGCACCGGTCTCCAAATCTGCAAATTGTGAAAGCGACAATTGTGAAAATTTGAACAATTTTCGAAATTTTTTAAATAATGCTTATGATATTGATAGCGTTCACAAGGGCGAAAGTGAACCAGAGAACATTAACGACTATACTCTTCAATGGATTGATTTTGAAGAATTGAACACTGATGCTTCTCAAGCTCTTTCTTACATAACTGGTTATCTTATAAAAAAAAAACTTCCTGATGAAAATTGTTCAAATTGTCAAACAGATTTGTTTTGTACACAACAAGAACAACATCATATGTACACAGTTTTTAGAGAATTATCAGAAAAAGATTTATTGACGTATCCAAGTAATAAGGTGATTACTTTCATACAACACGTACACGATCAATTATTTTACTATTGTGATGAAAATGGGCATAAATCAAATTTTGATTTGACTTTTAAAAATATATTTTTTAACAACTATAACAGTGAATTCTGTAGTATTCATCGTTGTGACAAAACAATCGTCAAAAATAGTTTAACATTTTTAATAGATAAGTATGTTAAAGATAAAAAAAACCAGTACAATTCACTTCGGGACATAACAAGAAAACCAAGCAATTTAAGTCATTATGATGTAGTTCCTTTTTTTTCATATTTTATTTATTTACATTTTTAGTATATTTTTATTATATTTTCAAAGATTTTGTGTTACAGTTTTCTTTTTCAAAGTTTTATTACTTTTTAATAATTATAGAAAAAACAGAGTTATATTTAATTTTTTCTTTTTAGTATACTTTTTGTTTTTATTTTCAGTTTTGATTATAGTGTTTGATTTGTTACGTTTAAAATATCAAATACTTTTACTATTTTCTTTTTAATTAGTTTTTATTTAGTCTTTAAAAATTTCTTAATAAATGGTAGTACTTCTTAAGATTGCAACTCTACTAAAAATACCAAAAATTTTGTCATAGCTGTAGGATAATGTAGCAAAAAATATCACTGCTTTTTCAGAGCTTTTTAAAATAAGAAAATTAATGTTATTTTACCATGTATTGTTATACATTATCTTATTATTACAACTAATTGTAAGTTTAGTTATAAATAAAAATTAAGTTGTGTATATTCGTCGTTATTTTGTGAAATAAAAATATATTTCTATGTAACATTAATTTACTCTTTTTTGTATATCTTATTTAATTGCACCTAATGTTTAATTGCATCCTAATAAAATATATATTATATGTTTAAAAGCATTTATCGATAAAAATTCTAAGTGTGGGCCGAAGACTTTAAAATTAATGTAGAGTAGCCATATATATATATATACATATATAGAATCATGTAGTATCAAGGCCAGGCCGCTTGGATCGCGTCGATCGCTTGTGTTCCCACCGTTTCCATCGTTTAACATGAAGTTGCAGTCCCATGGTCGTCTTTAATTCTTGGAACCAGTGTTGTTAGACGGGCCCGGTTTTTTGCGCATGTGTGGCTACAGTCAGCGCTGTAACCGCTGTACAGAGAAATGGGCTCATCATATGATTAGGATAGGTTAAGGTAAATATACATCGGTTTGTTTACGTTGCTTACACTCAATATTTTTTTTTCACATTCAATATCTTTATTGTCTTCCTCTCATATATATCTCTCCTATATATCTCTTTTATTTGCTTAAATATATATTTATTTTATTTTAAGTACAAGAAATTTTAAAGATTTCAAGCAATGCAAACAAACCTACTTATTTTAATATAGATTTATAAAATTCAGAGACAAAAAAAGCAATCAAAAAACGTCAGTTTGGAGAATTCTAAAATTTGTATGGGCTACCAAAGATTTCCTTTTTATCACTAAGATATACTTTACTGAAGCCTTATTTAACGCGCATGCGCGAAAAACCGGACCCATCTAACAACATTGCAGTTGGAACAGAATAAATCGAGACTCACGACACAAGTTTTATCTTGTATCATTTTTCCCAAACCTTGAGTAATTTCGACGTCGTCAGCAAATCTCTCACACCGCGTTTGCGCCAATCCATCATCAAAGAGCTAGTTTTTGTGATTCAAAAAGTCCATCGAGTGAAATCATGATTGACGACGTATTATTATTGGTATTATTGGTATTATTGGTATTATTATTCACCATTGCGTATAAAAGGATAACAGGTAACAGCAATGCATTTTGTTGTATTTTTCATATAAATATATCATACCATAAAATATTAAATCAGTATACTGTATTAAATCATTTTTTATATAATAATATAAATTATTTAAAATTGTATCGCTAAAAATATGCAAGGCAAATTAATTGTTTACCGTTATGAAACATGGTAAAACACTTTGAAATTTATATAGCTGTTTAAATTTCTTTTGAACGATCAAAAAATTAAACATTTATTCATTAATGTATAAAAGTAAAATATTCCAAGCAAGATAATTTACGTCAAAAGAAACTTTGTTTGAATTTATGCATGTATGTACTTTTGGGATATCAAGAATATTGTTGTATCAAATGACATATTCTTTTAATGAATGAGATTGTATAAATCGCATATTATAAACAGAATGTAAAACATAAAATGCATATGTTTTTTTGATAAACCAGATGAAAAAACAGATAAGTGTCAGTTACGCAAATAAATATAATTAATTCCTGCGACCGTATTGATAAAGATCAGAATATCTGCTAAAAATACAGAAATATTTTTAAAAATTTAATAGAGAGGGTTGTGCAATAAATTCTGCTTTTTATTTTAAAAAATGAACGTTATTAATAGAAAATTAATACAGATATGTAATATAGGTTTTCATCCAAAGAACCAAGTTTACCAAAAGGTCTGCAACCACTCGAAAGAACATCCTCGCAAAAGAATTACAATCGTGAGTATAGACAGGAAAACTAAAAACCCATTTATATCTAGCATTCTTTCTTCAGTTTTCATCGCTCCACATGTCACAATACCATTTATCAAAGAGTTAAGAAAAATAGAAGATAAAAATATTAATGCACTTGAACAACAAAGGTTATTCGTACATACGTAGAGGGTTTTTCATTGAAATAGCTGTCGAAGCGGTTAACTTAATAAAGCAAATACTAAAATTTGTCATGTTCTTGTACACGTTAATTGATCCTACAATAAAGATTTCTTAAGAACAATATTTCTTTAGGTACATGATCAAGATAGAAGATCGCTTGAGTCTGATTCAAAGAGCGAGAAATCCAATAAATCCGCCGACGCCGCCGTTACCACTATCTCCACCGCCACCACCGCCGTCGCCGCCGTCGCCGCCGTCGCCGTCGTCACCGCCTGCGCCCTTCGCCTCACGCAAAATCCGCGGAAAAAATAATAAAAATAAAATCTTTTTTAAAACTTACCACCCCCGCCGCCGCCGCCACCTGCTACTGTCACTATTGTTCCATATGATGATGACGATAATGACAAATGGTATGTCATACCAGATTCAACAACAATGTTATTTGGGGACATTGACGGGTATTCTTTTTACATTTTATAGTTTTATATGTACGAAGCAATATGTCTTTATAAGTATTATTTACTATACGTATTTTGTATTAATAAGTACTACATATTTTTCATTAAACATATTTTTTGTAATTTCTTTCTTACGCGTACTTTTATATCAAATGTCTTTATAACTGTTATACTTCACATTGCGTATGCGATGTCTTATAATTCTTATACACGTTTACAAATTTGATAATTGTATACCGAGGACAAAGGCAGAATAAAGGAAAAAAGTATTTATAATTATTCATATTTTTTTTTAATGTATACATTTATATCGTTCATAATATAATGCCAACTTCACGAAGTTCTTCTACGATGGACAGCATCTCATTACCGTGAGCGTTTCATGTTTTATATATTTTTTTTCACGTTTCGTTTAACGTTTTTATACGATTTTTTACGTTTTCCATGTTTCATCTACGTTTTTCTTATGTTCCATTTAACGTTATTTCATGTTTCATATTTGTTTTTTATATTTTTTTTAAGCGTTTCTACACGTTTTACGTTTCATGTTTCATGTACGTCATGTACGTTACATTTAACGTTGCCGGACCGCGAAAACGTGTCGTGACATATTCAAGCGATAACGAGGATGATGATAAAATTTTTGAATTGAGGAGGAAGTTTCCACTCTCCTTTAAAAAATGCAGAAGCATTCATTCTCGAAGAAAACGTTTCTACACGTTTCACGTTTCATGTTTCATGTTTCATGTACATACGTCATGTACGTTATGTTTAACGTTTCGTTCCTGTACAACGTTGCAGGATCACGAAAACGTGTCATGTTCAAGCGATAACGACGATTATGAATTGTTAAAAGAGGGAAAAGCCTCCCCTCTTTTTTATAAATGCAGAAGCATTAATCTTTAAAGAAACATCATAATTTCTTGCGATATCAGTATTGCATCAGAGGCTTGAACAAACGATTCGCAATGTACAACTTTACCGAGGAAAGTAATACATTGTACAGTGGCGAAGCGAAGAAGGAATGCAATGAGTAAGTTTCAATATTCTATACAGCGTTTATGCAACGTTATGCGAGTAACTTTGTTTTTTTTTTTTTTTCTAAACCATTCGACGGAGCGTCGTACAGTGCGCTTATTGAGCAGACGTTACGCTTTGACAGCTACGAGTTACAAGTTTTCAGAGATTGGAATTAACGTTGGTCCATCGAGTTACGTGAAAATCGCAATAGGAGATCATCAAGGATGAGAACTGATACTGTCTCTCGAAACATGGAAAGGACTCTACGAGCGTCGATGGAATATTTCCAAATTGCTTCAAAATGACTACAAGAATAATTTTATAAGCGTCGGACCGTTAACGATCAGAGTTAGTGCGATGAATAATGTTAGGCTCATACGTCTCGAATTTTCAAACGTGTACGTGACAATGATTGAATCGACGCTACGCCGTATGTTCAAATCTATATGAGTGTATCGATTTAATGTTTGAGCATTTGCTTAGAATCGTTGAGACAGTCGATGTTATGTACACGCGATTCATAAACATCGCGTCCACTGTAACAAATCCAGAGAAAGCGATACGTGAGAGCAATATCTTCGATGTGCGCCAGTTCGTCGATTGTGAACTGTTAGTTTTATTTTTTACTACATAAACAATGTATCCAATAAAAACAAGAAACAATAAAAATGTTTCGTAAATTTCACAAATATCTATACTAAACCTAAATCGCTAAGTTCGGATGAATGCTGTGTCCGGCAGGATTTCAGGATTCGGCCATCTTACCCAACAAGAAAATGGCTCCGACGCGTGTGTTAGTGCGTATGTGCCCGTACAGCACGTAATATTGCTGCAATATCGTTGTAATATTTTAATATTGCGGTAATATTACAAAGATATATTGCAGCATTATTGCTATAATATTATTCTACTACATAATGTCCGCAAAAATTTATTGCAGTAATATTACTGCAATATTTTAGTAACATTTTTGACATTTTGCAATAATATTCCTGTGACTAATTTTCGCGGGCATAATATATTGCAGCAATGTTACAGCGATATTACTGAGATACTGCAGTAATATTGATATTCCCAAGCGGTCACCCATCTAAGTCGCGACTCCGGTCAACATTGCTTAACCTCTAAGATCGCTGTAAACTAGTCCTTTGTAATGACCTGTGAACACTTAGCTGACATGTGTATATAATTGATAGATCAGGTCAATACACGTTATTTGTTTAAATAAAAATGCAACTAGAAAATATATATTAATATAATACAATAATTAATTATAAGAAAAAATTTATAATTATTACTCTAAATGTTTAGTTTTTATTTATTATAAATATTTTGTGAAATATTTTATAAAATATTTTAGTAAATATTTATTTTTTATGTAACGTAAATATTTTAGAAAATATTTTATAAATATTTTAATAACATTTGGATAAAAACTTTTATAATTATTTTTGTCATGTACATAAAATATGTATGAAATATTTTTATAACATTTGAAAAAAATATTTATAATAAATATTTATTAATATTTATTATAAATATTTATTAATATTTATTATAAATATTTATTAAGATTTATTATAAATATTGTATGCTATCTGGGTATATCATATTGCAATATTGCTGCAATATCATAGCAATATTATAATGTGATATATTGCATTGTAATATTTCTGCAATTTTGTAATGTGAAATATCGTATTGCAATATTACTGCAATGTCATAGCAATATTCTAATACAATATATCGCATTCTAATATTTCTGCAATACCACTGCAATATTGTAATATGACATATCACATGGCAATATTGCTACAATGTCATAACAATATAATGCAATAAATATAATGCGATATATTGTATTCCAATATTTCTGCAATATCACTACAATATTGTAATATGATATATTATATTGCTGCAATATCATAGCAATATTATAATGTGATATATCACATTCTAATATTTCTACAATAATACTGCAATATTGCAATGTAAAGTATCATATTGCAATATTGCTGCAATGTCATAGCAATATTACAGTGTGATATATCGCATTTTAATATTTCTGCAATATTACTGCAATATTACAATAATGTTGTAATATTACTGTAATATCTTAATATTGTTGCAATATTGTTGCAATATTATGTGCTGTGCGGATAACCACTGTGCTAACAATAAAGTTTAGTTCAAACCATTTAATTTGATATTATATGTATTGGATCTATCTCTGCTAGTTTACGAAATAAAGAGGGGTAGCCACTTATTGTATATTAGAACATCCATAAATCTCGTGTGTAGAGGTCACGAGAATAGAGGTTCAAATAATGGCGCTTCATGATTTGGCAGCCATCTTAGAAGTCTTAAAAGGCTATTTCCGTTTCACGGATTACTAAAAAGTCCTTTTCTGATTTTTTTACTTCTTTGGTAATATGATATATCAGATTGCAATATTGCTGCAATGTCATAGCAATATTATAATGCGATATATCGCATTGTAATATTTTTGCAATATCACTACAATATTGTAATATGATATATCATATTGTTATATTGCTGCAATGTTATAGCAATATTGTATTATAATATATCATATTGCAATATTGCTGCAATGTCATAACAATATTATAATGCGATATATCGCATTCAAATATTTATGCAATATCATTGCTGTATTGTAATATGATATATCATATTGCAATATTGCTGCAATATTATAGCAATATTACAACGCGATGTATCGCATTCGAATATTTCTGCAATATCACACCAATATTATATTATGCAATATTATATTATGCAATATCACTGCAATATTATATTATGATATATCATATTGCAATATTGCTGCAATGTCATAACAATATTATAACACAATATATCTCATTCGAATATTTTTGCAATATTACTGCACTATTGTAATATGACATATCATATTGCAATATTGCTGCAATGTCATAGCAATATTATAACGCGATATATCTCATTCAAATATTTCTACAATATTACTGCAGTATTGTAATATGATATATCATATTACAATATTGCCGCAATGTCATAGCAATATTGTATTATGATATATCATATTGCAATATTGCTGCAATATCATAGCAATATTACAATATCGCTGTAATATTATTGCAACATCATAATATTGTTGCAATATTGTTGCAATGCGTGCTGTGCGGGTGTTGTCAGTTGAGTCGGTTGAAAAAAAAGAATTAATGTATTTCTAAGATACGAGTTTTATGACATTCTAAAATTATATTTCAAATAAGCATTACATACATGTTTTAAATTTCCTTTAAGGTTTCTGACTCCTCAGCCGAGAAATCTGCGTTGACGGTAGTGACATTCCGTCGCGGACAAAATTAGAACTAATGCACATGAAACGTGACAAATTGACGATGAGATGTCGTGCATGTCATTTCGTTATATCGTAACCGATATTTAAAAGTGTTTTAAAGTTATTTGCTTAGTCTATTTTATCTAAATTGGCTTCATTTACAAATGGCATGTTTGACAAAATTACGTGTGATTTCACGCAATTTCTCGTTTCTGACGTCACGACTTCAATATGACCGCGGCGAGTACTCAGGAGCTTTAAATCGCCCTGAAATATTACAAATGTGGATTGACGCAATTGGAAGAGAAGGTTTTCAACCAACCAAAAATCATCTCATTTGCAGTGCGCATTTTAAAGCTGAGGACTATATGAACAAACCAAGCACAAGCGGTGTACTTGGTATATTTTCTAAAATTTCTGCTCCTGCATTCATACTTATAAACGGCCATTTTGATGTAGGTAATATGGTTGAAGTGGACCATAGTGGTAGAGCGAGACGGGGAGGATAATCTCCTTCACATCTTCAGCCTCTACTGTACAGCCTCATTAATGAAACATATTGTAGACAATATTATTTCCATCCTCTGGAGAAGGAGGAGGAGGATGAGGAGAGGAGGCAGTTGAGAAGGAGGAGGCTAAGACTGTAGAGGAGACAACAAAACTATATGTAGTGGTGCGTGGTAAGAATAGTGATTGAATAGTGATTTGAATATTAAATAAACTATGAATGATATAGAACAATAGTGGCAGTAACAAGGCGGCGGCGGCGGCGGCGGCGGCGGCGGCGGCGGCGGCGGCGGTGATAAGTTTTAAAAAAGATTTTATTTTTATTTTTTCCTCCGCGGATTTTGCACGCGGCGGTGGGCGCAGGCGCGAAATCGCCCAAAAACATTCGCGCGCCCAATGGGTGACGGCGGTGGCGGCGGCGGCGGATCCCCGAAATTCGCCGCGAAAATCGCCAGCTAACCACATCAGGCCCCGCAAAAATTTGCCGCGAAATTGTAATTATATAATACATATAAACGCCGGTTCTAACCACAAACTTTCCCTCTCCCCGCAACCCCTATACCTCTCTCCCGCGGCGGTACCGCTACCGATGTGTACCGCGTGGGTCATCCCCATCACTCAGTCAGTTCCCGCGAGTATCCCGCGCCTGCATTCACCTGCGCCCCTCACCCATTCTCATTGCCCCGTAGTTAGAACCGGCCTAGACTATTTACTAATAATGTTTGGCATCTCGTTAGTACAATCTAATGTATTTATTTTGAAAATCACGTAACAGCACGAGTCGAAATTTTAATTCTATTTTTACTCTTAATTAGACCTTTTGATTTTTTACTTTGTGTTTAAAAATAATAATTATCGGAAAATTTTACACTTTGAGAGATTTTTTTCAATTTCTTAAAATGTTTTAGATTTTAAGAATTTCTTAAAATGTTTTAGATTTTTTTCAATTTCTTAAAACTTTCCACAAAAACCATAGTCAATAAAAGAGGTTCAAAAGAGATCGAATTGAGGTCGAAAATAAAAGTAAAATGTTGACTTGGGCGTATATGAGTTCAAGCACAAACATAAATTAATCTATCAATATTAATATAAAAATCACTTAGAACATAAACGTTCAATTGTAGATAAGCATGTGGAGAATCGAAAAATCGTTACAATGAATGAGGATATGACAAACACAAATATTCCCGAGGATTAAACGCCGATAGAACAGTTTATTTATGTGGCCTTTCAAATAAACCTTCTATAAGAATGGATTCTTCAAATCTGGAGAAACCAGTGTTGAACAATAATAACTATCATAGGAATGACTAAGGTGTACGGTTTTTTTACGATAATTACCAAAGGAAAACGATTTTGAATTAAATGTCCAATTTAGTATATGTATTGTCAGGACAATTTCCATATTCTGAACAGTCACAGTAAATTAAACGGGAGGATTCCGATAGCGCACATCCTGATAGCCCACCAACCAATCATCTTGACTTATCTAACCCAACCTACGGAAAATCTCTAGACATCTGCCATTGTGAGTGGTTTGTGTGCTATCGAGACCCGCCGAAATTAAACAGAAACATGTCGACCATAGGACAAAGAAATATTATAAATCGTAGTATCTGTACGTACCATCGGTAGTCTTGCATGAATTAAACCAACCCATAATGCAAATGCGAATAAGTAATGTTACAAATGAGTCAATAAATATAATAATCGATATAATAAACGGTATAGCGCGATAGGGGGAAATAAAAGGGAGACGCAGGGTGCGTACCAAGACAACAAGCCTTTGAAGGTAATGATTTTAGTATTAACATAATCAAGAGGCGCGGTCGCATCTCGCGTCAATGTAGGCAAGCGAGAAAGACCGACCCTCTTTTACGCGAGTCAGCGAGTTTAAACATAACGAGATTATCAGATTTCAGTAACGGCTGAACCGATCAAGTTCTGAGTAGTCTCAATTGATAGCTTGGGATCAAATTGTATAAGAAAAGTGTTTTTATTTTTTCTCTTCGTGCCCTACGTGCGGAGATATCGCGACGCAAAGTCTAAAATCTCGGAATTTCTCTTTAAGATACTGAAAGCTAATTATAAAATAATACATGATATTAAATATGTTCGCTGTGTTATAAAATGAATTATCTTTTATAAGAGAAAATACCTTTTATAAGACGTTCAGAAATATTATTAAATATCAGGTAACAGAGCAATTAACACACATATTATTTATTTACAATTAACATTTATTTTGTAACACAGCGAGCATATTTAATGTCATCTATTATTTTAAATAACTAGTTTAGTGAACTCAATATATATTGTAAAAGCTACATTTAATTTTGTTAACTTTAATAAACAGGATTCAAAATGTACTACTATACTTATTAATTAATCCAGTTACAAATTTCTGAAACCAGAAAGAATAGCAGCGTTAAGGGGATGCTGGAGAGACAACCGAACTCCGACGGCCTTACGACATCTACTAAGTGGAACTAAAAATGTCGATAATATCGATCGATAATGTTAACATTTTTAATTCCATTTCTTTCATTATCATATGAGCTTTTTAGAATTGTCACTAGAATTAGGAGAAAGTAGGTAAATTGCACGCACTTGAGGGAAATTTATCGCAGTGAAGTGATTTTTGAAGTTGAAATCAATACAAGTACAGAAATAAAAACTTTAAACATTTTTTTTATCATTTTTTTTATTTGGTAATGCTATATTTAGCAAAAAGAAGCAAGTGGATAAACGAAAAAATTTCTCGGGCTTTGGCTAATTGTACAGTGCGGTGCAACGATTCAAAGGGTCATAGTAGATGGCTGACTTACCAACACCACAATCTAGCATACAGTCTACCCAGATAGCAAAATACTTCCACAATACCGGTACGGTGAACGTACGTCGTACCTTGTGTATCGGTACTGTAGCTACCACGTACGTGCGTACCGTAAGCGTACATTACCAGTACACCGTATTTGGTACGCAGTGGGACTACGGTAGCGCTACCGTGTGCTCATATAAGGGTTATGATCGTACGCTGTACTCTCACGGTACTAATAGCGTACTAGAACGAGAATGCATTGTCGTATCGGTTTCTTCTCCGTCCTATATTATTATAAAGCAGAGGTTATACATTTAAAAAACATTTCAATGTAATTGAATTATACAGAATTTATTCATTTAAACACATAGTAATTTATACATACAATGATAAATACAAAATAAAATTTTTGTATTATTATAATACAAAATATAAATTAAAAAGTATATAATTGACAATATGTAATATATACAAATTAAATAATTAAAACTTTCGATAATAAACAAAATAAAATTAGATCAGACCATGAGAATGAAAGTGGGTATTTGTGCGTAATTAATCAAAATTTATTTAATATTCTTTTTAACATTTTCGTCCAAGTGTTTCAGCTACGCATTTTGATCTATCATCAGCGTATATTTATAACAAATTTAATACTCTCACGATCTTAAATTAAATTGTATTTGTTATGCCGGTTATGATAGCTCAATGCGAAGCCAAAATGCTCGGACGAAAATGTTAAGAAATATTAAATAAATTTTAATTAATCACGCACAAATAACCACGTTGACCCTCAGGGCCTGATTTTATTTTATTTTGAACATATATATATATATATATATATATATATATATATAATGCGATAATAGACTATATATATATATATATATATATATATATATATATATATATATATATATATACATATATATAAAGCTAATGAATAAATTTGACAATAAGAGTCAGCACCGTAAATTGTGCGCTTTATATTTTATTACATTATAAATACTTAAACAATATAAAATATTAACAGCATTTCGATCCTTTTTTTGGATCATCTTCAATGCATAGATAATGAATTAAAAATGTATATTGTATATATTGTTAAAAATATTATAAATAATTTATATTGTTTATATTATATTTAATTATTTAAATTTTAGTAAATTATAAAGTGCACAAGTTACCGCGTTTGATTCTTATTGTAAAATTTATATGTATAGACATAATTCATCGCAGACCTGGAATGAAATTACAGTTTTAACAAATCATGTGTAAGGGAAAGGGCCCCATCCCCGCCCTTTCCTGTGAGGCACAACCAAATATTTGCCTCTCCATATCATTTATCCTGAAAAAAAAGAAGTGAATTAGGGATGAGAACGGCCCCACCCCGCCGTTCTCTGTGAAGCACATCCAAATTTATTACTGCTTCTCGAAACAAAAAAATACAAAATACAAAATTACATACCGCTAACAAGGGTCTCATGGACTGCCAAAAAGGACTATGTCATCGTCGTATAGATCTGGAATTATATTATTTATTAATAGAAACTATTATTTTATATATTTGTTATTTAAGGCTCCTGGTCCCTGCCATGATGTAATAAGATAGGTATAGCATTTCCAACGATGCGCACTCAATTTTCTTTCACTAATCAAATATTTATCTAAGATGCCAGAAGGAACATGACTCCCCTCCCTTCCTCTAATATATGATATCTTTATAATGTAATTTCTTAGATTAACCTTTTTTGATATTATATATTGTACTTTGTTTACGGAGAAACTATGCCAAAGTGTCAATTCCGGACAAAAATTTGATTGATTGTTTCCTATTCTTTGGTCATTATTATACGCAATGCTACACCTGTCTTCTTATCGTAGTGGTCCCTAGCTGCTACAACTGTCCTTATGTAATGACGTCAGAAGCAAGAAATAACACATTTCAAATCTTTGCATGGTATTTTCAAAAAAAAAAATATTTTGCACAAAATAACACTTCAGATTACTTCAACACACTTCAAAAGTATGAGTTCTATCCATTTCCCTTGACAATTAATAAACAGTCATAAAATAAATATAATACAATTAATAAACAGTCATAAAATAAATGTAATACAAAGCTTGACCATGCACGTTTATGTACCTACGCATAAGCTTACATTGTTAGGCTTTGCATTACATTCATTTTATGACTGTTTATTAACTGTTAAGGGAAATGTGTAGAACTCAAAGTATTTTCGAAGTGTGCTGAAGTAATCTGAAATGTTATTTTGTGCAAAATATCTCTTTATTTGAAAATACCATGCAAGAATTTTCGACGTGTCATTTTTCTCTTCTGATGTTATTAAATAAGGATAATTATAGCAGGGAACAAGAGCCTTAAGATTAATAATTTTAATTTAACATATTTTATAATTTATATAATATATAATAACCATATATTATTATACCAATTTCTTTATTTACCATCTGTCGTCGAATATTCCTGCTCGTCGTTGTTCTCCGTTTCCTCCGTGTCCTGGGTGTCAATATCATCGGCGTTTTCCTCCTCCGTGTCTTGGATCTCTGATTCCTCAATTGTCCCAGTGTCCTCAATTTCCTCCTGGATGTTTTCAATTCCCGTGTCCTCTTCCAGGTCATCTATTCGCTGGCGTTGATTAGGTGGAACTTCTTCATTTTCTTCATTTTCTTCTCTCTGAAGAGGAGCTTTTCGTTTCCTATTGTAACGCCATTTCCTAGTTTTAAGGCTTTTTAAAGCCTTCTCCAAAGCATCATAAAATTCGACGTTATTGAGGTTGGTAAAATATTTATTGGCGTTTATGGCATCTGGAAAAATTTATGAGAAACACCTTACTTATTGTCATATATATTCAATGTAGAATATAACAAACAATATTATTTTACGAACCTTGACATGCTTGAGCAAAGCGACTGTTTCGCAATTTGCATCCCCCTGTTTTTCCATTCAAGGTGAGGTATGGTGAAACTTCCTCATCCTCAGGAAATACGCTGCGAAAATATTCTGCAGCGCAATCGACTGGATTGGTCCGTCCAAGATAAATAAAGTATCCCACCTGTAACAAAATTTTTGTTGTAAACTGAATTAAATATATATTTAGAAAAATATTCTTACCAAATCATTATAAACGTCTTCGTCAACGTCTTCGAAGGCTACAAAATCGTCCACAGTTCTAAATAAGATTTCCTGTGGCTTCATTGGTCTTCTTATTGCAGAATTTCGCGTCAGTTGGGTGATAGCTCTTGTATTTTCACTGCAGGAAAACATTACATTATAGGATTAAAAATTCATTTATAGTATGTTGCTTGCTATTCTTATGTAAAATTGTTAATACTTACTCGATTTTTTTTTCAATCGAAATTTGTCGCTCTTCCATCCGTTGTAGTTGTGTCATAATCATTCTAAAAAAAATTTAATGTTTTTATTCATGCATATAGATGCCTATTGTTGTAATCCTTTTTAAAACTTACTGTACAGATCGTATTATAGAAGATGGTTCCCTGTCTTTCGTCCACTCTTTTTCATATCCTGGTCTGGCTGGAGATAGGCGATTGCGTTGTCCGGTTGATGGTAGTGGTTGTGATAATGTATGTTTATGTTGTGGTGATGAATGTGGTTTTGATAATGGATGACTGTTTTGTGTGAATGATTTTGTGGCTGATGAAAGAGAGTGTGATGTTTGTTTATGTTGTGGTGATGATTTTGATGGTGGATGAATGTTTCCTGTAAATTTTGTACCTGGTAAAGGTGAGTGCGATGAGATGAGTGTATGATGTACTGATGCCGATGGAGGGGGCATGTGTTTATGTGCAGATGAGAATGACGATGATGAAGCATGCAGGGATGATAATGCCGGGGATTGTAAATGTTGTTGTAATGGTGCTGTGTGTCTTTGTATAGTTGTGTTTTGTGTCTTGTGTTCTTGTGTGTTCTTTCCGCCTTCTTGAGAATGGAATGTGCGATATTTTGCAAAATCCACATTCAATGATCGCAAAGTTTGCAGCGTCTTGTCCGCTCCTCTTCCTCTCCCTCGTTGATTCATCTAAATAATATTTGAGAGAACTCACCTAACGAAAGCACCTTAATCTATGGTATGTAGAATGACTGCAACTATCCAGACGTCAATAATAGGATCTATATGCCCTTCAGTGTGCCAATAAGGCATGCGGAAACATTTATTTTCTACTTCATTGAGATCTATTACACTGACTTCATCAAATAATAAAGAACATCTGAAGACACCTATTGAAGACGATGGCAAACCAACATCGAAAAAATTTTTAATTCTACAAAACTCTTTAACCGCCAACTGATAATGCTCACGCGAGAGAATGATGCTATGAATAAGACAAATCTTTGAATTCTTTAATATTACCGTGTTATCCTGATTCTTCACCGATATACGAAATTTTCCTGTGTCTAAGACCTGAAATTGACGACTATCTAGGGGAGTATCAAAAACTACAGGACTAACCCACGGTTTACTGACGCGTATCTCTTCCTCAGTTAAATGTATTTTTTGTGTAACCTGTAACTTTTCAAATCGCCTATTTACAATTTGCTGCAAATGTTGATCAGGTTTCCGGCAAGCTTTGCGGAAATACGTCATATTATTTTCATATGGAAACATGGACAATTCATTTAATGAGCCAAAGCGTCTCGCGTCATCTACGAGATGTAAAAGACAATGAGTAATGTAAGAAAGAAATTCTGGACCATATATATCTTCTGCTCTATTTACAAAAATGTTTAATGCTGTGTGTGCAAAATCAAGATGGTCTTCTGATAAGAAAGAACTGACTAGAATTCGAATGGCGGAATGTAATAGAAGAAAATGTTTATATGCAGCAGGATTTATAAGTCCATAAAAAACAACTGGGGCAGTATACAAAAGAAGTTGACGATTTTCCGTAGCTTTAAATCCTCCATATTTTTTCATTAAATAAGGTTTTCGTGAAAATTCCTTAGGGCAGTAATTCTTAACTTGTTGTAGACGTGTAGTAATAATGTTAAGCGAGCTGGCTGAAAGTTTTAAATTAGGATTATATTTTCCGTCAACAAAAACGCTATTTATTTTTGGGACAACACCAAGAAAAACAGTGTGCATCAAGTCGAAGACCGTTTGAGTTACCAACCCTATCCCTAAAGTAAGCAAAGCAGAGTCAGAATCTGTATGATGTTCTCCATCAACGCGCTGTCTGTACTCTTCGTCTGTACGGGACCTGTGCTGAATACCACGATAAGCTACTACTCCACGACGAAGCCAATTTCCCCGAATCCAACATTTCGAACACGGAAATATACTTCCATGACCTTTATGACCCAATACAAAGGCTCGCGCAGGAGAATCAGCTATGAAACATCTCAATTTAATTACTTTCAACTGATTACGAAAAACAACTCCACGATTTAATACATCCTGAACCTCATTCACAAAATATTGGAATAATTCCTGCGCATTACTTGGTTTTGATGATCCTCGCCAGACGCCTACAATTTCTGGTTTACTTCCACGAATATTTGCAATCCTAATTTGTATTGGCCACATTTGAATTTTGCCCTGTCCATCTAATGTTGCACCATCTGTGCTAAAGTCTACCATTAAAGTGTCAAGTGGAATCAGTTCCGGAGAAGTTTGTTGAAGAATGGAAAGAATTCCTGTCTCAAATCCTAAATGGAGATATTCACCCCCTGCAATGTTAAGTGTGGGATGCGCGGTACGTGGAATCTTTAAAAGCGTTCTACTATCTTTTGGCAATGTAGATAAACATGGATGTGTTCGAACAACCTGTAAAACAGCATTTATTTGTGCATGAGACATATCACTGCGTATAAAAACTTCAGCAAGGCGTTCTTGAAAATTATCAATAGTATCTGGAGGCTCTATATCCACCGCATCATCATAATTTGAAATAGATTCAGCATCGTCTGAAGAACTTGATACTTCATCAACCTCATTAAAAGCAAATTGTACATTAGCTGATGCATCAGAAGATACAGAAATTTCCTCTTCCTCAGTCTGACTGCATTCTGCAAGAATTTTATCTTCGTCAACAAAGTCTGAATCGGCTCTAGCATTAGCAACATCTAAATTCTGCTGTTGTAAACAATCGTATTCATTACGTGCATCTCTTTCTAATTTTTCCAATCGACGACGATGAACTGTAGATAGTAAATGATAAGGCTTGCGACTGCGCCTATTTGCCAAACGCAACATACTGATGAAATGGAATATGAACGAAAGAAATAGACAAGACAAAAAAAATTACAACTCAAGAAACAGTAAATAAAATTTGAAGTGCAATAGCCTAAACCAAAAAAGACAAGTTTTTTCTGGATGACATAAAACTCAATGATATGTAATAAAACCCTAAAAAGAATATAAATGAAATTATGTATACCAATGTGTTTGCAAGTGATTGACGAAAATAATTTATTATTAGCAGTTTTCCTGCAAATAGTCTTAATATATAAAAATAAGATAATTAAAATATCTGCAACAAATTATACAAACCTCATCCGTTGTAATTACTTCGGCAATCTGACCTGTAGATTGAGAATGAAACGGTGTAAAGCACAAAATAAATAAAAATACTTACAATTAAACAAACACAGTTTTTAAATTAAGTTTGTATTTAAATAATTATTACCAATTGAAAATTCATAATGGTGTATTGACAATATAGACTAAAAATTAAACTATCCTGTACTATGAAATCTAACAAGGGAAGGCACAGAACTGAACTCTGCCAAATTTGATGAAACTTGGCAGGATTACAAAGAAAATTCCCTCGAATATAATGACACCCCTATTTAGATGCCAATGGTCAACCGTTTCCGATATTTTAATAATCAATTTTAATATTCAGTGGCATCTTTAGAGTAAAGTTTATTAGGACACTCACAGACAAGTATTTGTAGCGTAGTGGATATGGTAACTGCCTCATAATTATTTTATACGTTATTTTATATTATAACTATTTATATTATAATTTATATAAAATACATTTTTTATATCAAAATAATTTATTTTTTATATCAACAATATAATTATTTTTATCGTAAAACGTTATAAAAAACATTATTATAAAAAAATTAACTGATTGTAGGATTTAAACTCAAGTTTACAAATTATGAAGCAATTAATTACCCACCACGTTAAATACTTGTATGTGAGTGTCCTAATAAACTCTACTCTAAAAACGCTATATTTATTATTAAAATATCTTAGAAACGATTGACCGTTGGCACCCAAATTGGTATTATTACATTTAAAAAAATTTTCGCTGTAATCCTGCCAAGTTTCATCAAAATCGGCGGAATTCAGTTCTAAGTCCTCCCTTGTAAGACTAAAATTAATACGTTTCTAAGTTCATCTTACTGTTCATCTGATAGTCGTCTGTATTATAATATATAATGTTTAATCTTTTAACAAATCACACTCAATAGACGTTTAGCAGAACAAACCGCTCAGTAGCAATTAATGATTAGCTCTTACTTTTAGAATTTATAAAGAAATCAATGTCGAGTGTTGACAAGACAATGCAGCAGTTAAATTGTTTTTCTGAATGCGGCTAATGTTATTATTTAATCTTAAAAATAATCGCAACAATGTATTAAAATTGTTAACAAAATAACACGCGTAAACTTAAAACATATATGTATACAGAGTGAGTTATTACATGAAAAATTACTTACCTTAGATACTGAATGAATAACAATGATTCTCAAACCCTTAAGATATTCCTGAACCTCCTGAATATTCCGCAATAACTTGAAAAATTACGGAAGTAAGGAAAACACGTACGTTCGGGTTCACGTTATCGCAGAAAACAACAATATATAGCACAGAGAAAAACAAAATAGCCGCGCTGGCCGTTGGGAGGAGACTTTCCGTTATTATGGAGGATTTACACTGCACGAACTCCATTAAGGCGGCATAAAATGTAACCAACACAGTTGACCAATCAGAATTAGATCGCGTTTTCAACTTGCCAATTGGCAATGTGGGCTTTCACATCCCGTCTGGCCGCGCTTGCGTCGATTGCGCGCGCCAAAATATAGAAAAGTTATTAAAAAATATTATTACTTCAGTTAATTAATTATAAAAATAATTATAATTAATCCTTAAGGTGCCATGGGTCTACGGTATCCGAGCTATTGTGATACGTGGGTCTGTCACGTTTTAGGACCCAATTTGAACAGCAACCCGCAGACTCTCACTATTATAATTAATTAGGAATAAATATTATCATTGCTAAATTAATTTAAAATTATATAGAATAATAATTAAAAAAATGTTATTACTGCAATTAATTAATTATAAAAAAAAATTATTTTTAATCCTTAAGATACATACATGGGTCTACGGTGTCTGAGCTATAAAGTGATATCTGCTCATAACAATAAAACTTGCAAGCCTGTCAGAAGATATTAAATAAACGATGTTTATCAAAATAACTATAAAATCGTCATAACTATAATGTAGACAAATGTTTTATAAAGTACTGTAAGGTTAGAGGGGAAAATAGCGTTGAACATGACGGACCCACGTATGCATTTAGAAGGTACCGAAAAAACGTATGCACATTAAATAAAGGTTAAGTATTCTAAATTTCCAATTAAATTAAAACTCTTTAATCGATCGACTGCAATTGGCTATCGCGTCATGACAATTCGACCAAATTGCAAGATTAAATCGTTAAGACATTTTTCGACCATGGGTTTTGGTCTTTCTAAATTGATATAATAATGATTGATAATTGATTATAAATTTGAAACTTTTATATATATAAATTTATTTGTGTTTAAATAATTTAATTATAAAATTGCAAAAAAGTTATATATAAAATATAATTTTATATTTCAATACATGCTCAGTACGCTGTACTGGTATGGTACAGTTCCTATTGCGAATATAAACCGAACAGTACGCAGTACAGGTACGATATTGGTACCAGAATATTACGCTGCATCAGTATCATGTATCCTTTTTGTACTGGTACTGTACAGCTACGCCGTACGCTGACATCTCGTGGCAGTACAGTAACAATACGGTAGCAGTATATTGTGCGGGAATCGCACGCTTGGTTATCTGGGTATATGTTAGACTGTGGCGTCGGTAAGTTAGCCATCTAGTATGACCTTTCGAATTATTGCACCGCAGTGTACGTGCGGTTGAATAAATGTACGTAGAGGAAAAATGAGGTTATAACCCATTCTTTTAGCTACACTACACTGCACTACCATAGACTTAGGAAACCATAGACCGAGCGTAAACTGCTATCTTAAACAAAAGAGGGTATGATAATCGTAAGGGGAAAAACAAACATCTAGCTTATAGGTCATAGGACAAAGAGGATAACTTCGATTAGACTCGGAAATGTTCGGCACGTTTACGCATACGTGAAGCCGAGTTTATCCTCTATTTCCCCTTACCGCGTTTATCACTACCCCCGCAAACGTACGCTCGGGGTGTGTGCACTACACTGTACTAGTGTCACTATAGTTGGTCTCACGTGGTCTTACACCTTTCAAGATGGATACATAAAATTGTTCACTGCGGACTTGATTTGATAAAAAAAACAATTACTCCATGACTATTTAATGAAATTTAATAAACAATAGCTCAAAAAATGTACGAAAAAACGTACTTCTGTTAGGTATAACATGATTAAATGAATAAATTAAAAAGACGGATTTATTACCTTATTTTCTGAACGTTAAAATTGCAACAAAAATTATGATTTTATTTTTTCTTATTTTTTCAATTAACTACGTTTTTAAAAATGATATAACGTATGGTTACATATTAAAAGAATACCTTAAATCTACAAATATCGTCGTGATATAATCTCTATTCATCGGGAAGATGCCAAACCACGAAGCGTACAATTACCCAGTGCGTACAATAACCCTACTTTCCCCTATCACTAGGATCATGGTTTATATATGTGTGCGTATACAAGTGACTTATTAAATTGTCCCATGTAAATATTTCTCAAAAATATAAAAAATACGGAAAAACCATTCCAGACAAAATTAATATAATCTGAATCAAGGTTATGCCGTATATTTCAAGATTATATCTGTACAGGTTATTATACATATTGTTTGTACGTATAGTTTACATCGTATACACATAAAATGTGTGTTGATTATTTATATTTTACGCGATTATTTATATTTTAAATGCAATCATGGTTTGAAGGCGGACGTACATTTTTCATCAGTATCGTCTGAATAGACGTTTCTCATGTTTATTTAACTAGTATCGTCTAAATAGACGTTTCTGGTATTTATTTTAGCAGTACCGTACACGCTTCTGCTCAAATTACTCAAGTGTATTTTTTCATGCATAACCTTTGTGATCGGGAGTCGACCTTTCTCCTTTTCAACTTGAGGTCTTGAAACAAGCTCATGTTTTCTATCTCACACGAGCTGCTCATAATTCCGACACGCGATGCGCAACAGCGAAGTTTTCAACGTTGACCTCGTGGTTGCTCTGCCGTTCACCAATTACAAAGAGAATATATTGCTGTTTGATATAACTACTGTACTACTTTTAACGAATAAAATGCTAGTGATAGTATCTTTATTTTTTAAATAAAACCCAAGTAACGGTATCTTTAATTCCTTCTTAAATAAAATTTAAGTGATACTATATACTATTTGCGTATTTCTATTAAAATATTTTTCTGTTCTAATCTAATTGGATGTACTTAATTTAAAAAAGTTTGAATAAAATATATAACATTTAATCTCAAAGAATTAAAAAGGAAACAGAAATGAGAATGTTTTATTAAAATAAAAATTTTTAAACTAGAAAAAATTGGCACTGCTAGATGTCTAAATATTATATAATCTAAATAAAATATAAATTGAATAGTTATAGTAATTAACTTAAAAAATTATAATGATTTACAATGTTATTTAAATGTTAAAAAAACTTAATCTTTAACTTACGCAAAGTATTGCGTAATTACTTTTATAACGCATATCTTACAAATAAAATATTTATCGTATTTTTTCTTATGTCAATTCTTTTCGTTGCTTTTCTTATCTAGCAGCGCCAAGTTCTTGTGATTTAAAAATTTTTTATTTTAATAAAACATTCTTATTTCTGTTTCCTCTTTAATTCTTTGAGATTAAATGTTATACATTTCATTGAAACTTTTTTAAATTAAGTACATTAACTTGGGTTGGAACAAAAAAATGTTTCAATAAAAATACACAGATGGTATTATTTGAATTTTATTTAAAAAGGAATTAAAAATACAGCTACTTTGGTTTTATTGAAAAAAATATTGAAAATAAAGATACCATATTACTTGCATTTTATTCGTTAAAGTAGTACAGCAGTTATTTCAAACAGCAATATATTCTCTTTATAATTGGCGCAATTTAGAAATTTCATACATTTTTTAGAAAAAATACATTTAGGTTGAATTAAATAAGGTGCGCGCATACACATACATTGGCACCTTTTTTTATCTTTTTTTTGAAAAGATAATTTTATACTAATCCATATGACGTCAAATTGTTGCTTGGAAAGTTGTTTGAAAAATGAGTAACTTACATTAAATTAATTAGTTATTGATAAATGATTAAACATTGTAGTAATAAATACTTGAAGAATCAAGCTACTTTCAATGTTTATTTGCATACATATAAAATTGGAAATATAGTAAAAAAAAACTTAAGTACATTTGGCAACTCTTCCCTAGTTTTTAGTTAGTATTTACGATTAACCCTCCTAATTAAGTTTAGTAAACTCACCTAAATCCCATGGCGCGCAATTTAACAAATTAGCGATATCGTTCAATGCACGATCGACGTATCCTTGATGAGGCACCAAATATTCGGTTGTCTCATTCTTCAGATCGTAATAAAAAGATCGTCTAGTCTTGGTCGTATTTGTTAGCAACAAATGATGAATCTCGGCTATTATTACCATCATTAGGACAAATTTGTTTCTACTGCTTTTTACCGCGAAATCAACAGTTATCTTTGCAGTTGACTCTTCAGAACTATCATCATCATCTGTAGTTTGTTCTTCGGCGAAGTCAATTAAGGTATCATTGAAGAACATTGTTTCCTGTTGATAATCGACTAAACATCCTGGATAAACGTTCTCTTCATGTGTGCTCAATTTCAAACATTTGACATTTCGACTACTGCAATACGATATACACGGTGCCTGTTTGGCAGATATCTGTTTTATTATTTTCAGTATAACAGCTTCGATACGTGCGATTAAATCCTTCCTAAGCAATGTGTGCAAAAAAGAGACCGATTATGATGGATTCAATGTATATGTTTATGTTTAAGTAAATTTATTTGCAAGTTATAGAAAAATATGTATAATAAGCACACATTTGAATAAATATTTTACCTGAACTCTTTGTTGTCGACTATCGGTATTTCTATACACTTTTCACGAGTACCTAAACATTGATCGGTAGAAGCAATTGTTTGTCTATAACATTTTTCATTTTCCTTTTGCATTTTGTCTAAATAAAAAAAAATATACATAAATGAATAAGTCGTGTTTCATATATACTGGGTGATTATTAATGACTGTTTCCACATTTTACCATAGGAACATGATTTACCGACGGATACGTATTTCTAACATATTATTATTATATTAGAAATTACAAATGCGTGCTCCTATGATAAAAAGTGGGAACAGTCATTAATAATCACCCTGTATATTTTTCATGATATGTTATTACTTTGAAATCCCAATTTTAGTTCTTCTTTGATCCAATAGATGTCATCAGCTTGCGCAAAGCAGACCTTCTACAGAAATCGTTTCTATCGGTAGAAAAGAACTATAAAAAGAAAGAAAAAATAAACATAACATACATATGTATAGATATAAATATATATTTATTTTTCATTTTCAGGATAAATAACTGTCATCTTGTTTGCTACTGCTTTATAGAATTTCTCATTAGATTTCTGTTGTAATTATTAAGTGTTCTTATTTACTATCAAATTTGAAATTGTAAAAGACTCACAGAATTTCTTTTACAGTAAAATAATAAAAATAATACATAAAATAAAAGATCTTACAAAAAATAATTTGTATTTCCAAAAATTTTGTTTCCATAAAATAATAACAAACACCAATGACCAATTTAATATTAATTGATTAATTAATTTAATTAATACTCAAATAATTCATACTCAAATATTATCTGCATATAGATATAATTAATCAAAAGCCTATAATACTTTATCATGGTGATAACGTATACATATATACATTCATTTATATTCATTTATACTACTTAATGCGATTAATTTTTGTATTGCAATTGAAAAAACTTTGTAATGTTGAAATGTTTCACTTTTTAATTATTATAAGTACGTATATTATTATTTGTAACATCCTTTCGCTCGTTTGTTTTGACCTATTGTAATTCATACGCTTTGTTCTATTAATACAAACTAATTTATACATTTCACTCTTTTTTTTGTATGTATTATTGCATACTTACATCGTGTTACAAAAGCACTTCACAAAAAAGTTATTTACTAATTTAAATAGTTGTATTGATAAAAAATAAATCAATTATCAAACAAATATTTTTATTCCGTCTGTTTTCGTTTACGTTAAACAGACACTCATTTCACAAATATTGCACGATCTATGTACTGGAGCAGTATGAAAAATGACGACATTGAAAGGAACATCATTAGACCCAAAGACGAAAGCCGAATCGAGCGAGAGAATCCGGATATGCTTTCTAGTCGCTGAATGTACGCGAGAGACGAGTTAAGAAGCGCGTTGGCAGATAAAAATCTACTACCTATACGAGGCCGACATTCTCACAGCAATAAACATATTAAGTGTCAACCTGTGAGGTAAAGTATTGGCCGCGGGGAATCGTCCAAATCCGTGACGGAGTAGACATTAATTTTTCTCCCGATCACCGACATTCATATCGAAGCGGCGAATCTCGAGAGAGGCCCTCGGACACCCCGCTGCGCATTTGTGAGCGCCAACCATTGAACGGCGCGCTACTGTACACGCTAAAGACACTTCAGGGACTTATTGTGATCGCGAAACACACACCCCTTACTGCAAAACGTTCGATTGTAACAAAATTCAGCGCACATTCGCCACTGCTCTAGTGGAAAGTCATCCGGAGGACGAGCGTGACCGAAATTAGCCATATCCGAGTTGCAAAATCCGTAGTTTTTTTTCGAAAAATTATTAGTTTTCGATTACATTTATAAACCACAATTATTTTTTATATAAAATTTAAGAATCGTTTGAATATATAATAATTTATATGGTATATCTATTAAACATGTGATAGAATATATTCCAAATTTACGGTTGATTCATTCGACGTTGTGACGAAAGCGAAAAGACAAATAATGAGCATCAAGTAGGGTTCTATATCCTACATAAATTTCCCTAACCCGTGACATGAGCTAGGTTTCAAACGCTTTTGCAACCAGAGGACAATGAATACTAACGAGCAACCGTGACACGACGACCGTGTGCCAAATATTTCGGAGATCTGACGCAAGTTGACTGACTAGATTGGGGGAACATTTACCAACATTCTTCAAATTCTCAATAAAATTCTAGACGGATTAAACAGTATCTACAAATTTGCATTGGCGTGAGTTGCCCATATACGTGAAGAGAATTTTCTCATAAAATTTACTCTGAAAATCATGATAGTCATAGGCCAACATTGTGTTTTCAAAAATGTTAAATTATTTTCTTTGATTTTTCTTGATATCTACATTGAGAGAAAAAATTACTAGATTGTTTGAATACTCGCAATGAAAATAAATATTTTTTTTAATACAAGAATCACTAACGTAATTTGACAATCACTTTTTTTATTGAATAAATATTTATTTACATTTAATAAATTATGACACTGCAAGTATTCAAATACATTTTTTTCTCAGTGTACTACACGTATTTTATATTTTAAAATAAAAGTGTATAATGTTCAATTATTTTTACTAAACTGTACATAGCTAAATATCAATAATTTTTAAATGCTAAACAATTTAATAATTCTTTATTATTTTAAATACAATAGAATAAATGAGTAGTAGTGATAAATATATACAATATCTGATATAAATTTTACTATGCAGCATGCTAAATAAAGTCGACGCGTTGTTTATATCGCGTTTAAATAGATAACATATAATACATTTATTAATAGAAGAAATAGTGCATTATGTAAGGCAGGAAACATGATTTAGAAGTCTCGGGTTCGAATTTTACTAGAGTAAACGTGTTTTCTATATGTCGAAAACAATATGTCTACTAGAGAGAAAAGTTTGGTATTTATTATAATTTCATGGTAAATTATTTATAATTAGAAATTTCATATTTTTATATTACTGCTGTAATGTCAGTAATAATAATCTTAAGTTTATAGTTCTTTATTTCTCCATGAAAAAATTTTATCATTAATAAATTATAATAATTTCAAATATTAATACAGTAAAATATCAAAATATACAGATGGTAAAAAGATAAAATAAGCATTTCTACATAATAAATGCAATCACAATAATTCTTTTAAACATTCGTATACTATTTACGAAACAATAACATCTAAGAGCTATAATTTACATGGCTAAAACAATTATAAATATATAATGGCACCAAAAATAATTATGAATTATAATTAAATTACAGTAATTGCAACCATTTTCTCTTAGTATATAATATTAAATATGTAGGCATACAAAGACAATTATTATATAAAAAAATTTTGTTTCGAATTGTACAAATTTTGCTATAAAATGTTTTACAATGTTGTATAGTCATATTTATTAAGCAATTTATAAAGTGTCTTTTGAATATTTAAAAAATTTTTATCGTTACTCATAATATTTGAGATTACCAAGTTTATTGTCACACGTGGTAAAGTTTGTAGCGAATTTTGTGGTAAAATATAAATGAACAATTCTCTCCGTGCATATGAACAAAAAGTGAAACATCACCTTAAAGTTCCGGCCTCTTAGATGCTCATAACGGGATTATTCATGAAAAAATAATGCAGGGCGGCAAGCATACTCGTGCTCGGTTTTGCATTAGACACTCCAAGGCTGCGCTGTTACAAAGAGGTATAGTGTTACATTGTACAACGAGTGCACAGTGGAGAAACAGCCCTAAGAATGCCCTCGCCAGCCCTCAAATAGCCCGTATATGAACCAACACGCGTCGTCGGTGCGTCCTTAAAATGTCAGTTGAATATGCAACGAAGATGGAAGGAATTGCACAGATATTCACGAAATCTCGCGCGAATGCACGATGCGTGTGCTTCGTCAGGATGATAATCCCTTCGACGTTCGCGCGCGCGAGCGCGAGAAAAACTGTCAGGTGGCAAAAATGACGGACGTAGAAATGTTTGATCGCGCTACGATGGGAATATTAAAAGCACCCGTACGCGGAGTACCTGTCGAATTCTGTGACTTCCGGCTTATCGATTTACAAGAATAGAAATGAAGTCGTGGAGGGACAGTCGACTACGAAATTCCACGAACGTCAATACCGCGATAATCTTCTCGGCTTTAAATATTCCCCTCGATTTGAATTCGCATGAAACTAAATATCCACGGTCAACCGAATGTAGAAAGTACCTGTCGCGCGTCAACTAGCTCGCTACTAAAGATCAGGGACTCTCGAAACACGATATGCCGGGCATTCTGTGCGATCGAGCAAGACCTAAATGTCACAAATATACGTTACAAATAGACGAAGCTTGAATCTATTCAGAAAATCGTAACAGTCGAGGTTTTTCCGATCGGCGACGCCGAAAGATGGGATCTCTTGTCGTTCCTTTATTCGCGTCTTGGTACATTCGAGGCGATTTTCGAAGATAGCATCGAATTTGTCCAAACAGTAGGGAACGCGGCGGCGAAGCAGCAGGGGTTGCCTAACGTACAGACAGACTTGGAGTAGAGAAAGTCAGAAGGGTGACTGTTAGTCAAAGTTATTATCTTTCAGTATTTGACGCATTTATGTTAATTATGCACAGTAAAAGAAATAACAAATGGCTCTAATTGTTGGAATTTGGAGCAAAGCAACGACCTAACTTTCAGAATAGAAGAAATTCAGGGTTGACTGAAAAAATTTCAATAAATGAAAAAGAAAGAAAGTAAAACTGTGATAAATTCCAATTGAGAAATATTATAGAATAACTTTGGTATATGTCATACATATTTAAAACTTAATTTGTCAAGTATTTAACATGTTTTTAAAAAAATGAATTTGTAGCAAAAAATTTTCATATTGCTTACTATAAAAAAATAAAAAAAGAACGAAATATTAATTTTCTTATATTTAAAAAAAAACTTTAATTTTAGCTTGCTATACTAGGGTGCGACCTACGATTTTTCACACTGCTGGAACTTTTTTCTAGTATAATTTGAAGACTTGGATTAAAAAGAACTTTAATTGTCCATAGTTCTAATAAGTCTGCAATTTTTTGTATTATTTTTAAGAGCGCACAAAAGTCATTAAAGTTCCAAGAATGTAGCTGATACGTCCGTATGACTAATTCGTAAGTTTTTGGCATTCTGAATATCTCTTTATTTTTTATTAAGTGTGTACTAGATTCCAGAAAGTATAAAAATAAGTGCATGAAACTATAGAATTAAAAAAATTATTTTTCTACAATATAATGTATACGCATTATTATGTCAGTGTAAAGAAAATATTTTATTGTTTTTTATAATATATATAAACTCAAATACTATATAAAACTTCTGAGATTCTCTTCGAGATCCGCGCACCTACAAGAATATGAAATCCTTTCAAAAAATACAGTTCTTATTGCTCAAATAATGAAATTTTGCTCATTAGTTGTAAAATTATAATTTGTCTTTTTTCAGAATTGTTGATCTTTAATAATTCAAATAATTAATTTTTTTGAAGCGATTTATATTGCTGTACTATTTTTTGTTACTCCAAAGTATCAACTAAAAACGTTCTTGCTTGAAGTTTAACTTCAAAAATTACATAATGTTTTTTTCATTATTAAAGTTTAAATTAAAAAATTGGAGAATCTTTTTATCTTTAAAGTAATTATTTTTTGCAAATTTTTGCAATAAAATTAAAACAATTGTAATTACTTGAAAATAAAAAATATTTTATTTGATTCTTGTTTATCTGTTTTTATCATATTCTGGTTCAATTTTGCATATGCTAAACTAAAAAATATGATTTCAATTCAAAGATGTAGCGTAATAAAGAAACTGAGTTCCAGAAATCCCAATATGACAGAGAAAATAATTAAAAATGGATATGACAAGCTATAATTAAAAAACTCTTACATTTTTGCTCGATATCATTCAAGAATAGGATATATAATCATTTATGAGTAGGATATACGTCACATAGATAATTTACAAATAATACTTTTAAATAAAACGTTAAATAACGTAATAGTTTATAAAATATTTACAAATGCTATTAGGGAATAAGAATGATAAATATATATACACGAAATAATAATAATTCAATGTTGAAGAGATTAATGCGTGTAGATAACAGCGAAATGAAGATATACTTGCACTTTATGTGCTCTGCGCATGCGCTTCCTTCTAATTACAAAGTGTATTGCGGCATAAATTCTATATGTTTCAAAAAGTACATATCCGTAAATAGAGAGAAGCTGAACAAAGAATATAAAATCTAAGCACTTTTATTTTATTTTATCATATATGTATTCCATTCTTTATTATTTCTTTACACTATTATTACGTATCGTGAAATAACAGCTAAGCTTTTTATACTCCCTAAAATTATCATAATGTACGTTACAGTATAAAAATACGCTACTTACTACGTTGACAAATCGATTCATTCACTATGGTTTTATTAATATTAACGCTATAAACTGATATCACAACACAATATTATAATACTTTTTCTAATTTCGGCAGAGTAAAAATTCTCACGTGGCATAAATACCGGAAAGAGTTATTGATAACTTTATACAAAAAGCTATTTTTGCTTCAATTGATAAATCGTACTACAATTAATAATCGTTTAAAAAAGAAAACGAACACAAAACCAACCAGTAGTAATGAAACCTTATAATACAATAATAGTCTATTTCATTCAAACTAATATGTGAAATATTTTTTAAAACAAAACTTTTGCAGATATTAAATGTTATTAAATTTTATATTAATTTTTAATTTAATGAGAAAAGTACATAATAGTAAACGTATTATAAATTTTATTATCAATATATATCTAGTCCGTGTTTATCATTCAACGTTTTGTACGCATAGTTAATTTATTTACACAGTATGCATGTGTGTTAAAATAAAAATAATAAAATTAAGAATTGCAATTTGTCTTAAATATAAACATTTTTTTCTTGGTTTTAGTATGTCAAGCTCGTTTGTTATATATAAATTAATTAGCTGTACAAAGATTCTGATTTTTTATAAAGCATAACATTATTAATGATGCTGGCAATCTTGTCATTTATCTCTTTTTCATACTCATCAATCATTTGAAGATAAAATTATCAATTACGAATAAAGTTTTCAAATAGTTTATTTCGCTATATTTTGACTTGCTGAATCAGGAAAGTGAAATTGGCTTGACAATTTTTGGCCATGCTATTTTGTAGCTTCTGTACAATAATTTCTGTAATATTTCTGGATTTTTTAAATATTTCTTGTTAAGTCTCTGACACTTATTTTAAAATTTTCTTTCGTTTTTCATTAAATTTAAATAGTATGAGACACAATGTAAAAAGCTTATCTATTGATTTCATCGCTTTTAATTTAAAAAATCAGTTTTTGCCGGTAATTCGGAAAATATTGATAAAAAACCGATTGACTCTTACCATTCACATAAACTTTATCCAAAAAATATGGAACTTCGTCAACCCTGAGGAAATTTCCTAGTTTCAGCGACACAGGCGTGAACGATTGATCGTTCCAAGTGCACTTATCGAGACTACTTGAACGCGCCGCGGTTTTCGAGGGATCGAACAACGTTATTGTAGCGACCACCGTGTTCACACACTATAAAGAGGGTTTGACGTGCGGTACTTGACTTAAACGTGGGATTGGGAAAGTCTAAAACACTGGAACGACTGTCGTCGCATGATGCCATTTAAATGATCTGTCGAAGGCTTGATTGGGATGACCGGTGATTTGAGATGAAAAAATTTTTCTAAAAATAAACGCGATTTCAAACTCGATTTAATTGCATAAGGTATCCGCGAGCAACCTACCTCGAAGTCTTTTTGTCAGGTGCAAAATACAAATCAATTAAAATCCTTAGGAAAGATGCACCAATTTCAAGGCGTCGGAATGATGAAGAAAATGGTTTCGTGCGGAGGTATTACGTACCAATTTGGTACGTCTTCAGCGCGTAATCACCTAACGAGCACTTTCGTTTCCCTTAAATTCAGCATTCCTTTAATAACAGGCCAGAGCTCGGGGCTAAATAAGATCTTTGCCTCCACTCGACGCGACGCCTTATTACACGTCAAATGTTTTCACGGTTAAACCGAGAAGAAAAGGAGCCGAACATGGCATCTCAAGGAGAAACCGACGAACGGATAGAGAAAATGACGATGAATAGGAAGAAGTTGGAAAAGAGCGGGACAAGACAGACAAATGAAAATCGGATAGAGGAAAATGTCTCTATAGCTAAATCGAAAATGAAAGAGCTAAAAAGAGACGAAGGATCTATGAAGAGAAAGAAGGGGTTGGAGACGTAAGCCTTTCAGAAGAGTGCACCATAAAGAGTTCGATGACTCGTCGGCGATGCGCCTGAGGCGATCGAGGCGACGGAAACTGTTGCGATCCTCTCAAAAGCTGTCTTTACGCGTGCCACGGTCCTCGGACGTGCTAAGTGTAGGTCAGTTATACCAGGGAAACTGGTTCGATCGCAACGAGTCAGTCGCCAATTAAAACAAAAATGGGAATTTCACATTGCTCCGAAGGTCACTTATCTTGCCTTATCAACGCGTTAATTTCGTACTCGTAATTCCACTAAAGCCATCAACTAAAATCACATATTTCTATATAAATAAAGAAGAATTGCCAAATGCGTACCATTAAGTTTATATTTTTTATTGTACTTCCCACCTGGTTTTCTATTTGATTTCTACGCAAATAAACGTTGGAAATTGCAGCTTGTTGTTTCAGGTACTTATTACCACAATATTTAACCTTTTAACGAATTAATTTATAATAAGTTTTTTTGCAACATGTTACTACGATTTAGAATTAATTACTTCACCTATTGGTTTCCTAAATTACCTTTGAAAGTACCGAATTTATAAATTAAAATAATTAAAAGTATAAATTATTAACTAATATGTATTTTGTTAAAAATTTATCAAAAAATGATGCAAATATTTATAATAATATATAAAAATTACAAAAAAAATGATGAAATAAAACTTCAATTCATTTTTGCCATTAATGTATTTTTATTTATACAAATTATTAGTTTTACTATTATTACTTACTAGTCTTACATTAATATCATTTATTGCAAAATTTGTGGTAATACGATTTAGAAAATTTGATAGTTTTTCTAAAATGTATAATTTTTAAAGAACGAGAAAGAAAACTACGTGCTTTATAAAAAATAACAATACGCTAATCATTAGGATGTTAAAAGAAGAATGGTGCAATATCAATAATTAATTTCCAAATTTTCCAAACAATTGTTCAAAATAAAGTCTTAAAAAAAAAGTACAAAACGCATATTTTAAAAGTCTGCTCCTCAAAATTCTTTCAAAAACTTTAGATTTAATGGGTAAAAGCAGTCTATGTTCAAAAAGTCTAATTTAAATTGTTATAATATTTCAGATGTACTTTCGTCATTTTCTCTCTTTCTCTCCTTTCTCATTCTATTTGTTAAATTAAATGTTATATAAATCAATGCAAAATATAATAGTCAGAAAATTTTCAAAGATGAACTATTTCATTTGGCACATTTTAATTAATTTATTTCATAATTAATTGTTTTATTTTCTTGACGCGTGCGCGTATGAAAGAGAATTTCTCTATCCCAATCTTTTACAGTTTTCAGTTTTGGATCATTTTATACTTATATGATTTTACGATTTATATAATGATTCTTCGGTGCATAGCAACAGTGATTTGCGTGTGTAATTATATGCAAAGGAGAAACAATTGTACAGCGATTCCATGTACAGATATAGATTGAAATAGGCGTGAAAGCGCGCAATCGTGTACCGTGCGTTAGCTAGTACACGTTCGGCGTGTGCCACCCGATGAGGTGGTTTGCAGCTGCCGGCTTTTTTCCGCGACAGAATTTTTCGCGATTATGAGGCGAGCAGATGCGTTCTCGAAGAATAATATCCGATTCGCTCGCGCATCTACTTACTTTGCGTGTCTCGCGAAATTATATACACCATTTTTTACCGAAGCGCCGCAGCCTGCACAGCGCGCTTCGTTCGGGTTAACCTTTCAACCCGTGATGGCTCCCTTGGCGCGCGGCGTTTCCTCATCTTATTATGACCTCCGCGCGAGCACGCAAGATTATTCATCTTGGAAATTGCCACGCGCGAGCGCTTCGCGATGCTATTCAATGCCAGAAGTGCCATCTTTTTAACTTTCAATTTGCGGCGCATGATTTGTAACTAAAGTAAATGTCCCAGTGACCGAATATGTTCCTATATCCAGACACTTACGTGAAAACTTATTAGTATTAATCTTGAACGTCTTTCTTTTATAATATTAAAATTTAATTATTATCTTTAAATATATACGAGTATATATACTTAAAGATATTTATAATGTAGGTTATTTTTATTAATATTATAAAATTTAATATTAAACAATTAATGAATTCCATTTAATAGTTTAATTTAAATAAAATTACCGTTAAAAAATAAATCTAATTAAATTGAACAATTTAATTACAGAAAAATTAATTTGTTACATAATTGAGTTACAGTTCGTATGATGATGCTCTTAAATTTGTTGAAAAACATTATGTATTTATTAAGATAATATTTCTTGTATTGATTTTATAAATAATATATTAAAGATAAGCATTTGGAACAAGTATTTTATAGTGATTTTATAGTGATAAATTCTTTACAAGTTTCTATTATTTTCGGAATAGTTTGAAACATTTTCATACTTTTGTTTGTTTATATTTTATATTTTAGTTCATTATATAATTAAATTACTTTACATCACGAATCTTTACAAAAAGTACAACAATCTTGGCTTTGTATCGTTGTCACATGTCCGGTTACTGGGACATTTATCTTACTAAGGTCAAGAGGCTGTGTCCCACAGAAGCATTTTACAACAGCTACGAACATACAGTTAGAATAAACTGCACATCACTGATAGAGATCATATCTCGAATGAAATGCTTGAGAATTCCTGATAATTAAGAGCAACACGGATGCCATTGGGTCGCGATTACTTGATCTTTAAGGGCGGCCTTTATCGCGGCTTAAGAGGGAATTAACGGTGAGGGATAAAGAGCCGATGCTCGACCCCAAGGATCACTGGCGCTTCGATAAGAAACGTACGTTAACGGATAAGCCGGTGGACCTTTCGAATTCTCGATCGTCCTTAACGACATCACGATAATGAGACGACGATCCTTTGTCATATGTGACTTGGTTTCTTCTATCGAGTTGAAGGACACATAGGAAGAACGATTTTACTGAAATATCTAAAGATTTAGCTAAATACAGATATGAAAATAATTTTATTGAATTATCAAAATAATTGCCAAGGGCCTTCAAGCAAAATGAGTAATATTGCAAAAAATGTTGACATTCTAGCAACCAGTTTAAATCTCCTACATATTTATTTTGGCGCTCTAACAAAAGTATTTACAGCTGTAGCCAGATAAATTTTTATATATTTTAACAAAAATGTTTTTTTAATGCAATAATCTTATTTAACAACAATGAAAGAATGTAGACAGATATGTAAAAAAATATGTATGTAACTAATTAAAAGCAAATTTTATTTGGTTATACTTGCATTTTCTTCTTGATATTTCTTGTATAATTTTCTATACATTTTCGAGTTTATTAAATAAAATCTTTTTTTATTTAAAATTTTTATTTGGTATACTGGTATCTTTTTAAATCTTTTTTGATTAAATTCTATATTTCATTAAAATATATTATTTGAATTGAAACAGAAAAACTTAAATGAGAATACAAAAATACATACCACTTGGATTTTATTTTATTAAAGTAGTTGTACAACAGTTATATTTTAAGGAAATATATACATTCCTTTTTTAATTGGCACAATTTAAAAATTTTATAGATTTAAAAAAAAAATATATATATAGATATATATAGATATATTACTTGAGTTGAGTTAGATTACCCAATTTTGTAATATCATTATTTCTCTAAAGGAGAATTAAAGATATTACTACTTGAATTTTTTGATACAACAGCCTTCTTAGTAAGGAGCATATACATTTGATGGATTTTTAAAATCTTTTATTAAAAAAATAAGTTTTGCAATTCTATCAAATTGCGCATTTAATAAACTTGATACACAGCTCTGAGTTAAATAAGAATAGTAATATCACAATTAAGTTATTGGGTGTACAACTTAATTCGGTTCGTTTTCAAAAGATGGCTTGGTCGCGTAATCGCTATAAATGGTTGACGGCGACAGCTGATTTTTGTTGTGTCATGAAGTGTCAACATTTGTCAACCAAATATTGTTTACAAGCCTTTGAGTTTTACACAACAAGTTTAATTTTTACTGCGTTGAAAATGTCGAGTTTTGTTCCAAATAAACACCATTTGCGGAAAGTTTTGATTTTCTGTTTTAATTGGAAGAAAAGTGCAGCTAAAGCGCATCAAATGCTTATGGAAGTCAATCTGCACCATCGAATAAATCTTGCAGAGAATGGTTTCGACGATTTAAAAGTGGTGATTTTAGTGTTGAAGATAAAGAGCATTCAAGTCAACCGTAAAAGTTTGAAGATGAAGAATTAGAAACATTACTCGATCAAGATTCGTGTTAAACGCAAGAAGAGCTCGCAAAAACATTGGAAGTTACTCAACAAGCTATTTCGAAACGAATCAAAGACGCGGGATACATCCAAAAGCAAGGAAATTTGGTCCCATACAAATTAAAACCGAAAGATATCGGACGACGATTTTTCATGTCCAAAATGTTGCTTGAACAAAAAGAAGTCTTTTCTGCATCGAATCATTACCGGTGACAAAAAATGGATTTACTACAATAACTCAAAACGCAAAAAATCGTATGTAAAGCCCGGCCAACCGGGAACATCAACGCCATCAAAGCCGAATATCCATGATGCCAAGGTAATGCTCTGTATTTGATGGGATCAGAAGGGTGTGATCTACTATGAGCTGCTAAAACCAGGTCAAACCATCACGGGAGACTTCTACAAGCAACAATTGATCCGTTTAAAACGAGCTAAAACGAGCTAGCCGAAAAACGTCCAGAATATGCGACCAGACACGAGTCCATAATCTTTCACCATAACAACGCTCGGCCTCATGTTGCTGTTCCGGTTAAAAACTATTTGGAAAATAGCGGATGGGAAGTTCTGGCTCACTCGCCTTATAGCCCAGACCTTGCTCCTTCCGACTACCATTTGTTTCGATCGATGCAGAACGCTTTGACTGGAATACGCTTCACTTCAGAACTGAGTATCCAAAATTGGCTCGATTCATTCTTGGCTTCAAAAGATGAACGCTTCTTCCGCGACGGAATCTGTAAATTGCCAGAAAGATAGGAAAAAGTAGTAGCTAGCGATAGACAATACTTTGAATAAGGTATTAATTTATTTTATCGTTCAAATAAGTGCGTTTTTCAAGCAAAAAAAAACGGACCGAATTAAGTTGTACAGCCAATAATAATTGATTAAGTCAATAATCAAATTAATAGTAATGACATTAATGATGCTAAGCATCTATTATGGCAGTGATGCGAATAAGAATCCCATTCAAATACTGTAAAGAATTTATTGCAAAAAATAACATATAAGTCAGGGAATTTTATATACCATTACAAAAAACGTAACAATGTGTACTAATATTTTCAAATTTATAAATTATACAATACATACGTACTATCTGGACTTTGAAAGCAATTAAAACAAACAAACGGCGGAATAGGGAAGGTGAATCGGACGAGCTGTCGATCGAATCACGAAGGCGCGATCGTCGAGGTTTGTTGGCTTTTCGAGAATGCGCCCTTGTTGAAATCGCATTGTTCGTAAACATATGTTCTCTCCCGTGGGCGTACGAGAAGGAGTGAACGAGACGAAGCGAACGAGAAGGACGAAGGAAAACGGACGACGAGCGAGCAGCGGCAGTCTAGCATCACCTGGACGAGGAGCACGCGCCTTTTGCTCCGACGGGAAGGCTCGGAAAGGGGGAGGGAACGGGGGGGAGGGGAAAGAAGGGGGTCGAATGTCTCTCCCTATGAATATCGATGCAACGTGCGTATTGTGGTCGCGAGGCCGCTCCGTCGCACGGCGCGTCGCCATAATGCGCTCGTATAACATCGCGACTCCACGTAACGACATTAAGCTCTTGGCCACAATGGATGCGTGACCTGCCGCACTCACGGCCGTGAAAAGCGGCTCGTCCGGAACCCTTCGGTTCGCAATGAAAATCCTTTTAAACGCGCAAGCCCACGCTGCTCGGCGAATTGCCGTACAAAAGGATGTTTTTCGCAACCCCGAAACTACGTTGCGACTGATGTGTCACCTCCGCATCATCATTGTGACGCTTACAGAATTCACAATTGGGAAGAAACTACTTTTGTTCCCGACAAATTACTGATTTAGGTGAGAGTTGCCAAATTGCGTATCACTTAAGTTCTTTTTCTTTTTATTACATTTTCCATTTCATATTGATTTGTATGCAAATGAACGTTGAGAAATGTGGCTTGATGTTACAAGTACTTTTTACTATAGAGAGAAAAAAAAGCAATTATTATAATTATTATAATCATTTTCGATATCAACTATATATTTATACTTGCTTTAACCATGTAAATTATAACTATTAGTTATTACTACGCAAATAGTAAACAAATGTCTAACAAATGAAAAGTTTACTATAATGATGTATGCATTAGAGATGAAAAAAACATATTTTTGAATCCGAAATAAGAAATTAAGTAAAAAAATTAGTGCTTTTTACGGTAAAAATCAATATTTTGCCAAAATATAAAAAAAAACATAGAATTTATTTTTCTTCATATTTATTATAAAAACATTTAACATACGTTTGACACTATTTCAATATTTTTGTGTTTCTAAAGATTAAACAAACATAAAAGAGATGTGTTTGTTCGAATAACATGAGATTTGAAATAATTTCTTGCTTCCTACGGTCAATGATCTCCATCGTCGGCAGGTATTTATTGTCATTGTACTACATTTTGATCGTTTACACTTTTCCTTATACAGAAATCTTTTGAATGAATGTGAAAACTAAATTCTCAAATAACATTACCTATAGCGTTAAATGTCGAAAACTATATACATTCGAGTAAAAAACTTTTTAAGACTGGAGTAAAAGATTGTTTTCTACTGAATCTTTTTACTCAAAACTTCTAGTTTTTTTTCAGTCATTTTCATCTCTCGTATGTATTTACTACCTACAGAAATATTCTTGTCATTTTTACCATCTACATCTTGATATTATATTGTATTAATATTTGAAATTAGCAAAATTTATAGTAAAATTTCTTTATGGTTGATAGAACTATAAATACAATGCTATTATTACAAACAGTAAAGCAATAATTATAAAATTGGAACTCTTAACCGTAATTGTTTCTATTTAACCATAGATTATTACTCGTAGATTACTTATTAAAACTAATATTTTAATCAATTTTATTTTAAACTATAATTATTTTACCATGTAATTATAGTATCAAATGTAATCATAATATCAAACATTTTTTTCATTGTACAATATTTAATCTTTTATCAATAATAAATTAATTTATTACAAGCCTTTTTGCAATGTGTTGTAAAAGGCATCATATGGTACCTGGTTTGTGGATTTTCTATCTATTAAATCATAATATTTGAAATCATAAGATTTGAAAATATTGAATTTATGAATAAAAATTAATTATAAATTAAAATAATTCAAATTAAAAGAAATCAACTACAGTAGAGCCTTACATATCCAAAGTTCCATTATCCGAATACTTAATATTCGAACATTCTATTATTTGAATGTTATAACATATTATGAAATAAATTTTGTTTTCTTTACGTAAAGAATTTAAGTTTTTTTTAAATATATATGAAGCCCTGTTTGTTAAAAATTTTAGTTTCTGCTTAAATAAATAAAATTTAATATAAAAATATATTTATTTTATTATCCGAAAATTTCTTTATCCGAACAATTTTGTCTCCCTATTATTTTGGATATGGGAGGCTATACTGTAATACTAAATATATTAATTTATTTTATTAAAAAAAGGATAAAATATTTAATAATCAACAAATAACAGTAATAAAAAGATAAGAAATAAAACTGGCTTAAATTTATTTTTGCAATTGACATATTTTTATTCACATTATATATTTTAATTTTATTATTATTACTTATCAGTTTTATATTAACAGTATAAGTAATAATATTATAAAATTTGTGATAGTACGATTTAGAACATTTTATAAATTTCACAAAAATATTAATTTAATTTTTATACTTATTGTAAATATATAAATGCAATAAATTTAAAATAAACCCTCTTTTATGAAAACATGAAAATTTAATATAAAATTGCACAATTATATTAACATCAGCTACATAAATTGATCAAAAGTTAATATTAGTCAATCTGATTTTTTAGAGTGCTGTTAGCATACACAAAACAAAATGTAACCTGTTAAATTTTTTTCTGTATTTCTTATTTCTGTTTTTGTCATTAAATATTATTTGTTATTAAACAGAAATACAGAAATATTGATGAGGTACAATTTTGGCGACAGGTACGCGTTTTGCAACTCTCCCCTATCTATCCTCCGTTCTCAAATAACACGAATGTTATGAAAGTTCTGTATCTATTAACAGCAGAAATATTTTCAATAATCTAATCTTATTTAATTTGCCAACGTAAAAGAAATTTCTCTTAATGCGTCTTGTAAATTTACGAGAATCAATATCGCGTATGTCACCGTAGAGATTTTTGATAAACAATCGATCGAAGGTCGCTCGATGGATCTTGCTGGCTCTCGCTTCTCCGTCATACTCGTGTGCATGTACACGTGCAGATTTGTGTCATCGAGGCGCGCAAACGATCACCGCGCAAACGATCACACCTTTTTATTTCTTCTCGTGTGCTTTCCTCTTATAATCTTCCACGCGCGTTCTTTAATAGCAGCCGCGAATCGAATGCGCATGGCGTTGGGCGAAAAGCAATTATCCTCGCTCGTGATCGACCAAGGTGAAAAAAATTGATTTAAAATGCACGATAATCGTGCGTATTACTTGGTTTAAGACAATTGGAAATAAAAATCGACATAGGCTCCTTTATCGCATCCGCGCGGGTATATTTCATTGTATCACAAAAGTCACTTTATTCATAGTACACGGAAGACTGTCCGAGAGAAATGATTACTGCCATAAAACGATGTGAGACGGCCATTTACGAGCACGAAGACGTATCCCGAACGCGTATGTCAAGGGCGCGAATGCTTATATTTGTGCCGCGCAACATTAAGTTGGCGTTTAATTTTGATCGAACGAACAGCTGGTGCTTACTCGCGCGCATCACTCGTAAATTTGATTTCTTTAGGTCGTTCCTTCGCCGCCTTCGACATCGCGCGATTCATCCCTCCGTGCATATCGACGTACGATCAGTTTAACGAGACTCAACGATGCAAGTAAATACATTCTTCGATCGCTTATACAGCAAATAAACGCGATTTTCATAAACAGATGCGTCCCCAAAAAGATTTTTAAGAAATAGACTGCCAACGTATGGTCGCGAACAGGTGCCAACGTATCTCTGTTCATGAATTATTCCATTAATATTTCATAATCTCGTAATTTCAGATGCACAAATTAATTAAATAGAGGAAAGTTATCTAAACCAGCATACTATTCTGTTTTTGAATAATATTTCTTAAATAAAAGCTAAAAATAAAATAATAAAGGAGATAGGTCAATGATGAGCTATCAGAGGGTGGAAAAAACATGTTTAATTTAAAAACAATGTTTAAATAAATTGATGAACAAAGTAATAAAACATGACTTTATTTATTAAACAAAAAAGTTTGTGAAATTAAAAGAATTTAATTTAAACATGAAGCTGTGCTAAAAATGAAGAAACGCACCAGTATACTTCTCCGCAAAAATATAAATTTAATCTTACTTATGATAATCTCCTAAGTACTACAATGTTCCTAGAATATTATATGAAAATTATTAAAAATTAAAATAATATTAAAATAATATTCTGAGAATATCATTCAATATTTTTAATACTATTGTAATATTATAGGAATATTGTATTTTAATGTTACAATATATCCGCTTTATTCGTCGTATATTATTTTAATATCTCTGGAATATTATGAAAATGTTCTACGAATATCATTTTTGTTAGAAAATTAATGCGAATTATTATGCATAAAATATTCATGAACTTTATAATTATTACATTTCAAAGTTATGATGTTTTCGATCATTTACAATATTGAAGTGAATAATATTTACTTTTTATATAATATTCGTATAACATTATTAGGAGTAGACATATGTATAACCATGTTTTATTAATACTTAATAATATCTCAGGAATATTATTTAATATTAATTAATATTGTAGCGCTTATAGGGCAATATTGGCGACTTTCCTTTACATAAAGTGAAGACCTAATTAACGTTCATATGGATTATTAAAATTCGATCACCTACACAATTCTCTCGAATATAAAAATTATCTACCCAACTGAAGACATCCATGACTTTACGAACTGCAGTAGGCTAATGTAACTTAAAAATGCCGATAGCATTAACTGAATAATCCCAGACTGTCATTTAACGTCGCATCTCTCTTAGCGCATCTTCGGGCAACACTCGTAACACTCGACCGTAAATTGGTCAGCTAATTATCGTCAATTATAAACGCAGACGCGTGCACTTGCGCGAGAGGAGATCACGTTATCGAGAGAGGAATCTCCTCATTTTGTGCTACTTGCGATACGAAAGCTGATTGATGCGATTCCGCTTAATGAGAATCCACGTCCGACGTTCTTACGAAATAACAAAAGACAGAGAAATTGTGACGAGAGGAGGAATCTTTCAAAAAGCGATTATTTGTGAGAAAGAGCAAGAATAGGATCTCTATATCTTACATCTGAAAGCAGGCACGAGATGTACAAGATCGGCCGGCCCTGGCGACTGATCGCGCACAGTAGCACTTGTTGCAAAAGTCCCGAAATCAGGTCATTCGTACATAACACCTTGCGCGATTCCCTCGAGAGGCGGCACGAGTGAAAGAGAGAGAGAGAGAGGTCTCGAGAAGCTCTGCAAAGTGTGTGAGAAAGTGGAACGGGGCCCGCGAAGAAGACGTGGCGTACGAGACGAGGGAGAGAGTCCGTCAGAACGGGTCCCCCTCGAACTACGTAAATAAAACGTTTTGTAGCCTGTTTTGGAAGTGCGGTCGTACTGGCCCACCTAGGGAAGAGAAGGGCTACCTGCTTCTCTTTCCTCAGGCCCGGGTTTGAGGTCTTCATTCAGTCCGTTTCAGCCCGGGACCACGTCGTAGCCAAAGCCATTGACTTCTCGCAACGAGAGGAACGAAAGGGGGTACCCTCCCGATAAAGAAGGGCACAGAAGGAAAGAAAGAGAGAGAGGGGGAGGGAAGGGGCACGGGCAGGAGAGAAAAAATTCTTCCGATATGGGGTAAGGGACAATGGACGCGTCATCCGTGTCCAGATCTAACTCTTCGTACAGATATAATCGCCTGGGAATCCGCGATTTCAAGGCAGCGACGGGAGCTTCTTTTAGAATGACTTCTCTTGGAGTGCGGGTGGGGATGATGGAATGAAAAGGATATCGAGAGTCGTACGCGTCGTACGCGTCGAAAGGATCTCTGGACAATGATCGTTTGGCGTCTCCTCTCCCCCTCTCTCGTGCGTGTGGCGGATCCCATATTAGTGATCCATCACGCGAGTAATAAAAGGCGCAGTGACTTCTTCGCCGTGCTTGATCGCGACTCGATCCCACATTAATCTGTCATGAAACGTGAGATCAGATAAGGCAAGTGCACGGCTTTTCTCTGTGTCTCTCTCTCTCTTTCTCTCTCTTCCCCCTCTTGTTCTATTTTTTTTTTTTACGCGAGAGCCGGTGTCACGCGGGTATCCGTGAAGTCTCATGATAAGAGACGATGGGGGTAGCATTACTGGATCTATGAAAACGAAACGATAGCGAACGCGACACAGAACTTTTTACGCCGACTAGATCCCGCGGACGGCAACGCAGTTGTCGCTGGTAAGAAAAATATTTTGAACAACTCGAAAATGTTTTCATTCAATCCTCGAGAAAGCTTCCTACAATTGTTAAAACACTTCGATAAATATAAGATGCTTGTATTTGCATTTTTATAGACGAATGTTATTTACGTACGTATATAAACGATTGATACGTGATAAATTGGGCGATAGATAAGGAATCGTATAGAGATACAGAAGAATAATTGCCGTAATTACATTTTGCTCATGGTCAGCGCGGTAACCTTAACGGTCGAATGCATTACCTCTTGTTCCCTCTTTTTCTTCTCTCTTCCTCTTTCCCTTCCTCTCTTTCCTTTCAAACTTTTGCAGCTGCGACATTTTTCTAGCCGCGTTTGTGCACGCGCGTGTAAGTGCCGCGAGCAGGATAGGTACGTACATGTAACACAGTCTGCGAAAATTTTTTTTAAACGTAAGGATTCACCTGGCGCCGTTCAATATAATTGCGTCTAACAAACCACAAATATGTTGTATATAAAATTCCGCACTACACTGAAAGAAATGGAAATTTAAGTAATAGTTACTAAATTTCTTTTTCAATGCAATGTAATTAATTTAATGATCCAACATAATTATTTCCATATCTGTATTTTCAACGAAATCGTTCTTCACAATGCACTAAGAATTATTTATTATCAAATAAATTATTCTCAATTCTAACAAACTATTCAGATTGAAATGCATTGGACTACATCCGGTGTGACAGTTGCTAATGCAAATGCAGCTGTTCTTCCAATATTTCCACACGTGGAAAAACCACTATGAAAAAAACCATATGGACAAAACCATCATACGTGAATTAACAAGATATATTTAGTTCAGTAAATTTTGGTAAAAATAAACAGAATTTTTGGTTAATTACAATTAAATTGTATTTTGTTATGCATACCGGAATATTCAGATACAATAACTATAAGTATCTGAATACTTTCTGGTTGGATCTACAAATCTTTTGGTATATAGCAGGAACGCGATAACACCATTAGATGGATGCGATGGCGTTCTATTTTTTATAAGAAAAAAATCACATACAATAGAATAAAAAGCGCAGCATTAAGATATTTCTTGTTAATATTCTAATAAAATGATTTACGAATTCCTAAGATTCCTAGAATTTAAAAACGAAAGTAAATAAAAGATGTATTTTAACAGTACAGTTTTTAGTTCCGTAATAAAGATTAATTCAGAAATTTGACAATTTCTACAAAAATTTTCTGATTAGTTTCGAATAGACATATTGTATATTTGAATCTACCAGATTTTTAATTAAAGCAATTGGATTTTTTTTTCAATGTAGTCGAGATCAGAATACATGCAATCTAGTTATCTCAATCAAAATGCAAGTAACCATATTTGTCTGATTAATTTAATTAAAATTATGGGTCGTTTATTTTTCACCAAATTATCGAGTTGTTATATACATTTTTTTAATTAATTCAATCATTTTCTTCATTTAATGAGAATTTCATTAAATAGACGTTTTTAAATGGCTTCATAAGGAATAATCAAATGGATTTAATCCTAGTTCCCCACACATATTTTTGGTTACCTTCCTTCCCACCTATGTTTATGTAACCCTGTAACTTTGCTATATCTCTGAACAGAAAGCACATTTTTAGCTCATAATATATAAAATTGATACCTGAGAGTCTGATAAAGGCGACCAAGACCTGAATCAAAAATACTTTATTCTTAAGTAATTACAACTTTTTTAAAATTGTATTGCACAAAATCGCAAATAATGAGTCTTGCATGAAGTCAGATCATGTATGAGGAGCTAGGGTTAAGTCCGCAACCTTGCAATGTAGATGGTTCCATAGCGGAACCACTTCGCCAATCCAAGAATTTGGAAAATTTCTGTCAAGATACTATCTTGCATGTCTACTATCGTAAGATGATACTCCACTGCGTTGAAGCCGCATTGTTTCTTGGATATGTAACGGCAAATCCTCCAATATATCTAAAAAGTTTATGATAAAAAATTTGACATAATTGTCGTCTCTCATCCTATTCGGAAAAAAGCACGCTAATGAGTTGGTCGTCTATAATCCTAGCTGAAATATTTAACTTCCATCAAACTTAAAAGTTTTGTTCTTGGATACCACTTCACAATAATAAACGAGTGAAACAGCATCTTGACAGAAAGTTTCTAAATTCTTGGACTGGCCGAGAACGGTTCCGGAACGGTTCACAAAATTGCTTAACTTAAACCCACTTAATTATTTTTTATAGGACTATTAAAAAAATTTATGTATCAAAATGTGGAATGCTAGAAAATTTGAAAGAACAGCTGCAGCAACCATTACACCGATATATATTGCAAATATGTGTGAATAAAAAGTATCTTATATATGTGCATAAATTGGTTTTTCGTGTAAAAATAACAGCGTGTTACGTATTAAGCTACGAAGAGTTTAAATATGTAAATTCATCTTTATATGATATTGTTTATTTTATTTTTCACATAAAAACTACATATATCACACACACAAATCAAGCACTTTTTACACACTTGGGTTTGAAGTGTGGTTCAATGTGCACAAGAAAATCTTATCCGCAGAGCGAATGTGTGTTTACAAATGGAAGCATTTCGAGCATAATTAATGCCTTAAAACATTCAATTAGTCCTTTTCAAGACAAAAATAGTTTTAGAATTGGAACAATAATCTTAGATCACAATCATTCAAGTGTTATCTATTTATTTTAGTAGATAAACCAAAATATCATCTCGTTCTTTCTCTAAGTGAATAAAAGACATTTTTTTCACACAAAACAAAAACTTTTATTTACATAGAAAGCAAAGCGACATAACTTTTTTGAAACCTAATTAATACTTTCAGTCGCTGTGCTTCAAAGCTGTTAATTAGAAAATATTTTCTCATTAAATAAGTTATATTCAAAATAACGATTAGATACATAGTTTTTATAAAATCTTTAGCGAAATAATAAAAGAGCGTGCATGCTTAAGCACCTTTAATTTCTGCGTAATTAACAACACTAATTTGTTAACTTAAAGATGCTCTTATTTAAAGAATAATATTCAAAAGCAATTTTGCCAAAGAAAAAAATTGCTCCTTTTGCTACGGATAATTGCACTGCGTATTCCACAAATTGTGAAATACCCTGTATACATATAGAATGTTATTCTCTCTCCCCCCCTCTCTCTCTCTCTCTCTCTCTCTCTCTCTCTCTCTCTCTCTCTCTCTCTCTCTCTCTCTTATCTGTTCAAATTAATATTATAAATTCACTCATGTTCCATAAATTGCTAAAAATAGCATTTTTTAATCATTTAATTTTACGTAATTATTTTAATTAAATTAATTATAATTCAATCACAACAAAACGTAACTTCACGATTTAAATGCTAAAAGACAAGGTTTTTTTTTTCTAGAAAATTTCACTTTTTTTTTATAAAATCCATGCATGGAAAAAACTGGTTTACTCTTTATGATTTCTATAATCAACAAAAACTTGTCTTCTCTATTAAAACTAAAATAAATAGAAAACAATAAAAAAATTGTGTCAATAGAAACAGTGTTTTTCAATTTAAGCTTTATATAAAATAAAATCTGTAGAATGGATTAGTGAATCGACATAGCAAATTAATTATTATTTTTATTAAATGTTGAATAATAAACACAAACCAGATCTATAGATTTTTTTATTTTTGTTGTCTTGTTTTTTTTATTAAATTAAAAATTTATATAAAATTTATATCTCTAAAAATTTTGTTTTAAAAATGCATCTCACACATCATTTTAAATTAAAAATACTTTATTATTATAAGAGTTCGTTATTATCAGTTTCATTTTTTTAAATTAGTTTCATTTTTTTCAGTCATGGTGATTTATTGATTAAAGCGAAAATGTTCACTTGCATAAAATTAAATAAATATTATATAATTAAAAAGAAAACGTGTTGTTCCAATTATAATATCGTGACAGAGAAACTCGATCAAATCATAATTACTTACTTATTACATTAATTACATTATTATAAATTCCATGCGTCTGTATACCTATACTGATATACGTAACATTTTTCGAGTGTGGAAGAAAACAAAGAAAAAAGAGAGAGAGAGAGAGAAAGTGGGCAGATGCAAACCTCATTATTTCTGAAGAACCTGCCACTGTTGAAGAACCAACTTCGGAACCCACAGTGAAGATATCGCTCAGAGAGCATAAAGATCTTTGTGCCTAAATCTTGCAAACTGCCGGAACGCCCAGACAAATTATCATCTAACGTCACAACAAAGCGTGCTCTTTCTTGTCCCGGCTCTTTCTCGCCTTCGCCCTCCGCCTCTCCACTTTTCAAGATGGGTCCGACTAGTGTGTTTGATTTATTGCAATCTCGACGCTCGATATCTCCCCGGGAATCCGTACACGGGCGCTCCAACCCTCCGATTTCCTTCTCACTCTCTGCTCCATCCCCCCCTCCTCTTCATTCTCTCTCTACGTTTTGACCCTGGTGAAATTCCACGGTGGTCAACCGTACAAAACGGGTGCGACGACGATTATTCCGAGATCTACGGGACCCACGATCGTGCTCATCCTTCGTACGGGGCGCGTCATTTGGTGCAAGCGTTCAAGGATACACGAAGACGCCCATAAGAGCGCCCGCGACAGATACCGATGAGCTCTCGCGTCGTGAGAGATCCAATCACGCTTCTCCGGGAGTTTTACGAGCATCGGCAATTATGATCGTCGTTTAATAATTACAAAGTGTCAACGATAATCACATGAATTTCCTACGGTCTCACCTGCCGCCGCAATTTTGACGCGAAAAGACCGCCTGGGTTTTGGAGACGACTTTATTGAGACGCGAACGTCAGGAACAAACGCCCGCGTTGATTACGCGGAGGTTGATTTCAATCTTGCCTTCATTGACTTTGATTTGTTTTTACTTTTCCTCGCGTTCGGCTTACCTTGGACACGTATTAAAGTTCGAGTACCTCGCCGAGCCTCGTAAGTTTATATAAAATTAGCATGAAAAATGCGCCGTTGATTTCAGTTACTCGCTACTTGGGGTGAATCGAATCGGTTCGGGACGATAACATTCTCATTCCGTACAAAGTAGATACATTCTTCTGTCTCTCTCAAGGAGACGATTATCCAACTGTGCGCGGTCCGAGGACGAAGTTATCACGTCACTATCAATTTTCAGTGCGCGAGCAGATGCGGCCGCCCTTGAGATCGACAGCGGTGGCCGCAGATGACACCGACGATTATGCATTATTTATTTCCTAAGGGGTTGCGATCGTGCCGTTCGAGAAGAGATGGCGGTGGTCGTCTCCCGCGGTTCAACTTGATCAGAGATAATCGAACATCCCTGCGACACGTATCCACCTCCATAATAGCACGTGCATGACACCGATCGACGCGTCGCTGTGTTGCCCGTGCAGCTAAATAATAACGAAGTTAAATCGTCAGAATATAAATTTTTCCGGAATACGCAAATTATGCGAAATTATCCCGCGAAATTACCTCGTTTCGCTAAATATTCAGAAGTTAGGATTGCACTGGGAATTTAAGAAGCAGACTCGAGGATCTCGAGACGTTTTTCTTTTTGCGCCCGGGGCACACGGATCTTCTTGCGCAGAAAATCGAGGTCGTTTATATTGACAGGATTGCCTCGCCGCTCTCGGGAGATGAGTATTAAAGCGTAGGATCCGCTTGGCGCGGAGGGGGTCTGCGGCACGCGACCGCCACAAACCGGTGTTAGCAGAAAACGCCGAGAGACGCACGCGGCTCCTTCGACGGACCCGAGGGAGAACGAGCCGACGGCGACGCGACGGAGATGGCGAACGCACGCCGACCGTGGCGCGATGGGAAGAAAAAGGTGGACAACGAGCGGAGGACCGAGACGAACGATCGAGTCACGGAGCGGCGCGGCGGCGTCCTTGGGATCCCTAACCCACATCTAATTCGCAAGCCGGTTTCGCGCGCGCGGCCTGAGCACGAGTGAATGCAATTTAAGATCCCTGCGTCGTTACGATTACCGCGGTAATTTATAATAACGCGCGATAAAAATATAAGTACTAATAAGGAGCGGCGGTGTGGGGCGCGGCAATAAGAGCAAGGGTAAATATAATGTGGTAATAAAGGTAAAAAATAATATTAAATATGCAATAAAGGATTGTTACGTACGATAAATAAACTGCACGCCCTTTAACTCGTTCAATAAATCTTCGAAATACGTTTTATATCGCGCGATGCGCGCCTCTGTGCGCGCGGCGCGCCGTGCGTTCGACGCGAGGAAATTGTGCGCTGCGTTCGCGTAGTAATTATCATCGCGGGGAGCAGCACGATGATAGCAATTAAGACGGCGTGACCCTGCCACCGAATTGCCAATCGATTACTGTCTCATGAGATTTTTTTCTTAATTGACGAGGATCTGTGTGTGGCGGGATAAATAGTGCAGTCCAACGCGTCCTTAACAAGAAATTGGTTCACGGAACAGTGACTCGCGGCCTTCTGTAAAGCATTCTTTCTCAGGGTAACAAAAGAACTCTGGCGAAAATCGTTAGTGAGAGTGAGAGACGGTGTTTATATCTATTTGTGAAGAATTTTATGGATATAGTATTAAAAGCACGTTGCAAATGCTTAGTGAATCCTCTTGTTCAACACAGAATAGCAAAAACATTGTAAAATACTGCTAGAATGTTTCAGTAATATTGCAGCAACGATGAAACATTTACTTCAGGAATCTTGATAGGGTAAAGTTATCGAAATCGCACTTTTGAAATCGCATATACAGGCTTATAACTAAGAAATTATGAGGAATATTTTTAATTTTCTTACGTCATAATAAAGTACAACATTTCTTCTGTCATAATTATTTTTTTTTTAGAATTTTGTATATTGGCATAAATTTTTAAATGACGATTTTTAAGAAGCTTTCAAATAGTGCGATTTAGGCAACCGGTCTCTTAAATCGCATCACAGATTAATATTACTCTTCCCTAGGTAAAATGGCATTTTTTCTGCTAGACTTTTTCTTCTCGAGCAAAAATACATTAGACAAGCATAATTTTATTAATATTGGAGAAAAATACTGTAAACTAAATATAATTTCCGTCAATATCATTATTTCAATAACCTTTCAATAATATGTAGCAACTACATTGCTACATTACGACAATAATGTTACAATGTATGCTGTGTTTTATTATTATATTTAAGTTTTTATATATAACCTCGATCAAAACAATAGTGCGACTTAGAAGACTAAAACATGGTGCGATTTAGGAGACTAAAGCATTTTGTAAAACTTTATTTATTTAAATAAGAACACAAAGTTATTTGAACCTTCAAAATTTAGATCATTTATTTTACCTTTTTTGCAATCAAGCTACAAAATGTGTCAAAAAATAGCAGCAAGGTTACGATTTTTCTATGAACATTAATAACAAAATTTCCATTGTTCTTAACATGTTGAGTTCAATGAAGGATGATGATAATGTTATATAGTTCCCAAATAATCCTTCAAAGATTGTACAAGTATTGTGGTTGAATTTATACGCGAGGTGGTGCGATTTAAGAGCCAATGCAATATCGACAACCTTACCTTAAGTAATGTTGCAGCAACGTTAACACACTATTATATATGCTGCAACATTACGTATCACTATTTTTGAAGCGAACATTTTACCGTTGCTGCAATGTTGCTGAAACATTGCAGCAATATTTCGCAATGCTTTTTCTATGTTGTGCTGTGGGCTATGGGCTATGTTGAATAACATTTAGAAAACTATAATGGAAATGTTTTAGTTGGACTACGGGTTAATTATTCCACCATCGGATAAACTAACTGTTAAATTACGTAATGGCCAATTGTCGAGTTCTATATGTTCATTTTATGCCCGTGTAGGCACAGAATTTATTTTTTAGATAATTTGTTATATAATTTATCTGGAGAGACGAAAAAACTGGCCCTGAAACACCACTGAAACACTGCTTTATAATGCCTTGAAAACATGTAACAGTGATTTCAGCATCAAAACAGTCTCATATCTTTCAAATATTCTGTTCGTAAACAATAAACATCACTACAAAATGAAGATCGTTAGTGAGCAATACGTGACATCGCCGTCAGATAGACATAATATAGTTTACTTTCTGATAAGTGAAAAACCGCATATAATAAAATATAATAGCGTTTTCGAGTGCAGTAGATTTGAACCCAATCCAAGTTAATAACGTCACATGCTCTATTTTAAGTTCTAATTGGCTGATTCCAGCATGTGGCATCACTAACCCAGCTCGAGTTGAATTAAAACCCACTGCACTTCAAAGTGCAATAAGGTGCAGCATTAAGGGCCGTTGCATAAATTATCATAACCGTAACCGTAAAATGTAAACTCGAGCCGTTAAGCAGGATATTGCTTTAGGTTATAAAATATTACGGGACGTAGTTATAGAAAGCAGTGAAGTTATCCATAAGAGGAAAATCAACCGGTTGAAAATCGCACACACTTTCTGTAATTGTAACCATAAGATCATACTGTAAAAATTAGCCCATTACAATTAAAAATTGTCAAAGATATAAGGTTATTATTTTTCAACTCTCAACTCTGATTGGCTAGTTCTTACGATATGGAAATTTGTGTGCGGCAATCCTACAATCACATCGTAAAGTAGCCGTAAGAATTAGTTAACCACAGAATTTAAAAATAATAACATTACATCTCTGACAATTTTTTATTGTAATTAACTAATTCCTGCGATACGTAGGATTACGATTACGGAAAGTGCGCGAAAGCCCTAACCCTAAATCCGACTGTAAAAATTAAAAGTGAGGTTGAGACTAGTTTGGAATTTGACTAAAATGAAGTTCATTAAAAAGATTGAGTCTTTTTGAACTGAATGGTTAAATTCGAATTTAATCTCAATCTGTTTAGCACCTTCATACTTCCCCCTCTACAACATTTTTCATCGATATAAATTGATTCCTTGATGCGATTTCTCAAAATTGGGATTAAAGATAAAGATAAATGTGAGATATTTTGATAGTATAATAATTTTCTGTACAAAAATTACACAGGAATCTAATAATACCTGGCGAAAATAATCTTATATTGAAAGTTAAGCGTTCGGAAGGTGTTGTGTGATAGTTTTAGAATGTTGCAAATGTTCATAGGATGTTTTAATAAAATATTCCCCTAATATTTGCAACACTCCTAAAACATACACACTTTTCGAACGTCTATTAAACAGTCGTGAACATTTCATAAACGATTCCAGTTTCAATTTCCATCTCATAACTCAATCTCACACCACTTCAATAAATCTTTTAAAACCAATTAAACATCTACTCAACATTTAAGCAAACATCTTATGAATTTTCAATAAACATACTATTTTCGCCAAGGAAAAAGCTTGTAACAGAAATTATTTATTCGCGAATTAAAATAAAATCCTAGGAAATCGCTCAGGATAAGAGCCAGCACTGGTGTTCCGTGTGGTATAACTTTAACTTGTTGGTCAATAGCTTTAATGCGAAATCGCAAATGTTTCAACTTATAGTTCGCGTCTTTCTCAGTGCATATTGTGGAACTATAATATATTGTAACCTATTGATCATAATCGTAAGGTACTTAGCAATCCAACTTGTCCTTTTTCCCATGTAAGTTCTTCAGTATCTTTGAAAAAAATTAGACTCGCTCTGATCAACGTTATAATGAAGAAACCAATGATCCTTTCATACAAATCTGTCATATGGGCTGTGTTCCAATATACACTACCAGTACTGAAAATCTATAGTTCATGTTACGTATATATTACGAATATGCTACGTATATACAGATTTTCAGTACCTGGCAGTGAACTTCGGAACCCTAGATAGATTTGTATCTATCTAGAAAAAAGGATCATTAATCTCTCACTACAATGTTGACCAGGGCGAGTCCAATTTTTTCCAAAAATACTAAAATATATGTAAAGCGTAATATGTTTCGAGGCACAAGTTAAGTTAATTGGCACTTGGACTTAGTTTCTTATGTGAAATTAAGAGATTATTTAGAAACGAGTGGAGCTAACGAAAAGAGGGAAGAGGAAACGAATGGTAGCGTAGCTCACGCTTTGAGAAACGTCGGTACAGATACTCGTCTCTACCTCCTCCCACCCCTCGCGTCTCTCTTTTTCCGTTTCTCAATCGATCAACCCGGATTACGAGACGCGACGAGAACCGCTAGTCGATGAGGAATGTTAGGAGACCGAGCGTCGAGGACGCGATTACGATTACGATACCATCGCTTAGCCTCGGCTCGTCGTGAGCGCGTCCGTCGCCGTTAGAAACAATTTGCCAGACGGTAGCGCGTGGTAGCGCGTCACGTCGAGCCGATAGCTCGATGGCGCGGCTTTGGCTCGTGCCGGTAATGAGCCCGCATCGAGCGGTCCTCCACCGACGTGTCTCAAATACACAAAACGCTTACGCACGCGCGCGCTCGCGCTCGCGCGCACGTCCGAGCGAGCGAGCGCGCGAGTCGGACTCACCGGGCGTGCAAATGGCCGGGACAGACAACGCAAATAGACTACCACACTGGGCCTAGCACCTGCTCAGAGTGTCACCGGCACTCCGTCGCCGGCGGATAAAAATATCGGAACCGTAAAACAGCGAGGTGGAAGACAGACGGGGTGACAGCGAGGAGGAAGGAGGAGAAGAAAAAGAATGGGAGAGGAGCTTTCACGACGCGAGAAGCTTCCTCTTCGCGACCACGCGCGTCAAGACCGCTGATGCTCGCTCCGGTCGTCAAAAATTTGCCCTTACGACTCTCGCGGTTCACCGCGACCGCCTCTCGCTTTATGCCGCGTTGGCGCGGTGGATTCTGTAGGGCGCCGGTCTTCTCCTATTCACGAAAGAGATGTTATCGCGCAGGGGATTTCACCCTTCTCGCCGTTGCTGCTTGTCGGATCGTTTTCCTTAGAAAACCCAGCAGATGTGCGCGAGGACCCGGCTGCGACTTAAAAAGATACCGGGGCGAGTTTTACCTCTGGAATACTAAGCTGAGCGATAGATACGATTGATCGCAATTGTAAGCAAAAGTAAAGAATTAATAAAAAGCGCATATTACGAGTATTATAGTTCAGAGTAAAAGCGTGAATTGAAGGGCGAAAGTAAACGAAGTGGAGCAACAATGTTCGAAATGGATTTCGATCGGGATTACTCCGTTGTTTTCTAAGAAAAACGGAATAATTCCAATCGGAATCCATTCCGAACAGTTCTGTAATACCTACGTGCTCTGTGTCGATCGCAAAATATGCGGAGAAGACCGGGGGTCCGCGTAGCCTCCCCTACAAAAGACCCACGGCGCAGTGTTTTGCGGTTTTTTCATTTTGGCACGCGCACGACGTGCCCCGGGTAAACGGATACCCTACAAAGCGCTTTATTGTGCGAAACTGAATACCAGCGCTAAATACGCGCTAAAAGGGACATCCCTGCTCTATCGTCTCACGTACTTGTCTGTGCGTGTTTTCATGAAGACCGGCGGATGGCATCGCGTGCACGGTCTTAAATTGAACTCTGCGATTGAGATACCTTCACTATTTTTTGTTTTTTTTTCAATTCGTACAACTGTGCATTTATATAATTGAAGGATTTCCTAGAAAAAGTAAACAAATTCATGTTTTAAAAAATCTGGGTAATGGCGCAAAATCATTTTTTATCTGCAATAGCGTCGTGAATAATTTTGTTTCGACAAGAATCAAGCAAAAAACAAGAGAAATATAAATATTAATATGTAGTAAATATAAAATTTCCGCTAGAATCAAACAAATCTAGAAGTATTTATTCACTTATTTTTTAATGAATGTTCAAAATATTAATCAAAACCTAAAACTGTGTTCTTGTATTTATATATCCGTCATTAAATTATCATATTTGTACAAAGAAAAATATTAAAAGATGTTCTCTGTTAAAAGCAATTTCTAAGTTTTGTAAATAAAAAGTGAAAAAATTATTGCGTTATATTTTAATATGATATTACTTTTTGTATTTTTATCATTATTAATGTTATGAAAAATATAAAATATTATAGGATAAATAGAAATAAATATAAAACAGATATAAAATGTAAAATGCCACACGATCCAAACAAATCTAAAGAATTTTTATTTTAGATTTTTAATGAGTCTTCAAAATATTAATCAAAGCCCACAACTTTGTTTTTATATTTATATCCAAAGAAAACAATTACAGTATTTATATGCAAAAAGAAATATGAAAGGTTTTTGTTAAAAATAATTTGTAAAATTTTGTAAATAATAAATAAAGAAAATTATTACTTCATTTGTAATGTTTTCTTCCTTACTTTTATAATTAGAAAAAGGGTAAATGTAAAATAAATATTATAAAACAAATAAATAATAAATGTAAAATTTCCGCAAGAAACATCTAATAAGTTTAGAAATTTTTTTGTTTTATACTAATCAAAATCTAAAACTTTATTACATGTTCACAGAAAAATTATACGATAAAATTGTTTGAAAAGTTCTTTTTCCTAAAAATTGAACTTTTTAATCTTGTTTGGTTTGTGTCGAAAACTCTTCAATTACTTCCTTAAAATAAAAAATCCACATACTTAAAACATTTGGCGATTTTTCTAGATTATCTAGATACTATAATTTCGAGCTCAAGGCTAATTATAGTATCACGTTAACGAAAGGTGACACAACGGGTGCGATCGATTATTTAAATCTTCTTTGGACCTTGAAAATCGGACAATCCAATCGATCGAAGCTTCGGCAGATGCTGGCGCGAAAAAATTACGTTGCAAGTACGCACGAAGGCAGCTATCTATTTGTGCTTATAATGTACGGACAGGTGCTGAGACGCTGAAGCACTTGTCATTGCATCTGCCGTATCTAGCGAAAAATGGCGGATTTTTATTTTGTCTTTATACCAGTGACGATTATCTGCGCATCACCACGGTGACCAAGTGAATACGGCGGAGCAATGATATAATAACATATTAACACGATATTACAATTTTTAGCTTTATTGTTTGTGAAAAAAATCGCTCATGTTTCTCGCGGAACGTACAAGTAATCGATAAAAGCATCGCGTAATTTTATTAACGCAATTCACAATTCAAAATTTGCAAAATAAAGATAATCATGTTTGTCATAATAGCAAGTTTGATTTTTAATCATTTGACCGTCGAAATAAATACTTTTTTCAACATTAACATTAAAGGATTTAAATTCATCGAACGCTCTTAACACAGGCAATGTATAGAACTTTTAGTATAAAACTTTTATTTGCCGCACGCATCTATAAAAACGTGACTCCTCCACTCGGATATATATTATTCGGCGATGACGGAGGCGTTTTACGCGGAGTGCATCAAACTGTTTCAACGACATCAGGTACCTACTCTCGCATATGGATCATCGAGCATAAAGGGGGAGTCTCCTCCGTCCACGCACTCGATAATCCCAAAAATAAACGAGGATGATGCTGCAGGAGCATAGCGAATGCATTCCGAGGCATATTGCGCTAATGCAGAAGTGTAGACTAGGTGAGTAAACTCGTGCCGAAATGTGCGGGGATGTCGCCCTGTGTCCAATGAACGAGGGAGGGGCTAAGCCACTCGACCATGATTATGATTCTAAACGATGCTTTGATGACGCTCCAAAAGTTAATCACCTCATGACGCTGTTACTCACTCGAATTGGATCGAGTCATTTGGTTAACTCGCACGTGCTCCAAAATTTTTGTCAATTTTATAATTCTAAAATAATCAAATCTAAGTAACGGGCTCACATTAACAAAGAAAAAAAAATGAATCAAGAAAAAATGTAAAATTATATGATGAAGTAATTAAAAATTTTACAATTTTGAAATTGTCAGATCTATAATAAATAAACTTATCCCATAGTGAGTACACTTCAATTATTTGAAACTAGGCCGCCAATTCTTATTTCAAGATCGACTTGAGTAACGTCTTAAGATGCTAATACTCTGATTGGTTGATAACCTCTTAAGATGATACTTAAGACAATCTTAAATATAAGAATCGAATAAAATATATGAATACCGGCCTTAGTATAAATGTAGAACTATGAAAATATTTCATCCATGTTCTTCCATTTTTGTCCGTAAGCGGCTTTAATAGCAATTACTACCCCAATTATTCTCATCTTCAAATAAATAAAATAATAAAATAATAAAAAAAAAACAAATACAAGAAATAGGAATCTTCGTAATCAGCAGCCCAAAAAACTTTTATATTTTGTATTAAATTTTATATATTATTTAAAACTTGTTTTTTAAAAATTCTTCTACTTCTAAATGAGGGTGAAAATTGAAGGGGTAATAATTATCCTTAAAACCACTTATTGGCATTTGTGCCTTTGAAAGGAAATCGGAGTGTACCAACTTAGAAAGGTTTACTTGTAAGTAATAAGAGAAGAGTAATGAATCGATAAAAAATGTATAATCTTGTAATATAATAATATTTCTTTACAATATTTTGAAATGTAAGACACAACACGAAATACTGAAAATACTAAAAAATTATAATATAATAAAAAATAATAGCATTTTATAGATTTTATATCTTTCACTCACATTTTTCCAATTTCATTAACAAAGATTCTGCTTTGTACAAGTAATATTCCAGAATACAAAAGGGAAATATCTATTCGCGGCAATATTGCGATACAAAAGCCCAAAGATGAATCGGCAAGACAGCTATTACCAATGAATATGCGGTACAGGAAACGCGCGCGCACGGTAAAAGCCAAATACGGAAAGTCCAGGACAGATAATCAGCCCGTATGTTATAATCATCGCGTATTTGTTTCAACCATTATCTATTTCGCCTCGTGCATCACCTGCTCGGTTGAAGCAGAAACGCGTGCGCGCTTATAATTATTGCTCGTATAGAATGCGAGTTACTAGACGATAATTATTCATTGGTTCCTGATGAGAGGTCATTGGCCGTTACGTTAGCAACTTTCGCCAAACGAAGCTTCTAATACTCATGAAATCGCGAAATATACAAGCTAATTACTTGCAAATAATAAATAAATTATAGGAAGAATAATAAGTACGACAGAGCGAATATTATATCATTCGTATTACTTAAGCATCAGTTATATTATAATCCGACCGAAATAATCTTTTTTTAATTTTGATCAAAACCGAAAACCGAAATTTTTATGGAAATCTTGGAAAAACCCCTAACAGTACGTGATATCGAACGAATATATTGGAATATTCGCACAGTATCACGATATTTAGAATATTCTAGAATATTCGTATGATATCTTTTGCTGTTAGGGACTATTATGTATAGACGTGTGTACATATATACCATGTACTTCTAAACTCATAAATCTTACATTTACAAAAAAAAAGGAGATTATCGAATACCATTTTGTTTCTTTATAATAAGTTATTCAATATATATATTAACGCGATATAATTCTAACCAACGTTGGTTTATTACATCCATACAGTTTTGCCAATCACCCCATAAATATAAGGGTGCAAGTTTATCAAGAATATAGAATAAACGTAATTTATAATTTATTGAAGAGAAGGAAGAAAAGATGCGTTTGTGTAATAATAGAGGGATCGTGGAATACTGATGTCATGAAAGGCACAAATTAATGATCTTTTGTAGATTGTAAACGCAAATAAGTGTCACTAGTTTTTACGAATATTTCATAAAAAATATTTAAAAAAATATTTTTTAATAATTTTTTTGGTTTAAAAATTATTTAAAGAAAACTTAAAACATTTAAAATAATTTCTTTGCTTTTAATAAACATTATACAACGTCTATAATAAGATTAATTTCAAAAAGTCGCAAGAGAAATGCACCAGATGACCATATTTCACAAGCCCACATATAACATAATTTTATTTGCCAAATTTATACTCACGTATTAAATTCAATAGTATTATTTGAAATTCACATTCAAGACCTTTAAATTCGAGAGAAAGTTAAAAAAAGTAATATGTAACATACTTCTCAAAATTATGCAGAATGTACACCTGTAAAAATTTCTGCTACATGCAAAATTGAAATTCAGCTTTTATAAAAACATAGCAAACTTTAATGACCAGTAATTATTCTGCAGTCTAAATAGACTATAAGTAATTTTAACGTTGTTATTAGAATTCAACGCAAGGGAATTGTACGAGATGTCATGATATATCACCACCCCAGATATATTTCACAATCGTCGTTCTTCCTCTATAAATTTACAATAATTATTGAAACAATAATTACACATATTGTCATCATCCTAATATTACAATTCTATTATCACAATCTACAGTATGTCATACACTATCTGTAGTGTCATATTATCTCAATAATAACAGAATTTCAAAACATAAAAATATTTTTAAACAAGTCTTTAAAAAATTAATGGATAACAAACATTTCACATAAAATTTTTAAGTAAATATAATAAAAAGTAATTAAGAATTAATTAATTATAAAATCAATTACCAATACGGGTCTTCTTTCACGATTATTGGGACATAAAGATAAAACGAAAATTGATTGAAATGAATAGAAATGAATTCATTCAAATTTTTCGAATCCGTTTAAATAAAAAATAATATGAATTGAACATAATAAATAGCTCATTTCGTAATTCAATTTATTTAAATCTAAAAATAATATAATATAATGAAGACATGAATTTATCCAAATTCAAAATAATGAATAACTCATTTTGTATTTCAATCCATTTAAGTTCATTTGAATCCAAAAATACTCGGAGACTCTAAGGCGCAAACTTGAATAACTTAAAATAAATTGAAATTTTCAATTCATTTAAATTTATTTTTGTTTGCTGAGATAGCACTTCGAGTCCTTCCTTGAGGTCGCGTATTATTGTTGGACTGAAGAGGATTCACATTGAGAATCGAAACGTTCATAAACTGACTACAAGAATTTATTATTTAATTATATTTATAAAATTATTTGGAAAGTTTTGTCATTATTCTTATTATCTCACATCCCAACAACCGTGAAGACTCTTATTGACAATTAACTTTGTAATCAATAAATATTTTGTATCAAAAATTTTATTTCACTCATTATTGCAAGTTATCTTAAATTATAACTTGATCAATTTCGACTCCAAAGACTCCTTTTGAAGTTTGATCAAAACCGAAACCAAAACCAAAACTTAATTTTCGTTCAGATTTTATCAGCTATAATTTTTGAATGAAAAGAACTGTCGCGATTGCGATTCGTGATCTTTCTCGGTAACGCGTCGTTGGCGCGGCACGTCGCGGCGAACCATCACTGTGGAAGCTGTGAATCGCGTATTTGCTTATGAAAGGGATCGAAGACACCTGAGGCGCCACACACGGCGACGCGGTAACCCGAAACTCCCAAACCCTGCCTCGCGCAGCATCGCGACAGACATGTCTTTATATAAAAGACTCCTCGGAGAGAGGGAGGCCTCTTTTCAGAAGCCCCATTCGAGATCATCTTTCTATTGACGCGTCGTACCGAAACGCACGTAAAACTGCGACGATAACGAAAAACACGCCGCGGAAATCCAGCGTGTTTACATGCGCGTCGGGTGTATTAAAGAAATTAATTAAAGAAATTCTTCGCACTGTCGGAAGCAACGAGCCAATCGATTCTAGTATAAATTTTCACATCAAATTTATCATTTGAGAAAACACTGGCCCGTGAGCAGCGAAGCATTGGCAATTCATGTGAAAAGCGGGGCCGTTATCGGTCATGATCAGATGAATCAGGAATTTCCATACGTAATTGCAGCGATTATGGTCCCAAGCAACTGGTGCCAAAGTGCCTCCCCTACTACGCGGCCTGCAGTTCTGTCTCCGAAGCGACGAGAGCGTATGCTTTATTTTTTACATTTACATACTTTGCACGAGAACTCACGCACATCATCGGGGGTGTTGAGCGTTTAAAACGGCATAAATTAGAGAGGTATTTACGACAGATGCGGGGGTGGACAATATGGGGTCCAATGGCGAAATTACGTCTCTCATCGAATATGATTCCTCGCGCGATAAATCGAGAAGCCTTCCATTTCGAAAAAATTTTCAACCGCAAAATATTAATGTCCACAAACTTCATTTAATGATTGTTAATCATGCAAAATACTTAACTAAAGAAAAAAATGTAGCTAAAAGTGCTCTGAAGGAGTAAGCGGAACGACAATTAACTTCTCGAAAAGCCGTCGGGACCCCAGTAGCGTGAAAACGTTTTACGCGGCACGCGATTTTTAGGCTAACCCTAAAAAAAGGGCAATTATACAATCATTATTTCCACAAATTGCATCGTGGCACGAGGGAACAAACGTATCGCACGGGATCTATCCTCCCCTTATCGTCCGGTCCTCGTTTCTGCTACCATTCCTCTGATTCAAGCTACAATTATTATGACGCGCAGAGGAAAAGAGAGAGAAAGACAGAAAGAGAGTAGACCCGCGTTGCGTTAACCTATGATTCACCTCTTAATGCGGCTCCTTCTGTTCGATTATGAGAGGCACGAATTAAATGAATATGTACACGAAACTTGAGCTAACTCGATTTGTTCTCATTAGAAGCGAGTCGTCAGCCTCCTGGACATAATTTTTGCTTTTTTTCTAGGTTTTGAAAGATTTTCTCCCTATTTCCAGTTATCTAAAAGCATCATATGTTTCACCTATTATATAAAAAATGTGTAACATATCCCCCCAATACTGGCATAGCTCTACTAAAACAGCGTCCTCTTATTTCTCGGAAACTAAACATTGTACTGTACCATCAGTGCAAGTAAAAACATGATCTGCTTAAATGATTAAAGAAATAAACATCCATAGTTTATACATTAACTTTTTTCTATATAAAATCTGCTAAAAACAAATTCTTGGAAGGCGAAAATAAAATTTGCATGAATTTTTCTTGCAAATTGCAAGACACAACGATAGTAAATACATTATTGATAATATTAGATTATTTGCATATTTGCAGCTTCCTAAAACTATTTTGTTTATAATTTTTTTTTCATATTTTACACGTAGTACGATTTGAAGCATAAAATCGCTGTGCAGCATAAACCAGTATATTTTTTCCTGATAATAGATAATAACTACAAAATCTTCAACTAAAATGTTAACTAATGTTTTATGAAATCTTTGTTGTTTAATACATAAAAATATATTTTATTATTCAGTTTATTAATTTATTTTATAGTTAATTCCTCTACAAAGCCGTATCTGAATTCTACTATTATTGTCTACTGTGCCAGTTTTAGGACCCAATTTCTCAGACATTTTTTTTTAATTATGTTACGAAAAACAATTATTACAAAATACGAAACAATATTATGAAAACTACTATATTATCTGATAGAAAATATTTGTTAATTTGTTTTTAGGAAATATTATCCGAAAACAAAATCGTATACAGTATTGATGACTTTCTATGTACATACATAAATATATAAATATATAAATATATAAATATATAAATATATATATATATATATATATATATATATATTTGTACGATATCTAGAATATCTTAGAATATTCATACGATATCTTGTGCTATTATATATATTATGATATTATACAAATGTTATATATATATATATATATATATAATATTTGTATAATATCATAATATCATAGATATACGATATCACAATATTCATTATATATCATGTGCTATATATATATATATATATATATATATATATATATATATATATATAGTATATATATATATATATATATGTATGTATGTATGTATGTATGTATGTATGTATGTATGTATGTATGTATGTATGTATGTATGTATGTATGTATGTATGTATGTATGTATGTATGTATGTATGTATGTATGTATGTATGTATGTATGTATGTATGTATGTATGTATTTGCAACAAATTAAAGAGCGTCAGAAAAATAGTATTATTATATTACTTTCAGCATTGTGAGGAAAACAATCTCCTAAGAGCGCTTTTCGGGTGCTCTCGAGACCGCGTCCTTAGTCGTGAAAGAGGGCGAGACAAAAGAGAGCAATGGATATTGTATGCCAAGGAGCACAATCCCGACGATCGGCAGGAAGCGACGCGGCCGAGAAAAAGCCTAAGACAAACGGCGAAGAGAGACCGACAGTCTTCGTAACCTCGAACATTGCATCGCGTCGAGCACGCGCGCGTCACGACGGTTAAGCAAATTAGCGCCGGCGGTGAATAAATTCTTCACGGTGAATGGAGATCGCTCGCCACTTCACGGGGGGTAGATTCATCGGCATATGGCCGGCCGAATTCCAGAACATCGAAGCGTCATACCTTCGCTCGACGGTACGGGCGCACGCGCGATGTTTCAAAGCGAAATGACTCGGTTAGACGTATTATTAGCGGGTGATGATAGCTTATCGTTTTTGCAATCGTTGGGCAGTAAAGTGATGTCTAGATCAGGGTTTTACAAATTTATGTAAATTGCGACCCACTTTTTAAAACAACATCCATAACCTATCTGGCTTTAGAACTTACGAAAAAATAGAAAGAAGGGATTATTTATTTACATCTTTAATCATTCTATATTTTAAACTTTGATTGAATATAATTTTATAAATCTATTTCTCAAAATATCATATGAGATATGAAAATGTTGATGTCACATCGTAGTAAAATTTTCATGTACAAGGAGTTTAATAATCGATAATTTTTTAATAATTGTTTAAAAGTTTATTGCGAAATTTGGTTTTGATTGTAGCTAAAAAATTTTTCGCGACTCACTAAAAATCGATTTGCACATTAGCACATTCTACATTATATTCCTTTAGAGAATCCCTAGAACATCAGAAAGATTCGCATCTTCAATACCACGCTAGCGTCGTTCAGAAAGGTTGCATGAATCACATTAAATTACGGCGACGGATCGGAAATCTCTAACAAAATTCTCGTTTTGTGAGCTGATGCGTCACTGCCGTGGCACTTATAATAAGGGCAATAAACGAATTAAAGGGAAGTTGTCTGCCACGCCACTTTACTATAGCTACGGATCCGGCTCCTGATTAGGATAGTCCTTTTAACTGCTTCAATTAGTGTCCATCCCTAGATGAGAATCTTAGGTGGAGTCGAGAGCACGCACGTTTACTACTAACTGCGTTGTCCTCGAGATATGTACAGAGTGAAGGCACGTCATTCCAGCCCGGCTACCGCAAGATAAACATCTTAAACCGCGACCGGTACAAACCGTCCGACTTGGTGCAATTTCTCAGCCGAGCTCCGACTTGGTGCAATTTCTCAGCCGAGCTGTTGCATCGCCGGGCGCGACGCGAGGATCGCTTTGTGGCTTTGTACCGGGAAGACAATGGGGAGTCAGACGACTACGGAGACGGCAACGGCGGAAGGGGCGTGTTTATGACACCCGTTAGATAAACGCTACTTTATGCAACCCCCTCTCTCGATTATTTGATCACCCAATGAATCAGTAATTTTACTGCCCTCACCGAAAAATCGAGAGATCGCATCGAGGTTAGCGAAAAGACGCGTGAAGAAAAATACATTGGATAAAAATTTGTTGAATTAATCTGAAATATGAGGCTTGTTTTTTATTCCTGCACTAGACTGCACTGGAACGTTCCATCTTGCTTTCACTAACTTTCAAATATATATCTATTTCATTTCAAGTACACACTAATTCAGGGAGTTCAGGAACAGAAAACAAACGGATGGATAACTTGAGAGTTTGGTGAAATATAAGCGATCTAGAATTTTCATTTGAATAGCCAAGTAAATTTACATCCTGGTCACAGTGACCAAACTTCGATTGCATTTTGATGCAACGAAATTGAAAAAAATCTGACTAGGTTAATTGGAAATTGGTAGACTCAACCAGTATGTCTGCTTGAAATCAATCAAAATTCTTGTAGGCATTTCTAATTCCTGAATTAATTTTTGTACAGAACTAAATAATATACAATCAAGATACATCCCCCATTTGCTTCTTCGAACTTAATTTTGGGAATTTGCAAAAGAAATCATGTAAATAGAATGTCAGTAAAAAATAAATTCATAATGTGTCTTTTATTTTATTGTGTATAATTTGCTTCTTGCGAGAAATAGAACGCCACCGTGTCCATCTGATGGCGGTGTCGCGAACTGCCAGAAGTTTTGTAGATCCAACTAAAAGTACGTATTAATCAAATCCTTATATGTAACATCTGAATGTTCCGGTTGTACACCATATTTAATTGTAATAACCAGATCTATTTATTTTCACCAAAATTTGCTTAACGAAACATAATTTGTTAATTTAACTATGAATGTCTTTTTTACGTGCAAAGTACAATCGGAAATGCATCCAGAAATCTGGCGTTCCTGTACACGCCGGAGCTCTCGAATTCGCGCAAGATTGGCGTATAAGATGCGGAGAAACTCTCCAAGTCCGGAGGGATAATTTTAGCGAAGTAACGTAAGTAAATAGCAGCGGTAGGATAGTAATCGTCAATTAGAGAATATATACACGACCACCCTTCGCATTTCCTTTGTGGGTGTTACGTCGGGAAATTCCCTAGCAAGAGCAGTCAGTGGCAGAGCTTAACTGGCGGTGAATCTTCCCACACCAATCAAAGAGCACCCCTCGAACGTTCCTGCCTCCGCTCCCCGCGCCCACTGCTCTTGCCCCCTCGTGATTCTCCCGGGAGTTATCTACCCTTGCTGAATGCGACGAGCGTGTGTGTGCACGTACGCCTCTAAAAGCCCCTTAATTCCGTTCATTTGTACCACTGGCATCCGTATCGAAGGTCAGGCGGAGGGTTCGAGCTGTCGACGTCCTTACCAGTCGATGTTTCCTCATCTCCCTACAAACCAATCGATCACTGATCTCCTCGTCTTTCGCCCTATCGACTATCAAAATTGACAACCCTTTTATAATCTGTCGGCTGTCTCTATATGTGGTATATTAGCGCTCAATGTTCTCGGCTTATTTAAATATTGTATCGACATTTTGTACTGAGAATATTAAGTAAATGTCCCACCAGAGCATTAGGACCAGTCCCTATAGATTTGGCCATTTACAAGGAAATTTATTATTATTAATCTTGTGGACATAGTTTTTTGTAACATTAAAATTCAATTGTAATTTTTAAATACTTAAAGATATTTATAAAATAGGTTATTTTAAATATTATAAAATTTAACATTTAAAAAAATTGTTACCAAGATTAGAGTTTATATTTTGATGTTTCTTTTTTAATTTTCTAATTTGTTAAGATATTCTTTGTATTTAAAATGACAATTAAGAAGAATATTGCGAGCCAAGCTATCAATACTTAAAACAATAAAATATTTTTATCTATTTCGTGATATTAAACAATGATTTATATTATTGTAAAATATTAGTAATAACATTTTGTTTCATATTTCAGTTTCATTTGTAATTAAATTACTTTATCTCGTAAATCTTTACAAAAATTTAACAATCTTAGCCCTGTATCGACACGTCCGATTATTGAGACATTTACTTTAGCTGCTTGAACGTTCAGATACTTAAACGTAAGATATTTCTAAAGACAGTTTACGAAACGTCATCGAAAATGTGACGTTTCACAAAGGCAAAGGAGAAAAGAGACACAATTGGCAATTACACGGCGCACTTCAACGCGGACGAGCGCGGCTCGTCGGAATTATTATCCGCGCTGTCTGCTATTCCACATAAATTGTCCCGTACGGCTGTTAACAGTTTGTTAAAGTAGTAACGATTCGATTCGCGAGACACTCGAGCAGCGCATTCACATGAGCGCACTCGAGGTCCGAGTAACGCGAGCGCGGGATGTTTATGGGGCTGCTTTCGGACTGGTAGCGTATTGCTCCGCGCAGCATGGGGCATGTACCGCGGCGCACCCGTACCCCCATGCTGTCAGTGAAGTGCACCCTCGTCGTAAGAATCGCTTATGTATATCCATGGGAAAAATATTGGTTTATTTGGACGCTCGAAGATGCATTCGCATATAACGTCGGTCTGCCGATGCGCCACGTCGCTCGTACGACCAATGTGTACATTAGCTGAATTTTAGAATATCGTCTACATTCACGAATTAAAGTTGCTCAAGTACTTTCTTTGTTTCAGAAATTTTTAATAGCGTTTAGCTCTTATTATAATTCCAAGAAAGATAAACTAACCCTAAACTAAATTGCTGATACATTAAATGAATTTGTAGTTTTGGTTAGGTATATATTTGGCTGATAATACTTTAATTTATTAAAGATTGTATTTTTAATTTTTTATATAGTCAATTTAATAAAAAAATATTATCTCATTAAATATATTAATTTTTTATTAATTAAAAAATAGTTACCGAAATCAGTGTTTCCTTAGCATTGGCAATTTTAATATTTCTTTGACAATCAAAAGGCCGTATTATTAACTGTTTTTATTTAATACTATCGATCTAAATTAAAGCTAAATAAAATAATAACTCAACAAATGAAAATGAATTCAAATGAATTCAACATTGTAATTTATTTTAATTTAGCCGACTTTACTTTACAGTCTCAGAGTATTTTTTAATTTAAATAGACTCAAATGGATTGAAATACAAAATGCGCTATTCATCATTTTCCATTTGGATGGATTCATGTCCCCATTATATTATTTTTTAATTCAAATAAATATAAAATCAAAATGAGTTGTTTATTATTTAGAATTCGTATTGCATTTCGATTCAAGTGAATTCGAAAAATCTGAAGGACAAATTTGAAAATGTCGAAATGAATTCATTTCTATCCATTTCAATTTATTTTCGTTTGCTGATAAGAACAATTTTCATTTGGGATTTACGTTAAGAATTCAAATTAAATTAAGTACAAATCTGTATAAGTATATAATTAATATATATACAAAAAAGCATTTTTGAAATTATATTTCCAGTACTTGAGACACTTTTAGTAATTGGACCATTTATCTTATAAATCCTAATCGATATTTCTTCAAGCGTGCGAATAAACGCGATAATGAAGACTTGCCGGTAAGCGTGCGACGGTGATTAGCTACCGAGAGATAATGGTACCTACATGAAGATAACATTTTCAAGGGGCTTGTGAAGCGACGTTTTCCACAGCTAGATACGCGAATGGCACGAGCGGTGCTTTTCGAAGAACATGCATGGCGGACACGTGTCCACTAGGTCCGACACGTGGTTGCGAACGCCAGGTGGTCCTTCCGCCGTCATGAACCGTGTCGTTAAACGGCGATATATCCTGATAACAGGCCGCATCGACGCACCCTGCAAAGTGACGTTTTTCCGCAAGCTATCCGGTAGATCTAGAAGTCACGTGATTTTCACGCTGTCTGAAGAATGAAAGTCACCGAAGTCCACATTAGACGATCTATAATTCGCGTCAGATTGTACAGGAATTCTATTTATAATTTATGTCTTTTGTAGGGAATGGAAAGTTACTTTTTAAAAGTAACTCGTTATCGTTACTCGTTACCGAATCAAAAAAGTAACTAGTTACCGTTACTGACTCTCAAAAGTAACTCGTTACAGTTACCGTTACATAGATAGTAATGATTCGTTACTTTTTTAATTTTAAAATAAAATTAGATTATGTTTAAAAATTTTCATATAATTCTAAACCTACAGTTCTTAAAATAAATAAAACTACAAAAATTATATAAGATTTTCTAAGTAAGATTCATATAGAATTTATTAAATATAAAGTACATACACTTTTTATCGATATTTTTAATAGGAAGTTAAATAATTACGTCACAAATGTTAATTATGTCACAAAGGTTTGACTTTTGTCTGAAGGTTTTAGTTTGTTATGTAAAAGTTAAATCATAAAAATGTTTTACTTTAGTATTACATTTTTATAGGTATTAATTTACTATTTACTTTTAACAAAAGTTGACATTTGTAAAGTTTGTTTTTATGATAATACAATTCTGTGATTGATTTATTTTATAACTATTCTTCAAAACGAACTGAATCATTGAAGACTTTTCAAATTATGAAGCTTGAATGTTACGGTCTTTAACATTGGCATTAAGATTTTATAATATCTCGAAAAGAATAAGTTTTGGAGGATAATGTTAAGTACAAAAGTTTCGAAAGAGTTATTTAATTGGTCAACTAGATTTTGAGTCCAAAACCTAATTTAGTCGATAAGATCTAAATCGGTAAGGCTCATCTCATTAAAAAAACTCCTTTTATCTTATATTAGAAACACCTTATTTCAATTAGCAAAATTGGCAATTTTGATAAAAAAGTTTATATACAACAAAGCATAGCTCTTATCGATTGCTAATTTTTGACGATAAAACTTAAATGTATTTCCTAGAATTTTAACATAAAACTGGAATTGATGTTATAAATTAAATAAGTTTCTAAAGCTTTTAAAAAAAGGGTATAGTCTTACAATTGGTGACTTTACCCCAATTTGTTATTGGTGAAAGATTAAATAGTGTAATAATAAATAACTTAAAACATCGAGCTACAATTCCCACCGAAATACGTATATGTACATGGCATATAGAATTATAAAAAAGTTATAGTAATCTGACGCGAATTACAAAATTATTTTAAAAAACCTAATAATAAATCCTTAATAATAAACAATTTTAATATAAAGTTCAGATTTCCGTCTATCGTTCGCTAAATGACTTCATTAGATGATTTATAAATGGTATATGTCTGAGATTTTCTTTTAATCCACTTATTTTCTGAATCGTGTACTGTTGAATATGCCTATTTTGCAGTCGCTTCCAATCTGGGGATTTGGTGAGAGTATCGTGGGAGGCTGCGAAAAGAAGGTTACTGCGCGAAAAGCGAAAGCTTTAATCGCACGATGTGGGCGGCTTGACGAGCCAATAAGGCATGACATGACCGATCAGTTTACCTCTTCTGCCGTGAGCTGCGGCATTATTTCCCGACCGCAGTTCCGCTATCTTCCTATCTTTTCCGCAGAGTTCACACGAGTCAGCAACGATGGCGAAGCGTCGCGAGGGGAGTGACGTTATATAATAGGGGATGATTGCCGTTTGACATGCCCCTTTATGGCACTTTTAATACATCGCTGATAGAGATAGGGTTTCGCGGTCGTTACGTCGAGCATTGCGAAATGTATCTTATTTTTCCACTTTTCCTCGGAAAAACCAGTTTTACTAAAGTATTTAAAAGTTTAGCTAGATACGGATCTGAAAATAATTTTATTAGAATAGTTATGTAAGAGACTGGTTGCAATACTGAGAAAAAGAAAAGATTATAATTACCATATTTTAGCATAATTCATTATTATTACTAGTTATTATTATTACGTAAACAGTGAATGTTTAAAGGATAGTTATATTCACTATAATTGTGATTGTTTTATATGAAATTGTTTATTTTATTTTTATCATCCATACTTTAATATTATATTATATTAACATTTGAAATTTTAAAATTGAAAATATTATTTATAGTAAAATTATTTTACTTAATGTTTTTTTTATAATTAATAGAACTATAAACACAAGATTATTATTACTAACATTCCTAACAGCACAAGATATCGCATGAATATTCTGCAATATTTTAGATATCGTACAAACATTTGCACAATATTGTGATATCATGCATATATTTGTAAAATATCACAATATTCGTTCGATATCATGTCCTGTTAGGGCACGCAATTACAATCATAAATACTAAACATTTTTCTTTCTCATCAATGTAAAATATACAATAGTATATTTTATAGTATTTCTCATCTTAAATGTCATAATTATTTCCATGCTCCAATAAAATTATTTTTAAATCTATCTTTAGCTAAATTTTTAGATACTTTAACAAAACCGTTCTTTCCGTGCGTCGTTATTAAAAAAAAATGTAACTCCTACACAATTGATGATTAATAACTAACAATGAAACGGAGCTATATTCGGTCCTTGGACACAAGCGCACATTTTTCCAATATGTCAGGTACAGAATACATTTAGCGTTTCAATTACTGTATTGAAAAAATACCACATGCGAAAGTATCTCATTCGTTTTAACATTTTTTTGCTAATATAAAAAATCGCGTCATAATCTTTGCAATAATACCTGAATTTTACAAAAAATTCATACATTCTTCTGTAGAATAGTTTGTATCTAAACTTAACTACATGAAAAAATCAATTACTGCTGAACTTATTACAAATTAGAGACTTAAGAAATCCTCAAACGGCATAGAATGGTTCACAAATTCATTTAATACGACGTAGATTTATTATCTACTCTAAAGCGGCATCGCGCGTATGCTGTTTTCACTAAACGCGCTCCCATATAGAATTACGGACAGGCAACCGTCTACCTCACCCCTCTACAGAAATCTGCTCGTCTGTCAGTACGGAAGATAATCATTTCACTTTAATAGACCGCGATCGGCCATTCATAGAGCCGACGTAAGCGAAGTCGAGCGTTTCCTATCCAAAAGGGGCGCGTGCCAAAGGCGGAAGGCCGAAAATATTACAGAAGGCTCTGATGGGGCCGATTCTTTGCGGATACCGGCTTTTCGAGAACCAACCATTTTCCAAAGTACCTCATGTCGAGACATACGATGATGTAGTGGCAATAACTTTTGAAAACTCGACTTTGTCGGTCCATTCAGTTCGGAGTTCGGAACGTCAAACTGTTATCGCGAATAGCGCGGGTGTAATTGCGGTCCAGCTTCCGAATTGAATTCGCCTCGTGCCAGAATGCGAACCTTTTCGCAGCACCGCACATTTTTCTCTGCCTGTCTTTGTCGAGTCGTGGCTCGTGACTGCGTTTAAAGGAAGAATGCCCACGATCCATCATGCGAACGCTTGTTAAGGGCTATTGTCGTTCTTAAGGCAACGTTACAAACGCTAGAAATGTTACATTGCGGTCTGGCATTTTTGTTATACTTAATATATTATTAACAAACATAATCAATCGAAGGTTAACGACCAATAAATAAAGTGGCAAAATAAAACTTGTTTTTGTTATTTATTATTATTAATAAATATCCTTCCGTGCCAATTGAGCATTAAAGAAATATCACCACTGTTTAAAATAATATTATTACATGAAAGAAACACTAATTGATTTTTTGCCTTGTTTTACAATTATGTTTAAGATGAACTTCATAGGGTAATATTTTTTGGCTCTTACGTAGCTTCAGAATGTAGACTACGATTATTAAATTAAGAAGTCATTTGTGAATCGATTCTCAACGGTTACAAGCGCATCGGTCGGATCCCGCTGAAAGGATTACAGGGTTGATTATTGACACGAGGGGTTGGTTGGTCTTAGCTGGGCCCCTTTCGCGTCTGGTGACACCCTATATGTTTGAACACATTTGTTGATAACCCCTTTTGCGAGATACCCATCGTATAGAGTTACAGGGATTTACGAAGTACAAATAGAAGAAGCAGCGAGACTTCGGAGATGTGACTCTGCGTGGAACAATATCCCGACTGGTATTTTGGCATCGATACTTGGTATTTCGAGATCGATACTTGCGCGTATATTCTACCGCGCTTATTTAACAATGCGAACTATAAAATTAAGCTGGACAACGACGGTGACCCGTCACGTGAAGAAGAAAGGGGTAGTTTTTAAAAATTGCAAAATTTATATCGGCCGCGCGTGTCTAGTTTCCGTTGCGAAGGATCTTCTCCGCGGGATATCGGCCATTTTCGGACACGGAGGGTCGAGTAAACGTTTTAATTTATGCTCGAACCATTGCGCCGTAATGCTCGCGTGCATTCAAATAGAGCGACGGAAGAGACGATTTTTTAACGAAGGGTTAACGTTTCAAGAGTGATCTAAAAAAGTCTCTTAGCTGGAGCACGAGATTAATGTCCGTATTTCATTAATTTAAATCAATATTAATTGTTATCTTTTACTAATAATATCAATTTTTAAAAACGCGATTGAAGGATTTCCTACAAAAATAAGTTTACAAAGTTAAATTTTTAAAAAATAAAAAAACTTCATCTTCGATGCTTATTGTGTAAATACGGCGAATTTTCTTCTATGTAATAGTTATATAATAGATATAAGAACAAAATAATATAGAGTTTGGTTAATATTTAGAATATCCATTTTAAAGAAAAAAAGAAAAAAGAAGCCTATAATTTGTTTGATTTTTGTAAGAATTTTGTATTTACTACTATGCATCGTATTTTATATAATATTTTAGATAATAATTTTGTTGTCATTAATTATTTACGGAAATACCCAGCACGGCTCAATAAACTTGATTGATTAGGAATATATATTTGAATAATATTTTACATATTTACCTTTTTTATAAAGTTAATAAAGATGAAGCAATATTACTTAAAATCTAAAGCAATGCTTTATTCACTTTCTATTTACAAAATTTTACAAAACATTCTTTCGTATTTCTCTTTGTATATATATGTACATGATACTTTGTTTTACGGCCATGTAACAGACACAAGAAGAAAATATTAAACTTTGATTAATATTTTGAAGACCCATATTTACAAAATAAAAATTAATAAACATCTATATTTGTTTGATCTAACGGAATTTTGTATTTACTATCTGGTTATATTTTTATTGTTCTCTATTTGATTTTTATCGAACGAAAATGTCTAATGTGATGCTACAACTTAGATTTAAAGTATCACATCTCAAAGCATTATCAAAAATGTAAAAATTTTATAAATTATTTTATTATTATATTTCCGTACCTGTATATTTGAGCACAATTCTTATTAGTATAAAAGTTATTTAATTTTTTATTTAAAACCTTGTTTTTTATGTAAAATCGTGTTTTGTATTTATTTGTAAACATAATGAGAAAGTAACACTACGTACAAATTAATTTTTACAAGTATTAATATAAGAAAAAACTTGAATAAATGTTTGTACAAAAATCTATTTGGATCCATTCACTCATTCAAAAGAATTTATCAAAAATTGCAGCAAAATATCATTTTTACATAAGCTATTATAAGCCCAAATTTTCATTGTTTTGTTTTGTTCTTTGTACCAAATCTTAGAAAAACTTTGGCAAAATTCGGACATTTGTGTGACAAAATTTTTTATTATTGATTAGAAAAAAAAGAATAAACTTAAAAAGTTTACAATTTTTTAATTTAATATCACTTTTAACTGGCATTGTATAATAGTCAAAACTTCGTTTAAAAAATAGATTTGTTTGTTTTTTATAAGGAACCCTTCAATAAAATTATTTTTGATAAATTAAGCTTGTAAATCACGATATTTAGTCAAATTTTGAAATTATCTATATTATCATCAATATTACAAATATCAATTTCTCTATTATCTATTACTTATCTATTATTACTTATTTATTATCTATACATTAGGATGTCAAAAAGTCTTGTCATTTTGTTTTCTATGTAAATAAAAGTTTTCACTTTGTATGAAAAAATGCTTTTCATTTACATAGAGGAAAAACGACTTTTTTGCCATCTATATTATTATCTATATTATGAATATAAATTTACACATATTTTTTTATCTCTCAACAGCGTCAATTCAACAGTATGCATCACACACAGATATCTTCGTATAATTTTCTAATCGATTTTAAAAGTGTCAAATTGATTCTCGATGAATTGAACGTAACAAAAAGTGTCCCGGCGAACCGTTCAATCACAACGTAGTGGTATGTATTTAGATGTATCTCGCTAGCCAGGAAATAAATTCGAGGAGAAAGAAAAAAAGGAAAAGGAGAAGAAAAAACCAACCGAAATCGAGAAGCCAAAGATCCTACGCGATAGCTGACCTATAAATAGGCTCATACGTGATATAACGCGTGCACGCCTATCGTGAATTCGCAGCTGAGCGCATACGGGTGCCCTAATGGGAGACCGTGGCACGACGAAATTTAAAGAAAAAAATGTATAATAGTGACCTACGAAAGGAGACAGGTAAGGAGTTCTATAAATGCTCCCGTATCGTGGAAAGATTCGACTTGACGATAGGAGCGAGATATTTTTCCCTGCCTTTCTCGCCGCTCCGCGAGAGCGCTCTCTGTTCGAGACCAATTTAAATCAATTTAACCTACCACCCCCTCCTTAAACGAGGCTCAATTGGCACACAATGAGCGGCCCGGGAGTCCTTCGGCCGAAGGGAAACACGCCGTACTTAAATCTTCAAACTTTCTACGTTGCTCCACGCTGTCAAAGAAAAAAAAAAAAACTAACTCACGAAAATAATCTGGATAATCATTGAATTTCTTTCCCACTGGAGATACGACACGACATTATTCGTCGATCACCGAGAGCATCCCCTTTTTCACAATCGTCGAAAAGCGCTATTAATCTCAACTCTAGTCATCGGAGTCGTACTATCGATACCTGTCAGATAAAGACTCTCGATGCGAGGTAATGAATGTGGGAGAGTGGAAAGAGAATGATAAGGGGTGCAGATATCGTGCGTGTGAACCACGAACCTTTTAATTACGTAATTAAATGAGAGCGAAGATTATTAGAGAAAACCTTTTCGTGAATCATCCGAGACATACCTAACTTATTAAAATTTTCTTCACCGATAAATCGTATTATGAAGATGACCGCATTATGAAGATCAAAGAGTGACGAGCCCTTTCTGTTTCTTCGTCAAAGTCAACCCCTTTGCGCACGCGTTTCCTGCCGAGGTGAGAGATGATTGGCCAGCGATTACGAAAATTTCTGGTCGTGGATCGTACCCAAGCATATGTCGCGATGCCCTAAGGGATGCATAGAGGGGTGGTTTTTTTCTCGATCTCGAAGGGCGCGTTTTCCGGGGTAACATCAGTTAAACGCAGGAACAATAGATATCAGCTTTTTTTGAGGGCATGCTATGAAATCCGTAATGTTTTCATAGCTTCCGCCGACGGAAATCGCCGTCCAACAAAAAAAAAATTAAAACGTAAAGTAAAATCGCGGAAAGTACATTCCAACAAATATTGGTGAACAAAGTGTTTACTCAAATATGAAAGAATTCCCAGATAACTTCTGGATTTTTCCAAAATTTTATTCAAAATTTCATATAAGATAAGAAAATTTTTAAGACAGTTTTAAAATAAATTTATTGTATTTTTTAATGATCTTTAATGTTGTTTAATCACGCAATTATACAATTCTTAATCATAAAGAAAACTTATTTGAGTTTCAAAGATTAAAAATAAACTTTTGGAAAAAATATTGACATTGAAAAAGTATTTAAAAAAATAATAAAAATAAATATGTATAATATGTATTATAACTAATGTTACGCGTAGATAATTTAAAATTATCTAGATAGAGACAAATTACGTGTCAATGTATCTTAGATAAGAGAAAAATATTTTATTTTATCTAGATAAAAGATAAAATTATAAATAGTTTTATCTAAATAAATTTTAGATAATATCGCTGTAAAACAAAACAACTTAGAACGTAAAAACAAAATATTCATATTTTATTTTTGAATTTTTATTTCTGAAATATAAGTCTTCAAATAATTTAAACTAACATAAAATATTCCTCTTTGTATTAAAATCAATACGCAAATAAAAATCAAATAAAAAACATAAGACTTCTTTCATCTGAGATAAATCTAAAAATAATATACATTATAATAATCTAGATAAAATAATACAAAACTATTTCTTTATCTATAGATGATTATGTAGATAATTTTATATAGATAATTACACTGTTGGAAAATTTGTGTATTTTTGTGAAAAAATCTATTGGTGAAGTAATGAACATATTCATGTATAAATTTAATTAACACATGTCTGCTATATTAACTAAACTTAACAGATATAAAATGTAAAATTGTGAAAGTAATTTAAAAAACATGTTAAAGTAACACAAATTGCACGTATTTATTAAATGCGTGCAAATTGTGTTACTTTAATATATTTTTTAAATCATTTTTATAATTTTACATTTTGTATGTGTTAAAATTTACAGAAAAAGAATATTGACGTTACACTATAATAGGAGTGTAAATAACTATGCCCTCTGCGATACTATTTTACTCTATTCTTCTGTTACTTTTGTCATAAAAATTATGTTAATTGTATACTTAAGTAACTTTAAATTACGATAAAGATTACATTTCTTTTTTGTTGAAATATTAACGCAGTATTGATGTTATCATTTAATCCAGATTATGTTAAATTAACATAAAATTTTGAGTGGGCCATTTGGGGCATGTGATTTATGTTAAATTTAACACGATTTTTCCAACTGTGTACAAATATTACGTATAAACATTTGCCTGTAACATATGTATGTTCATCAAAAGTACAGAATTCAAAAGATGATTAAACACACATCATTTTTCTATTGGCTGTATTCAGCAGAAAAAACTCGAGGTATAATATTCTTTGTGATTGGTTCTTGCTCTTAATTCCTGCCGGATCTGAACAAATAAACCAACCATATTAAAGAATTTTATAACAGTTGTAAAGCTACTTTTTCTGCTAACTTTTTATAAATGCAACCATTGTCAATAATTTTTTTTTCAAGCATTTGTAAGTCACACGAAAATATATGTGAAATATGCGGAATATGTGGATGTATTATATATTTATTATTAATCTATTTTGCGTCCAGAAAAAATGATCCAAGAAATAATTTTATCCAAAAAAGATAGAATTTAAATTTAAAAGTAAAATTTTAAAGATTTTTGTCTTGAATATCAATAAAATCCAATGAAAATCCATGATTTAAATGATTTTCAAAAATAAAAAATAATTTCCCCAAAAATTCTAGATTTTATCGATTTTTCCTGATAGTAAACTTCTTGATGAATATTTTCTTCCAATTTAAAGTTGTTTTGACTATACGATTCGAGTTAAAAGTTATTAAAATTCAAATTTAGAAGTTTTTTAAATTCATTCTGTTTTACTAATTAACGACAAAAAATTTTGATCACAAATGCCTGAATTTTAATCTTAAAATCAGCTGCAAAGAAGAAAAGAACAAAAAAATTTAGTTTATAATGGTTTTTTCAGAGAAAATAATTTTATATTTTGCTGCAATTTTAGGTAAATAACTTTTAAACGAGCAAGTGAGTCCAAGTAACCCTTGCACGAATTTATTAGAATTTCATTAATATAAGTAAAAAATTTCATTTAAAGTCGTAATGTTGCTTTTTTATCAAATTTGCAAATAAGTATTATAAAACGCGATTTTATCCAAGACAAAAGCAAACAAAAAATTTATAATATTTAAACCAATGAGAGAAGTATGCTTAAATTTTACACAGACACTTAAACGTAATAATAAGGTAATCAAATAAAATTTTTTCAAATCTTAGTACTTTAAGATGTGATACAGACATCCTTAATTTTTCGATGTTTTTTTTCTGCAGATTAATCCTCGTGAAGTGCGACGACGTAACAAACATGGATTCACCCGGCTGTGTGATGTGCATGTACGTCAATGAAGTGATTTTCCGTCGAGCGAGTTCGTGACCCTAAGCGATTCACAAAGCAGCCGGAGGATTGACTCCTGCTGAATGGATTATGGAGTTCACATCAGATCATAGAGATTTCGGGGGCCCAGAAGGCAGCATCGCTTTGAAAAACCGGAAGCAGCCGGCACGAGTCCGGAGACGTGAACGGGTTACCGATGTTACATTCTCGTCATCTGGCTTTCAGCCAGGTAAGAGTCGCTGAAAAGAGCGATCATCCGAGATGCAAATGAAATTGCATCATCAACGAGTCTCGCGAGTGTTCCGAACATCCGAAACAGACGTATCTTAATTAAATATCTGTATAAAATTGTATGAAGAAAAATACGCATCGTGCCAAATTATAGTAATCGTATAAGAATGCGATGAACGATTTAACCGTTTGATATAAATGCGATGGAAAATCAGGGGCCGTTAAGTGAGCATTACGTTTAAGGACGGCGCACGTAGCTGACAGGTGACGGAATATTTAAAAGTTCTGGAAGAGGGGAGCTTAGTCTCCTCCTACACGTCGCTCGCTGTGGCACGCGACTAGCATTGTATGCAAATGCGAGGCAGATGCGCGCGGATAAGCCCGAAAATTCGACCTTCCCGAACGAACGATATGCCGCCTCGTCACTTCGCAACTGCTTATAAGATCAGTTTTATAAAGAAATGAGCGAGAGAAGGCAAGAGATAATTTTAATCGCTGCGGCTTCTTTTTCGAAGGATTAATAATCTTGATATTTCGTCGAAAATGTTAAAAATAATCGAGCAAAATTTGTTTTATGTTACAATGAAGAAAATTTCGCGAAGCGACGAGGCGAATTAATGGCTCGTCACAGAGAAGGCTCGTAAAAATTCTAATGGGCGCAATCTTTTTCTTTCTTTCACAATAATTCGCAATAATTGTCCTGAGAGACGTGAGAGGAGAGAGAAAAGGAGAGAGAGAGAGATATATATATAAATAAAGACAGAGAGAGAAAGAAAGAGAGCGGTCGCTGACATCGTGCGATCTCGCGGCGCGTTTATTACGTAGAAACGGCGGGGCGCGACGTCGCGAACGGGGAGATAGTGTCATGCACAGGAACGCACTCGCCGGTACACGCGAGCGGTACCTGTGTGCAAGTAACCAGAGTGTACTGTCACGGAGGCGTACAATAGGCCAGTTTCGGGGACAATAGCGCAGGCCGACAATCAAATCAGCTCGCTATCAGCTACCCCAACCCACCGAACGTTTATCCTTTGATCCACTCAGTCGTTCGCTCGCTCACTCACTCGCGCGGGGCAGCAAACACTCCTGATTGCACACCCTCTGTATTTAAACAGCCTCGAACTGTGTCTCTCTCCTCCCGCCGCTCCCCCGCTCCATCCCGTCCGATTCCACAGTTCCTTCCATGTTTAATGGGTCTACAGAGGATGTGGGGGATGAGAGAAGAGAGAAAGAGACGGAACACAGCGAAGAGGGGCATCATCTGGTATAAAATGCTACGTTCTAGCGACATTTCAACTTTAAAAAATTAGTCTCGCTTAAAAACACCATGATATAAACAAGATAGTGTCCGATGTCTTTCAGATAACTTTACGCTAAAAATAATGGTACACTTTGCATGTAAATGTAATTATAAAAAATGCATGAAATATTAAAAAATTAATTTCGATTGCAGGAAACTTTTTCAAGCAAAGTAACGCATCAAACTTGAATTAGTCTAAAAATTTCAATTGAAAATTCAAACCGTATACCTAATTAATATTTGAAATTTTTAATGGCAAAAATATAAAATAAATGAGAAATGAATAACATGGACAAAAATTTAATAAATTTTGTACGTGCTAACAATGCTGTAAAAAGATCAGGTATAAGGAATGTTAATTCTTCATCAATTTATGTGGCTGATAATAATGTAGTTGTGCAATTTTATATTAAATTTTAGTTGCACGTTTATTATAGAACATTTTACATTTATTCTTTATATAGGTTTGCAATTATTGTAAAGACCAAATTGACATTTTTATCAAATTTATCAAATTGTATCTACAATTGTATCTCTTTATTACAATAAATAAAATTAATACATATTGTAATAAAGTCTGTGATTTAGACCGGATGATGGTTGCAGCATGTTGCAGAAAAGACTTTCAAAATTGATTTGTTATCGGTGTAAAAGAATTATATATTAATAATTCCCATAAACACACATCAAGTTAAAATTTCAACAATTTCTATGTTCATTTATGTACAAATCAGTACAAAAAAGAATAAAATAAAATAAAAAGTAACTTGTGAGTGGTACGTATTCTACAACTTTCTCCTATTGAACGCACAATTTGGTTTCAGTTTTCACAGCAATAATACATTTAGAAAAAATTGATACAGTTTGATAATAAACAATCAAGCCTAGATTGTTATTAAGCTTTGATGAAATAATTTTGTTTAATGTTTGGTTAATAAAACTAAATATTTAATAATAATTAGTAACTGTTTAATATCCGTTTAGTATCCGTTTAGTAATTGATTAATTACTATTACTATCTTTGGTTACTATTTTATACTGATTATACATTAATAAATATTTGGTGCGTTATATTAATGAAACATTTAATTAAAATTATTTCATCAAAACGTTATTATTACTAAACTCTTTTTTTTCAATGTAAAAAGAGACTCAGAGACCAGAAAGACCGAAAAATTCTGGTCACCAATTAAGAAAATTGATCAAAAACTTTATTTCACGTAACCTTACATTTGCTAAAGAAACAAAATTTACTTTTAGACAACCTAAAAGCCTCTAAGTCTTAATATGCACCTGTATGCACGTGATAGGAAGTAACGCCAGAAGTATTGCTACACGCACGTGTCGGAGCGCGTGAAATCGCACGTGTGAGCGAAGCACGGAAGTTGATTTTCGGACACGATAAACCTCATTTTGTAAGAGCATGAAAAAAAATAAACGTTGCCAGCCATTTCGAAAATTTTATTGAAAATACTAGAAACACTATGCGAATGGCTCAAAGACCATTTTTCACGTTATCTAACGTCAGACAAGGATTTCGAAAGCAATTTGACATGCCTGCATCGCCACGTTCATTTACAGGAAGCTTGGCAAAACGAGCGGCAAAAAGAGCGCGAATCGCGCTCGCGATGAGTATAAAGAGAATGGATAATGTTAAAACGGTTGTTGCTTGCTTTCGAAAAGTTGTAGCGATACATCCGCGGCAAGCGGTGTCTGTTCTATGTCCTCTTTCTGGGTTGAGATCGCAACTTCACAATTCCGAGGACGCGTTTACCTCGGCAGATATGTTTGCGTCGTGGGTTCGAGTTCGATCGAAGCGTAACGGGCCGTTGTCTTGGATGCGGGTACCTGGGGTTGGGGGAGGCAACGGAATAGGGAAGGTAGGAAGTAGGAGGTCCCTGCGAGAGACACCCTTTTGCCAGCTGATTATGAACTCGGGCCATCGCGCCACACGATTAGTCAATTAACACTCGCTTCTTCCACGATCAACGATATCATAATGTAATTCCAAGTATTCAGCACTTTCCTGACAAAGTATTGAAATACAGAACATTAAAATACTTGATATGGAATCAAATAATTTCAATGCAATTAACAACATAAATGTCTAATAATAATTGCAAACGCAAACAAATAAGTTCGATTGCTACTATTCAATTCGTCGTTTAATTCTTATACGAATTTAGTTAAAACGAAAATACATAAGAAGTAAAAAGTCTTCTATTAAAATTTACTTATTTCCTCCAAAATCTATTTATTATCTGGGATTATCGTTATCTCCTTCTTGTTTCACGGGACAGAGGTACGAAAGTAATGCGAAAATGAGCTTCCAAAACAACGATCTGTATCATTTTCGAAGTAAATCTCGATGTATCGAAATGAAGCACCGGCGAAGCCTTGGACCACGAAGTTCGGGAGAAATCCCGTTGCCACGGGGAGAAACCCTCCCGGTGATCGATTCCTCCGTGGGTCGAGAGGGGTTGCTATCGTCGATTAAGCACCCTCAAAAGGGAAGCAGCCGGCGATTGGTTAGCCACTGCCACTCCCATAGGCGGTGCCTGCCGACATATGGTGGCAACTACGGTATAACTCGCGTTCTGCCGGGTACAACGTGCCTGGAGTCCAGCTAGTTGCCACCGTGGTGGAGCTGGCTCAGTTCACGCAGCGACGTCGTGCCGCACGCATCGGCACGCACCTGTTCGCCACTCCGGAGCGAAACGTCGATATCGATCAAGGCCTGCGAGAGTCTCGATTAACTCACTTCTCGCTCGAAAAATCAGAACGGTCTGAGAGACGTCGTCAAACGGCAATATGAATCTGCAAACACTCGTAAATCCACCAGCTGTCAAAATGATAGAATCTAAAGAAACTGATTGCTTCCCATGATACTGATCGAAATGTACTGATCGAAATGTTCGGAGATTTCGATTCTCGGAGGTTTCAAAAAACTGTTCCCGAGTGAAGTGCAGCCTCCTCGTGTTACATCGGTGACCCGAAGTGGCGCGCGCGGTCTCCCGCAGTTGTGATAAATCATCGGGAGGACGCCCGTATAGTGATCGCGAATCATCTACCGTGGTTGATCAACAAAGCACCGAGACATTGATTACGAAACAGCGTCGACTATGGTAGTTCTGTAAGTATCAGTATATGTAATCGTTTTCTTTAAACGTATTTCCCTTAACCGGACCAAGAGAACGGCGCGCTTCAATCGATTTTTACTGATTTATGATAAAACTACAATTATTTGAAATTAATGTATCTCCTTCACATGGATTATGAGAAGCCGGCTTCATCGATGTCAGTCAATTTTCCTTGCTTTCTTGTCTCGTTCCGAATTAAACTTAGATCCTATGAGACGCAAGATTTAGCAATTAACACGATAAGTGCAAAAAAATTAGTAACTTTTGCGCTTTGAATCGATTTCTCTTCCTTCAGATAATGAGAGAAATTGAGCTGCTATCTAATCAATGGGCGTTCTGCGGGTCTCCCATTGGTGTGTGGGCGTTATCACGAGGTCTGATTGGACGCTAGGTGTTCTAGAAATCCCTCGTTTACACATGCGCGCTTCACCGAGCCAAGCGCGACCATTCGCGCGCGCAAGCTATCGCTTCTGTCGATATTTGTAATTTATCAAAAATGCTTTCTGTCATTACATTTAACCTTTCTCATGTTAAATAACTCGTATCTTCGTAAAGGTAACAATCAGAATAAGGGTCCTTATAGCACAATGTACGTTCCAAATAATCAAACAATTTGAAACAAGTAAATTAATTTTTCCGTTTGATTATTCCACCAGATTTAATGCATTAATAATTTCGGATTTTAATTTGATTGTTATAGTAAAGAATTTTTTCAATCTATAAGAACTGCCCGAGGCAAATTCCTCTCACGACCTTTTCATTCTATTAGTGGAGATAAAAGGACAATCCAGGATTCCAAATCGGAGAGGTGGTGGCGGTCTGGTAGGTTTGTGAAAACCCGATTAAGGATGTACTGCCGCCTCACCATTGATCACAGCCCAACACCTCGAAGACAGATTAAACGAATGTCCGCGAGTAAGACGATCCCCTTTTATCTCGAATCTCGAGAATGCTTTCTCTTTCTCTCTCTTACTCTCTCTGTCCGTCGCACCGAGGAACCCTTTGAACCCGCGGTACCCTTCGCGAGCCCCACCCCCGTCGTGAATCCTTTTATGTCGCGGCAGCCGAATGGAAGCTGACAGTTTATCCGGTATTAATTCGATGATATGCAAGATGAGACAAACTGACGTTTGGAATTTTTGATTATTTCCAGATGAATGTTTCTTTACGATTTGTTACATCATCAATATCAAATTGGTCGTGAATTAATTATAAGATATAATTGCTTGATATTGTTTGTAAAATTTGCAATTTCATTGCGACAAATTCACCTAATGATTCTTTTATTAGAATTTCTTTCAGGGGGATTTTTTAATTAGCTGTTTAAACAATAATATAAACGTCCAAACGATGTTCCCATTCTTCATGCGCGGATGTTTATTTGACGTACTGAACATGACCCGAAAATGTCCCGAGGACGTCTTTTCTACAATGTAGTGATAATGACGCCTAATAGACGTCGCTAGGACGTAAAGTGCGAAGCCCAAAGACATCCCGGATAGCAAACTGACTTATTTGTTGTTTGACATCAAAATAACGTCTTTGATGACGTTTTGATGTCTGCTTGATAAGATCCGGGATTTTATCAAGATAACATGTACATATATTCAAAAGACGTTCTAAAGACGTCTTCTAAATTTGCATGTTTTCTAGTTAAATATCCTTATGATATCTTTACAACGTCTTTATGACGTCTTTTGAATAAGCATATCATTCTTTATACACGCTTGACTTATTGTTGCATTGAAAAAGATACTTATATACAATTACATTAATACATTTTTACATATCTATATCCTAGCAATATCAAATTTTAATTTTTAAATAAAACTAAAGAAAATTTTATCAAACTATACATTACTTTCATATTAGAACTCAGGTTTGGGGACTCAACATCAAAAGAAAGTTTCTTGTTTTAAAACATACTCTTGTTTGTGTGTGTGTGTGTGTCAAACTAAGAGTGAGAAGTTTTATAATACTGTCCATTTTATTCTAACGTTATGAATTTTATTTAAAAGAAATGCAACTTTACCGCGGTCATTTATCGGCGATGCCGCATACAAGACATCTTTTGGACGTTCTTTAAACGTCTATTGTATAACGGTAAAAATGATGTCTCCGAACTATTATCTAAATATTTTTATGTTAAATACGTAAAGTAAACTTTTCTAATAATTATTTAATAAGATTAAAATTAAAAAAAATTTACTTTTAACGAATTAAAAAATACGACATATCGATGACGGCCCTTGAACGTCTCTACAATATCTGCTTGAATGTTCTTATTATAGAATATCCAAACATCTTTGGAATGTATTTTAGACGTCTAATTTTCCACTGACATGAAACAGAACTTTTAATGACATACTTCGGACATCGAATTGTTGATTAGATGTTTGTCAACGTTCGCAGTACATTATGCGACATTAATTGCGATCGAATATCCCGTGGTCATAAGACGACCCACGTGCTTCTCTAAATTTGGCGCGTCAAATTGATAGTAAGCGTATCCCTCTCGTTCTCATTAGCATCTCGGGATCAACGCGATCGGCTGGATGTGCTCTTGGAACGGCGTATGGAATCGACAAAAAGTCGGATTTACAAAAATCCAGCTCGACCGGTTTTCTTTCGTTCTATCGCGTTTCATTGAGCCTCGGCGTGTTTTGCTCAGTTTTTTGCACCATCCCAACTGCTTCATTCTTCTGTTATTCGAGATCACACGTGGATACACCTCCGTAAGCAGACGAATATCGCAAAGGTTGATGTCAAACCGGGGTAAAAAAACAAACAAATGAATCTAAGCGACTAAAAATCAGAAATCGATTAGACTGATCAGTTCAAAAATAATCTAAAAACAAATTTTTAATTAAACTCTCGAAAATTAATGAACAAATTCCCATAAAGGCCTTTAATAGTCAAAGCAACAGTTAAACTAACAACTAGTTAAACTAACTTCTTTTATTAGATAAATCCATCCACAAATGATTCAACCCTCTTCGGAGGCTTGTATTAGCTCGGGAGTTGTAATTACGTTTCCTCTTATCTAACGTTCCTGCGATTCAACATATGGAAATTTATTAGCATTTATGTTTATTTATTAACAATCTAAAAAGTTGTAAAATAAGTTTCTTTGAATTACTTATTATTTTATAACATAATCCTTTTTTTTTATCGAGTAATTATGTTTTATATAGATCTTTTATCGAGATCAAAGAAAAGATATTTTTCACACGATCGACCACATGTGCTAAATTTTGAATTAAAATAATCAATGTAAGACTATTAAAAAAAGTCTAACTGATGAGTTGCACGATTTTAAGTTGAAAGAAAGTACAAAAACATAAATTGCTAATCATTTACTTCCTTATTTTTTTAGCGCAATGGACTTCCACGACATAAAAATGAATTAGGACCGCAAACAACGACGACGAGCTGGATAATATCATTATTTTTATCTGTAATTAGGTCCACTAATTCTATCAGCCGTTCCAAAGTAAATGCAATTATTGTCAATGATTCTTACGCCTAATACGTGTAATTACTATTTTTACCTTTTTGCTTAATATTTATCTTGTTTGTATGCGTCGGTTGAGGAAGATCAAGTTAGATCGAAACACGTCCCAAGACTTTTTGTTAACATTGATTTAAAATTAAACTTACGATCCATTAAAATTGTAATATTACTCGTTAATTGGACCTTTATCCTATATCAATTTGTTGTTTAAATAAACGAGCTTGTTTGTTTGTTAATTTATTATTCTTAACGACGTGTTGTACGATGTGCGAATTCAGATGCAATCTATTTTATATATTTCAATAAAGCTTCGCAAGCTAAGCGGTGGACATCATCGGACACATCGATTATCTCGCAGAACTTCGTTGAATGTAAAACGAGTGATCTGACTCGTGTCGATCGTGAGCTGAGATTTCGAAAGAAACGTGGGTGTCGAGTATCGTGTAGACTTATCGTTTAAAAGCGAAGAAAAATAAACGTTGTTAAATCGACGTGATTTTTCAAACTATCAATATTTGAATCATTAAATTAGCTTCTTTCCCAAAAAATATATTTACAACCAGAAGAATTAAGACAAAAAAATTAATGAGGACAGTTTAAAAAGTCTGTTGCTTGCATAGGCGTCCTTTCCTTATCTTCTTCTCAATTAAAAATAAAAGATTTTATTCAAACGTTCAATTGTACATTTCTTTAGGATTTTAAATATATTTTGACGAATGGCTGACCGCGCGCACGCAATTATAAATTGTTCTTATATAAAATCAATTTTACAGTTTCACTTTAACCCTTATATGCCTGATTTTTTTCTAGGAATGATTAGCATCTAATAGATGTCTTAGTAGAAATTTTTAGGGTCGCTAATTATAAATTTGTAATCAAAATTTTAAATTAAAAAATGGCGAATTCAGTTTAACGGACCAAAATACTTAAATCCAACAAAATTTAGTATTTTTTATTCGCCACATTGAATTTTAAAAGTTTGAATCCGCCGTTTTAAAAATAAATAATTATTTTATTTATAAATAGCACTTGCGTTGATCGTCAAAATGAGCCCAGAAAAGGGCTCGATATTTTAACTTTTAAGGAAGATATATGTATTCTTCACTTTTATTTTATGTAATAAATTTGATGCAGTGTGCAAGGGGAGAAATTCCCAAGAGTGTTGATTTTTTGTGAAGAATTTTATCTTTTATCTTTAAAATAAGATTAGAAAAAAATTGCTATCTTTATTTTTGTGGGAGATATGAACCTTTGAAGGTTTAGCACATGTCTGTGCCACCAGGCACGAAAGGATTAAACACGGACTTCAACGCGATAAAAAATTAATTAGGGGTTACAAATTGACTATATGAACTAACGGAACGCGTGAAGTTACGATATATGGATAATATAACTATCGGCACTGTGTTTCCGGATGGAGACGGCACGATCGGTAACTCGCATCAAAAGCGCGGGGAATTAACTTGTTTAGAAGCACGAGATTAATTCGCGAGCGCGCTAATCTCGCGCAAAGATCCAGACGTAGTCCAGCTGCGAGCGAGAACGGGCCACGGATACGCCGCGGTTAGTAACGGACAAGGGAGAGAGGGGAAAAGAGGACGGTGGAGAAAATGAGAGAGAAATCGGGAGAGAGTCGAGAGAGCGGGAACGAAGCGGAGAGAGAAAGAGTGGCAAAGAGGAAAATAGGAAGGGACGAGGACGGAGCGAGAAATTTCTTCCTTTTCACGTGGTGTGTGCCCTTCGTGATATTTTAGTGGCCTCGTCGCGGCGCGTATCTACCTTAATATCTGAAATTCTGAACGCGCACCCACACCACGAGGAAGACGCGAGATGCGAGACGTTTCTTACTCTCTCCCTCTCTCTGGTTTCTTTCTACGTCTTCCTCTCACGAATGACAGTGCGCCAGAATGCACGCGTGTGTTCACGCGCGTGTGCGTACGTCTTCGGCTCTGGACAATCTCGGCGCAGCATCGTCCGCCGATGTATCATCTTACTTGGTGCTAAAGGCGATGACTTTATCACCGATCCGGGCAATCATTCACCTAAGCTGACTCTTTTCTCCGTTAAAGCTGTCCTCGTTGCCCCTCGTAGCCTCTCAGTTCAATTTCTACCCTTGTCGTTACCACGGGAACAGAGAAGGGAAAAAGAGAAGCGTTGACGTAACGTATAGTAAACGCGCCTCGCGTGTCTTCCTGTTGCTATGCATAACGAACCATCGAGAAAGAATGGTAGAATTATCGCTTGTCGGGAAGTAATAAGAAAACAGTTTCTACCAACGCGGTATGTCGATAACGCGCGAGAAATTATTTTCCTATAGTTGTCAACTATAAAATCTACTTCGAATTCATTATATGGACAACCCTGAGTGATGCAAGCAAAATATATTATATATGATGTAAACGGAGAAAGACTTGGCTAACGAAGCTAAAATATGTCCTTAAAATAAGAACAAACATAACGTTGTTGCTACCGAAACTCATTTTATTAATCGTCACATCATAGAACAAAAATTTGCTGTTATTTGGATTTTAACTATGGCCATTTGAGTGTGTAGTATGAACATAGACGTGGAATATCCATATTGAAGCGACCATAGTTAAAATCCCAATAATTGAATAACGTTTAAATGAACTCATTATGTTATTTTCTATTTGCAACAGAAACAAATAATATTTACAGCTCAGCTGAGATTTTATATGATCCGACGCTAGTGCTTTGAATCTCTCCTAAAGAAAATATCAAGTTCCCAAATTAATTTTAAAATAGAAATAAATAAAATTGTGGAGAAAAGCCGCCATTCTAAAACGCTTGTTTCTCGGAAACTAAACATTGCATTGTATTAATACCGATAAAAACGTGATATGCTCAGATAATTAAAAGATAAAAACTTATAGTTTACATAGCTTTCTTTCAATATAAAATTTGCTGAAAACAAATTTTTGACAAGTGAGAGAAATTTGCACGATTTTCTTGCAACTTACATAGTTTAAACAGTTATGTTATTATTGATAATATTAAATCATTTTGTATGTTCGTAGCTTCCTAAAATTTTTATTTTTATTTTATTCTTTCATATTTTTCTCATAATGCCAGAATTATAAAATAGAATTCTTTTATTTCGAGACACACACACAAGAGCGAAAAAACTCATAATAGTGCTCCTCTTCAATGTGATTCTTTACTTACAAAGAATATAAAAATACATCACCGCGTTCATTAATTGTGGGTACTGTGTACAGTAGTGCGAATCGAATGTTTGGTTTTACACGCGTAAAATATTAGAAATTGCCTGCCATTTTCCTTTTCGTACGCTTTTAATTTTAGTTAATAAATTTGTGCTTTGCAGCTAATATATTTTACGAAACGTTCAAAATTTTTTAATGGAAAATATCTAATAAGCACGGATCTTTTTATAACACTAACAACAGCGTTTGACTCGCATTAGCCCTCTCTCTTGATTTGTAAAATCTCGTAAGTTCTTTGAATCTTCTTTAATCTATTTTACTTTTAATAGTCAATTTTTAGCAACGATAGAAGAGTTGGTGTGTTACTGATATTTAGCTGATCTTACTAAGTCATTTCTTTGAGCGAATATAATTTCTCATTTTAAATTAATGAAATACGCTGGCGAAAATTAATGTTAAATGTGACGCGACAAGCGCAAGGCGGCGTACAATCGAAGAAGTCATTCCGCCGTATTCGTTTCTATGACGCCGTAAGCAACGATGCCGAATACTCGCCATCGGAAATCTAGACGAAATATATCCAGCGATAAATGCCCGCGCGTCGAATCGAGGGGCGCAGTAAACGTGTGCTTTACGCGATTGGCGGCCGCTGTAATCGCGGCAATTGGAGCCGCGACTCCTCGACAGTGATCATGTCAGCGTGAGCAGAGCTTCACAAGGTGGTCCGCGTCGTTGAAGACGCGACCCACGGCGCGATGAGGCGTTCTCGAGTAGGTGTTCCAGGATCGTAAACGTCCGGCTACGAGCGCGACTCGATAAAACCGACGGAAACGATGCGCGCACGCACCTAAACGCGTAACCTGTGCGAGCGCCGTAGGAGGCGCGAAAACCCTTTCGTAATGTGTCGTCTACGCGCAACAAGTAAATCCGAACGGGTGAATATACAAGTCCGCCCGCGAGTCCGCGGCGGACACCTAAATCAGCAGGGCCGAGAAAATCGAGTATCCGCCGAGTATCCGTCGGCTATTTGAACTTCGTTATCGAGAGCTGTCAGTCGAGTTATCTTGCGGAAATCTTTGCGCGGTACCATAAGTGCGGTAAATAATCTTCCCTGGAGAGAACGACGAAGATCGTTCGAGCTTGATCCGCGTCCCTTTCGTATTTATTGCGATCCTTCAATTACTCATTAGTCGTGCGCGATTTTCTGCACGGCATCGCACATCGTACCTTTTTCGCAGAGATCGCAACTCTGAAAAATCTATTCGAGGCGTGATATACGATCGGGAGGTCGTTGCACACTCGGCTGCAACTCAAGGAGTCCTCGCATACCGTAATGCCGCCACAGATCATAAGCGCGGACTTTAATGTCAACGGGGGAAAGGCAGGAGCTGGTTTGCGAGCTGACGCGAAGAGATACACTTATAAGACGATTTATGCACAAGTGTTTGTTGCGCCGCTTGGACAAGAGAGGCTCTCTGGCAAGAAAATCATTGGGGAACACAGAGATTAGCTGTGCGTTCGCCCTTATTAATACGCACGATTGAACAAATTAATCAAATGTCGGTACTTTCGCGCACAATCCTTTTCCTGGATTTTCACAAATTTGTGTGAAATTTCTGCAAAAAGTTGACGTCAAAATCGTCGTAAGTGAATAAAGATAAAACAATACAAGAAACGGTTTACTAAAACATCTAAAACTTTAACTGGATGCTGATTTAAAAATAATTTTATTAAAAAGTTAAAACAATTTTATAAAATGTTCAAACTAGAAAATCAACATTTTCTTTGGCATTTTCATGTTAGTCATGCTTAAAGTTTCTTCGTAATAATTTTATTGATCTAATAAAATAATTTTCAGATCTGTATCTAGCTAAACTTTCAAATACACCAACTGTATCGTTCTTTTTAAGAATCCATTTGCATACGTTTTGTAAGAGTTACAAAACAAAACAAAACTATTTTTTCGCAATCATCTTTTGATCATTATTATTGATTAATAATGTTAGAATTAAAAACATGAAAATATATAAAGTTTTACAATAAAATTACCTTTGTCAATATTTTTTAAAAATATTTATTTAAAAAAAACTTTTTGTTGTTGTTTTCTAAAAAAAATGTTTTCTAAATTCATCCATTTGTGTAACCTATATGTAAACATTAAAATCAGATTTTACCAATTTTCGAAGTTCCCTTGTAAATAAAATGTATTTTTATGTATTACACAAGAAAATTTGTAAAATTAAAAGCATAAAATTGAATTTCTCTACTTTATACGCTTTTTTGGCACTCTATTACAGTATACGTGGATCTGTTGTGTATTACTATTTTTCCTACCATAAAATATTTTTAAAACATGTATAAAAATTCATGAAACATTTGTTAACATCGTAGTTGAAGATTTCCTTATTGTTTATTCTCACGGAGAAGTGAAAAGTACCAGTTTACGCTGCACAGCAATTTTATATTTCAAACTGTATTACAAGGAAAAAATATGAAAAAGAAAAATACATATAATCAAAATAATTTTAGGAAGCTGCAAAATGATGTAACATTATTAGTAATACACATATTATATTTACAAGAAAAAATTGTGCAAACTTTATTTTTACTTTTTAAATTTTTATTTTTAAAAGATGTTACATTTTATTTTTAAATAACCATGAATGTATAAATTTTTTTATTTCTTCAATTATCTAAGTAGATCATGTTTTTATCAATGTTAATACGAATTTTTAATTTCCGAGAAATGAGGGGATGCCTCTTTAAGAATAATCTCTCTGCCAATATTAGCGATTTTCTTCTAATATATTATCCATATTATTAATGAATTCTATTATTACTTTTTATCGGATGTCCATTGGATGACTATTGAATATTCGATTAGCAACGAAGATAAATGTACGACCGCGAACACGATACACGACCGACAAATTTCAAGGGTAGCTGTACACAGGCTATCGAGGATCGATCTTTCGCACCTCGATCCGATCGCAATGGATGCAAGGATTCCGGAAAGACGCTGAACGTGCCCCGTGTCGCGCCGTACCACCCACGAACTCCCATAAGTATCGCGCGAAGTACGGTCGGGTACGCACCATAAATCGGGATTTTATCCTGCAGCTGCCGGACTTGTGACACGACCACAATTGCGTAACACTAAATTAGTCTCTGAATTCGATTCCGGATAATAACTACGATCGCAAGGTCTCAAGGTCGATCGTCGACCGCAACAAAATCGAATTTGCATTCGCGCATGATGCCGATTTGGAACGACTATAACAACATAAAATTAAAAAAAAAAGTCTAGACGAAGCTACGAAATTTATACTAAGATATAAATCTATTCTCTGCAGGAGTCGCGTGGGGTCGCCGACGATGTCAGCGACTGTCGCCGGCAACCAGCAGCAACATCATCCTCATCAAGAATGGGACATAAACGATTCAAACGTTCCGAGGGTAAGAGTCCTCTTCTCACGTGATAAATTCGACGAATTTTCCGTCGAAATACTTACTTTTCCGAAACGTATTTATGAACCAGATTCAATGAAATCGCGCCCTTGCGAGCGCCACAATCTCAAAAATGGGATTTTGCTTCAGGTAGTGGAATACGATCCCTGGTGCGAATGGGCGGACGGACACGTGAGGAGAGTCTACGGACCAGATTGCGAGGAAGCGAGGAGGCACGCCTCCGGCTGGGCGATGAGAAACACCAACAATCACAACGTGAGCATTTTGAAGAAGAGTTGCCTGGGCGTTCTGGTCTGCACGCAGGAGTGCATACTGCCCGGCGGTGGAAGGGTTCACCTCCGACCAGCGATCTGCGATAAGGTGAGCGAAGCGCATAACGGAACGATAAACATAAATCTTGGCCCGATAATAAATGTAAATTGCGCTCGCGCGCGATAGTCACACGAGTTCGCCGCGCATTCTTGTCGCGACACAAAATTCCGTCCGCTTGTCGCGCGTCTTCGTCGTCTGCGGTTAATCGGCGGGAGTAATTCGAAGTTTTATTTACGCGCGAGTTATTTATCGTGTGCAATTGAATCATTCGAAACGTCAATAGTTGCCCGAATAAAGGGAAGGCCAAGAGTTGATCGGGCTAACGTTTTGTCGGACTCGATGTCGTCTCGCATTCAACAAGGCGCTTCAACCTTGTCCGCAGGCGAGAAAGAAGCAACAGGGCAAACCGTGTCCCAATAGGCAGTGCACTGGTCGCTTAGAGATACAATCGTGTCGCGGTCACTGCGGTTATCCCGTGACGCACTTTTGGCGGCACACGGAGCACGCTATCTTCTTCCAAGCTAAGGGCCAACACGATCATCCGCGACCGGAAGCGAAATCTACGTCGGAGGCGCGAAGAAGCGTGGGTGCTGGTAGGAGGGTCAGAGGACTGGCGGTGCTTCTGGCGAGAGAGGCTGCCCTAGGCTCCAAGGTAATTCGCAATTTCCTGATCTGATCACGTAATTAATCCGAGAATAGATTCGATAAATCTTTTTATCGAGGTTTCGAAGGATTTAGATATAATTACCGATTTGATTTTAAATTGTATTGGCCGAGTAATATTTTGATTTTAATCGCTTTTAATCTAGAGTGTTTTACTGTGGGTAAATTTTCAGATTGTAGAATTCGGTATTAGTTTAAATTTAATACAATTTTTATTATTAAAATTTTATAATTCAAAATAGTTCAAAGTAGAGAAGAGAGTATTGTGGCTACTGTTGACAATATGGCTACCCCTATTATTTCCGTTATTAGGTGATGTATTCTAACAATTGTTTATGGAGTTATTTGTTTAGTAGCTCGCCGTTTTTTAGTTATGCTAATATGCCAATGCATAATGACTGACAATTGTTATATAACATTTTTACTTTTGAGCACTTCTAAACTTTTTCAAGGTACACTTTTAACCTTTAATTACATACACTTCCTCATTATTCTTAAACTTGAGTGTATTATCACACAAAGGTACATATACTCGAGTGTTTTTTTGTTATTTAACTTTTTATTCGACCGTATACATTTTGAGTTATACAAAGTTAAAGCAATAACATGGTAATTTGTTAATATGATTTGTTAAGCAAAATTTTTATATCGAAATATTTCTTCAATAAATCGATTGTCATTCTAAAAAGTGGTGTTTAGAAACATTAGAGACATTATTTTATGCTTGTTGTTTAATGTTAAACAGGAATAAAATTATATTTTTAATAAAATTTCTAATGGTATTTCTAAAGCTTCTGAACGCAGGAAAATTCTAAATTACGAAAATTCTAAACAATGGAAAATTAATGTAATTTTGTAACAAGGTACTGTGTTTCTTTTAAACTAAACTAATTTTTTACAATTATTTTTATGGATATATAACCATATTACAACCACTATTTTTCTTCCACCAATTATGCAGTGCATTAGATTTTTATAAATCACGTCCTAAATAATAAATATGTCATTACTTTGAGTTTAGAATCTGTCAAACAACACTCTGACGAATGTAACCGTTCAAATTTCAATAGAAAATATTAATTATAAACAAAGTAATTCAATAAAATGACAATGGGTGCCATATTACCCTCTTCTCCTCTAATATTTAATAAGATCTTCTTACATTAAAATAGTGTTTTACTTATTAACACCTTGCAACTTATAAAATAGAAAAAGTTGTTAAAAAAAGTTCTTAATTATATAAATACATTTTCACCTAGAGTAATGTCAATGTAACAAAAATATGAGGAGTATTCTAAAAATTAATTTATAATAATTGAGCAAGTTTACATAGACAAAACAGTTAGGCATGTTTGCTAATTGAACGTGATTGATTGAATCTACAGGTAAAAACCAATCATTTGTTTAATTGCTTAGCAAATAGGCATTGAACTCGCTTATTGCATATTGCAAAATATTTTACGATTAACTCTATAATTATCTACAAGAAAAAAGAAAATTAACTTACGGCAACGCAACGAAAAGATCGCACCAAATCCCGCAATCTGCAGTCACAATCTTTCTGCTTCTTCTCAATCAATGAAAAGAGATACGTTTGATCAATAAATTACAATGAAATACATTTCGTTACAGTTAATGTCACTGAGAGGAACTAAAAGGTCAAGTACGGACACGCTCGAACAACCATCAAGAACGACGCAGCCACCTCCATTGATCTCTGATAAAGGTTACTATTTCATGCTTTTTATCAAAATATCAGAAATATATATCCGATGCTAATGTCTAATTTCTTCAGCTCTAGATAACTTTATCTATAAAATATCTCCTAAAGAATATGCCCTGTCTGCACCAAATAAAACAAACACGTCATTGTGATTGTTAACACATCGTACGTGTCACAACGACGTATTAACAGTCACAACTGGTTCAAAACGTGATTGACACATCGCTACACGTAACTAATAGCCAACTTTCTAGTGACAAGAATAGTCGACCAATTTTGAGAAGTTAAGATTGGTTTTTAATGTATTATGTATTTACATAAAATACTTGCTAGACAAAATGTATAGTTCTATTTGGTTAAAATATTCAAATTGATTAATTAAAACATTTAAATTATTTGGCTACGTCTTAGCGACGTGCAAAAGACATATTTTCTGTAACTTTGCGATCCATTTTACAACACTGCCGATAAAAATGGTTCAAGTCTGTGATAAATCATATGAGAAATATGATTTTTGTACCTCCACCATAAGATAAAGCGAGTTTTTTAATTCATTGATTGATCAATGATTACGCACATTGCGTAAATGAAACTTTTACAGAGCAAAATTACATTTGCGTATAATGCAACTGATCAATCGAATTAAAAAACTTGCCAATAGCTATCGAGAGAAGTGAAGAAATCGAGCACAATTCATTTATTCAAATATATGAGAGCGCGCGCATCAATATTGCTTTCCCTTTGGCCACAAGATGATAATCGTCAAAACGAGATGGCGTTAGCGAACAGATAGTTAGCGAACAGATATCGTCGATATCGTCGGTAACGAGAGAACTAATACTACAAACGCACGGAGCGAAGTTGAAAATCTGACGATGAAATTAATATTTTTGTAACTTGACCTCGAATTAACATTCTATTGGAACAAAAACTATCTGAAAGCAATCCTAGCGTATTATTTTGTAATTTATTTGAAACCAATAATTTGCAAAATATCGTGTTTTTTCGATTTTTATACAAAATGTATAATCAAAATACGCTAATTAAAATACTGTAGTAACAATGTTCTCAAAAAAAATTAAATAAAATTGTCATTTGTAGATTTTTATTTCAAATAGAAATTTTTAATCACCTGTTATGCGGTCATTAATGGTGAATTTTTTTATTCGCACTACACTGAATTTGTGCATATTAAAATATCTACAGCTACATATAGCTGCTACATATACAATCTCTAAATACAGAGTGTCATAATATAATCAACTTTGATAATTTAAATTTAATAATATTTAAATTTATTATATTCAGAGGATTACAATCAACAATATTTCAAAAAGATTTTAGCCATTTCAGTACATTTTTAGAAATATTTCAGAAAGATATTTTTTACAGTAACCTTCCTATATTTTCCTACATTTTTTTTATAAAATTTTAAGTGCAAGAATTGCGGACATTTACTATTTCAAAGCTATCTCAAAAATGTTGCAGATATATTTTACAACTTTTATAAAATGTTTCGCCTTGTAGTTGAAATACTTCTAAATAATTTCTATGTTGTATATGAGCATAGCTATATAATTATCAAAAAATTTCAGTTTTATTATAAAAAAATTTACAAATTCGTTGAAAAATCTGCTATTAGAATTAAAATCGCATATAAAGCATCCTGTATATCGATTTCTAAGCCCAAAATGTTTAACCGGTATTGAATTTTTGTGAACGCAAATAAAGAATTAAACACTCACCGAACGTCGTCGCCTCGTAAATCGTTCCCACAGCAACATCGATGTTTCACGTTTCACATTAAATAGACACTGCTTCACAAAGCACAATTTCACATTAATTAAAACCAAAAGGGAAATTGACGGTATTTATAACGTCGTTACTGTTTTCCTTCAATCGTTACTTTTTCCTACCTATAACAATAATAATAACATTGCATTTTTACAGTAATGACTTCTATCGTTACTTTCATCGTTACTTTATAGACATACAATACGTGCTACGATTAACTAAAATCACTGCAGATTTTGTATTGAATTGATCAAATAGCGAACTAAAAAATGGTCATAAAAATTATGTGAAAAAATAACAAAAAAATAACGAAACATTACTTTCTGAGCAATGGTAACAGTAATGCATGCCTTTGTAAAATGAGCAATAAATAACGGTAACGATAACGATAACGCGTTACTTTTATAAAAAATATTGTTTCCAACCCTAACTAAAATCAATCGATGTTTAATTAGCGGAAAATTCACTTTAAAGTCAGTACATTCGGTGCCTTCCAATTGCAATAGCCCTAGACATTCGTATACGCAACGACGAAAATTGTATTCTAATTGTCGTAATTATAGACACAATACTACAGCCCAAAAACTACTAATATAGGATGTGTTAAATTTTCTACTGACATTTAATTAGTTTTGCTCAACGGCGACAGCTATAATCTTACAAGCACACAATATTCCTACAATATTACACGAATATTATTAAAAATTAATATAATATTATTATCAATGTTACTTAATATTTTTTAATATCAAGGAAATATTCTGTTAATCTTATATGTTCACTTTACATATTATTCTTGATATATTCTTGATTACTTTAATATCCGCGGAACACTATTATAAAAATATTCACCTAATTTTGAGATTTAAAGGAATAAACATTTCTGGAAATATATTACAAAATTATTAATAATAAATGGGACGTTTAAACTTAACTTCTTGCGTGGTACATTTTATATACTCCGTTTTTTGCAACTTTATTTCACTTTAATAAAAAAAACCATATTTACATTCATATTTCAAAAATATTATTTAATATTATTTAACATGACATTAACTAGAACTTTACATTTAATATGTAGAGAATGTACCTAAAATATTACTTAATATTAAATAATATTACGCACTTATAGGAAAACAAATGTTGTTGAACAGATCTAATTCTAAATTTACAATAATGAAATATTTCTTACTTAGGACATAATTTATAAAAATATGACTACGTAATCAATGAAAGAGGAAAGTGATAATAATATGACTAACCCAAAAATAAATTTTAAAAATTGTTTAAGAAACACAGAGTATTTTGTTATAAAATTATTTTTTTTTAATTTTCTATTGTTTAGAATTTGTCTGATATAAAATTTTTATGATTTAGAATTTTTCTGTGTTTAAAAACTTTAGAGATATAATTAGAAATATCATTTTATTCCTGTTTAACATTAAACAACAGACATAAAATATCTTTAATGTTTCTGAACACCGCCCTTTAAAGTAATAATCGATTTATCAAAAAAATATTTTTATATGACAATTTTGCTTAAAAAACCATATTAATAAAATCTCATGTTGTTGTTTAACTTTGCATAACTTGAAGTGTGCATAACTGAATAGAAAGTTAGATAACAAAAAATTATTTGAGTATATATACATTTGTGTAATAATACGTTTAAGTTTTCAAAAAAAAATGAAGAAGTATGTGTAATTAAGAGTGCTAAAAATAGCCAAAATGTATCTTGAAAAAGTTTTAAAGTGTTCAAAAGTAAAAATGCTTTATAACAATTGTTAGCTATTGTGTATTGGCATATGCGCCACTACAAAAACGGCTAGTTACTAAACAAATTATTCCATAAGCGATTGCTAGAATTCGTCACATAATAACGAAAATAATAAAGGTAGCCGTAATTATATTCATAGTAGCCATAATACTCCTTTCTTCTCTACTTTGCTCTAACTGTATCCAAAACTGGGCACATCTTACATACTTTGTTTCAATTGAGTCGTACACAACGTTATACTTCGTGCATCCTTGTGTATGTACGAATGTGTCAAGATGTGTTAAACAATTGGAAAGCACCCAATATAACAAGCACCCAATATAACAAGTATAACGCTCACGCGGAAACTGTAACCTCGATCTTCACGTCGTGAAACGAAAATCGTATCGAGATCAAATGTCGACAGAATATCGCATTTGACACGCTCGCTACGAAAATGAAAGTGGACCTTGCTTCTCTCGGAAACGTACTTGTTCGCTTTTAAGCCGAGTGGTTATAAATTTGATGTTGTCTTCTCATCATGTCACAAATAAACACAAACGTTATGAAGCGCGCGAACAGTGCGAACATTGCAACGTTACCATACACTCGTACCAACTTACAATTAGATCACTAAGAGGGTTGTGATTGGTCAGCTTTAAATCTTGTCATTTCAGAAACTGCCGCGTATTTTGAATAAAGATAATGTAATGAAGTAAACGCAATCACTTTTATCATTCAGTTCCTTTGTTATAATGTCTCAAATTGCGAAAGAGCAATTTTTGAGTAATTTTTCATCCTACGAGGTATAGAGAGTACAAAATAACCTGATATCTGTAACAAAAATAAAAATCGGAGCATAAATCGAATATAAAGAGGAAAGTGACAGAAGCATAAATGAAACCTCTAAGAAGTAAAAATTCAGACAATGATGGAACATAAAAAAAAGCATTAACGCCGTTCCATTATCTGTATTTTCACTTCCTAGAAGTTTGCGCTTTACTACTCCTTTACGTTCGATTTTTATTTTTATCAGAGATATAATAAATTATTCTTTCTTTTTGCTACCAAATGTACTCAAAATTTTATTTATTGTCTTTTTGCTGGTGAATAATAAAACAAAAACAATAGACCAATTTTTGAAAAGTTGATTGATGTACGAAAACAAGATTTTTATTTTTAAAAAAATTCAAAAAAAAGAAAAATTCAAGAAATTGCTAGAAAGGTATTTTGAAAACACGATATTTAAAATAAATTAAAAATATGCAAGAAAAGTTCTAACTCAATATGATACATTTAATGTAAATGATACGTATTTCTTTACTCACTTAGATAAATATACTAATTTTTTGTAATTTAATAATTTATTTTACTGAAAAATTAATGCCAACAAATGTCTTTAAAAATTATATTTTTATATTATAAATAAAAAATATTGATTTTTATATAATCATAATTTTTTCATTTAAAAAATATATGCAACTGTATATAAAATATGTGAATAAAACAATCACTACAACCCTGAATTTCACGGTTTAAAAGTGAAGTGGAAGTAAACTCGTTATTAGGCACATATTTATATCGCTCACAATTAGAGCATTAAACCGCACTTTATTACAAGATTCCAGTGTAATTCTTTAAACTTCAGAATTAAGCGTCTTCTCTTGTCTCTTCATAAAATGTAAATTTCAATTTTCAGCTTACAAAATCAATTACAATTAAAACGCAATCTACAGTATATCATAAAAATTGCATCATCTTCTTGCAAATTATAACCAGGGAAACGATTTATACTATATATATAGTAATTATTTATATATGTTTTGTATTAAAAAATTATATATTTTATTATAGTATTAATGATATAAATTTCTAATAATAATAAAATTACAAATATGTTATTAAACCGATAGTGTAATAACACAATGATAGTAAAAAAGCCTTCTTCGGTCGCAGCTAGATCTTAATGCTTATATTTATTTGTGTGATTTTATATACTTATCCGAATTCAACAAGAATAATAAAATTGTTGCAGGATACTCATGCTCGTGTCCGCCCTTCGAGTGCATGTGCTCGCTGCAAACGAACGTATCATCGTATCCACAGTCCCATCATCACCAAACAACGATATACCCCCAACAACTGCCACCCACAGACGGACCCTATTGGCTGCAGGACGTTCCGCCGCAGGAGAATCCCGTTGGTTACTGTTTACCAAACCAAGTTTCCCAGGAAGCATCCTACGGCGACTTTCCACCCTTCACGGGTGACCTCTTTCAACCGGAAGAGATCTTTCAATTAGACCAACCCTTGAGGCCGGATTTCTCGGCAAATCCCCAAGACGTGGCTCGTTCGCCACCAACTTTGCTTGATCTCGGCAGCGGCACCATTAAATACGAGATGAAACAGCAGAATCAAGATCAGGGTTACTGGAACCAATTTCTCAGCGAAGACTCCAGTAGCAGCCACCTGAGCTTGCCTCAGGATGAGAGGCTCCATTTCCCCAACTTTGAGCCCGAGAAGATCTCTAACGGCTTCCCTTCCAGAAGGGCGATGCATCATTACATCCAAGAGAAGAATCCGAATCAGCCCGCAAATGACGTCCTGAGCTATCAGAATTATCCTCGATCGCAGAGTCAAAAAGGCTTCACTGAGGGGAACGCGAAAGACGAACATGAGCAATCTTATTGGTCCCAGAATCAACAAGACAACAGATTACACTTGGAAAGTTTCGAAGTCAAGGAGGAGGATCTCTTGTCTTCGCGTAGAGAAGTCGATTACAAAAATAGTTGTCAGCCTCCGATGGTGAACAGAGCGGAGTACGGTCTCTACCAGAGGCCGAAGAGCGAGGATCTGCAGGAGCAAACGGCGCGACGCAACTGCAGCCCCGAGGGAAGCAAGCCTTATCCTTTCGACGGCTACCAAATGTTCGAGCACGGTGACGCTAAGAACCAGCCACACAACCGCGTTGTTCACCAAAATTCAACTCGAATGAATCTAGACGAAAGACTTCAGAGTTGTTACGGCAATCAGGAGACACCAGAAACTACGGAGAGGTTGTTCCACAACACCTCCAGCGTGGCGGAGACGTCGGTCCAGTCCCGGAACAACTCCGAATCCTTCTTCTATCCCAGCAACGAACGTTGCCATTACACTTGTGAAATCCTCGAACGGGTGCCGCAGATGATGAGCACCGGACCGGCACACGGGACCGTCAATAACTATGGCGACCCGGCCGCCGCCGAACTGGATCTGCCGCCCTTTGTAGATTATACGCTAGTCGGGATGCTATGCAGCTCCGCGGATGAGGAGACGTCGAGCCTGCTGCCGGGATGTCCTCAGGACTCGCACAACTACATTCCTCATCATTAAAGAACGTTCTCGTCGCCGCTCTACTCATTTGTATTATACAAATAAATATAAAATAGTGTTGCACTTTCTCTTCGAACCGACAGACTCGTTTATTTACTCGTAATTAAGTTATCGAATTGGTGTAAAAGGCTTGTCATTTTCTCATCGAGCTTTGGATGTTGAAGTTTTGTATTAAATTAGAAAATTGAAGATTTTTTGAAAAAAAAAAGATTGCAAAAAATTGTGGAAAAAAGGAACATATTAAAACTAGATTTTGAATCATTTATTTTGAAAGTATCTCGCGAGTTTTCTTCAGCCAGACATGACACATGTTTTCAGAATCGAGGTGGAAGGGATCAAGAAGCAGAGCCGAACATAGCTTGGAAAAAGGTCACAAGATTTATTTGCAACTGATTTATTCGTAACAGATACTCTCACGATCACAATTGTTATGTATGTTATGCAATATTACTATTATTATTATAATATTATGCCTATGCATTACACTTTCTCGATTATACATGCGCGATATCTTCCTTACTTATATCTCTTACAAGAGCGAGTTCTCACGAAAACGTTCGCTAGTGGCGAACGTAACAGGACACACGAACGGAACGGATGCGAGACACGTCCGCGCGATCGCAGGCTGGCCAGGACGAGAGTTCTAAAATGATACAGCGTCAGAAGAAAAGGAGAAGGAGAAAGGAAAGGAAAGTCACACTGGGACTTCAATGGATTCCCTTCGGCATTGAGAGCGGTTGTGTTCGACAGAAACAGGAGATTTTGTTCTCGCAAAACCGCAACAACCGATCTTATAAATTGCACCATGCGCACGATCTCTTATTAATCATATAATCCTTAAACTCGATTAAAACGATCGTATCGTTGCCTCAATCGGCGGTCGATCTTGCGCCGCTATTTTTTGTTTTTTTCAAATATTGTTTTTTTTTTTTTTCATACAAATCGAAATTTTTCTATATCTTAGGCATGTGAAAAAAAACCAAATATCGCTAAGTTAGAATTATTATAATGTTAAACGCCTCTTTTTTTATCTTTTACTTATTCTTTCTAAACATTTAATTTGATAATAGCAAAACGAATGCGTAATTGTGCACAGATTATCTCCATTTTCTTTGAGAAAAATATTTCGAGCAACAACGTAGTTCGTTAGAGTATCTTTTAAGGACGAAAAATTGAAATTATAGATTAGAAGCTGTGAAGCATTGCTGCGCTTAGTCCTGTGCCACATGGTGCGAAAAATTATTTCGAAGATGCGCGAAGGTAGAGGCTTCGAGTTTTTCAGCGGAAACATAAGCAGCAACGTCGAAGGACCGCTTTTCGACTTCACAGTTTATTGTTTCCTCGTCAATTCTCGAGCTCCATGTTAGGTGTAAATCAGTACCATACGCGGACACATTTATCTACACATGTTTACAGCAACAGGCTACTTTTCCTTTAGAGAGTAGTGAGTATCCTTTTGAAGAATCTCACCTTTTCAGATTATTCGAATTAATCTGAAGACCACACACAATCTTAAACGATGATAATGACTTAGAATCTTTTGAAAATTGTAGATTACGTATGTGCAAACGCATCTCGTTCTCTTTTTCTCTTCCTGCAAGGTTCGACAACGCTACTTACGTCCAAATGTATAACGATAAAATCAGAATCATTCGCGTATTTTCAATAGCCGCGTTGGTGTTGCAAATTTATAAATATATCTAAAAAAGAGAGCGATCATATAAGTGTGAGAGTAAGTGATTTATCGAAAAATAGTCAGTTCGAAGCAATGTGATATTTAGTTTCGCGTGCTTGGAGGGTTTCGGTGCATCGAGCTTCCCTGGCGCTATCGAACCTACAAAAAAGTTTGAACTAGTAGGAATCGTAAGTGCACATGAACATGGAAATCGCATACGGAGGTCGAATTGAATTGAGTGACTTTTCATCGGCGTGACAGTAATAAAACGCGTTGCATCTTCGTTTCTTTAGACAGCGGTCGCGTTAGTTCGATGTATCTGAGTCCCTTCTCTCCGTATGCGATTCCGTGCAACAAACGATGACGATGACGATGATGATGATGACGGTGAGGAACAATGTTTCTGAGAGAGAAGGGAAGCTTAATGTCTCTCCGTCCGTCCTCAGGGGATCCGTGTTAAGGGACCTTCATCGTGTTGCGCGCGTGCATGTTTCCGGAGTACACGTGCGTTTCGAATCGAGAAGACAAAAAGAGTAATTACAAGCTACTACTTCTTCGCGGTACGCCAAAGGCGAACGTGTTATTTCCTCAAGCTTCAAGAATCTTGAGACAGCTTAATATTCTACCAAACGATTTATCTTACGTATCAGCATATTTTGCAAACCGCCTTTTATCGGGCGTTCCGTGTTTGCATCAATTCGAAACAGTTCGCGCACGAACGCTGATCATCGAAGATCGAGGAGTTGTTTGTTTTTTTTTCTTTTTATATAAAAGGAATAGAGATTCCAGTTCCACCTTTGTCTGCATCCTCAATCAAGCAAGGATCATCGCTCGATATTGCGGGGAATTAAGTTTAATTAAGTAGAAGTGACTAAGTTTAAGTGAGAACGTGAAGCTAACAATCACAGCTATTGTACTGTACTACGTGTGTTTACGTGTCGCGAGAAACGATAGTAGCAATGTTTAATGATACACGTTAATGCAACTAAAGGAGTTTACGAGTAATCCTCCGCAAACGACTCTTTTGTGTGGCGGTGAGCATACTCGCGTGGATACTAGTTAAATAATAGAAAAGAATATATATATATATATATATATATATATATATACATATATATGTATATATATGTATATATATGTATATATAATATATATATACATATTTAAGTATACGTGTACACACAATTATAAAATTCTTTCTACGCGGAGTATACGCCTCTCTTTCTCTCTCTCGGAGTCAATTCTCCAGTGGACATTGCTTAAACTAACGCTTGAAAATTATATTTAAACGAAGTAAGTAGACTGAACGGTACTATAGCCTTTGTGCCATTCATTCCATTCGAACGAAACATTGAACTTTTATGTTTACTATCTCTTGAACTCGCCGATTCTACAAAGAGATTGCGAAGAGAGTATCAAGAAAAGAGGAAAATGAAAGTATGCAAAGAGTGAAAGAACGATTTGCGACAAAAAGTACGCAAGGCATTGTCAAAAGAGAATCATTGGAAATATATCGATGTCGCGTAACACGATCTCTTCGTATAAATAACCCGACGTACTAGATGTACTTACGAAATTGCACAACACATTCACGAGACAGTTTTCACTTTTTACAAAATCTTAGCCCCTAAAATCTTTAGGACCTACGAGATTTTTGTACGCAGATATTGCACGCCTCGTACAATAATATGTGTGTACGTGTGTGTATGTGTGTAGTATAATATAATTATATACATATATATCTTTATTTATATATATATATAATATATAATTATATATATAATCAAATGCGATTATACATGTAACTATATACATTCACGATATATAAATCGCACGTTCCCATAATATGTCAATTTTGTAAAACTTACAACTACGTCTCTTGTCTCACACAACGCAAACATAACTATCGGAATGCGGAGAGAGGAAGCTGAACGTTGTCTGGTGGGACACGCTGTCGTCTTCCCGCATTGTACATCTACATATTGAACAATCCCTCTCTCTTACACACTGGTCAGCCTATCGCATTATTGAAAGAGAGAATCGTCGACGACACTCACATCCCTTTGTTTTTTTTTTTTCGTTTATGAAAAAAGGAAAATCGAAGAATACAAATATCGTTACGCTTCACAGCTAACCACAGCATTCGGCAAATATGTTTCACTCGTTTAAAAATTACTTATATCACAATAAAACGCCGGCGCATCCTTCCGTCTCATTTCATGTTAACCCAACTTGCGCATACCTCTTTCCATGGTTTCACCCCCTCCTAGCATTCATCGATATCAAGGATGCGTCTAGAGGCTCTGGCAGGTTTTGGCCTAGATCCGAGGTTTCCGGATGGTTGCGGAGACGTAGGTTCAGGATTTGCGTTCCGGGTCGCTGGTCCCCTAACGAACGCGGCCTGCCGACGCAAACCCTCGATCACAGCGCTTGTACTAGGCAAGAATCAAGGGATTCTCGACACAGTCTGAACGAAAATTACGGTAGTTGACTCTTCGACATTGAACAGGTCTCGTCTGTCAACGCGCGTGCATCTCGCGGCTTGGCGCGCACTCTGTAGAATTTCGTGCCACGTGGGACATGATACCGATTTTCGTGCTACAAAGAGAACAACAAAATTATATTTTATTTTTCGTTGTAATGAGTAATACACTGTTTAATATCGTAATACAACATTATATTCTGTAATAATTAAACTCAACAACAGACTTACCTTTCTCGCATGACAGTATTCCTTGTCGATTACTTCAGCGAGGACGCACTTCCGGGAACCACTCGGATTCATCCCTACGTCCAGTGCATCTACGTAGTCCGAATGAAGAAAATAAAAAGTCGAGGATTCCTGGTACACCGCATAGTTGCCGTGTACAGCGTCCCAGACTACAAGCACAACATCGCCTGGATTGCAACTAGTGATGGTGACAATTCCTTGCTGCACCATCTTTGTTACTTTTTCCGCGACTTTCTTGTGTATGCATGAGGAAAGAGAGGGGTGGAAGCATATCGATTTGGAAGATGATCGTCGACTCGGCTCTGGACTCGTGGCCGCGTCTCGACTCGAATTTGAGTCCGAAACCACTGCGACCGACGCGTTCATATCCTTTTCACGGCTTTCCAGGGATACCGAGTCAATACCGAATGTCCTCTTGGTTCGCTCCTTCAGCAACTCGATCTCCAAACGAATTTTATCCGTCATTAATGCCTCCACTTTTGCCTCAGCTGCCACTTTACTCGCGCGTATCGAATTCAGCTCGCAGGACAGCCTCTTATTGTCATTTTCAAGAGATTCAAGTCGCCTCGATAGCCGAGCCAGATCATCGTCGTCAGCCTCCAATCGTACTTTTTTCGATTCCGAAACCTCAACTTCATACTTTTCGCTTTCCTTGAAGTCCTCCAGATCAATTTGACCGGCATCCAATCGGTCGTAACTTAAGTCTTTGCATATTCCAGATTCTAAGGGATACGCAATATCTTCGTTCTGCTCTAAGACCGTTCGCATTACTTTTTCTACAGTTTCTTTGCTCTTCGGCCACGCTTTGTCCGCTTCAAGATTTTTCATCTGTGTCTAAGAGTAGAGAAGAATGTAAAAACAGATAAAAAATGTGTAATTATTCTAATTATTTTCAAATTTGATAAGAAAATTCCCAGATTTTTTCTAAGTTCTATTCAAAAATTCTCAATAAGATTAAACATTTTTTAATTATAGACTTAAATTAAAATTGTTTGATTATACATTTTAATGCTCCTCAATCAAACAATCGCAAATAAAAATCATTTGAGTTTTGAATATTAAATTTCAAAAAAAAAATTTGGAAAGATAAAAAAAATAATATGATTGAAATATGGCATATAATAACACGGCAAAAGAATTCAAAAGGTGATTAAACACAACGCTAATTTAAAACGATGTATCTTCTATTGTTATTAACTTTTTAATAAAAATTCGCGAACCATAAGAGAATATACGCGATTGTGTACGGCATATTTATTGTTAATCAATTTTGCATTATCAAAAAAAAATAATTAAAGAAATAATTTTGTCAGAAATAGATAGAATTTAAATTTAAAAATAAAGTGTTCACTACCAGAAAAAACTAATAAAGCCTGAAATTTATTGGATATTAGTCTCATGAAAATCCATAATTTTTTAGAATAAAAAATAAATTCCAGGTTTTCCTGATAATAAACACTTTGTACAATAATCGATTTAAAAATGTATACATATGCATGTATAGATTATTGCTGTTGCATTGAATACATGTCCAGATGTAATATATAATACAATACCTTCTCCATCAAGGTTTGCTGCACCTCCGATTTCAGTTCAAATTCTTCAATTAATCGATCTATCATACTCTTGTAATTTTTGCCCTGTTCCATCAGCGCGGCTGTTCTCATTCTGTACATTTCAATTTCCCTATTTTTCTCTTCGACTACTTCCTTTGCCACTCTTAATTCATTATCCAATTTTGCCATGCAATCGGCCCTTTCCTTTTCAATGGCAGTACGAACTGCCATGGCGTTCTCGATTTTCATATCTTCCCTTGCTTGCGCCAGAATCGCCTCGTGATTCACGAGCTCGATAACGTCTGTTCGCTAAAAGAAATAAAGTATTTAATATTTCAATCTGCATTTTCAATAACAAAGGAATAAACATATTGGCAAGTTACTTACTTCAATCTTCTCTAAACTAGAATCGCTGGGACTTCTTTCCATGGTAGAAGCGGTCATAAGTTTGAAGCGACTTCTAATAGTTTCCAACTCCGTTTTATATTCCAACTGCAATTTATCGGTCGCCTCTTTCACCATTCTTTCCTGATCATTGCGCGCAGTGGCCAGATTCTTCTCCAATTCTTGAATTCGCTTCTGACATTGCGTCAATGAATTCGTCAAAGAAGTGATCTCGAGGAATCTCTCATCATTTGTTTTCTTTATTTCCTCCTCTCTCTCAATGCGCTCTTCCTTCAGTATTAATGAGTACTCTTCGAGTTCTTGGTGTAGACGAGTTTGCAAGTTTCTGCTCTGGATCTGCTCGTCATCCAACTTTTGATGCATCGTAGACACCAGTCGCTCGTGTTCCGCCAATTCGGTCTCTTTTTCCAAGAGATTACGCTTGAGCGTGCAGATCTCTTCCTCACGACTCTGCAACAGCTTCTTAACATCTGCTATTTTGTACTCGTGCTCGATCGTCAGTTCCTGCTCACGTTCTTGAAGACGCCGGTCGTACTCGCGCGAATGCAAAGACAACGCCACTCGTACGCGCTCCGTCATCTCGACAATGCCACTCTTGTCCTCGTTAGACTGATCTCGCAGAATCACCAATTCACTTCGCACGGAGCTGAGCTCCTCGCATACGATCGCTTTCATGGTCCTCAGGATAGTTCGCAACCTCTCCACTTCCTCGCGCGTGTTACCGAGATTCTCCTGAAAGGAGAGCACAAAGTTATTTCAATGAACATCTCGAAATTATATTTTATTCGACGGATTGTCCTCGGCTCTGTGAAGGCAAGGAGAATTCGTCAAAGAGATTAATTAGGAAAAACTCCACTCTCGTCATTAATTTTTAATCACGAATAGCCAATTTGTATCGGTATGCAATATTGCAACTGTTTCAATTTAAAACGTATGTTTTTGTAAAAACAATCGTGTGGATGAGTTCAATGGGTTTCTGAATGGGGACGTGTGGCACGAAGGATTGGGAAACGAGTGCGACGCCAGCTATCCTGTAAAAAATCAAGATGCACGCATATATATATACGCGCGCGCGTCTATTATTGCTACTGTATTTATGCAAGCAGTACAAAAATTAGGAAGTACAAAAGATTCGATTCGATTAGTTCGAGCGGAACATAAGTCAAGCATTAATACATACCCACGTCTCACGAGTTCTAATTTACTTATAGTCAATTCTAATAGCTCACTAACGAGTATAAAGATAACAACGCACCTAAAATAATTAAAGTACCTAAAAACGTACCTAAAAACGTACCTAAAAACCATGTAAAGAAGAAAAACGAATCAACTATTAGTCCACTTGACTTGAATACCGAGCAATACTTTCGACATTTCGATGCGAGGGGCAGTGACAGGGAAGAATAAAACAAAAAGAAAAGAAAGAGAGAAAAAGTTGTATGCTTTAACATATTAATTTCGAAAAACGGTGGATAATGACAAAGGCGGTACTTTACGGAACGTTTTACGGCTACGACTACGATAGTTGTCTGTTAGCGAGCTGTAAGTCGTCCAGTACCTGAAGGAGGGACACGATAGCCTGATGCTGGCCGTCGGCGGGATGCTCACTGAGGCTGCTCGGCAAGGATTCGTCCATGTAAAACTCGGTACCCATGAAGTCGGTAGCACCCACGCCGACGGAGGGACTGCTACCACCGCTACCGGACAGCGGATGCTGGTGTTGCTGTTGCTGGCCGTCGCACATGACAGAGGACGGTGGCAAGGAGGAAGGGTTTGGACTCAAGGAATGTTGCTCCTCGAGCGGCAGGGCGTCACGGTAGTTCGCGCCGCTGCGAAGCAAGCAACTGGAAGAATCGGCCGCGCCATTCTCCACGCACTCGGTCAGCGGACTTAGTTGCACCGGACGCTCGCTCGTGGTGGATAGACTAGGAAATTGGAAAGAGCCGGGTTCGCTTGACGTGGACGAACGCGTAGTTAAGTCCGCGACTTTCGAGTTTAGTGGGGAGACGTTAGTCGAGGTCGAAGAAGCGGGGGACACGCTTCGAGAGGCACCAACCTCCAATTGCTTCTGCCGCTTCTGTTTTGTCCCGTCGAATGCGCCGGGCTTAGTCACGTCCACGCCGGCTTGACCGATCTTCTCGAACTCCTCTGTATCAGTTTCGGATTCGAAGTCGCCTCTGAAAAAACAATAAGCATGTCATGTTCACAGTTTGCGTAATTCATTTTTACGAGCGATGTCACAATGGCGTGTTATCGAGAACTCACCTGTCGGACAACAACGGCGCTCTAGTGCGTTCTTGTTCCTTCGTAGGAATATCTGTGCTCACCGATGTGGTATCCTTATCCTTCGTGCCGTCGGTACTGCCTTCGGTAAAGCTCTTGGCTAAGAAGAATTGTGTGATACTGCTCAAATCCGGCGTAGAAATCGTAAGCGCCAAATCCGGAAGTTGCGATCTCAATGACTCCATATCGTCCGCGGTCAACTATAATAAAATAATAAAAATATATTATGCGCAAATGTATATGTATATCTCAATGATTTAACAAAATTGCTGGTGAATCTCACCTTGGGTAGCCCGTTGTCGAAAACGGAAGGTGCTTGCGTTGCGAAGGGCGGTGGCGTGTCCTCCAGACCTGGGAAGAGGGTATTCAAAAAATGACCGTCGAATTTGCTCTGAAACTCTCGCCTACGCGCCAATTCTTCGCTGTGAACAGTCAAAAGCTGACATGCCAGATTGCTCGCCCACACGAGGAACGCTTGCGAAAAGGTGCGCCTCCTAACAACCTCAACCACGGCACTTATATACATTTGCGGAGCCAAGTGGATCTGTTGGAGCACCTCCAGATGCCGTCGCAAACGCTTCAGGCTCTCGTGATATATGATGAGTTTGTTGCCCACTTCCACCATCTTGTTCTCCACGTACATGATCCACTTCAGGCGATGATAGATGTTCACCGAAAGCTCCTCCTTCGCCTTCGTGCATCTGCGGCGGATGTCACGTAACTGGTTGTGATTTTGCAACATGACGAGCAATTGCCGCCGGTGAGAATTGCAAAGATCTGGCAGGACGCTCGCGTCGCCCAAATTGCTCGCGCGATTCTGATTCTGCAAGAAACCTTGAGCAAGCTCGCCCTGCTCGTGAACGAGCCTCTTGGTCTGCACCATTAGCTGTTCCAGGGCAAACAGCCTCTCACCTAGGCCCTTGATCTCCTTCATATCCTGCTTGTTAGCATTATCGATGGCCGCGTTCACTTCCGCCTTCAAGGCCTGCATCAATCGTTCATCGAACTGCTCCAGGCCGCGCGAGCATTGCTCCGCCACTTGTTCCAGGCTGCTCTGATTGTCTTTCGCAGAGATCCATCGTAGCAGACTCAGCACCTCCCCACTGTCCTCCGACGTGCTTTCGGAGGTTTGACTCGGTTGATCGTCCGGACTTAACAAGCCTTCGGCTTGGGCTCTCAAAGCCGGCAAAATTGGAATTTTCGCCAGAGTACCAAGATCGGCACTGAAACTGTAATAAAATTTCCATTCACTTCTTTGTACACGGCTTCTCTATTTAATAGCATGAAAGATTTTAATGTTACCCTACTCTCTTTCGATCACCAATTAAAAAAGAATCGATATTTACTACAAATTAAGATATCAAATGTTTATATTTGATAAATATTGTGCTGTAAACTTTGATGCGCATATCTTTAGATGAAATTAGCACTGCCGACGTGTAATTACTCATTAATATAACCAATGGTAATTGAAGCGGCGACGATTAAACATGGTAATCAAAGCCGCGATAATTAAATGTGATTCAATGGTAATTATATCCCATTGTAATTAAAGTAATTATTGAGCGTAGCATTATGCTATACGTTTATGGTAACTGTTACACTGGCTTGTATACATTGTGAAAAACTTGTTTAATATCCCGTAATGCATCCTAACAATAAGTCGCCTAATCTATGCTCTCAGTATTATTCCATCGTACCTGCGATCAGCGTGATCTGCAAAAGAGAACCGGTCCTTGGCTATCATTAATTATATCGCCATATCGTTCGAAGCAATTTCGCCAATTAAATTGTCGAAATCATAAATTATTGATCAACTTATGCAACTAATGTGCAAGTAAAAGTGACAGATCACTCTGTAATTCTCCGAAATTCTCACTGTCTTTTCTTTTTTTTTCATTAAATTACACAGTAGCAAGTTCTTGCAAGAAATTTATCGTCTACTGTGTAATTCAATAATCGTTACTAAAAGGATGGAAAAAAAAAGAATTCCGCGATATTTACGGATCAAAAAAAATTGAGAGACACGTACTTATCGAGGAGCTTCATGTGTTGCTGTCTTTCGGCGAGGTACGCGACGAAGGCCTGCTGGAACTGCTCGGCTCGTGTTTGAAACATGTGCGTTATGTCCTCGAGATTGGCGACCACCGCGGCCCAGCCCTGCTGTTGAAGATGCTGATCGTGAACCAGCCTCTCGCAGATTCTCGTCTGCTCTCGCGCCAGGCCGCAACACTGCTGAGCCAAGTGAGCACGTGCGCAAAGGGTCTGATAGGTGGCCGGCATCGCCAGCGAGGCGTCGATCTGAGTCTGCAGGTCGACATCTGATGAACAAAGATCAAAAATCAAGATAAGTACTCGGTTTCTTGAGAAATTAGGCAATATAATAGTTAAAACACTTGAGTCGAGTAGGACTCGGCGCTATTGTAAGACTCACTTTTGAATTTACCATTTAAAAACACACTTTAGAGTACACGCTTAAAAAATGTATCAGTATACATAAGTAATATAAGAAGTTAAACAGGGACTGGGAAATTAAAACCGATAACGACTGCTTAGTGTAAACTTGTAACGAAACGGGTGTATGAGGCAATTTTTTATAAATTTGTTACAAATTTTATTAAGAACACATTATTTTATTTTTTATTGAAGTATGGTAATATTACTTATAATTTCTTAACTCTAAAGAAAATAAATATATACATTAATTTTTTGGGACAAATATTCTTAAAAGTTTTTTTAGAAACAATGTATTCATTAAATAAGATTTATTTGTACTATAACACTGTTATCTGTGAGGCTTACACTAGAACAAAATTTTATAATTTTCAATAATGCTTTTAAAAAACTTTTGAGAAGCTAAGACCTAACGGCTATAAATTTCCAAAGATTAAAAAGTTAATTAAAGACCAAATGGATCATGTTTCACAATACAGTAAACCTTAGGGATTTCGTTTTTATAAGTACATTGATGATTATTCAAAAAATAATTTAGAAATGTTTAATTCCTTTATTATTAACAATTTATTGTTTATTCGGGCTTATTATATTCATGAGTATGTAATCTAATGTCAAAGTTTAAAAAAAATTTTTTTTTTGTTTATTTACAAATATTCTATATGAAAGGTATATTTTATTTTTATGAATGATTGAAGTAAAGATTTTATTCTCACTTGGTTTATTTCAATATATTCCTAAATAGCGTTTTTGAAAAATAAATTAAATTAAGCGGCTTTTGTTTGACGCAAGTACCTTATATAATAAACGGCTCTGTATTTTTCCAATAATTGTAGTGAAAAAAGATGTACATTACGTCGAAATTATAATGTTCCTTTCGAAAATTGTGCGCTATGCAAATTACCGTATAATGCTGGGAAAAGAGAACAGAACAACAATATATCTCCCTGTAGAAATGTGGATTAGAGAAAGTTACAGCTATCCCGAGTGCAACCTCAATTCTAACTTTAGTAAACAGTCTTGCATTACCTCTAGATTATCGCGCGCTACGCCTGAACAAGAATCGACGCATTTTGTGCCTGTCAGGGCACTTGGACGCGCGTACAACGTAACAATTTGCGACTAAATCCGAGAATTTAATGCGGCCTTATCTAATTAGTAAAACGGAGACGCAAACTTGAGGCTTGAATCCGTATCAACGATCGTGTGACAAGTGCCAAAAGCAACTATGTAAAAATATTCCTCTTTTATAAGAATATAAAGTTAATGCGAACGTTAAGAGCGAGCTCGTTGCAATTGGACAAAAACTATGCATCGGATTGAAGCGAATGGCAGGTGTATAATTGATCGACGAGGCTCGCCAGAGAGCGTAATCTTGGCACGCGATGAAAATTCAAGGCCGCCGCGACACACATCGCTTCGACACAACCTTACGTCACACTCTAGATCCAAGAGGCGAATTATGCTTTGAATAATTCTCCTTAATTAATTAATTCATGCATGCGTGCGGGAAATCGCGCGAGAAAAAGAGAGGTCATTCCGAGCTGGAGGTATGCGAATCATACATTCGTTCAAATCGAATCGAATCAAATCAAATAGACTCTTCGGCAACACGTTTGAAATCGAATTAAATCGAATCTGAAATGTTCACGAATCTCTTCGATTCAAATACGAATCGGAGTTGAATCCAATTTTTCCAGATTTAAATGCTAATTTAAATGCAATAAAGTTTAAAATTTTCAGCAACGCAAATCTGTTTTTAAATAAATGAAAAAACGAATCACCGCAAGAATTTAAAAAAGAAATAATCACAAAAATGATGTGCTAAGTGAAAACAAATTTATGTACTTTATAATAAATACTAGCTAATAAGTGCAGGTACTGTATTAATAAATGCTTATGTAAATAAGGTTTTATACATGTATAGTCTGAAAAATAGCAGATTTAATTTTTTTATTATTTTTTTTAATGTAAATTATTAGTAGCGTTTTTAAATTGCATGTTCACTAAATGTCTACATTTCATATAATTATTGGATACAAATTACAATGTTATTACAGAATAGTATGTATTTTAATACACTTTACTAAGAAAACATAATGGAGCTATTTCAAGATTCGTTTTAAATTCCATAGAATCGTAATACAAGTCTATGAAAATTTAAAACAATTTCGATTGTCTATCGCGTGCACAAATTTATAAGAAATGGAAAGTTTTCCGGCAAACGGTCACGAGAAATGGTATGCGCTGACGCAAAATTACTCGCGTAAGAGATATAAATAAACACTATCAAAATGAGCGATCGATTTACGAATTAATAACGAATTATCAATGATTCGAAATTCTCGAGCTATTTGAATTCTAGTTCAAATTAAATCGATTGCAGTTCGATTTAATTCTAATACGAACTATTCGCACTCCTTTATTTCGAGCGGAATATAATGGAAGGTGAGGTAATAGATGAAACAGAGAAAAGAAGTATGACGTAGCGCGTATATATCGGTGATTAAGTTTATGCAGACCTATATATTACATATTCTATCACGCCCATTCCACAACAATAATATATGTGCGACCGGGCCCGAACTCTATAAACCGCTGTCCGAGTGACCCTACTGATTTGCAAGTGCAAAAAGTGTCGTTGTTACGCGCGATCGGGCAATCGGCGAGATGTCGCAATACCGTATCATATTCGAAAGTAAAATAAGTCGTCGGCAGATAGTTTCGCGGAGAAGGAAGAAGTGTACCGGATGCAATCATTACGTTGCTTATCGCGACTTCTTACGCTGATGCTCCACTTGCGGAGCACGCTGTAGACGCATATGATATGTATACGGGTTAAGAAACTGTGGAATTCCCTTATCGAATCCGAAAGTCTCGAGCTGCGATAACCTCGGCAGCAATAATTATTTCCTACACATGTGCCCATTTTTATCTTCCTCCTGCATGCGTTACGTGTTTTTTTTTTACGCGTATTAAAAAAAGATTAGAAAAAAATATTCAATACGCTCTTTGATCTCGTATCACGGACAGCTGAAAGTCCCCTTGCGATCTTGCTCCGTCTGCTTGCATCATTCGTACCGAGAATTCAAACAACGCGAATCCTTTTTTTTTCTTATCCCGCGGAATTAACACGTAAACTTGTAAATTAGTATGTGTAATTGCGCGTATAAATTAATTTACGTAATTATAATAAAACTATTTTTATTGTAATTATAATTTATTTTAACCATGTCTTATTATAATTACCATGTTACGAATTTACGCGTGCAATTTTGCAATATTGCGCTTCAGTTTCTCGAAAATTTAGAAAATTTAGAATGCTGCGATCACATGTAAAAATAATAATACACTTTTTTCTCGTCATTTCCAGTCGTGATATTACGGCGGGACATGCATTGCCGTTATCTCGCATTTCTTTACGTGACATAACAAAATCGATAATCTGAGCAAACGCTTGACGGAAACTTCTCGCAAACGAAAGACGCGTTCACGAAAACATATTTTTCTTCACTATAATCTACTTGAGAGTACATGATTGACTGCAAACGCCGTTCCTCGCCGAGGCGTTCCTTCAACTTTCACGAAGGAGATAATTGAACAGCGAGATATTATTTGCGACAATAAACATTATTGTGAAAAAAGGCACGTGGAAGCCGTGGAATATAACGTGACGTAAATCATTGCCGGTTATTGAACCAACCGATCATCATCGTTTTGCGTATGGAAGATTTTTCTCAATATAAAAGTTCCCCCCCCGCCCCCCTCCTCTATCTATCTGTATCTATCTATCTATCTAATCTTTCTCCTATTAAAATTATTGTATCACGCGACGAAAGAAAGAAGATGGGAATTTCCGAGTTTGAGTCACCAAAAAAATATGATAAAGCAGTGATATAAGGTATTTACTATCTATAGGTCTGCTGCTAGGGTATACCGCACACGTCATTTCATCGATCGTATCTTTTATAGAGCGCGCCTGAACGAAAGTTTGCGTGTAACGCGCAACTAGTTCCAAGGGTCGTGGAAACCTGCATTACGTTAGGACGCAGCTTCGCGACGGCATTTAACGCGTTCGCCAGGCGGAGAGGAGGTTCTCCGAGGTAGGAGAGTGATTTCGATTCGGCGGTGTGACCTCGTCAATTTTTTACAAAGCAATCTTTCCAACCGGCAAACTGGAATCTGCCTTAAGTGCAGGATATAATTGCGATGGGTATTAAAGAGTGCATCCCGTGCCTTTATCCCGCGCTCGTTATCTCGGTAGCAGAGTCGATGCATCAGCGATTGCGGGGCATCGAAGGCTACCAAGTAAGTCCGCGACCTCGTTCGCACGGCTATTGCGCGCGGCGCGGCGCGGACGGGCCGAAAAAGAAAAATCGGACGCGATGGCTCGTGACGAGAAGCAATAAACGCTGGTATAATTGAAGCGAGGAGAAATCGTGCTAAAGGCGCATTAGATAGTCGACGTCGCAGTTTCGGGAAATCCCGCGTTCTCTAGGCGTTTGGAGAGCTGCCTTTGAAAAAATGCTTATTGTTAGTCGAATGAAAGTATTGATATTTGCGCATGTTTATATCTATGCACGCCCGAAGCACTTATCGCAATATCTTCTTTCAACAATATCCATTGTCGATAGCTGAAGGAGTGCCGGCGCTTATGGCACTCCACGCATTTCAGCAGGAAGCACTCGAGGTACGAGTCCTGAGTAAACGGCGAGTCCGTGTAATAGAGTGAGTGCGCAGCGCTTTCGAGGAAACAAAATATACATTAATGTCGTTCCACTTTCCCGCCGGTAATTGTTCCTTCGTTTTGTGAAAAGCTTAACGGTACGGATTATAACGTAATATCGGTGCGCGAATAGGTTGAAACGAATCCAATCGAATCACAGTGGATTCATTATCGAATCTCAAAGATTCGAATTAGAATAGTTCGAGATAGTTTCGAATCATCAATTCTATTATATTTCGAATCAAACGTCTATTCGGATTGTTCCATTTATATCTCCCGCGCGATCTTGTATTAGCGTGTGCCAATTCTTTTGCCTGATAGTTTATCTATAGACTTCCAAAGACATCATTTTTAAATCTTATAAATTATTCAAAAATTTGTGTACGTAATAAATAATCGTCTTCGTTAATTTTTTTTCTACATTTTATAGGTATACCAATTTTATAAAATTTAAAACAAATTTGAAAAAAAATGCATTAAAGTATGTACACTTCAATAGCAACATTGTAATTTATACAATACGTATCGCACTAGTTATGTAGTATTTATTATAAATATATACTCAGCACACCATTTGTGATAATTATTTTCTAAAATTCCTGCGATTAATTTTTTCACCTATTAGAGTGAAGATAATTCGAATTTAAATCGAATCACAGTGGATTTGATTCTATTCGATTTCAAATCCGAAAGGTTTGAATTCGAATAGTTCGAAAATTTCAAATCATCGACGATTCGCTTTCGAATCGATCGTCTATTTTGATTGTTCTATTTATATCTCCCGCGCAAACTTGTATCAGCGCGTACCAATTCTTGTGTCTGATTGTTTCCAAATCAATTTCCAAAAGAATCGTTTCTAAATTTTATAAATTGTGTGTACGATAGATAACCATCTTCGTTAATTTTTTCATAGGTTTGTATCATTTTACAGAAATTGGAACAAAGTTTGAAATTGTTTCATTATATTTTCCGAATAAATTAACTTAATTATTATTATAGTAAACTATTACTACAATAATGAAATTAAAATTTGTACGATATGTATTCAATGCTCATGCAGATAATACCTCACTTGTCTAGTATCTATTCAAAACAAAAGTTCGTAGCATTTTTCAATAAGTGAACACGCGTTTGAATACGTAAATTTGTTTCACGTGGCTGAAACATATGACATATACAGGGTGATTATTAATGAATGTCCGCACTTTTTACCATAGGAGCACGCATTTGTAATTTCTAATATAATAATATGTTAGAAATATGTATCGGTCGGTAAATCATGCTCCTATGGTAAAAAGTGGGGACAATACAATACATATTCTGGAAGGTGACATTCCAACGCGTCTTTCTCTGCGATTTGTACGTGGATTTGTGACTTTTAAGTGTGTTTATGTTAAAGATGAAAATGATGAATAACAAAATGCATTTTCGTCATTCGATCTTCTTTTATTTTCGAAAAGAAGAAAACAATGTACAAACAGTAAAAAAGATATATGCGTTGGAGATGGTATCGTAGTTGAAAATACTATTCGTATTGTGGTTCGCTCGATTCAGAAGTGACGATTTTAATCTGGATGACCGAGAACGTTCAAGCAGTCGTCGATTATGACCAAATTGTAACGAAAATTAAAAATAATCCACGTATGTACGTGACACGAGACATCGCAGAGATACTTTACTGGTACTTATCTCATGTGAGCGTTGTACAGAATTCGGAGACACTCGGATACACGAATCGCTGCGATGTGTGGGAGCCTCACGATTTAAAGGAAAACACTTTAATGGCATTTCCATCAGAGATTCGATGTTCAAACGATCTATGAGATGATCATGGGCGATAAAAAATGGATCGTTCGCAAGAATGTAAAAAAGATTCCGAGGAAAACGAAATGGGTTAATCCACCATTAATCACTCTAAAAGCTAGTCTGTATCTGAAAAAGATGATGCTGTGTATCACCTTCTGAGATTAGAAGGGCGTCGTGTATTACGAGTTCCCGCCGAACAGACAGGAATGAATTCGGACAAGTTTCTATTCCCAATTGGACCGATCAAAGGTAGCAATCGATAAAGAACGTTCAAAATTAGCCAACCGGAAGAATGTCATCTTCCATCAGGACAACGCCAGACCTCACGTCTCTTTGTAAATCCGGCAGAAATTGATGCAGCCTGTCTGAGATGTCCTACATTACCTGCCATATTCATCTGACCTTGCTTCTTCCAGTGGTATTACGACTTATTCCGGTCCCTACAGAATTCTCTTAATGGGAAGAACTTCAATTTCCTGAAAGCCTGTAAAAACCTAGTCCAGTTCATCACTCAGAAAGTTCTAGGAGGATGGAATCACGAAGCTGCCTCAAAGAATGGCAAAAGTGGAATAAAATAGCATATACGTGGAATAAATCTATGCGTGTCTTTTAATTTCATTTAAAAAAAATGCTACAAGCTTTTTCTTTGTTCCGGTCCAATATTAATATATAAATTTTTACTTAGTATATCATCAATTATTTTCTAAAATTCTTGCGATTAGTTTTCTCATCCATCAGAAGTATGCGAATAGTTCAAATTCAATTTTTTTGGAATCTGAAAGTTTCGAATTTAATTAGTCCAAAAATCTCGAATCATCAATGATTCAATTTCAAATTGATTGCCTATTTTGATTGTTTTATTTGTATCTTTCACGCGATCAATCTTGAATCAGCGTGTACCAATTATTGTATTATCCTGATTGCTTGTCGATTTCCAGAACATTTCTAAATTGTATAAACTATTCAAAAATTTGTCTACACGATAAACAGTTATCTTCATAAATTTGTTTCAACATTTCACAGGTTTGTATCATGACTATAGAAAAAAATTTGAAAAAAAATTACTCCATTATATTTTTCTAATAAAGTATTATCACTTCGATAGTAATATTAATTATAATTTGTACAATTTCTATTCAATGTTTATTTTTCAGTATAATACACTTATTGGCTGTAGCATATTGTCTATTAGAAATTTTTACTTAACATATCATTTTGTGTAATTATTTTCTAAAAATCTTGCGATTAATTTTCTCGTCTATTAAAAAAAAAAAAAAAACGATACGCAACGTCATTGCAAATATTTTATTAAATTAGTATGTAAATCCGGAAAAATTGGATTCGAATTCGATTTATATTCATAATAAAAGAAATACGATTTGATTCGATTCGAACATGTTATAAAAGATTTGATTCAATTCGACCTCACAAATATTCAATTCGCACATCTCTACAATACGGTTATAAAAAATGAAACAATATTCTTCGACAGCAGCTCTTTTCTTCCTCTTCTTTTTCTTCTTCTCTCTCTCTCTCTCTCTCTCTTTCACTCTTCGCTTGATATCTTTTTACGAAATCAGCTTCACTCGATTTACGACCGTTGCGGATGACTCTCGCGCGCGCTTCGCGGAATCTCGAAAAAGTCGCTATTAGAGTACGAAACAAAGCCATCGGCGAGGCTCGGCCTCGTTCACACGATAATTGCAGGCTACGCGCTCTGGCCGAGCGATACACGGAAAATCGCATGGTTGCACCGCTCGCGCGCCGACCGTTGCCGGGTTCCACGGTGAATAAAACAACCGCCGCGCCGTGGAGCCGCGAACCGTACAGAACCGTACATACCACCCCAAGTGTGAGTGTTCGCTGGCAACAAGAAAGTGCATTTCCATTCTAATCTCCTCTAGAGGTTCTACCTAACCGATCTTTAACTTTCACCCGCGCTCCACCGTGGCGAGAAGGGCATATTAATTTTCATTCGTACCGAGTTTTTCCTCAATTAACAAAACGGTTTATTACGATGATAAATCGGACTGTAAAGCTAGAGAGAGAGAGAGAGAGAGAGAGAGAGCGCAATACAAAAATGCGAAATCTAAATATAAAAATAATAAAAAAACAAATATAAGGAGGAAGTGAATGAAGAATATATAAATGAGAATTCTTTATTTTCGTTTTAAATATTTACTCAATGTGCGAGAAACTTCTTACCAACACTTGTAATTTACAAATTATTATTTCGATAGTGAAGACTTGAAATATTCGTTAGAAAAGAGTAGTTTCTCAATGTTTATTGTGTGAAGAAGTTGGTAGTTCCAATATTGTTGAGACCATTGGTTTTAATAGCAATTTAAAGTTCACTCACTGTCCATTGGTCACATCTATTTTAATAATGACCAATCACAATTATATCGTGACATCCTATTAACGAGTAACATAATGAAAAAACCAAAAGATAGACAAAACATCGCTCTACAACAACAAGAACGATGTGTGACCCAATCTCTAACTATTAGAAGAAGATAATGAATTTCATAACAGACTGTGAATGTTTGGGAAAAGATTTATTTATAGCGCCTAGTTTAGAGATAAACATTAATTTAGATAAACGTCTTGACTATGATTGGAAAGCTTTTAATACTTGGACATTGTCCGAATAGCGTTACGATATATTTTTTCATTTAAAGTGACAGACGTAATTTGTCATAGTTAAACTGTTAACGCATGATGCCGAAAAAGGACAAGTTCAAAACATCATGCATGAATAATTTATTCTTATATTGTTAGTTTCATGATTTGAGAATCAATTTTAATTATATTATTTACATGTAATTTAAAAGCTGATTATTGATCTTTTCTACATTGAGCTGTGACTACTTATTTGTCTATATATGTATTCATTAGAAAAGCTAGTCGCAAAATAAAATTCTCGTGGAATAAAACGTCACTCCAAAAAGTCCGCACTGAGAGAAATATTTTGGTGAAATCAACCAAAATTTAGTTAAATGTAGTCAAATGAATTTTGTACTTACTGGTACAAAATTTAACGAAACATTTGTTAATTAGTTGAAAATAACTGTTTGGTTAAGGCTACAAATTGTTAAGTCAAAATAACTGTTTGGTTAAGGCTACAAATTGTTGAGTCAAAACAATTACATATTTAATAATTAACCATAAAATTTATTTGATCTCTATTTTAGCTAAACTTTGGTTGATCTCACCAAGTAATTCTCTCAGTATGTGCAATTTTTTCAAGTAATTTGTCACTCTAAAGAGCAAAGATTCACTCCTATAGAGTGAAAATTGAGTCTGTGCAATTTTTCGAGTGATTTTTCACTTCACGTGATTTATAGAGTATTATTGGATTTAAAGTTGCAGAACAATTTAAAATAATCAGCTGCTCGCGACTCGATGTTATTCGCACGTCCCGCGTCATAACGCAGCTCCATCCGCGCTCCACCATCTGGCCATGGGGGAAGCGTGCTTATCAAACTATTACAATGATTATACCACGCGATCCGGAGACATCAAAGAACTCGCCGCGGCGGCGTTACGCGGAAAGTCTCGCCGAGCGTGTAGGCCGATCTGTCGCAATGAGACGCGAGAAACGAGAGCCACTGAGGACTACGGTCAACGATATAGCACGCCGCACACGCACACGCACACGCTGTTACGCATACGCAGAAACGGCTTACGACACGCGGTCGTACACGTGGAAATAGCAGGTATACTCGTTGCGAGCGTGCATTTAACGAGCGAGTGCACCAAGTAGTTTTCGCGATAATCACCGTCGCGCGATCGAGTAATCGAATCGCGATTATCTTCGCGAAATTAACGTGCGCGCTGGTCGCAAACGACGCGATGCGTAACGAGATATTTGATTTACGTGAATCGCGGCTTCGTACGCAACCTTTTTATTCCATCAACGACGCGCGAATAAAAATTTCCTAGAACGACGACTGGGCAAAAGTTTTCTTTTACAGCGACCTCGATCTTGCATACGGAAGAAAACGTTAATTCCGTACGCGGTATCTGTTACCGTTCTCTGCGGAAATATATTTCGTGGCACACGAGTACGGCAGTTATTACGAGAAAACCTCGGCAACGATGTGCGCGGATATTAAATATTTATTCGCAATTACACAGCTCGTGCAATATGGAAGCACGAATCTGTCGGCCGGTAACGTTAATACAGTTTCAAGGATATAGAATGAGAAACAAACAAAAAATGATGGTTAGCTTAGCACTAGTGAACTTATTTACGCATTGTGTTCGTAAAATGCGACTAGAACTCTGTTATCGCAGAACGATACCCTGTTCTGTACGATATATGACGGTCAGATAAAATTAAGTGGTAAATGCAAATCATTCAGCAACAGACACTTTGCAACGATCGGCAACACCAAGATTCCTACGTGTCATTCTATTAATCTTACTTTGAACGGAACACACGTACATATGACTTCATGTGACAAGTACGACTATCTCGTAACGATGTTAAGGTTCTGATAAACCGACGCTGTCAATTGCACGTATGTTTACCTACCGGAGTGCTCGTCGCTTTAGCAAATGGCCTGGCGCAATATGTCGCTACTTGATAGTTATATATGAACAGAATTTTTCATTATATTTTACCACAAAATCCGCAACAAATTTTATCTCGTACGATGATAAGCTTCGGAAACTCTTGACAACCTATTAAATATTACGAGTAACGATGGGAATTTTTTAAATATACGAAAGACATTTTACAAAATGCTTAATAAAATTTACCATGCAACCCATTGTAAAATGTTCTAAGGTAAAATTTTTACAATTTGAGACAAAATTTTCTTAAGTAATGACATGTTCTTAATCAAATTCTTATAAAATAAAAATGTTTTTATATATTTAATGTTATATACATCGTCCTTTGAAAAATATGTTTGTCCTAGTAAAATTCCTGTCTTATGTGTTACGTCATTTTTTTCTATTGATAAATGCGTTATACTGTTGTTTATTCACCGTATAAATAGTGTACTGCTCAATTACCATGCTGCATGATAAAATTATTATGACCGACTAATATCGATTTCCACCACAGAATAACTTTGCTCTCGATTTAATTTACTCTTTATCTCTTTCTACAGTTCTGAGAATTATTTCTAATTAAAGAACCAATCTAAGTTAAACCGAAATTAACGTTAATCTACATTGTGAAAATGGATATAAGTTAGATTAAAAATATCACACTGCATTGTAAAATTTACATATAAAATAAGGTATATGTTTTTATCAAACTTTATCTCTACTTGACAAATTCATTCTAAATATTTAAAACAATAAAAAATCAAACTGTTTAATACATTTTGAAAATATTGAGACTTATACGGTTCAGTAAAAATAATCAAACATATTTTATATTTTACTGTGTTAAAATATAAAATATGTGTAATAAATATTAATAAATCAAAGGAAATTGCACAAAATTCTTCAAAATATAGTATTGTCGTACGATTGTCATACATTTTGAAATAAATTTTATGAGAAAATTCTCTTTGTGTACAGAAAGTACGATCCACTTGACGCTACAAATGCTTCAAAGTGTCAAGTGGAACCCAGAGTAACCTAAAAAAAAAAACTGAAGAACATAACGTACATATAACGTTAAAATATAATGTTAAGGATGTACTACACTTATTTTTAAGTAATAAAAAATTATAGATCGTTGTATATTGCATTTGAAAGTAATATAAAAAGAAATTTGATAAGTTTTTAGCGGGGAGATCAAAAATTATTTCGACGAGAAATAGAACGTCCTTCTAAATGTAATTTAGAAATACTCACGAAACTCTAAAACTTTTTACATAAGTACTTTAAACATGAGTTTCATTGCGATGGAGAGATTAATTGTTCTGTAAATAAACAAAATTCACTTGTTTGTTTATTTACCAAACAACGTAGCATAGAATCGCAATAAAACTTGGCATAAATTATCTTAAATACTTGAAGAAAGGTGGTATCACTATCGCTACCTTTCCCATTTACATTTTGTACAATAACTTTATCAATAATTAATATTTAAAACTGAAAATTCAACGATTACACTCGTCAATGTGTTGTGCAATCGATTCTTAAAGACTCAAAGTTATAAAAAATTTATTACCTAGAATGTTATTAATAAGAATATGACGATTGTATAATAGTTCGAAGAGAAACAGAAATGATACCGTAATCCTCCCATAAAAATATATTTAAAAAATTGGCGTAATTTTAAGAAACACAGTGTTTTATTATAAAATTATATATTTATTCAAAATACAGAGAAAATATTGCAGAATATATGCAACGTGTGTACGTAATCTTCCATATATATTATAGACCGCAAAACTTAAAATCTATAATGTATGTAAGGTAACTTATAGATTAGCGATAGAATTAGCATCAACTATTTTGCTGTAAAAACTTTGAAAAAAGAGGTCACATTAGGTCTATTGAAACGGCAGTATGCTTAAAGAATTGCATTAGCAAAATTCCATGCTATTGTTTAATCTTGTGTAACTGAAAATCTGTACAGCTAAATAAAATGAAACAAAAGAATACTCAAGTATTTATATATTCGTGTAACAATACGCTCTTAAAAAAGATGAGGGAATAGTGCAATTGGATGCTAAAGTGTGCTTTGAAAATATTTCGAAATATTCAAAAGTAAAAATACCTTATAAATGTCTATCGGCTATTGTCTATTGTGTATTGGCATACTAATGTCACTGAACAACGGACTACAAATGATTCCATAATTAATCACTGTAATTTATGATCACTTAATAATGGAGATTACACAAATGGCTATTACATTTACAAGGACCTTCTTCTCTACTATTCGAAAAAGTTGAATTTATTATTTACTTTTTAAAATAGTTTAATTTTTAATAACAAATAAACAACAAAAATGTGTTGTTCAATAAAAATGTTATGTTACGCACATATTCGTATGTACAGAGTTTAATTAAAAGATTTTTATAAATATTAACAAATTTTCAATTTCAATTTCGTATTTATCTTTAAAAATTGACAAAAATAGACGTGTTTAAAATGAACGAATAAATTCCTTAACCAAGATAATACGTTTTATTAGTTTCACGAATGAAAACCAGTAATCGAAATCAAAAGTATACATCACGATGCGCAATATGTCTCATTGATATGTATACGCGTGTAACGTTATCAGCGCTCGTTATCGGCGCGGTATTTAGAAACCGTCTGGTTTAGAAACTAGGTTACAGTGTTATCTACTTCTGCACGGCTCTGAATTCTTCCGTCTCGTTTTTTCCGGTCAGCCTCGAATAGGACGCATCGGTAATATATTAATGGGCGCGCCCGCGCATTCACACGTCCGCGGTAACGTCGTCGTACTCGACTGCAGCAATGTACGCGATTACGGTAAGCCCCGTGTGTGCACATACGAGCGAGTTCGTACGTGCGCACGCTGTACTATTGCTTTCCGCGGTTCCATTCGAGGTCTCTCGCTGCGCCGCGCCGCGCCGGAGCTTTCCATCGACCGCCTCCTCTCGACCAAGTCAAGCCGACGCGCAAGAACGTTCCACGACGCGACGTGTTTCGTGCTTTACCGCTTCGACCAATTCCCGGGCATTACCTTAACAATTTCGTTCTCGGGTCGGCACGCGATCCCTCCATGATATTAACGATATACCTCTTTAATCGCGCGAGCGATTTGACCCACCGTGTACTTATCGTGTTATTAATTTTGAAATGTATGCAGAATGTCACTTTACGACAGCTCAACTGTATCCTTCAGACGCTCGCGGGAAAGTTAACTTTCTTGCAGTGTAGAATGCTACGAGTCAATTATCCGCTAACAAATTCTCCGCTGTCAATGATTTACTGCGTTTCAGAGTGCTGGTAGCAACGTTATTAAATTGACGATCGATTTAATTTCTGACATTATTTCCAATATCAGTTTGCGATTGGGTTTCAAGTCCGACGCGGTCAACTAAAAATGTATCCAAGATTTAGATGTAAAATAATATTAGGCACCAGGCCTAGACCATTGGTTGACGCTTCTTTACTTATTCGTGTAAACACTTGAGCGGTCCAGTTCAATTATATTGCTGTTCAGATGAAATAATTTTGTTCAGTTTGTGACAATTTGAACAATACAGAATCGGTGAGAGGAAAGAAGCATTGTACCTTGGTACGTATTCCTTTGTCTCGCCACCCGTACAAACGTTTCAGACTGAAAGCCAAGAGCGAAAAACCGCCCCGTATGGTAAACTAACGAATCCCTAGCTACGGTATCGACCTTATAAGCACATGCACTTGGCACACGCGCGTATACAGGGTGAAAACGTAATGACCTGGGTCGCGGTGACCCAGGCGCGACTACTCTCGGGTTTAACTATGGTCTCCGGCTGGGAAATCCAACGTCAAAGTATAAATTTTGCAAAGTGACTGCGAATTGTCCTCTTTCTCGAAGCGTAAGAATGGAGACGACGCTAACGCCGTCGATATTCACATGGGAAATCGCCCGCTTACTTTCAAACCCCGTTTTACCGACTTTTGTGCAATGTTGCGAAACTTTCTGTCAGCGTGTTATTATCGATGCACGCGTACGTAGCGCCGTTCCCGACTGCTGACGCTTTTCTTTTACCCATTGATCACGGGCAATATCCAATTTTCTTTTAAAATCTGTATTGCGTGATTTATGCCAGATTGTCGACTCCAGATGTAAAGCTATCGCCGAGCCGTGTGTTTCGCATCGGCTCGATGCAAATGGATCTCTCCCTGCAACGCGATAGCGGAATGTAATTTTTTTTTTACAATGACGCGCGATATCGTATCGCAAACGAGACTACGTGTCGTTATTAAAAGAGGAAGACTTATCGCGTCACACAGGCAGTTAATTACAATGCGTGTATATTTAGGATCGTATTTATGGATACCAGGGAAATAAGTGTCGCAATAAGGTGTTTGTAACGATGCGACGTAAACGCGCGAAAGACAGACGCAAAAGATATATCGATTATATTGGTTATATCTTCGTACTATTGTGAGATATTTTAATCCTTGATTATAAATAGAGGAAAGTCACCAATGGCATACCACTTTGTTTTCGAATAATATTTCTCAAACGAAAGTTAAAAATAAAACTTTGAGAACATAAAAACAAGCTAGAAAGCTCTTCTATCGGAAGGTATAGTAGTTTTTATAATACTGTTTCGTATTTTATAATTAATGTTTTCCGTAACATAACTCATAAAGAGAGTGTACGAAATTACGTTCCAAAACTGTAGATAGTAATAGCAGAATTCACACAGTCCTGTAGTGGAAGAATTATGTTTATGAAATAAATTGATAAACTGAGTAATAAAATATATTTTTATGTATTAAACAACAAAAATTATAAAATTACGAGACTAGAATTGAACCATTTTGCTTTATACGCTTCTTTTGGATTTTATTAATATATACGTGAATTTATCGTTATTTTTCTTACTTTTAGTATTCAAAAAAATTTCAAGTATTTAAGAATTTCATAACACATTTATAAACATTTGTAGTTATAACACTATGAGGAAAATATGAAAAAGAAAAATCTAAACAAAATAATGTTAGGAAGCTACATGTAAAATGATTTAATGATGTCAATAATATTTTTAATATTATTTACAATCGCAAAAATTTCATTTTTACTTTTCAAAAATTCGTTTTTAGCAAATTTTACATATAAAAAAGCAACGAATGTATAGTATGGGTTTTTATTTCTTTAATTATCTAAGCAGATCATGTTTTTATCAGTATTAATGCAGTGCAATGTAATTTAATTTCCAAAAAATAAGGGAGTTCAGCTTTCGAGGGTCTATACCAGTATTGGCAACTCTTTTCTATCTTATAATTATAATTCAACGTAAATGTTATCTATCGTACAATCATTCGTACAATATTGCCGGCTGTTTATTCGGTCTAATTATTGTCCATAGATTTATGAAAATATTTTTCCATCTCAAAAATAATTGATAACAAAACGCAAAAAGAGAAAGCTTTACCGTTTAGTGATAAAAACTTTAATCAAGGTCACTCGAAGATTACAAACCGAGAAAAAGGAAAGTATCGCGATACCAAAGGTAACGTTTCTCGACAAATGCAATTTCGCTTGCATCTGACAAACGAGATTCAGTTGACCGCAAAGTTGAACCAATTGGATTTAGAAAGGTTCTTCAGTCTTTTCACATAATACAAAAACTTGAAAATGTCGAAAATAAGTTCACAAATAAACGTTTAATTTAAATTAATTTATTAATTTAATATATAAACATTCCTAAAATTTTTTTGGTCGTACAAATATTTTTAACCCTTTCATGTCTAACTGTTCTCTAGGAATAATTAATATCTATTCTCATTAAAGATTTTTGAGATTGTTGATTATGAATCCGATTATGTATCAACATTTTAAAATTTTAAATGACGAATCCAATGTAGCGGATCAAAACGTAAAATTCTTTATTTAGATTTCGTTAGCTGTATTAAACCTGACAGCTGATAATAAAATTTAACATTTTAGTCTGCCATTGAAATCCGCCATTTTGAAATTAAGTAATGGTTTTTTTTCAATCTTTAACTTTCTAAATGAAAGAAACCTTGAAACATTTATCTTTTTCTAGAAGATACATATATTTTTCACTTTTACTCCATTTAACGAGATATAAAAATCGAGAGGTGAAATTCACGATTGATGTTGATTTTTTGTGTGACGAGTCCTATTCTCCCTCTAAAATGAGCCCAGAAAGAAGTCGCTATCTCTATTTTTGTGCAAGACATAAGTTTTTCAAGGACCAAGATATATATATCTCGGGCATAAAAGATTTAACTTAAAATATAACTTTTTAAAATAGCATCCAGTCTAATGCAAAAAAGTTTGAATTTAGTCGCAAACAAACTATGAAAAATTATATTCATAAGAACATTTTCGGATTGAAAAAATAAAGTTCCATCTTCGTAAACATCATTTTCGTATAAATATAAAATGTTCATAAATTACAGATTAGGTTGTACTACAATTTTTAAAAATATGACGTTACGTACTAATCAAAATGTGGCAGCAACACTTTCTACTATATTTAAATCATTATTATAAACATTTTTCTAATTTTTTCCAAATCAATATTTATCAATATTATAAAGAAAGTACTTCTAAATAACAAAAATCATCGTTTTCATTGCTTCAATTTCGTTATTTATTTTTTTAAAGATGGCAATGCTAAGAAGTCCTTCGTTAAAAGAAAAAGTCATGTGATTTTCCTTCACTTTTTTTAAACTGAAAACAACTTCCTTACTGGCAAGGAAGAATTGGCACTATCGCTTGGATTATTTAAATCCGATAGTGAACTAACATATGAGTAAGAAGGGCTTTTCAACTCTAATGATATCTGTGTTGAACGATTGGACGATGCTAAAAGTACGAACGAATAAAGAAAGACAATAAAAGTGTCTCTTTCGTTTCGAGCGAAAATCGATAACTCATCGTTGAAGAAATAGTACCGTGAATATGTCTAGCGTTAAGCAACCCGTACTTCCGTCACGTTCCACGATCAATGACGAAGGCTCTCTCTCTCTCTCTCTCTCTTTCTCTCTTTCTCTCTCTGTCCTTAATCAGTTGACAATTCCAACGTCACGTTCGACGTCTTCGATTCTCGATAAACGGTTCCATTCTATTCGCGACACTCCAAAACAACCGATTGAATGTCGCCTTTCTGACGGGTAATCCCGGCGCTTAATTTAATCCCGATCGAAGTTGCGCAACTCGAAATATAATGCTACCCCGATAAGTTTATAATGACGCTTGGTATCAGAGTTCCTTTAGTGAAAGCAAACACGACGATCCGCTATCATTTAACGCACTCGAGATTCATAACATTGACGATCCGAAGAAGCTGCAGTGATAGAGGTTCGCATCTTCCATTCGCTTGCTCCGCAAGCCTCGCAGAGTCGTAAATGTCCATTTCTTGAGTTACCTTCGCCCGTACGTGTCGTAATTCAATCGACCGTAGTACGTCTACCATAATTCAACGGGTGTCCCGCCGCGTGTCCGCTTCTCGCCTCTCCCGAGGGAAAGAGAGGGAGAGAGAACGAGTGTGTGCTCGACAGAGAGATGTAGAGCTGCCTCGAATGTTCGGGAAGCATCACTGATTGACTATTTTTGCGACTCCGCGGAAAAGCGTCACGCCGCGTGCTGAGCGGCCTAGTTTCGCGTTCTATGCAACGGGAACTTGACGCTCTCGATGTCCCATCCGTCGCCGAGATGCAATTGCTCTCTATCTCTCTCTCTCTCTCCCACGCGCGCGCGCGCGCGCGCGTGAGGACGGGCCGTCAGATGGTTATCCCGTGGATAACAGAATCAGGTCGAACGATTGATCACGAGCCTCGTTAACAACGCAGGTCTCACGGCGGCGACGTCTATGACCCGGCGACAAAGTTTTCGCGACGACACGGGAGATTTTATCGGATGCATAACGCGCCCGTTGTCGTTCTACATTCTAATGCCAATTAGCGGTCTAACGGGGGTCTGGGATAAATAATCAAGTCCTTCCCATACCTCCCATTATCTTGTACTCACGCTGGCATCGTCGTGCTGGACGTGACATGTTAGCGCGAGAAAACGTCGAGGATACCTGAAGGTGTAATTAACTGGAATAGATCTAGCGCCTTTTGCGCGATTAACGCATTTACGATCGCTGCAAGACAGAGACACGGATTTACCGAAGGAAGCACAAAAACGATAATCAGCGAAATGTATATTGATGTAGCGGCTTTTATGCTATTATACAGAACGAGACGTTGAAAAATGTATACCGTACCGTCTTACACTAAACATCAGTAGTAGTGAAAAAAACCGGTTTAAGAATGATAGCAAGGTTTCAAGACAGACTTTTTATATCGAAGAATTATTCAAAATATAAAGATGGTCTTAAATATTTTAAGAGTGTTTCTCATAAATCAATTATCTTTAAATTCTCAATATCTCATAAATCTTCTCTCTTCTCTTCCGATCGTTTCATACGCAAAAATATTAACGTGGCGCCATCGAAAGATCAATCCGTATACATGTGACGGAATTTTGTCAAAGATTTAAAATTAAAATTTTAAATTTCAAATTTATTCTGGTAGCCGTAGAACAACATGTTATTTCGTGGACTTGTATTTTTCTCTGATTTATCCAATGTCTTCTGTACATATTTTATATCTTAACACGGTAAAATATAAAATATTACCCTTGTGGTGGCAGATATTTTTCTATCAATCCAATTTCCACGAAACTTGATACTCAAAAGATTTTTGAGATCGCTAACTTTGAATTCGAAATCCAAGTTTGAAAACTTTGAAAATTTCAAATCCGAATCCAATAGAATAAACAAATATTGTTTTTCTTAGAATTTGAAACACACTCGATAATTGGAGTCGCAGAAATTAAACGTGATAATTTCAAAATGGCGGACCCAAAATAATGAACCAAAAACGAAATCTAGGAATTTTATTTTCTAAATTATAAACAAAATCAAAAGAGATGTAATATCACGGAGATCACACAACTTTTTCTATTTTCCATTACGTTTGACTGAAATTTTGAATTTCATAATTGTCAACACATTTATAATCAGCTACTCCAAAAATATGTAAAAATGTGTATTTAAAAAAATATAAAAGAACGTATTTTTAAAAGTTGTAAAAGAACTGAGTAAAGAAAGGTAACATATGAGTATGTACTACACCGCAAAAAGTTAAAACGCCAACAAGGATTACTGCTCAAATAATATTTCTTGTGTAATTTTATCGTACATACATTTTTTTCAAACCACGCGCTATTACTTTCGATCTTAAAATGCAGCTCTTAAATTGAATAGTAATATTACAATATAAAATTAATAATCAATTTAATAATATTGATGCTTACAAACATTTATAAAATCCTTCCTCCTTGAAATATTGTGAAGAAAATAAAATAAATATAAAATGTTTAATTATTTTTACTAGATTGTACAGTTATAAACTTCAATGATTTTAAAATATGTTGAATAATTGAGTCTTTACTATTTTAAATACCAAGTAGAAATAAACAATATTTTATAATTTTACAATGCTACAGTAAATTGGTTGGCGCACTGTTTACAGAAGTCACAGAAGTCCCGGATTCGAATTCTACTTTGACAACCGTGTTTGTCAAGAGAAGATATATGTAGATATATCATAATAACATTAAATAATATAAAAACAACTTTCATACATGATTATATATCATTATATAAAAAAAAATATCGATTTTTTTAAATTTTAGAATATTTAACAAATTACATTGTTTGCTACACGATTTTTTATTAAACAGTTAATAATGTCTTGTGTATTTCAACTTCTATCATTATACCCATAATACTTGATAGATTGCCAGATTATCCCAAACTTATCACCACACGATAAATTTATAGTGAATTTGTAGTGAAATACAGCAAAACTTTATCTTCGGGTAATTTCGAGTAGATTTAATATGCGCGAAACATGGTGAATCAACTAAATTTAATGCGACATAAATACTAGAAAACAAAAAACTTATCGGTATGATTTATACCAAGTTTCTACTGATATTCAGATTCTCGTTCTTGGAAAAAGTCACTGCTGATCTATGGCCATGCTAGTTAGATCGTAAGATCGCTCGCCATCGACGATGCGGATTGATTTCACGATGAATGTGATTTGCGGTCGAATCACGAACAGTCTAGAAACAAGGCTCACCGTAAGAAATATATGCGTGTCGCTAAATCATAGCTCACACCTCGATCGTACGATCACGGAGAAAGAGAGAACGAGCGCGGTAATGAAGCGAGTCGCGGACACGCGGCGGTCTAACGGGACAAAACAAAGAAGAGAGTGACTAAAAAAGAAAGTATAAAATAGGACGAGGCGCGTAACGCCGAGCCTAACTGAGCTCTCGCAAATTAAGAATAACGGGATGAAAGCAGGAGCACATTATTTCTATCGAGAACAGAGCATCGCGTGACGTTCTCTTAAACTTCTTCATCACGAGATATAAAAAAAAAAAAAAAAAATGCGCGACTCGAATTAAAACGTAATATTCTTGAATATAAATTTTATGACGATGACGAATATTTCGATATTAATGTCACTTCCTTTTCACGCGGAAAGAACAGTTTTGTCGAAGAATCTAAAAGTTACCTGGATACAGATCTAAAAATAATTTTACGATCATTATATCAATGTTTTGACGGTCTAAAATTATTTTATATAGACCATCAAAATAATTACGTAAGATATTTAAGTTGGTTGTTGAAACGTCAAAACTTTCTTTGCAGCATTATTTTTCGCGTCATACTTGAATTTCCTTTATGAATCATCATATTTGAATTACTTTGATGATCCGATAAAATTATTTTCAACTTTGAATACGGCTAAATTTTTAAATACTTCAGCAAAAGCGTCCTTTCCGTGCAGAAAAATCAGAATAAGGATCTTATCGATGCCGTCCTCCCGGCAAGACTGTGCGCTAACGAACCGCGCTACGTGATGGAAGTCTCGAAATTGTCGGCCTCTCTGGTCGAAATTAATCACCCATATTCGCAATACCGACGGAATTAAGCCGTGAGAATCTAATAATACGCTATCGAGCACTGGAACGAGTTCACGAATTTATCGCGCTATGGAAAGAACCGATTCACCCCGAGAGATACACGCTGGTGTAAATACCGCCGCGCTACAAGTGTACGGACTATAATAGATATCGATTAACTCAGAAAAACGTGATCGTTTGCACGTCATCAACAATACTGCTAGTCTTCCATCACGTGTTTTTCGCATGACGATACCGAGAAATGTTGATGCAAAAATAATGTCGGTTTTTACTTATCCGATTTGGTTAAAACGACCGTTGATTGATCAACATTTAGTTCCTGGGCAAACCGCTCTCAAGTAATTTTTAATGGATACGCTTCAATTATTATCTTCGCCAGGTTGTTGTCAGCGGCTGTAGGCCCTCTTCATCTTTTCAAGATGAAGAAGACTCTCGTCTCTCTCCGTTACAAAAAACCATCGTTGTACTATCCATTTGCAGTTCCCTGGTTAAATGCCTCATTAATTTTTCAACTCCTTTCCGCTGCTTTAGAGTCCAATTTGAACTCGTACGAAAACAATTGCTTCTTTTTCATTTTTAACAATAATAATAATTGATCACAAAGTTAATATCGAGAATAAAATGACTAGCACAATTGATAGAGCGAAAACTGTGCTTGAAAAAATGATGCAAGATGAACACAATTGATCATAACCGTAACCCTTGTAGGATAAGGCGCCAAAATTTAAAACAATAAAAACCCCGACATTATTTCTGCATCAATCTAATAATAATATTTTTCCCGTTGAAAAGAAAAGAAACATTTCGTTGCGAGAAGATTTCCGATCAATACAGTTGGCCCGCATTAACTAATCACGCAAGTTGGCGTGTTACTAAGAAAGCATCACCTACATTTCGCACGATAGGGTCGCGAGTGAGAAAAGGAAGCTGGTTACTCACCGGAACCGTAATCTATACTCGGCGTGGGTGGGAGGCTGCTCTCAATGGCGGCCTTGCTGAACAGATAGATCGGGTTCGTGTCGGTTCCAGCCGAGTAGGAGCACACACGTGCAGTTGGTTCCAAGCACTCGCCTCCGCTCATGAGCAGCACCTGATGCGCCGCTACCACACCACATTCCCTCTCGATCGCCTCCATCAGCTGGCTGACACTGCACAGAGAAAAGTCAAGTACGCGTGAGCGATCGGTGGGTAGAATTGGCCGGATATTGTGGAACAAAGATTCTTTGTTCGCAAACTTTTCCTGGAATTTAATTCCCCTCTTCCTTCGTAATTGTTAGAATAACAAACAATTGTATCGATACTTAAACATACTTCCGGTTATCCAGAACGATAACAATATGCAGAAGGAAAGAGCGCAAATCAATATATAGATTAAAAACCAAAAATACTTTTAAATTTTTAAATACATTTTAATTTTTTCGTATCTAATAAAATAATAAGATAATTAAGATACGACTAATGTATATGGATTAAATAGAAGGAGATACTCCAACTTGATAATTTATTTAAAAATATTGAGTTTGGTGTAAAAAAAGTTGAAAAAAATCACTTATAATAATGATTTAATAAATAGTAGTAATAAAAATGTTGCTGCCACATTTTCACACGTATAATGTCATATTTAAGTAAAATTGCATAATTTTGCATATAATTAATAAACATTTCATATACGAAAATGATACATTTATTTTAATTTTAAAATATTTTTTAAATTTCATTCTTTCATATAAATAAAATTTTTCAAAATTCTTACACGTTGTTTGCTAAATTACTTGAAACTCTCTTTCTCATAAAACTCAATGCAAAATAAAACTCTGTTTCTAGAAAGTTTATTTTACATTAAAAAAAAAAAATTAAAACTGTCAAAAAATTCAAAAAATTTAAAACAGCTTATACATCAATCATAAACTTATTCTCAAAACTTCATCAAGTTCTCACATTACGTAAAAACACTAGAAAACTTCTTTAAACACAGTTCATACAATTAGATAGAAGTATTGAAGGTAAAGTGCCGAGAGATCTCGCTAAAAATACAAGTGAGTACATCTTTCCTCGATCTTCCACCCAGTTGAAACTGGGAAAGTCTCTTCCGCTTCAGTAAATCAAGGGCGATATCATATTTGCCTGTAGGCAAAAAAAAAAAAGAAACACACTTCGGTTCGAAGACAGGACGATTACGACCCGATTTCCGTGAAAAGCTCGTAATTGACGAGTGATGCGTTTCCGCCGCACCGAACGCGATGCAACAGCGGAGAAGTAACAAGGATAAAAAGACGATCGGCCGCGCGAATTGAGTGCGAGTAGTGAGTGCATAACGCTTGAACACGTAGCCCGACGACGATTGCCGTAATGACGCCCACGCGAGATGGACGCGCTCGCGTAAGGACACTCACTCGCGGGGTCTCCTGACGTAACATGATGGAGCATTGTCATTAATTCTTGAAACTGATGGACGTGTACTTGTTTCAAGTGTACAGTGGCGATGCACGTGCCTCGAAAATTCTGCGTGCGAATAATTAAACTGCCTCTGTCAATCACGTGCGGCTCGAGTGCACCGATGCAAAAAGCGTCGAGAGGCAGGCAGACGAAGAGAGAGAGAGAGAGAGAGAGAGAGAGAAGAAAAGAAAAAAAAAGATAAGAGATATAAAAACTAACGTAAGCGTGATCGCGCGGAGCGTTGCGTAATCGTGCGTAATGTTACGCTCTCGCGTTTTATCTAGCCCGATAGCTTTTAATTCTCGACGTTTAACTCCCGCGATTCTCTTCCTCTTCGATCGCTACGCCCGCGCGCATCGCGTATCGCCGCTCAATATACATATATATGCATTCTCGACTTAACGACATTCTAAAAAAGTTTTAAAGATTCCACTCATTCAGTACACAATGGTCATAAATAACGCTTAAAAGGAATCGGAGCGGTATGTCGGGCATCGTTAACACTCTACGCAAGGCTAACTAACGGATAAGGAGCGCTGTTGCTTGCCGAGGAACGCGAGGGCGAGGAGATGCGCGCGGCGCATTAATTACAAGAGGACAACGCGCTCGCAGTTGAATCGCCGACGGTAATAAAATTGTCGCGGGATTATTTCGCTCGCCCCGATACGGGGACAAATTGACCGCCTTTCACGGCTCTCCGCAAGTCGTAAGACGTCTCTGTGAGAGAGAAGAAAAAAAAAAAAGAGATCGTCGTCCCCGACGTGCCCGCGCTGTTCGTTACGCAATCCGCGCTCAATTTTCGTTTTCTCAGCGAAAATTGAATCCTGCTGAGGCGCCGAGCGGCGAGCGATTTAAAAGTAAATGTCGGAGTTAAAGAGATCTCCGATTGCGCCAGCAGCAGCGCGACGCCACTCGCAAGCGCCTCGCGCGTCTGGCACAGGGAAGCATAATGAGCGCGCGGAATTATCACCAGTCACTCGTGGTCGACGCGGCTACAGCTGACTACGTCGGGCACGTTCAACCGCACGCCTCGCCGCGTCTCGAGACTGCGTGTCGTCGATGGTTACGCACGTCACGTTACGCGCGCGGCGCGCGGTGCAGCGGCACGGCTCGTATCTCATACGTGCACGCGACGGGTACGATTGTGGTCGCGGCTTCTTCAAGGTATCTCCATGAGGAGAACGAGAATGAAAAAAAGGTGATAAAAAGAGAGAGAGAGAGAAAAAGCTCTCTTCTTTTATTTAAATCAGCAGTCGCACACATTTATTTGCGTGTTAATAGGCGTCCTTGTAACGAGCCTGGATGACGCATGTGACTCGTTGACGGTACTTGTCGTTTATCTATATAAAATTATCTGGATAACCATCTAAATCAAGAAATGGCTTTATTTTGTCTTTATCTAGATTAGTAGAATGTGTATTATATCCATGTGTTTTATCTTACTGTTAGATCAAAGAAATGTTATCTTTTTCAAATTATATAAAGGTGTGTACAACAAAATATTATCAAAGTTACAATTAAAAAATTTCTTTTTTATTTTAATAAAATTTTCTCAATATTTTGTACGTTTATTTTTTAAGAAATCTTTAAGGTTGTTATATTCTATTAAAACTTTTTTAAATTAAATATTCAACCTAGATTAGAATATAAATATTTGAATGAAAGCACAAAATTAGTTTTGTTTGGTACTTAAATTTTGTTGTAAAAAAATTAAAGATATCACCACTTGTGTTTTATTTAAAAAATAAAGATACTACCACTTGAGTTTTATTTAATGTAATATCATTAGTTTTTTAAGAATTAAAGTTACAACCATTTAGGTTGAAATAGAAGAAGTCTCAAAATACAAAGATATTGAATTTTATTTGTTAAAAGCAGTACAACAGCGTTTTATTTCGAAAAACAATATATTCTCTTTATAATTGGCGCCATTGAAAAATTTCATAGATTTTTTTTTAATACATATATCACTTAGGCTGAATTAGATTACCCACGTGATATTATTTTTATCTGAGGATATATACATACCACTTGGGTTTTATAAGAAAAAGATAGACGCACATGTGCCTTTTTTTATCTTTTTTTGAAAAGGTAATTTTATTCTTACTTTCAAGTTATAATTTCCTTCTCCTAATAGGAGAAGTTTTTAAAGTAATAAATGATTGCAATAAATACTGAAAGTAGTAGCGCAATGTAGTAAAAATTGCACTAATGCTGATTCAAAAACTTTTACAAAAAACTATGTTATGTTATCATGAGGAAAAAAGTTTATACATAAAAAATCATATAATTATATAAAAATATATACATATAATTATACATGGAATTTGATTGTTTTGTATAATCATACATATCATATATAATTATATATATAAATAGTTATATTACCATATATGATCATATATAATTATACATGGTCATATAAAATTTTATGATTATGTATAAACTTTTTTCCCCAAGATGTAATGTAAGTTATAAATTCCTTCTAAATTTTTAACTTTAAATTTTATTTGCGTATTGAATCAAATAAAAAAAGAAATATTTTCTTTTATATTAAATTAATATTTAAACACTTGTTTTTAAGAAATAAAAATTTATAAATAAAAATATAAATACATTGTTTTTATATCCTAAATTGTTTTCTTCAACAGCGATATTATTTCAAAATTATGTAAATAAAACGATATACAGATAAATTTAAAATTAAATCATCTTTATCTTATCTAAGATACGTTTACACGTAATTTATTTGATCTTTATCTAAATACTTTTAAGTTATCTAAGCGCAACACTACTTGTTGAAGATCGTCCAAACTCGAAGGAGCGTGATATTTTTAGTCTTTCAACTTTCAAAGTCACCTTTCTCGGAAACGAGGTCTTGTTTGAAGAAAAAATTTGTTCCGAAGGAGAGAACGTGATAGATTAAACTCTTGATAGATTAAACGACTGTTGGCAGATGAAACGTTATTAATTATTGCTGCAAGTATTATTCTTGGAGCTGAGAAGAAATATTGTCACGTTTTAATTATACGCGCAAGCGCGTCGGAATAATTTCAAACAGGAATGGGGCTTGAACGTTCAGGTTTTACGATGATTGCGATGGCCGCATATACTTTACATAAATTTACGCGCGAGATGTGTTTATGCGAAAAGAATAGTAATAGTAAGACCGAATACGCTTTGCATTGCATCGACCCACGCTGAATGCGAAGTTGGCTCGCGTGATTTCACGCGGTGCGCAGATAGTCCTTATCGACTAACGTAAACAAACGAAGGTAACCGAGCGAGATATGAGTGGCTAGTGTTTTTGCGGATGCCACGTTGCTAATGAGGAATCGCCTAGCTCGGCGTTTAATCGCTGTGACGCTAGACCGCGTGGCGTGTTTATTCGCTGTTCACACTTGAACACCGCGCGCCCGTGGCAAAAATTGTTCGCGATAAATTGTATTCGTATCTGTATGTAGGAATTTTATCGGCGATTATACCGTTAATGAAGAATTTCATTGATGATTATACTGTTTGGAAACATGTTGCAAACATCTGATAAATCCTGTGTTGAATAACAATTTTCCTTGTTGAATAACACTTAAAAAACTACGATGGAAATGTTTGAAACTATGTCATTAAGCGACATTAAAACGCTTCGTAAGAAACGCTTCGAAAACAATGACGTAACGCTGGTTTCAGCGCGTATAAAAACAATGTCAAACGTTTTATTCATAAACAATTGACAAACATCTATAACAAGGAGATTTCTTGCGAATACTACGCAGCATCGCTATGAGGCGTAGTTCTCGTAAAAAAAATTTCTCATAAATAAAAATCAACACACAATAGAATGTAAGGCACAGTATGAAACTTTTCATCGATATTATAATAAAATGATTCTTTGCGAGTGATACGAGTGCTCAAAATTGAAGTCGAAGACAGAAGTAAATGAGAGATGTATTTTGACGATACAATTTTTCGTTCTGCACAATATTAATTCATACAGAAGTCTGATAATATCTAAATTGAAAAAAATTACTAAATTTTAATGGATGTTTGTTTGAATACTTGCAATAAAATATTTACTTACGCTATAGAAATTTTTACTCAATACAACAATGCTAGTCAAAATTACATTAGTGATTCTTGTACTAAATATTTATTTACATTAAATATTTTATTGCGAGTATTCAAACAAATGTTTATTAAAATTTAGTAACTTGTTCTCTCAGTGTAGAATCCCGATGAAAATAGTTTTATATTGAAAATAAGCGTTCGCGGAAAATGTTGCGTGATGTTTCTGGAAAGTTACAATTGTTCAAAGGATATTTAAATAAAAAATCCCCCGAACATTTACAACATTGTTGTCAACTTGGAAAACATCACACAACACTTCTCGAACGCCTATCAAACATCTCATAAACAATTTCATGTATGAATTTCCACCTCGTAAACACTTCAATAAACATTTTAAAACTCCAATTAACCATCTATTCAACATTTAAGCAAATATCATAGACTTTTAATAAAAACACTATTTTCGCCAGAGGCAACCGTAATTACTAAGCAGACACAGAGAATAAAAGCAAATCGGGACGAGGGCGCCCTCGCGAATTGACACAGATCATTAATTGACGGCAACGAACGGGGCCGATGACCGTCTCTACATTTCTCTATCTTAATTTACTGCCATACCCGGAAGACGAGCGTTTCAATATAGCTAGAGGGATAGTGCACAGTGAAAAATATTTTGTGTTTACATTAAAATCGATCCTTGCTCAAATTTTGGGGCTTGAGTCTTTTAAGACTCCTGCTAGCTCGATTGCAAAATCCGCGTTGACAATGGCGACTTAATTCAAAGCGGAAAAAAAATCACAATTTCATATCGACACAAAACTCACAAACAAATTATATATGTATACATTCAACGTTTGTGTAAAAAATGACATGTCAGAAAGCTAAATTACTCTTGCAATATACAACGTTATTTTTCTTTTTAATGAAGCACTTTTACATTTAAAATAATTACCATAGCATTAAAATACCCCGAAGACTAATAATTTCATAATATTTAAAAGCAAATATTTATTTCAATTCGACAGTTGTTAAACACTTTGATTTCACCCTTGATTAGACACAATTCGACATACATGTACAGAAAGAACAGTATTGCTAAAGTATTATATGTAAAAGTTTAGGTACAGATCTGAAAATAATTTACATCAAAATAATTATGTAAAACGCTCAAACTAATTACCAGAACGTCAACATTTTTGCTCATTATGCTTGAGCATTCCTTTTAATTATTTTGGTCCAACAAATTATTTCCAAATCTGTATCCAACTAAATTTTTAAATACTTCAGCAAAACGTTCTTTTCGATAATTTATTAATCACCGAAACAAAAGATAAGTTTTCCATATATCTCACAAGTTCTATCGATCACAAATGATATTTTACAAAAAAAAAACATGTTAATTTTTATGCACAAATTGTAAGAATTTTCTTGATGCATTTTATTTCTGACTTCAACATTAAAAAATGGATGTAAAATAAAGGGTCCTTAAATCCTTCTATATAAAACATTCTCTTACATCTACATGAAATGCGTAACAGAGCATAAACGTAACATAAGATTAGTGGACCAATGAGCATTCAGCATAAAGTCGCCATATTGATTTACATAAGATTCTCATTGGTCCAGCGGTCTTAGCTATGTTATGCCGTGCTATGCATTTTATGTAGAATGGGCTAAGGGGATTATAAATACCAGCCTTAGTGTAACCAACACACAATTTATGGGTAAATGAACAAAGAACATAAAAAGATTGTAATTTTGAAACGTAAATTCTAAGATAAATGAATAAAATATACACGTCGACATATTATATACGTTAATTTTACTAAAGAAATATGCTTCCACAATTTGTTTTAAAATTGTATTAGTGTTATATTTTCTTTGTGTTAATTTTTTACATAATAATTGTATTACTTTCTAACGTATATTCATCTCGTGTTGAATTAATAGAAAAATTAGAATGGACCGTTTGTGGCATGTGAAATGTGTGAAATTTAACACAAAGTTTTTTATAGCGTAGAGTACAGAGAGAAATCGTGGTACAAAAAGAAAGGTAAAAGAGTGCGCGGTCTATTATAACGCGGTCTATTATAACGCACTCCTTAGAGATTTGTATCCTACGCTTTTTTTTTTTTAAATATCTTGCCGACTATAATTAATTATAACATTTATACGCAATTTTTTTTAAATATAAACAACCACAAATACTTTCTAAAGATGTTAAAGTACATGTAAGAGTCTTAATAATTTTCATATCCCTGTACAACTGATGAAAATAAACGACAAATGCGAATGATCCGTAATTGAGGAACCGTAAAACAAAGATGCACGTTAAGTGCGTTAAGATAAATACAATCGGAAAGCTACGACGCGCCAATTCGGATTACAGAAGTCATATTGTGCTCCGATTACGCAAACGCTCTCGTCCATCGTCAAACGTCGTCGCCGGTAATTTTTTACCCAATTGACACTCTGACGTCACGTCACTCGAATATAAAGAGAGAGCCTTGTTGTAATCCGGTCGCTTCCCTTAGAACGCTGCGCATTAAGAGAGCTTGGCCGAGCAGCTCGTTTACTCAACGACACGATTCGGCACGCGTAACGCGGGACAATATAGAACGCGCCGCGAGCCAAATGATATATTTTCAGTGCACGCGTCAGAGTGTTCGCGCGCGTACGTTTCTCAAAAGCGCATAATCGCCTCGAGACGTAGAACGTGCTATCGATGCATTCACTAGGTCGATACGATGTCTCCATCCGCAACCGAAGGTCATTTATCATATGATAACCGCGTAGAAATTATAATCCCCTCCTCTTCCGCTCTCCGCCTTCGCTCAGCGTCGATCGTCATCGACGTGGACAAACGAGCGTAATAAATGGACTTAATAACTTTCCTTTTAGTCAGAATAGACTGTTTCCTGGCAGTTCTCTCTTAAAAATGAACGTAAGCAGCGATCATTATCAATTAGTTACCGTCCATGTATCAATAAATAATTATACGCTGCGCAAAAAAGTGGGCTTTAATTTTTTAGCCGCTGCACGTTAAAGGGCTACTCTAAAATTATCGACAGAATATAAAAACGTAAAGCAGTGCCTTGTGCACGATAACGCAGCGTTAGTATACATTCTGCAGTACTTCCGTCATAATTTGCATAAAATAACGATATTATAATTAACGGCAAGAAGCTTTGCCTGATTAAAATGTCAGCTGCTTTTATTTCTGCAAATATCTCGAGCCTTACTGAATATATATATACACGCACAGTGCTCTACAATTTGTGATTATTATTTTAATAATGAATACTTCAAATCGATATTACCGCGGAAATATTATGCGAGATTCATTTATTTAATATCAATGTTCCTGCATTGCATATGTTTCGTAAATTGCAAAATATTGTATAGTAATTTGAGCAATTTGAATAAGAAATGTATTTCTCTCTTCACAATTAAAATAAAATGGAAAGGAATAGGAGGGAAGATATAATAAAATTTTACTTTATATAACATTACTTATTTCACAAGCACGAATATATATTTGCGATACGCAATTGCACTTTTTTTTTAAATATAGCTAAATGCTTTTTTGCATCGATCGATTTTTCTTGACATTTTACATATTTTACATTAAAACAAGGTCACTGAAAGGAGAACGTTTTACAATATTTCACTTTTCATATTTCACTTTTTCTCTCTGAGAGCATATCAAAATAAAAAAGTACGAAATATCTCTCAAGGCATTCACTTTTCTTGCCAATGGTCTTGCTTTAACAACTACGTTTAAATTACAAAATGACGAGGGGACCGATTTTTACAAGAAAAAAAAAAATATATATATATACACCAATATATACACTTCAATTTAAAAGAAAGCGCAATTTTGCAGATTACAGGTAAAGATGTGCGATTTACAAAATTATGCACAGTGATTGCTATCTTTTTTACGAACCGCAGTATACATAAATGATATACATATTGCGATTTTTACTTTTATATTTTAAATTATGCATAATTTTGTACTATAAATACAATTTTAAATCACGTATCATTTTATATCGCATACACCATTTTGAATTGCAATTTTATGAAACAGAAAATTATATCGGTTTTTATTGCACGTTAATTGAATCGTTCGCACAAATGTATAAAAGAATTCTATAAAATATTTTGTTATACCAAATATGACATAATAATTAATAACAACTTGAACTTATTTAATTAAATTAGAAGAACTCTCTCTATCTCTCTCTCTCTCTGTCTCTTTCTCTTTCTCTAAATATTAAAATATATACATATATATATATATATATATATATATATATATATATATATATATACAAATATTTATTCATAATATGCAAAAATAAATTTCTTTCATATCTTGCAATAAATAAAAACTTGTGCACATAAATATAATAATTTTTATTTTAATTTCTTACTGTTTTAGTTTTACACGTTTAAAATTTTTTACACGTTTAAAATAAAACATCACACGTTTCATCAAATTTTCACGAGCTAATAAAGACAAATTGCAATCAGACTACTTAAATTATGTTTACTGTTAAAATAAGTATTTAGTAATTGGCGAACCAAATGGGATTCATAATATTTAAATCATATAAAATTGTAAAAATTTTTTACTTTTTACTATTTTCCTATAAAAATATTTAATAAGTAGACACAAGATTAATTATAAATCTGAGTTTGCGATTAAAAATTGTATCGCGTCGCGATTCAAAAAAGAAAATTGCGACAAATCGCAAAATTGCACATCTTTAGTTGCAGGCACATCGTACCTTCGTCTTTAAAAACTCCGTATGTAAAAGACATATTTCGAGTCGTTGGAATTTCCGGTCGCCGCAAAACGGTTGGAAGAAAGACGAGCTGTCCGGCCAGAGCGGTCGGAGTATCGAAAGAGCGGAGCTCGTTTGCATCATGCGCGCGTGTCATCAGCTTGGCCGAGTTTTGCCGTCAGGTCAAACTCGTGCGCGCCACGAGCCAACCCACACCCACGTGCGTCGTACCGCGCCGCGTCGCGTCGATTTCGTTGTGCATTATTTTCGGCGCGATGCGTCGCGGGCTATCCGGAAGAGCCTCCGCCGTCGCGATTCATCTAAACTCGGGTTTACAACAATAAACCTTAAGCCGTAAGAAATTAACCAATAACCAGGGTGTTTATTTAAATTATGTAAAAGGACTCCCTGAGAATTCTCGAATTTTCCAGGAATTTCATTGAACATTTAAAATAGATTAAAGAATTTGTTAACACAGCTTTCGAATAAATTTATTTTACTTTAACCTTTTAATGCTCGTTAATCGTGCAATCATGAAGAAAGCTACCACGTGAGTTTTGAATATTAGATTTGAGAAAATACTACAAAGAGAAAATATGAATTACAATAACTTTGGTATATATGTATATCGCACATATCTAAAACTCAATTTATTTAATATTAATTACTATGTTTAAAAAAATGACTATTATAACAAAAATAGTAATTAGCTCGTGTGCAAGTGATAAAAATGAAAATGGAGAGATAAAGACTGTAAATAACGAGCAAACAACATAGATAACAATTTGAATAATATTGATATGATTCAGAAATCTATTGTAACAATAAGTGAAAGTTTCAATTTCAGAGACCTCCTCAGTGCAACAATTAATATTCAAATAAATCAATTAGTAAAAGATTAAGATTGTATAAATTTACATTAAAAACCTGTTATAATAAAGTTCGTCGACAGTCCATGATCAATTAAGAACAACATAGGAACCGACAAAAAATTAACATAATGAGTAAGAATAAATAATCGAACGGAGTCTAAACAGTGATAAAAAATGTGCTCGTAAAAAACAGTCCTGATGTAAAACAAGTTACAATCTTTTCGTCGTTTCCAAATCGTCAATTAATCAAGTCTAGACATGTCCAATAATCGTTAATAAAATGTGAAATTGCCACAGGCAACTGTATACAATGTGTGATCGCTCTGTATTAAATATTACAATTAAAAAAAAAAAAAAATTAAATTAATATGTACTCAAATAATTGTTGCAAACTATTTGTAATAATCACTTACATGTAATCTTTTGTAAATTTGAAAGGTACTAAGTGTACTGAATCTGAAGTATACTTTTACTACTCCGTGTTTTAAAAAATAAATTATCTCAATAATAAAAACTTATAAACTTTCTAAAAAAAATTAGAAATACGAAATATTTACTGTTTTAAGTTTTCATTTGTATTCTGCTTTGAAAAAACTAAAAAAAAACTCTTGTATCTTTGCCATATGGAGCATTCCTCTATAAAAGGAGGCCATTTATGAATAGAATATACAATGCGTAGATAATTTACAAATAATGCTTATAAATCAGACGTAAAATAAAACATTATGACATGTGTTTTTAAAGTTTGTTAGGAAATAAGAAGGATAATTACATAAAAAATTAATGTAGTATTAAAGAGATTAATACGTGCAGATATGTGCACTTTGTGTGTTCTGCGCAGGCGCAAGTACTACCTCCCAATAACAAAGAATCTATGCGACAATAATCCCGCTAAAAGTGCCGTATCTCCCAACAGATGAGACTGAATCAAACTGAACAAAGAATATAAGAGCTAAGCACTACTATAATTTTGTTATACTCCATTATTCACTATTCCTCTACACGTATGTATCACGAAATAAGCCTTTTACACTGAAATAATCATGTTACGTAGATTATAAGCTACTTACTACTTCGACAAATCGATTTAATTAAGATTCAATTATGGTCATTAATATTAACAGAAAAAAAATTGAAATCACAATACAATGTAATACTAATGACACAAAGGCACATAACAAAGTAATTGGATAAATTAGCTTCCCCCTCTCTCTCTCTCTTTTTCTCTCTAACTCCTATTTTTCTAATTTCTGCAGCGTAAATCTTCGCGCAGTATAAACCCGGAGTTATTCTAAATGGCAAATAACGATTTGTTTGCAATAATCTAATTCACTAAAAGCACAGAATATTATACGAGACAATTAAACATACAATATCAATTTAGAATGATGTCTTTCATTGTCATTTATATTTTAAATGAAAATTTGCAAGTCACACAGGACGTGAATGTACATGGATGTCTATACTATACTTATTGTTAATCGACTGTCGACACTTTGTATTCAAGAAACAATGAATCGATTTTAGCAGAAAAAAGTAGATAGAATTTAAATTTAAAAGTAAAATTCCAAAAATGTGCCTAAGTTTAAAAAAAAGTCTCATGAAAATCCGCGAGATTTTCAAAGATAAAAAATTAATTTCTTAAAAATGTCGGATCTTCCCATAGTAAACACCCTAAATCACAGTCAAACTGGAGGAGAGTAATCGACTATAATTGGTCAATTTCTTGTGGCTTCGGATTTATTATTCCTATTGCAGACCCGCGGACTAAAGGGTCCCCAAGACGATCGAACAGTCCGTCTCTCGCCCACATGCATCGCACGGAGGCGGCACACTTTTGCAATTCGTTAGCCTTCGACGGATCCTTGGATACACACGAGGCGCGGTCGATTCGCGCGGCGTGTTAGAGAGTCGCTAAAAGCACGATTATTAACGCACGTTATTATTACCATCGCTAAGTATCGACACATCCGGAATCCAGCGCGATATAAAACGCGTATTGCTTCTTATGTAACTCGAGGAAACGAGGATTTACGAGAGGTTCTGAGTCGTTTAATGAGAGAAAAATATTTAACGTGAGGAAAATATATAGTCGCGAGATACATGAATAACTATTGATTGAATGAAAGCATTTGGAATTGTGTATATTTTGTATATATTTTTAGAGAAAGATTAGATTGTATGAACGCTAGGAAAAATACAGGACAAGAAATTGATTCGAAGAAATGGGTAAAAATAATGAGGTAAACAGTAGGGTGTGGAGACTGAGAAGTTAGACAACAAAAGGTAATATACTGCGGAAATTGCGGAAAGAGAGAGAAATATCATAGACGGAGACTTCCTTAGTATGAAGGGTATGGAGCTGTTTACATCCAAAGCCCTCGTGGGTGTGGAATTCCACACCCAGAATTCGGAGTATTTAAAAAGATATATTTTTTATATTTTTGACAAATGTTAAGAAATTTTAAGTAATTTGACAAAAAAAGTGATTTGATTATAATCATTACCCACGTTACATGCTGTAACACATCTAACAAAAAAGATAAAATACTTGTGTATTAGTGAAACTACTCTCCCTCGTTTGAATGAGATACTCTACATCCAGAACAGTCAAAAGTTTTCATTCCTGAGAAATATAGTTAGAGAAAAAGAAGGAGATGAAAAATGAGGGACAAGAGAGTTGGATAAAGCAATATTAAAAGTGTGATAAAGAAAATTTATAGATTAGAGATATAGATGTGTTAAGGCTGTATTTAATAAATAAGATAGGATTGTGTAGAGATAATAACACAGATTGATATTATTTATGTCCATTCCGATCCACGTAGATTAATTTTAATCACGGTTTAACTTGCTCTTTATCCTTTTTTTAATTCTAAAAATACTATAGTCTTTCTAGGATTCCTATAAAAGTTTGGTTTCAGCAAAAATTGGCCACATAACTGAATATTCGTTTTCGGTTCTGGCTAAAATTAAAAGAGATCATTTCGCTCGCTCGGACTCTATAACAAATCTTGTCTAGTGTGTGTTGGTATATTAGCGGTACTGCATACTTTAACAAAAGCAACTTTGCAATTGTTTTAAAAATCTTTAGTATAATTAATTTGTGTGTTCAGATCCGGCAGGAACTAAAGGCAAAAACCAATCGTATTAAAGGATCTTACAACAGTCGCAAAGCTACTTTTTCTGTTGAACACAACGATTCCATCACTAGTAATCACTAGAGGTGAGTTCCGTTATTCACTCGGAGTACTAAAAATTTATAGTACGCTGTTAAAAATGTCATTCAATGTATTTTTAAGTTAAACATTAAAAAAGGACATTAAATTTAATGTATCTATAACTGAGAAGTATGTGCATGAAATTTAATGCACTTTTGACAACTTTAAATGTTTCTTAATGTGGTGAAAATTTTTCTCAAAATTTTGTAGAATTTCTATATAATTTTACAACTTTCTCGGATTTTTTTACGAATTGGAACGCTTTTCAGAAATACTCAAAAGTTGTTTTCATATATATTAATTACAAAATATCCTAAGATTTTTAAAATTTTTTGTTCTATAAATTTTGATGAAATATTATAAACTCTAAAAAAGTTAAAAATATTTCTTTAGAAATTATGGAATGAGAAATCTTAGAATATTTCAGAATTCACATGTGTATAAAAAGTTAAGAGAATACTTTCCAAGTATACTTTCCAAGTATTTCTGAAAAATGTTCCAGTTCGTATAAAAATTATGAGAAAATTTCCATCAGCGACCTGCTTGAAATTTACTTACATTATATTAAATTCTGTTGCCGATTTTTAACAGGGTATATGTAACTATAAATTTTTAGTGCTCGCAATGGATTTCGGAATGCAGCTTAGAATTCATCTCCTAATAATGGAAGCTGCGTTCCAAAATGCATTGTCAATACTAAAAATCTATAGTTCACATTACGTACTGTAGCTTTTTCAGTAATAATAATGAATTTCGGAATGTCGTCAAAAACATTCCAAGTATACCATAGGCCTTTGTTTTGTTTTGTTTTTTTCGTAGAACCTTCTGCAGGGTTCAGTTTCCCTCTTTTTTCCTTTCGTGTTAAAGAAAAGGAGAGAAGAGATGAACCATGTAGGAAGTTCAACCAAAAGGAGCAGCATTATAACACAAGAATCGCATTACCATACGAAAAGAACAATTTTGCTGAAAGACGGATGCAAAAATAATTACGTTAAACCATTTAAAAAATTGTATCAAACGTTCAACTTAATTTGCTAAAACGTCAAAAATGTTTGCAGCAAAATGACCTACACAATTATTTTGATCACTCAACGCAAAATTATTTTCTGATCTGTATCTAGCTAAATATTTAAAAGCTGCAATAAAATTGTTCTCTGCGTGCACCTTTTCCTCTGATAAAATTCTACTCATTGCCGCGAGACATCCTACGTACCTTTGCAGTGCCAGCTTGATGTCGAAGGTGATGGTGGTGCCGGTATCAACGTGGAAGATGTAGAGCATGTTGCTTGTCTTGTGGTTAGGCGCCTTCTGGCGACACACGAGTAGAAACCACTACAACAACCTCCGTCACGAGGATCTCTCTCTCTCTCTCTCTCTCTCTCTTCCTTTCTCCACCGTGGGCCCTAGGCAGCAGCAGGATTGGCCCTCGGCTTGGACGGTTCCCTTAGTCAGCTCGCTCGGGGCCGTACCCCACGTTTTCGATCGTTCGCGAGGACGGCCCCCCCAAGACTATGCCGCATCGATCAACGCGATCCTCGCCGTCGATCCCGAGACGGATTCCCTGAGTGTTGTCGCGTCGCGTTGCAGATGATCATCCAGATATCCTTGTCTCTCGGTCGCGCGCGCGCGCGCGCGCGGAAGTGGACGAGATCTTCGATTGCCGATCGTCAGGAGACCGGAGAACTCGTGTCGTCGAGTCAACGCGTCTTCGAGTAGCGTCCGCGCGTCGTCGTTTCCTTTGTTCGCCGCGCCGCGACTGCAAGGGGAAAGTCAGCTCCTCGCTAAGCGCGCTCGAGCGTTCATCCGCTCGAAAATTCGCTCCGCGCTGCTTCCGTTGGCACGCGGGGGGAACGACGAGAGCAACGTCGTCGTCGTCGTCGTCGTCGTCGTCGTCGTCGTCGTCGTCGTCGTCGTCGTCGTCGTCGTCGTCGCCGTCGTCGTCGTCGTCGTCGGGGGTCAATCGCGCCTTTCTCGCCCCTCTTTCTCTCTGTTTCTATCTTATGTCATAATCCCCGCGCGATTCACGTCATCGAGCTGACTGCGATCAGCGCGTCGGGGATTTAAACACCCGATATACAATATATATATATCACAGTCCGTCTCGGGAGACAGAAAAAAGAAACGAGGACTTGGATCCTTTCCGTCGCGCTCACACCACCATTGCTCGCTCCCACCCTCGCGGAGCGTCGTCCGATCGTCGAGATCGATTCAGTTTTCTATAGTCGCGCGATGCGTCGCGCTACGTCAGACTTGACGAAAATCCATCTGGCGACGCGAGGCGCACGGCAATCGATTTCGATGTCGTCGCCGTTCTTTCCGCGGCTTTCCGTCTCGACGTTTCGGAAAGAGGTCCCCCCGCGCTGGCGAGGAGGCTGGACTTCGCTGCTCCGAAGTCTCGTGTAACGCCGAGCGACGCGTGTGTGTACGAGCGCGCGAGCGTTGGCCGCTGGAACGAGCGTAGCTGCTGCTCCCGCTGCTGCTGCTGTTGCCGTTCGTCGCGTCGCGTCGCGTCGCGTCGCGGATCAGCTGCTCGGCAAAACAAAGCACTCGCGCGCTGCGTTACGCCACCGCGTCCGCCGCCGCCGCGCTCTCTCGCTCGCTCGCCTCTCGATTCGAGCGACACCGCCGACGTTCATCGGCGACGACGACGGCGGTCACAACGACTCACAACGACACAACGACGACGACGACGACGACAACGACGACGATGGGGTTTGTTCGTCCGCTCGCTCGTCACCGTCGTCGATGGGTGGAGGAATAGATGCTGGCTTTCTTCCTCCCTGGAGAGAATCCGCGCGATTTATCCGGGACGACCGACGCCGCCCCGAGACGAGAAACGTGGGGGAGGGGGTCGCGAAACGGGAAAGCACAACAGCGCGACACAACACAAACAATGCTGCGCCGTGCGCCACTGACAGTCTATGCGCAGAGAGCGGTCGCGCTGAACAAAGAGACTCCGCTTTCCCCGCTGCTTTTCCTACGATGACGCCGCTCGCTCAGCTGCCTTCGTCGTCGACGGATCGACGTTGTTGCGGGCGGTGCGGATGTGTCAGGTTTACTCCGCGTCCGTCAGTGCGACCTGGCTTCCGAGACTTGGAAGGCTGACTTGGACAGCAGCCGAGAAATGCGTCGTCGGTCAGGGATCTCGCCTGGATATAATTGGATGGAAGGGAAAGGGGGGGGACGACGGGCGGACCTGCTCCGCACTGTCCCGTTCTACGTATCGCACTGACGCAGAGCGTCGCCAGCTGTTTACTGTCGCCGCTCCGATCGCACTCGAGCCGAGCACGGCGGACAGAACGTCCGTGGCGCGGTGGTGGGGAGCGTGTGATTCCCGTCGCCGCCACACCGCCGCGCAACCCGTGGCGCTGGCGTTGCGGTGGCCAGGGACGAACGCGATTCCTAAACTCCCCGGGCTAGACGTGTTTAGACGCATTTGATAATATATTTTCTTCTAGTTCGAGATATGAAATTATTACCAATAGTGAATAGAAAATGGAACGTATATTAACTAATCATATTTATTTTCAATTTTGATGAATATCTTTAATAAATAATGATTACGTTACAAATAAATAATTCTGAGCTTTCGTTTTTTAAATTATATATATTTAATATATGCACTTTATTTTTTACACGGTTTTTTATTTAGTTTACTTTCAATAATAAATAATAACATCTTTAATTTTTACTTCTGTTTTCGATTTGTTAATTAATAACCGTATTCAAGCTGTTACAGATATATTTTATTATATATTGTAAAAATATTGTCTTATTTAGTTACAGAATCATGTATTTAAAAATTTATGATTTTATTATAATTTTCTAATTTTTTTAAAACTGTTTACTGTTCGATATATATTTAATAATGTCTATTCATTCAGGGTAAAATAATTTTTAATTGATGAATATATTTATGTTCTATATTTTTGCTCAATATTTACAAGTCTACTCTCGGATCTTCAAACGTCTCATGATTTTTCACTTCGATCAAACTTTGATTCAATTGACGTATAATTCAACCGACAAAATTCACAATAGCAAGACGTCTAACTATATAATCTATTGTCTTTAAGTTAATATTTTTTTTTAATGAACATAAATCAATTATTATATCCACGTTGACAAAATACCGCAGGCACTGATAAATTAATAACAGTTTGGCCGAAGTCACACTTACGCCGCTGTAATGTTCCTACTCTCAAGATGTTAGATAATTAAAAAAATTGATATCCTTGCAAATCTAAAATCAAAATTAATTAATTCAACCACTCTTGATAGTCATTTTGGCCACCATTTTGAATCTACCATTAAAAATTTGCCAATTATGAATGAAAAATTTGAAGTTAAAATCGAAAATATTAATATGGAAATTTTCAAGGACTGTTTATTATCATCCCAGCATGAATTTTTTGTTAAAAGAATAAGTGTTAATTTTGACTGTTTTTTATTTCTAACTTATAATTAATAGAAAATACATATTTTTATTATTTATGTATCTGCACCTACACACATAGTTTCAAAAATACCAAATATGTAATATAAATCAATTATCAAATACATAAAAACATAAAAAACTACGACTAGAAAGATGTCTTTTACAGAGAACACTATGCATTAACTGTAAATTGAAACAATTAAGATGTCAAAACGAAGGTCTAACTTTGTGAATTTTTTGTGAAAAAAGTAACGAAAAGAGATTGAGAAATCATGTTTATTAAATTTAATTGTAAAGATTATACGATTCTTTATTTGAATAGGTTTTACTACTACGTCAAGTACTAAATATGTTTCAAATTAATAAATTTTATGTTATTATATTTTCTGATGATTCCTGGTGCAGCACATTGTAAACGCGAAGAACGACGCTATCTTTTATTATTTTTTAATAGAGTTTAAACGTCATATAGAGAAAAATATGATTTTTATAGTAGAATAAACAGGACTTCTCTATCTCTCTCTGTTTTTCCATAAAAAATTCACAAAGTTAGATTTTACTCTGATCTATGTGTATAATATATACCTTTTTCATTAGTACATAAAAAGAAAAAGAAAATTCTGTGATGAGGAAAAACGAGAACTCTCAGTGCAGGAAGTCAAAACGGAATAGAATCCTTAACACTTGAATAGAAATTTAAAAAAATTGTTTTATAAATATCGCAATCTCACGTCGGAAATAATATTATCCTAACGGAATCGGTCGATTGTAATCGCACAATAATAATACTCGTTAGACGTATCTCTAACGTTACAGGGAACCGTTGAACGCGTTACTTAAACTTAACCGTTACTGGGCATACACTTAAAAACACCTAGATAATTTATATGGCATAAAAGCCACGTTAAACCGCGGCCCTGCAAAACGGCGATCACGCTTGTGACGTCATCATGCGCATGCGTCGGTTCCTCTGTTGTGAGAATAATGTACGTCTGACCTGAGTGCACTGATGCTAGCTAAATCAAACGGCGGATTCGGAAAGCAAATATGTTTTTCTCCCTAATAACGTCTTTATATTGTGCTTGCGTCACAGTTGGTATCAGGTGATTGAAGATCATCGATTTAAATAACTCACGCAGTTCGCGTAACCCGCGTATGTACACTTATTACGGCGTTTGAGTCGGACTTGGAAACGCGCAATTCTACGCAATGCGTGTCACGCTCTGTCATCGGAAAAATCGTAAAGCTCCAAATATGTTTTTCTCAAGACCCGCCATAAATAATAAGCAATTTATCTGATACCGTAAAATCTAAATGATTCCTAAAGTCCTAAAGTTCCTAGGACTCACACAGCACAAATCTCTTAGGTCCGTATTATTCATAGTCATTTCTCAAATCTCAGACCCTAGTTTGTATTTGTTTTACCATATGCGAGACAAAGACAGACCGAGATCTGAGATTTGAAAAACGTCTCTGAATACGGACCTTAGGGACATATGTACATAGAACATTCAAAAGACGTACTTTCTAAGAACGTCCTTTGAATAAAGTGTGTTATGTGAGGAGAAGAATTCATAATTACTTGTCTTCGTCTCCGCATGTGCGCATTATGCTTTTTCCACAAAAAAATACAATGTGAGTTTTTCAAACTGCCCCGGCCGGCGATTATTTTTGAAAAGCTTTTCTATTCTTCTCAGCGGTTCTCAATCACGCGGCTCGCAAGAGCAAAGCTCCGTAAGAACTCGCGATGCAAGTGAAAACCAATATCGCTGTTTCGCTCATTCACCTTAATATTAAAATCGCCCAGCGCGTAACAACGCACGACGGAGGTTCTGCTACAGCTGTTCGATTCTTCGGTCGCGCTTGCGCGACCTCGTGATACGACCGCGCGTCGTCGTGTCGTTCCTCTTCTTCCCGCGCCGGGCGACAAAGCATATTTCGAGGCGCGCGATGAATGGGAGATATGGACGGAAACGAACGTCGAGACTTTCGAACGAGCAGCACGATCGGCGACGGTGACCATTCTGCGTCGTGTTTGTTTACCCTCCGCTCGACGCGATCGATATCCACTTCCTGTATCCGCTCTCACAATCTCTGTCTCTCTTTCTCTCCCTCCCTTTAATTCCTCTTATCCAGCTCTCCTCAAATCTTATCCAACTCGATCGCACAGAGATTACAGAAGACTCGAGGAAAACGCCACGATCCAAGAATATCGTAACTTCCTAAAATAACGCGACTACCGAATTCGCGAACATCCGTAACCGCTCGCGCGTATCGCGCGAGGTTCGACGACACCTCCGGGGCTCGAAGGTGAGACCACACACACCGAGCGATGCTGTAAGCGCTAAGCGAGAGCAGATTTAGCAACATCTCCGAGCGAGGTGGCAAAAAGACGTAGATGCAAGAGACTTGGGCAGATCGAGTCCGTAGTAGAACTTTTGATTTGGCCGGCGATGCCGAACGACGCAATAGAGCCAGAAACAGTGGGGCGCATTTGCGTTTTTTTCTTTATTATTTTCATGATAAGAGGAATGTCGCATCAATCGCGCTTCTTAGTTTTTGGATCAAGTTATGTCTCGAATTAGAGAACACATATTGAATTTTTTATCTCGAGCCGTGCAAAGTCTGATTTATATACAAAAACCGGATATAAAGTTGCGATTAGATAATTGAAAAACATAATTAAATTACATGTAAATAAATGTGTCTTAGATAAGACGATAATGACTTTAATTTTAATTTATTTACCAATAGATAAATTTATATATAATTTCATCTAGATAATTTTTAAATAACGTTGCTATTGAGCAAAACTTGGAAAAATTTAGGATGTGAAAAGAATATGTTTATATTTTTATTTTTTCAAATCTTTATTTTCTTAAAAACATTTAATCTCTTCGCGAATAATCTAATCCGATGAAAAATATTCTTCTTTGGATTTGAATCAATACAAGTAAATAAGAATCAAAATTAAAAAATAGAAGGAACATGTAACTCACATTATATAATGATTGACACAATTGCTTGTAAAAGTTTCCAAAGTTTCAATTATGGGGCAATTTTTATAACGCACCCCTACTAATTTGTGTAATTTTGACTCTTCCGCTATATGTTTACTAAAAAGTTATAGTTAACATTATATGTATATACTATAGATTTTCGTTACTGGTAATGAATTTAAAAACGTAATTCTATTATTACTCTGAGAAATTCTCCTGTTAAAATAAATAGCACCTTGGAAATTGAGACTAAGAATAACACTTTGTTCTCATAACTAGTTACATTATCTTAGATAATTTAAAAAGTATGTTTATTTTAATAAAAATAAAGATAATATATATTATAATAATCTAAATAAAGATAAAATAAAGCTGTTTCTTTATCGAAATAACTTTTATATCGATAACGGCGCCGACTGTATAATTATATAAAATCGTGCTTTGCACCAAGGTCTCTTTTTTTTTGTTAGTCGCGAATCAAGGACGATCAAAAGTAAAAGTGTTGCATCTCGGCATTTTCGGCCGAGGGCCGTTACGCGCGCCGGTCCGGCGGGGCAGAATTCGGTGATCGCGACGCACTTGTTGGCGGCGCAGACGTGACAACGACTAATTAGAATACAATGAAATATGTGCCTAGACGCTCTGAATTTTAATTCGCGAATGCGTTAAGCGCGGCTTACTGCGTCGCGAATAGCTCCGACGCAGTAAAGGCCGTTCTTGGCGTCGTAATTGCACGTGCACGTGGCAGTTGATAAGGATGTCGAGCTCGTGCTAAATATGACGTACCGGGGGAGCTGTACGTAATAGTGTGCAATCATACGCCTCGTAGACGAGAGAAAGAGAGAATGATTCCTTAGCAGATGAAGTCATTCGCGCACCCACACGCACGCACAACTCGAGAAAGCAAAATGTACTTTGAAAGCGCAAAAAATGATTTTATCAATTCACAAATGCGCAGCGCTGTCGTACGTACAACGTCGAAACGTGCATGTACGCGTATCTGTAGGAATATTTTCGAGTGATTTGTAGACAGAAAGACGCGCGTGGAACTCGAATTGATTATGCGCTCGGTAAGTGCAATATTGCGCGGTAAGAATCGCCGATACTTGACGTTTTGATAAAGTAAATGAGTCAGGCACCGATACGCTCGCACACATTGGCGACTTTCGCAGTGTCGCCGATCGGCGCAATGGCGCGTGGCGCTGCGAGGCCGTTTTGTTTTGTTAAATTTTCCTAGAATACGCGTCACGCGTTATCTTATTGGTTTTTTTTTCTTTCTTTTTACGTAGGCGCAGGTAGACGCGGCCGTGGCGAGATCGAGAATTTAATTTAACGTAAATGAATTAAGTGTGTAAAATCGGTCCCCCAGAGAGGCCGTACCGTATATTGCAATATATCAATCAATTCGCCCTCGGATGAGAACGCGGGGTCGACGTCAATGATTCTTTTCCCCTCGTAGAAATGCACTCGCGGAAGCGAGGCTTTTGCCACACGAATGGATTACAATGAGTCTCCGTAATAAAAAGTAATAAAGTGTAATAAAAAGATTGAATAAATGTTAACGAGCTTTTTTAATCCTTCCGTTGCATTTGACAGCATGCCCGCGAGTCTCTTATGCGTTTCTCGACGCATTTGAATTCATTTCCTCGGTTTCGCCAGGCTTAGGAACAGCGCATTTAATTGATGCGTGATCTCACGATTCTCGCGAACGCAAAGAATTGGCGTGTTTCGTCATCCTCGATGAATCTTCAAAGATCGCTCGACTGATAACAGCGCGATTCAGATACTCTTTCGAAACTCGCGAGGATTAAATATTAACGTTTCTGACGCAATCGAATTCCCAATTGACAAGATATGAGATATAGAGATCGACGAAAAAGATATACGCATTAGATTCGTGAAATTCGTCGTTCTAAGCGTCGTTCTCGGCAAACCGCAAGCATATGCAACATATGAATGTTTACATAAGCGCAGTAATAAAAAGAGAGATAAAAAGGAGCGTCTCAAGATAAGAGTTTAGTCCTGGTTAATTAACATAAATATTTATTTTACGTGGACTGATAAAGTTCTAACGATAAAATAGACAACATATAATTCTAATCGCACGCGTGTCGAATGATAAGAAAAACACAATTATTATATTTTTCAATTAACAATTAGCAATTCAATTCCTCTTACGTTTTTCTTTCGTTCAATAATTCACCATTAGGAATTAAAAAATTCTAGGAAATTTACAGATTTCAATCTGTTATTATATATATAATTCTTACACTCGTTCTTTCTCGCATTTGTAAAATATAAATATTAAAACGTTTCTTCTAACTGATGACGCATTTATATTTAGATAACTCGAGGTATTATTATGTACGGAAGTGTAACGTAGTAATAATATAAAACTGAATCAGAACTTCTTCTGTGGAAATTCTTATTTCTGGCTGTTTATACAGAGATGTTCATTAGAACGAGAACACTAACGAGAAGCAAAGTTAAGAGTACACGAACCGAATCTTCGTTCCAAAGGTTCAGCATGTATTATATTATTAGAAAATAGAGATAAGCTAGAGTGAGGTTGTATAATGAACTTTTATACAATAATAGCAGGGAGAATTACACATACAATAGAGATGAGAGTTTCACTGGTCAAGGTCTGGTTTTATTAGCTCATTGACACGTGTTTGTGTTTAGGCCAAAGAAAAAAAATGGTTTACACTCTAAAATCAGAGAATAAGTTTTTCTGACGAATACGTGTTACTGCGCGTAACAGTATTCTCGAGGATGTGCCCGGATTGTAGTATTCTCCCTTCTCCTTCTAAATTCTTTGAATCCCAATGGATACTCGGAAAACATCTGAACACGTTTGTTCCTGTCTCAACCTGCTTGCACAAGTGCACAGCTCATCTCTGGCTGTACCAAATCCATTTAAATGGGCTGCGTTCCGGAATTCGTCGTTAGTAAAAATTTATAGTAAATGTAAACTGGAGTTTTTACTGATAGAGTATATTAGAACGCAGTCATAACCATAACACAATGTCTAAAACACAATAAAGTATACGTAAATGCAAAATGATAACAATGATTTATAAGAAATTATCAGAAAGAACATCATTACATTTGTATCTTTTTTAAGAATATTCTTATTACTTAAAATTTTAAATACATTTGATTTTTCTAGACAACAAAAGAAATAATAATTAATTTTTATATCAAAATTATATAAAAGAAACTTAGTAAACAAAACATTAAAACAATATTTAGAAGTGTTGATTTCATGTGACACTTCTAAACATTTTAAAATAACATTACATAAATATTTTTACATAAAAGATCATCTGATGTATAACTTTTCGAAAAAAATGTTGAAATGTTTTAAAACCGTTATTTTCAAGTTATAGTTAAAATTTGTTCATATAATTAGTATACAACATTAAATATGATACGTTAAATACATATTTAAAAACGTTACATATTAATAATTAATAAATCATTGCAATAACACAGTGATAATGATTTCATGCTTAGAAAGTCACTAATATTGGCATATTATTTTGTTTTTAAGTAAATAATATTTGAATAATATTTCTTAAACAAAAGCTAAGAATAAAATTTAAAAAAAAGTAGATACAATTAAATTAAAAATTGTCCTCTATCAGATGGTAGAGTAGTTTGTGTAATACTATTTTGTATTTTATAATAATTAATAATTAAAATATACAAAAAAATGTCTGAGAAAATGGGCCCTAAAACTAGCAAAATAGGCAATAATAGTTGTTGAATTCAGACACGGTCTCATAAGAAAAGAGTTAACTATAAAATAAAGTAATAAAAACTAACTAATAAAAACCTAACCTAATAAAATATATTTTTATGTATTAAACAATAAAGTTTATAAAACTAAAAGGCTAGAATTGAACCATTCCATTTTATACGTTTTTTTATACGTTACTTTTTATTGGTTGCTCACATTTGACGCTATTTTTTTCAATCTTAAATATTTAAAAAAATGTGCAAAAATTCATGAAATATCTGTCAATATTACATACATACATACCAATTTATGCTGTACAACGGTTTTATGTTTCAAGCATTACGAAGAAATATGAAAGAAAAAAATAAAAATAAAAATAAATATTAAAAATATAAATATATAATTTTAAGAAGTTACACACACGTACGCACGCACACACACACGCACACACACACACACGCGCGCGCACACACACACACACACACACACACACACACAACACACACAAGTAAAATGATCTAATAATACCAATAATATATTCTTTATTGTTTAAACTGTAATTGCAGAAAAAATCGTGTAAATTTTATTTATTGTCCTGTTTCTAAAAATTCATTTTTAACAGATTTTACATAGAAAATAGCTATGAATATATAGATTATAAATTTTTATTTTTTTTTTATCTAAGCAGATCGTGTTTTTACAATATTAATATGGTCCAACGATTAATTTCCGAGAAAGAGATGTCGCTTTAGAAAGTCTATGCGAGTTATGACGACTTTTCTCTCTTTCTTTCTCTCTCTGTTTATCTATGTATCTAACTATCTATCTATCTATCTATCTATCTATCTATCTATCTATCTATCTATCTATCTATCTATCTATATATATATTTATCTATATATTTATCTATATATATATCTATATATCTATCTATCTATCTATCTATCTATCTATATATATATATATATATATATAGAGAGAGAGAGAGAGAGAGAGAGAGAGAGATGTATATGCGTGTGTGTAATTGGAAGTCTTCTTATTTGAATCAAAAACCTGTAACAAAACCAGAAAAGTAACGATTGTGGACGTATACAATAACGTTATTCGAATTTATCCGGATGTATTCTGAGTTATTAATAGTGCAATCTATAATAGAAGGAGGAAAGTGCAGATCCGAGAATGCCCAGTCTCACTTCGCGATCACGGAACGATCGAAAACAAGGAAATCCGAGCGTGCGAAACGCACACGCGAAGAAGTCGCGCGATTAATTCGCTCGTCGAGAGAAAGGACTATCGAGAGTAACGACGCAGGAGGTTATGTAGGAGGGGTAGAGAGAAGAAGGTGTGTTTGTTGAGGAGAGGAAGGAGAGAGCGTTTCTACGTCTCTGCGGTCTGTTGTTAGAAACGAAAGCAGCTCTCGAGAACGGTCGCGTATACGCGATCGAGGTATACACATGAGGTTTTTAGCTCTGTGTTCTTCCCTTCCTCTCCTCGGGACGAAGGTCTCTCAGCTGTAGCTAGCGCAATTCAGCTGCGCTCCGCGCAAATCGCCGGAGAGCCATGCGGGAGGTGCGTGGACAGAGCGAGGTCAGCTCACGCACGTGCACGTCGTGCGTGGCGCTCATATTATAACTATATGCTCTCAACATGTCCGATCATTGGCGTACGCATTATTCACTCGGAAGAAAACCGATTCTGAAACGTGGAATTTCTCGAGTAATACAACCGTGATGTGATATTACGACCCACGTGAAAAAATTGCTATGCTTGTTATAATATTCTCTATGTTTGGAAATGTATGTAAAGTTAAATTATCCTAATATTACGTTAAAAAGTTGTTAAAATATGCCTCTAAGTAGCATTCAGTTAGAATATCCTCGTATACATATGGTTAACTAAAAGGATTATTGTTATCTCTCTAATGTAGTCTGCAGAACAAATAGTACGATTGAGAGATAAGATATAGTTGCACGGCATTGAGAGTTCGGTTTCATTACGGTAATAGAATAGACAGTAGCAGTAACTCGCGAAGAATTTTCACACATAAAATAAAGTGCGTGTTATTGTGAGTTTTATCGTGTTATTTATATCTCCATCAGAGAAATGTCCGCAGTATGTCGGATTAGTTAGCAATTGTGCTAACATTAAATTCGTGTTCTTCCGGCAGATTGTGCCTATATAACCTAGACTAATCTAGTGGCAAATTGGCTCTAGACAGATTCTGCTTTATTTCTGCTGCTAATTTGCATTAAATTGTTATGTGTAGAGCTGCTCTATTTTTGCCAATTTACTGCTAAGTGAACTACATGTGATTGAGATCCTATTATATGTATTTCCTGATAGCATGTCATTGTCGTCGTCTGATAATACAGTTATATACAGTTAGATTACGGTTCTGACATCCATATATAGCAGTTGCATTTGCTAAAGTTGGGGCAACCTTAATAACCATATAAATCGCCTCCAGAGTATTCTGACGTAACCCTATAACTCTTTCACATCGATTGGCGAAGAATAACATAATTGTTCAGTTGTGGCTATCTTAATATTTTCTCCGTGGAGATGAAACTCTTCAAATAATCGAGCTAGAGACAATAGTTCCCTAACGGATAATTGGTTTCCGATTTACTATCGCGTGTGAAACGCGATATTCGGCAATCTGATATACAACAGAGATACAAGAATGCAAAAATCGATACGGCCGATTCCTCTTCTGCGTAACTGTAAAATTCAACGCACAGATAGGTTTATCAGTGAATTTCTGAAACGTATTTTAATACTGAACGGGGCAGACGCGCGTTTCCGTCTCTTTCGTACGCCTTAGGCTAAAAATGGGTTTGGTAAAAAGTCGATGAGTGGTTCGCTTCGCGTGGTGTTTTCTCGAGACGAGATACCGACGCGATCGATACCGCGGTTAATGACCCAGAAAATGCCGGATTATTTTACAATGCGAGGCGCTGTTATACGAACGCGGAATACGGAACGCGAATCGATAGATAATGTCTTCATTGTCGCGGTGCTTTCGGTCACCGAACTTTGGCTTGCTCCTTCGTCGTATTTTAACTTTCAACACGACGAATACGTCCTTCTTTTATTACTAGAAGCCTTTTTCTTTCCCCTTCTCCCCCGTATTTTTCTACTGCGCCTTCGTCACGCTGCCGCCTCGTAGTAGCGTTATGAGCGAGTTCCTATTCTTGTTTGGGTTATCGGCCGCGCCTTTTATCGTCTTCGTTCGCGTGGTGCCGGTGTTGCGCGGCACTCTTTTCATGACGCCGTATATAGCGGAAAAAGAATCGGGGGGAGATAGGAGATAAGGAGTTTGTCGCATACGTAATGCGTCGCACGAAGCGTACATTGCGTCCGACTCCCACTTTTGGGTCTTTCCCCCGAATCGCGATTACGCATTTGATAAGATGCGATTTATGTTCCGAAAGATGACCTCGTGAACAAATATTTGAGAAGCGGCGCGAACGACTGCGATGATTATCGTGGGTGACCTCAATTCTCAAATTGTGTGCGCATTTAACACGAGATACGATCCAGCCGTTGGATTCTGTTTGAGTTTGTGAGTCGAGCTGAACAAAATGCAGAAGAAAAGAATTAACCCGAACGAATCCAAACTCGAGTAAACTCTCTCTCTATCAATCGTGTTTAACGATAAAATTACAAAGGGACTCTGAAGAATAAAAAATTATGATATTTAAAAAAGGCTAATGGGAGTCGAGTGTAGTTCTTCATGCACACTTACAATTTATTTGAAAAATTACATTGAAACTTTATTGAACATAAATTTAGATACGAAAAATTCGATCGTATTCTAGTTTGATTTATGTTCAATAAAATTTCCAATTTTAAATGAATTGTAACTATGCATCAAGAATCGCACTCGACTCTTATTAGACTTTTTTAAGTATCAGCTTTTTTTAATCGCGTTTATTGCACAAAAAAATGTATGATTTCATTTTCTTTAATATAATTCAGTCAGATCTATAAATATCAATTGATTATCTTTAGAAGATAGCAATTTCCAAAATCAATCATAAATTCTGAAACGATAGGATCTCAAGAATGTTTTGATTCTGCAATAAATAAAAGTAATGAAAGTTTAAAAATTGCAGGCTACTTAGGTTTATTCGTTAGTTTTCCTAATCAATGACAAAGAAATGTGGCCGTGAATGCTCCGGTTTTGGCCTTGAAGCCAGACAAAGAACAAGACGACGAAAAATTTAGTTTATAATGGCTTACGCAGCAAAAATGGGATTTTGTATTAATTTTAGGTAAATAATTTTTAAACAAATAAGTGAATCCAATACATTTTTGCACAAATATTTATTAGTTTTATTAACAGAATAAGAAATTTTATTCAATATTAAGTACTAATATTATTCGTAATATTATTTCCTCATCTTTGCAAATAAGTACTACTGCAACTTTGTAATCAAAAGTATACAAAAATTTTAAAAAGTATCATTTAAATAAAAAATAAATAAAGAAACAAATATATTTAAATTATAGATACATAAATATAAAATAAAACCGTTTATAAAATTTTTATATTTTTAGTTTTAAAATGTCACACACACACACACACACACACACACACACACACACACACACACACACACACACACACACACACACACACACGCACGCACGCACGCACGCACGCACATATCCTTGAGACAATGAAAAAAATAGTAATATTTCACTTTTTTACGTGAAAGTTATTTGCGTTCTCTTGTTGTTGCAGACACTAATAAATCCTAGACCGGATGATCGTGTCCGCATATACGAGAGTCGGTAAATGGACATCATCTAAAATTAGAAACCCATGTTACGTAGACGTCTTAGTTGAAACGCTGTCGTGAACTAAGGGCGAACGGAGCTTCTCTCCTCCAGCCGCGTTTCGTCACAGTCAGTGCACTCATTAGTCGATACCGGTTGCAGCATCTGTTCCTCGTCTTTAAAAGCTAAAATTAGAGTAGATTGCATTTCGGCATTATTACCTGTTCGCCGGGCACGTCATGACAAAGCGGCAGGACTTGTCGATTGATTTCCCAAACACGAGATTGTAGATATCGCTTGAAACCGACTTCTTTGTCAATTGAACTTTCGAGTCGATTTAAACACAAAGGTAGACCATTGTTTTGCACTATCTTCAATTTAGGGCTTTTAAAGCTATGATCGATTTCAGATATTACGGCCTTTAAAAAAAAGTATCAAAGATAAGAATGATTATTCATATTCAACTCAGTTGTATTTAAACTTTAAAACGTGAAAGTGTGAGTTTCTCTGACGACGAGCAGCAGGTATGCGCTTGACAGAGGATTTACAAAATCCTTTATTCGGCCCGGCTATCTAAACACAAACGAGATTTTTGACACACTCGACATATTTGTCGTGGGTTTTAGTTACCTGCGTTTTCCTAGGTAATTGTTTACGCAAAAGAAAGAAAATGGTGTAACTATTTTCAGGTTAATGCAGCTCGGCAGAGAAGGATCCAAATGCGCAGTAACTACAACCCACGAAAATCGTGTCGGATATGTCAAGGATCGTTTGTGCTCAAAAAACCTGGCCAAAAAAGAAACTAAACCCCGTATACTTTTGTTACTTGTTCAGAGAATCAGAGTCAGTTAAAGTCTAGGTTATTAACTACGTATTATATAATGTATATTATTTATTGTTCTATAAGTTATTAATATCTAACAATAAGAACATTATGTATATGTTTAATCAAATGTTATTTTCAGAAAGAAACCAAAAAAATAAACAAAACAAACAGAAATAATTGGTACAAACAGAAGAAGCGTATTAAGCAGCTGATTATGACAGCATTTCTAAAAGAAATCAATTAATAAAACGCTTTTACATTGTGTTTTTATTGGGATCGTATATTTAAAGGTTTATATAAAAGAGTAATCAGAAAAAGAAACGAAATATGTAATATTTATTTTCTAGAAATTTAAATAAGGCTAAATCGTTAAACGATGTGATGCCTATTCAGGAAAATATTTGGATAGCTGTTGAGAGGAGTGAAAAATATACATATAAAATTTAAAGAGCTTTTACTTATAAAATTTAAAGATAACTTTACTTGCGATCCATTTTTACGAATTTGGTAAGTACAAGACAAATCACAATGAAGTATGTACGTACATCCCAGCAAACAAAAATAAGTTCAAAATTGCAATTCATTTTAATTTATTCGAGTTCGCGTTTTAAAGTCTCGATTTTTGAACTCAAATAGATTGAAATACGAAATGTGCTATCCAGTATTTTGAATTCGGATGGATTTATGTCCCTATTAAATTATTTTTAGATTTAAATGACTTGAAATATAAAAGAGCTATTTATTATTTTAAATTCGGATGTATTCATACTTCCGTTATATTATTTTTGGATTTAAATGGGTTCGAAAAATCTGAAGCGTAAATTCGAAAATGTCGAAATGAATTTGTTTCTAGCCATTTCATTTAATTTCCGCTTGCTGGGATAATAATGAAATAGCATGCAAGACAAAATTTCGCCAATGTCAACATGTCACTTATTAGTTTTAATTCCTCCCGCAATATTATGTCGCCATTATCAATGCAGAATTCTTGATTAATCAAGATTCTCAATTCAAACCTCTTTCAAATTCATATTATTATTTCGAATGTATAATATAACTCTCAACATGATTAATTTTATAACATAAATTTAGTTTCTTCAATAAATCAGAATTATAAATATATGTCACAACTTGTTTTTGTTGCATAAATTGGACTTCAAAATCTTTAAATGAGACACAATTTGTAACTGTTATATTATTTGAAAATAATGCTTGAAAATAATGTAAGAAATATTGTTATATTTATATTACAATTACTATCTATTTTTCCTTTTATGTAATATAAATATGCAAATGCTACATTTTATTTACATAACAAGTGTATGATGTTTTAATATAAGATAGAATTTAAATATTGGAACTATAAACGTTATACAAAAAAGTAGTTAATTGTATAAATATCATCCATAACAACCGTAACAGTTACTTTTGAAAAAAGTTAAAATTATAATGTTTATTATAATGTTACCAATTTAACGTTATATAAAATGTGACATTGAAACTTATAGTTATTAAGTGAACACATGACTGTGTTGACTGAGGAGGTAGAATTTAGGAATGGACTTTGGATCGGTAAAAAAATTTGCTGTGACTTGATCTTCATTTCTCCGACGCTGGGCTAGAAAACATTCCAAGTGACTATTCTCAAATTAAGTAAAGATATCAGTATTCACTATATACATATAACGTCTGCCGTTGATATTGCGACTGCTCATTGAAATTATCTGTCCTGCAATAATCAGTCACGTTTCGCCTGTCGCTCATTGACTCGAATGACGTTGACACCGGTAATAGATGTAGCGTATTACAAACGCAGTCTCGCTCGACGTGTGACGCAACAGCGTGATCGCGCGAAGAGCGGGTGTACCATGTGTATACCGCTCACGCGGTGGAAGGATGCACTGTCGATTTACTTTCAATTTTATCGTACCGACTCGATTTTAACCAGCGCGGAAAACGTTTCCGTTGCTGAGGTTGAGGCGTCTCCACATACTGGCCACGTGTGTATATTCAATCGACACCGAGTTATATAACACATGTTATATTACATTTACATTCATGAGTACAAAATTTTAACATAGATCTAACGTAACTGCTGCTCAGTGTCGATTGGGCAGGTGCTTGTAATTTTCCGGAAATCATTTCTATTCGGTTATTTTTCAATCTGGACAGCTTACGCCTTACTACCACAAACTTGTTTTCAATTTCAGCGTATTTACTTGTCGACGTAACGACGTTCATACCGCAAAATATTACCTGAAAATCACAACGATCTTGTTTACGCAAACCGAGGCTGGGCTTCGCTAACTACGCAGATCCGAACTTCTCGGTTTGTGGGTTTGTAAACTTGCGCTGTGTACATACGTGCGAGAAAACATTTACTTTAACAAACGCGATTAGCACACTCTGCATGTCTACCGCGTAGATCACCGTTCGGTTTCGTTACGATTTTCACCTGCGCTTCAGAAAGAAAGTGTGCGTGCGTACGTATGCATACGCTTGCGCGTTATACGTATACATAGGAATAATGGAAAGTACCACCCTGTGTATGATTCTCAATCTCTTGGTTACACGATAAATCGTCATGTCACCGCGGCAATTAAGTCGTCGCTCCTGCTCGCGTTCTTTTGCTTTTACGACGCGGACGACAAGCATCCGGCGCGGGCGGGCATATAAAATAGCGAGGCAAAGTATCGTGATATTAATTACTAGAGCCATTTATCTGTTATGATACAAGTTTATTGAATCACTGCTTGCGCAAATTAACAATGGCGATGGGCCTCAGGTTCCAGTGTCGCATATTTTCCAAAGTACCAAAATTTCTCCCACGTACAATGTTTCTTTTTAAATATTCGCACTTTTTCAGCATGATGGTGATATGGCAATAACAATAATAGTAATAATAATAATCCAAATAATAATAATATAATAGTAATAATGATAATAATATACAATAATAACGGGATATGTGCGCTAATTATGATAATAATCAAAAGATATAACAAGTAAAATATACATATGTTTTTATACGCAAATACATACACATATATATATATATATATATATATATAAACATATATATTATATGTATATACGTGATCATAATATTTACACATTATGATGTGTCGTATTCGTAAATCGCGAAACCAATTTCCCTATTCGATAAATAAAACATTACGAATCGCATGAATTTCCTTTGATTAAGTGATATGGCTTGTTGTCGGTGACAAAAATTATCCCTGCCTCACCCCCTGTTCTCTCCCGACTCTAATCCCCTCTTGTTCCCAATGGATGTTTTTCCCAAACGTTATACAATATCAAATCTCTAATTTCTCTCTGATAACTAACTAATAAATTTTATGTATAATAGCAATATATATACAATGCATGACCCGCAACGGCGAATGTGCGTAATAGGTATAATATCTATGCGAATGCACCCCGTGACAAAAAGCCGTCGGTCCTTCTCCGGAACGTTAAGCTTATTCCGCGCCTACGCGATCCTTTTTTCCAGTATTTTGTCCGTTTGATCCTTGTCCTTCTTCTGTTCACTACCACCCGTGTAGATTAACTTTGATCTCAGTTTAACTTACTCTTTATCTTTTCTTAATTTTTAGAATTGGAAAAGGATAAAGAGTAAATTAAACCAAGGTCAAAGTTAATTTACATTTGTGAAAATGAACATTAGTGATGCTCGCGCTTATTATTACTTTTTCTTTTTAAATCACGCTGGCTTTACGTTTGACATTTCTATTTCATATTTTTCTCTGTTCAGCATTCTTTCTTATCAAATAGAATATCCTTCCTGTATACGTTTTTTTAGCACCCATAGCCTGTACACATGAATCCGTCACGTCAGATGTTATTTTCCTTATCTTAAATTATTAAAACGAAATCGGAAAAAATTCATGGAAGATCTGTCGACATTGTAGTTGACGATTTCATAGTTATTTTGATAAGGAAAATTTTTTTGTAATGAACTTGAAATATGAATGAAGGAAAAAGCTAAGAGTTGTTATTTTGTCGGATGTTTCAGACCCACATTTACAGGCGAAGGAATATAATATCGGAGAGAATTTTTTGTTCTTAATATCGAAACAACCACGTTACTGTCAGGCACAAGCATGTATCGTGAGATAAATGCCAGACGTAAACCCAGCATTACGAATCTGACACTCCTGTAAACGGGTTCGTCCGAACGGCAGACAAGAATAATTTGTTTCTTTTGTGCTCTTCGTAGCTTCAATATGAATATCGTTCTGCTGCGTATGAATCAAATGTTTTACACTAGGAAAAATGTGACAACAAATAATTTGGTTAAAATGTATCGAACAAAACTGTTCAGTTAATATAAACAAATATTTAGTTAGTATAAACAATTGTTTTTTTATTTACATGTATTTTGCAAGTAGATTATTTGTTATATAAAACAAAATGAAAAATTGTGGTGTCTTCAACATTTTGTTATATAACAAAAAATTTAGTTGCCTTTGCGAAATACATTTACATAAAGAATATTTGTTCATGTTAACTAAATAACTAAATAGTTTTTATTAGGTACATTTCAACGAAATTATTGATGTCACAATAAAATAGTTTTCCGAGTGTATTAACCTCGAGACGCGCGTTCGCGCTTGAACCAAGATGTTTTTGAATTCGGAGCGTAATTTGAACGCGAATGCATACGTCGCTGATCAAATTTACTCTCGCGGAAGTACACTGGCTACACTGGCACTGTCAAAGCGAAGGAATAGGAGAGAAGCTTAATTTCGCTATGAACAAGAGCAAGATCTTTGAATTCAGGAGATGCTTGAGTGACGGAATTACCGACATTACAGGTTCGATTTTTCTTTCGAATTAGTCTTACAGAATTGAAAATCTTTTTACATGTTTAAAATGCACACAAGAATAAAGACGGGGAGGCTCAACTCAAGCAGAAGAACGAGAAAAATTAAAAAATTACAGATAGATCATATATAATTTTTTATTCTTTAACTTAAATTGAGTCTCTCCATATTTATTCTTGTGTTTATTTTGAACATGTGAAAGAGTTTTTAATTCTGTAAGACAACGATTATTAAATAGATTACATGTGACTTTTATAGTAATTATTTTTTTGTATCGGCGCCCAATCAATTATCGAAACAATTATTTTAAAATAACTCTTATTTAAATAAGGCGCAAATGCTTTGACGACATATCTTATCTGCTTTTGTCTGATTGATTGAGCTTGCTGTGACTTTTATACCAGCTTACGGGCTATTGAAAGGATTACATTATCGCACCGTGTCTGTTCTTATACACTGGAAAAAATCTTAATCAAACGTTTAGTTAAACAGTGATCAAATGAATTTTGTAGTTACCAAAAACTTAGTTACATTTAACGAATCATTAAGTTATGAGTTATATAAAAACAATTTTTTGGTTAAGGCTTACAGATTGTTTGGTCAAAACAATTATATGTTTAATAATTTAGCTATAAAATTCATTTGATCACTATTTAACTAAACGTTTGATCTATCTCGTTAAATATTTCTCTCAGAGTATAAGGCATGATGTCATCATGGCTAATCAAAACGCCTCGTCAAATTAGAATTAAAATTTTTCTTTTTTTTTTAATTGAATTTTATAGCTGAATAATACAAAATTCGAAAATTACTAATCCCTAGAAAGACAATATTATAGCTTTATTTATTCGATTAATTTAAAAATTAAATATTGTTAAAAAAATATAATCAAATTCTATAAAGCTAATTAAAAGAAAAAAAAATTTGTTTCGTCACACCAGCATCTCTTGAGAGACGATCTCGGCTTTCGGTGATCCTCGCTTATCCGGCCAAGCTTTTACATCTGGGAGCGCGCGAGAACGATATTGCGTAGTGTGAACAAAGTCTGCAATCGCAATCGTCGTTTACACGATTATTTACAAATTTACCTAGAGATATACAAGCTATGCCCTCGAGGCTAGAAAAAATACGGTCGCTCGAGCGCAGGAAGGCCGATCGTGGATTCAAGTCGCGAAAGTCGTGGAAGAGGAAACGCGGGAGATATAACTCTCGTGATTTGTGCGTTTGCGCGAGATACGAGATAAACGTCGCCGATAGCGTGGATCAAAGATCATTCGATGTTAGTTTTAATTACGTCTCAAATAACAGTCACATAGGATGATCGTCTCCTACCGCGAGACGTCCGCGAGACGTCGCGTCGTGACAGTCACGTGTTTAATCCGCTTCTAATTTTGAGGCTCAACAGACACACTCGTTGATAAGAGCCGCTGTGTTTATACGTACAGAGGTTGACGTCTCTCGATTTTGCGTCTCAACGAAAAACGGCGTGTTATCGCGATCGCATGCGAGGCAATTGTTACGATATGAATCATTCGTGTTTTCAGCGCTAAATGTTTTTCTTAGGCGCAGAATATAAAGTGTTTCGTGCGTAAATATGAAAACAAGCGCGTCAACCTTCGTTTTCTTCCATTGAAATCTAATTCATATTTATAGCGGAAAAACGCGTCTCTCTCTCTCTCTGTCTCTCTTCAACTTGTGCGCGGTTTAACAACCGGGTTGGTACACTTGACTCTAGCGGGAAATTCCGTAATCTATACACGAAAGATGATTCGGTCGATTCGAATCTCAACCGACGATACTCAACGACAGTAATTGTAACTATAATCTCGCGGGGCTCGTAAAAATTCGAGGACTACCTTCTACGTACTTCCTCTGCTTACCGTAAACCTTACGACTCTTACAAATTTATCGCAATCATTATGGAACGCTATAAATGCTCGCATGCGCGTTAATGAATTTTTATGTCGCGCGCGTCGGCACCACGGCTACAATTACGATCATTGCTAAGTAACAAACGCTACCTTTGGAGAAATAGCCGTAATTACGATTCGGATAATTCGACCTTGAATGCCGCCTCGAATCGAACAGCGCCAGCCTTAATCACAAGACTGCTCGGGCAAAGCGGCTGGCTCGTTGAAAAGTCGATCGTCGCGGTTACTGCGCTCGAGCTGATCGTCAGAAAAAGGGAAAATTTATGACTAGAGAAGAAGATTCGTATGTCGGATACGATCGATCGGCGGCCCGTCCGTGAGGGCTCGACCTATTCTTACAAGTAGCGTTATTAAAGTATTTGGTGTAAAAATAGGTATGATACACAGGCGTCGGGAGTGCGCACTGCCGCCTCTCCCCCTGCCCTTTCCAAAAGACGTGTGTGTGTGTGTGTGCCGATGTCTCCTTCTCGCGCAAACGACAAACTGCGCCCAGGAGTTCCATCGTTCTCTTTTTTCAGAAAACTTTTGTCCAATAAATATCAGCCTGCCAATTAAAAAGGATCTGAGCGACAAAAATCCCCAAAGCGCCTTGTCAAAAAATTCTAGACAGGTCGTTAAATCCCGTTTCCGATGTGCAAAAAAAAAAAACGTTCAAAAATGCAAAATTCCTCACTTTAAACTCTTCTTAAGCTCTTCTACAATTTTCTTTTCTCATCTTCCCTTCTCCCTCTTTCCGTCTTTCTCTTTTGTCGCCCAAGTCCCTTTTAATTTACATTTCATTCAAAGGCGAATTCATCGTAGACTCTCCCCAGCGGGGTACACTTCGCGAGACGTCACGATGTCTCGCTGCCCTCCGTTCTTTCCTCCGACCATCTAGATTCTCGCGGTGCGCTCGAAATTCGACCGTTCAAAAGTCGCCTTCGCGCGATAAAATCGTCGCCGGGGCTGATCCTCTTCGAGGTCTTCCCCATTTCGCGCCGGTCTCGATCGAAATATTCCCCCTCGTAGCGTAAGACCGAGTGGAATCGCTCGTCGTGGAAAGCCGTTCCCGGCGATTCTCGGTGCGGCCACATCGCCGTTTCTCCTTCGAAATTCTGGCTCGGTGACGACCCAAAACGTCGCGGCGCCACCGGGTCTCTCAGGTCACGTCCACGTTCACGAGTCCGTGAACCCGATCGTCGGCTGGCTGCTACGTCAGCAGCTTGAAGAACATCAAAGCTAGAGATATGTTGATGAAGAGCACCAGCATCACGAGCTGCTGCCGGGAGAACCAGTCCTGAAAGCAACACGGGACAATGCGTTAAGCGTTTTTCCTATCGCGTTCAACTTCGCTCGCGCCGCCGCCGCCGCCGCCGCCGCCGCCGCTCGGAATCGGAGCCAAGAATTCGGCGAGGATCGCCAAATGATTCATACCGATGTTATAATATAAAGAAAATTGCCTTCGCCACGCATAACGGCGCGGCGTGTGGAGCAACCGCCGCTGCAGGCGGTGCTTCGCGCTTTCAATCCAAGATATTTCGATATGCTTTTCATCAACGCCTGGCTGGCTGCGCCATGGACCGAGATCCATGTACGAGGATAATTTTATTCGAACCCCCCGCGCGCGAGTGCGAAACCGGACCGAGCGGACACCGATTTCTAGAACCGCGCGAGAACCTATTATAGAGTCGTCGCGCGCTTCTCGCGGTGCGTTATATTTTTGCGCACCAAACCGAGACGCGCAAGACTCGATCCGAAATAAAGACTCGATCCGAAATAAACCGTAACACTCTGCCAAGTGCCGCTCCGTGTTCTCTCTTGTTTTTGTGAACGGCCGGCGAGGATTGACGCCGCGCCATTGTCAACATCGACAGGTTTCGGCGGTCATCAGGTAAGAGACACGGAGAGGATACTCACTTTAACCTGCGGACTGACCAGGTACAAAAGCGGGTTTGCCCTGAGCCTCTCGCTCTCGTCGATCTGCCTGCGGATCTCCTCCCTCCTCATACTGCTCAGGATACTGACTTCTTCCCTCGACAATGGTGCCGTGGCCGTGAGCTGGATCGGCTGCGCCACGTCCGGCAGTGACTTCTTCCGTTGGAGGGGCATTGCCGCCACCGGCATCGCCTGCACGAAGGAAATAAACGAGAAACAAAAAGAGAGAGATGGGCCTCGAGCGACGCGAATTACTTATCGACACTATGTACATTGGCACGTCTTGTAACGTCTTGTAACGTCGGTATACAGCGGAAAGAGAATAAAAACGGAGTTATTGTCAGGCAACACAGCAATTACTTCTGAGTGTACACTTCTTACAGGGAACAATGTTAAATAACACAATTAGTTACAATAGTAAACTGGGCAAGGTGACGTGTGTTGGTTCATTAAATCAAACATCTGCTTTTAATCAAGTCGTTAACGTTTGACGATCGGTTCCGTGAATGTATAATGCGCAAAGATTTATCGATATGTATAATTTCGGAATTTAATTTACGCCTTTTTATGTCTTTTCCAGTCTTTAGCTCTCCAAAAGTTTCGACCTTGGCCAACACTATTAGGTACTTCTATTTCTTTCATTTATCTGGAATCCTTTTTTTTGTATTATTTCATATTGATTACTGACGTTATACAAGTGAGTTTAGGGTTCTTGAAACAGAGGACAATTCACATTTTAATTTCCGTTTAAATTTAAATTAATATAAAAATATTTTTAAAAATATTTTAAATAATATAAAAATATATATAAGATGCCTAATATTTTTGGCTGCACATGCTGTTAATCTACAAAACTAATAATTAAAATTATAAGAAGTTTACTCGAGTGTCTCAAACGAATGAAGCGAAAACTACCCGATGTGTTTAAGAATTTCACTCAAAGATCTTTTTTTTAAATTCACACAAAAATTGTTTATTTATTCTGCTGTCAGTAAGAAAAGTATCTTAAACGAAATTCTCTATTTTGTTACAAGATTATTAACCTCTGATATATATCCTTCACTGTACACCAGGCGTCAATGCCTTTCCACTTGAAGTTAACTACTTCCGATATTCGCTACAGGATACGTTACACGCACTATAGAAAACCCAGAACGCAGCAACTTCGAGTGGAAAGCATCAATGACATCTAGTGTACTTATTGAAGCTTTTGTTTTATATCGGAGTAACAAACGAACGCTTCTCTTGTTCGAATTTCTGTTTGCTCGCTTGCGCGACGTCAAAAGTTAGACGGCTGTTTTCTGTCGTTCAGTGAAGCTACATATTGAATTTTTAACTATTGACTATGTGGACAGTCGAGATTTTTTTTGTTCAGTTTTCTACATGCAGTCAATCACGGTTATGGTTATGGCAGGATTACATAATCACGGTTAAAGAGTTAAATCCTTCGGTCACAGGTTTCCTAGCAGCATTCTTCACGAAACAGGTTCAAAATCGATTGTGTTAGATCATTGAATTCTGGTAATTCAGCATTTCATGCGAACGTAACGGGTGGCGAGGACAAAGATAGAGCAAAAGGAAAGGTCTCTGGAGTTGTTCCAAACTCGAGAGAGACGAGGTTTCGAGCACTGGGGCCAAGGTGCAAGGGCCGAGGGGTCTAATCCCAGCCAAACAACTCGTCGCATCGATCTTCACATTCTTACCGCGCGACAAGATAAATGGATTTTTCAAAAACCGAAGTTTAAAAGAAAAACAAAAATATTCGTTGTAAATGTCGGATAAAAACGTAAATAATATAAAATAATAATTTTAGTTACAGCTGAGAAACTTTCGTTTATACCTTCATTCGTATTTGTTACAAAAAAGTTCCGTACGCGTGATTTTTTAATAGCAAGTTCATTAAACATTGCATTGCTCCATTTCTCATCACGATACTATATGTATGAAGTATTTTCAAAAAATAATTTATCAATAGAAAATGTCAGAAAAAAAGTAATCAATGCAGGATTGGGAAAGTTACATTGTGAAAGTAATAATAGTAGAAATAGTAACAGTTTAAAAAAAAAAATAACATGTAACAATAAGTTATTGTTACATGTTATTTTTGTTACATGTTATATGTTATACTAACAAGAGAAAAGTGTTTGTATTCATGATTATAATTGCACGGTAAAATAATTATGGTTAGAATAGCTCTTTTTACAGCATTATTGCTATAATATTAATGATAATCTTGCATTTATAATTTTACCAAAATTTATAAAAAGCTTTTACTATAAGTTATGATAATTTAAATGAACATAGTAAAATATTTTGATATTTATACATATAATACGAAAAACACAAGATAAGCAAAATCTTTATATAGTAAGTGCAATCATAATTATAAAATTGGCACCAAAAATGATTATGAATTATAGTAATTATGATAACAGCAACTATTTTTTTCTTTCACCCGCAAAAAAATTTGATAAAGATTTAATATGAGGTTAATATAATTTAAGTTTTATTAAAACTTAATAAAATACTAATAATATTTTAATAAAGGTTTAATTTTTTTATTAAAATCATATAAAGATTTAATTTAGACCACATAAAGAACCATTAAGTTGTATATAATACCTTATTAAATATCTGAAATAAATCGAACCAAATAAACATCCACATTAAATTATATAAGATAACAAATATTTTTATATAAATTTTTTTAAGTCTACCTATATTTAGTCTTAATTTTTTATTTATCTCAATAAAGTACTTGTGCAAGTTACATTAATCTCATAATAAATTTATCAAATTTTGTTTCTCGGGCAATATGATTATAAAAACTGTAACACGTTACAGCTGTAGTTACAGAAAAAGTAACGGGTTATAATATTTCAATTATTTTCTATTAATTTTTTAAAATGTTTATGCATTGTTATTTTAAAATCTGACATTTCTAACATTACTAAATTATTTTACTTACTATACTAAATTCAATTATTTGCTGCACTATTTTGTATGCAATAAATTATAGTTATTTTAAGAATTTAAATCAAAATATATTTAATATATAACTGAATTAATAATTTATAATGAATTAATATATACACTTGTTATCAATATACTTGTTATCAAAATTATGAAATAAATATTTTTCAGCTAAAATGTTCGCCAAATTCAAACTTTGTGATAAAATCGTAGACTAATAATCTAATGCAATAATTCCAGGGTTTATTTTAATGTTTATATGACTTCCGAAAATGATTACTTCATTCTATTGAACACAGCCCATATGTTAACAAGTAAGTTTGAAATATATAAAAAAATTATAAAAGTAACTGATAAATTAATTATTACTTATCGAAGAAATGTAACTGTAATAAATGTGAATTTGATTGCTGTTACAGATAAAAAAAAACTCTACATTGAGAAAAAAGTATTTGTTATTTGTGACTATAATTGCAGTAAAATAATTATGGTTAGAAGATTTACTTTTATAATTATTACTGTTATAACGTAATAATAATAACTTTGTGTTTATAGTTCTACCAACTATGAAAAAAATTTACTATAAATTATGATAGTTTCAAATCTTAATGTAGTAAAATATTAAGATATTAATAATAAAAATAGAATAAATATTTCTATGCAATCACAATTGTAGTAAACAATATTATTTTTTTAGTATTTGCATATTATTTGACTTACTACAATAACTAATAACTATAATTTGCGTGGTTAAAACAACTATAAATATAATTTGCATCAAAAATGACTATAAATTTAATTATAGTTTACTTATAGTAATGGCAATCATTTTTTTTTCCCATGTAACTATGTTCTACGTAACAAGTTATTTCCCAATTCTGAATCAATGTAGCGCAGACAATTGTCGGAGATAGAAACAATTTTTAGTTTTGTTAATACATATAACCCAATTGCACGAATTCATGTTTTTTTTCCATAAATCAATTCTAATAATTTTTTTTTTGCGCAGTTTATAGAGCATTATATGCTTACAAAATCTTAAATCTTATTTTTTAACACCCCGTATATAAGTCATGCATACGAAATTGCAGTATTGCAAAAAGCCTCGTGTCTCACGTTAAATACTTTCGCATATCGCGTGTCCTTATCTCTCACACGCGACCTTCTTAAATAGAACAGCAGTTAAATAAGGCCACGCGTATTTTCCTATGCGTCGTATTTATGTAACCTATTGTATTTGCCGGTTCGCTCCGTTTATTACGACGCGTTCTACTCGTGCCACACTTCGTTAAGCGTGCGTTATCTAGGCATAGCTGATTCTACCCCTAACGACTGCGCGAGCAAACAACATTTCCCCCCGTTCGTTATCTCTTGCGCTGTTTTCTTTCCTATCCTCGCCCCGAGAACTCTCTTTTAAGAAGAAAATCCCCGTCACGGCCCACCCTACGTGAACTTTTACGTAGCTTAGCTCGTGGTCATTATTGGAAGAGTGGGTTCGTCCCGCTCGTACCTCCACGGGAGGTGCGACGATCCAGGACTCCGAGGCCCGCCTGGCCATCAGAGCGGGGCTGCATAGCAACGCCTCCTCCTCCTCGTCCGGCTCGATCCAAAACATCTCTGTTCTCACGATGACTTGCGGCCGCTCTTAGAATACGTTAAATCTTTCAGGCTTTTATAACCACCTGCGAAGAAGAGAATCGTTCCCGTTCGCTTGGCTCAATTTCTCATTTATGGAACTCATTTATGGAACTGCACTTTCGTCCCGTACCTGCGATGTGCTTGCCGATTCGATAAATTTTTCTTGAAAATTTCTAGTAAACTTGCATCTCGCGCCGTTGAGTATGCTCAGTGACGGTACAAACAGTTACCTAACTTTCGATGATCGTTCGATCTTTTTTTTGCAATTAAAACCAGGTCCGTGCTGAACTGCGATTAAAGCTCAATTAATTCATTTGATTGCCACTTTTTGTACGTCGATGTGAAACCAAGCGAACATTGCTGTGACACTGCTCTCTTCGAATTCACATTAAGGATCAGCTCGGAAGCAATAAGACAGCTCGTAGCCAGCTGGCGTTTCCGTTCACACCGGGTTTTCTCTCCCTTCCTTTTTCTCTGGATCGGAAGTTGCCTTTTGAAGCCGAACGCGAGTGTGCGTTCGCATTCGAGGAATGCAACCCGTTCGTGCTTATCTCTTCGCCATTTCTTCGACAATTTCCGGGGCACGAAAAGGGGGCGAATGCCGAAGTACGGATTCACAGCCTCCCGGTAAGGAAGCCGGGCCGCAGACTGAACGGCCCTGGCTAGCACGACCGAAATAGAGCGATGCCCCACTATCTTCGAAATAACTTCACCGAGCGTCGCGACGCCCGTGGAGATTTGCGTCGGGACGCTGCCAGAACTATGTCGATCCTCGCAGCTGTGTGATTTACGAGGACTGATTTACGACAGCGGATGCGGCGTGCGAAAAGGTTGCTCGAATCTCAAAATTCGGCCCATAACTTTGTTTTGCAAATTATTCGGTTTCTCGTCCGAAAAGTCTTTTTTGCGAGTCTCCAGCATTTTTTGTTTTATATTTTTGAAGCAATTAAAATTATTTCGAAATTTTAAATACTAAAATGTTAAAAAAAAAAAAAGAATTTGGAAGCCAAATTACAAAGGTTGATTGTGTCACCGTGCGAGACAGCTTAAGCAAATTACACACACACACTCACACATACACGCACACGCACGCGCGCACACACACACACACACACACACACACACACACACACACACGCACACGCACGCACACACACACACACACACACACACACACACACACACACACACACACACACACTGAGCGCGCGCGTCTGTGTCCAGACTTGAATTATCTGACTCATGCGTCTGGCATGCGAATATATACGGCGGAAGATTTCGGGATTTTCGTGCGCCAAGAAAACGTCCGTCCCACTTATTTGCAATTTCTTTGTCCATCATTTATCGGGTTGCGCAGCCCGCCCGTTGCTGCAGCTTAGTCGTAACCAGACGAAGTAATTCAACTGGCCATGGTGCAACGCTTTAATTTGCTTCGCTAACGGCGCTATTACCGCGAGACAGTTCCCTTAACGAATCGATTGTTTAATCCCGTTCAATTAATGCGCGACACTAATGCCGTGATATTTTTTCACGGTAGCAATTATGTTCATGTACTCGACGCGAATGCCCGACACAAATTTATTCATGCTCAATCGGATTAAACGTAACAGTGGCAATTTGTTCGTACCGATTCGAGAAAAAGGAAACGCCAGTATTCCGTAACTTTCATAGTTTCCGCGACGTTTTTTTGCAGGCTTTTGTAAAGATAGGGCTGTACCTCGAATGAGACTTAACAAATTGTAAGAAATGATAAGGAGCAAATATAATTAATATTAAAGCCGGAATTTCCATGGCCTCGTTCACGAACTGCATACAATCGTACAATTCTTATTGTTCGCGATCTTTCTCACGAATCTCCATATTGACAATTTCCATAAAGTCTTGTTTGAATATTATGATTACACAATTGAATATTTTAGAACATTAACATATTCTTATTATACGAAATGCACATACTCTCTTCAGCGGTCAATTGTTTTCCAATATTCCGCTCCACGACTTTTTTCTCGGCGAACGTGACAAAGTGATTTAATATTGGTCTCTGTGGTAAGATAACAATAGACTGAATAGACAATAAAGACAATGAGAGATCCGATTTACGCGATGCTCTTTAATCTGTCATCAGTAACAGCTTATACATGATATACATAAATACATTCAATACATTGAATCAACGTTTGCAACGTCGTTGTGTTTGGTGAATGGAAATCAGTAGTTTTCTACATTAAGATCAACTTTCTCGAACGTAGTCTGAATAATTTTACCGAGTATGTACATTATCTATTTCGATCCTCGCCTGATCGTCTACATCTATACGTCTATGTGTCTACAAATAATTGTGCGTCACTCTATAAATAAGAACGTGATTATATCTGACACGTTAAATAGTCTAAAAAAGCTCGCGTAAGGTCAAACAGAACAACGCTTTTCGCAAGGTTGGCACTTGAGTGCGAGATTAAAAAAAGTATAGAAGAAAGTCGCCAATGCTGGCATACCTCTTAAGCAGCATCCTCTTGTTTTTCGGAAACTAAACATTGCACTGTATTAATACTGACAAAAACACGATCTGCTTAAATAATTAAAGAAATAAAAACTTATAGTTTATACATTTACGGTTTTTATTACATGAAGTCTGTCAAAAATGAATTTTTGGAAAGCAAGAATAAATTTTGTACGATCTTTTTTTTTGCAAATTGCATAGTTTAAAAATACAATAGTGAGTATATTATTGGTAATTTTAGATTATTTTTTACGTTTATAGCTTCTTAGAACTGTTTCGTTTATACGTTCCTCTTTTATATTTTTTTTGTAGTGCGGTTTGGAATATAAAACTGTTGTGCAGCGTAAACCGGTACACCTCTTCGTAGGAATAGACAATAACTACGAAATCTTCAAATACAATATTGACAGATGTTTTATAAATTTTTTCACATTTCTTTTAATATCTTAAGGTAAGAAAATTAAATAGCGTCAGACACACGTGTACACTAATAAGCAAAAAAAAGGTATAAAATGGAAAAATTCAATCCTAGTCTTTTAATTTTATAAACTTTCTGTTTAATATATAAAAATATATTTTGTTTAGTTTATCTTTACAGCATACATTCTTAGCGTTCAAAGAGTGTTTTTATCAATTTATTTTATAGTTAATTTATTTCCTATGAGGCCGTGTCTGAATTCTGTTATACTGCTTCCTATGCCAGTTTTGGAATTCAATTTTTCAGACACTTCTTTTAAGTTATATTGTAGAAACATTAATTAATATAAAATACGAAACAGTACTACAAAAATTGGTATACCATCTGATAAAAGATACTTTTTAAGTTTTATTCATGTTTTTAAAGTTTTATTTTTATATTATTATTATTTTGCTTAAGAAATATTACTTCAAAACAAAATGCCAGTATTGGTAACTTTCCCTTACTTATTTTCAACGTTGACAAAATGTCGATGCTTCTTTCGTACTATCTCCTTTCCGAACAATCGCGCGATACTACACTTGAAATTCGTCATAAGCGAGTAACTTGTGTGAACACATGGGTAGATTAACGACTTAAGTCAGAATTCAAGTGTTTGTTTGGGAATGTTGCATTTGGAATTGCATTTACGCATTGCTGCATTTTATATGCGGATCCGCCTAAATCATAAACTCCTCCTCGCCGTGTCCTCTCTTCCCTTTGTGCAACCGTCGTTATTGTCGAAACCATGATTTGTGACTTAAGATGTTAACGCAGATATATTACATACCGTTAAATCGGTCCTGTATGAAAATATAGCGAGTATTCCTTCATAGTTTAATTAAAAACCTCAAAGAGTAGTATCTTGTTTGTGCGATCTTCATCATTATAATTTCTATCGATTAGAATCATTAGAATTTCACGTTCCGATTATATTAGACCGTTTAAGAATTAGGCTCACAGTTACAAGTGTCATTGGCAAAATCGATCCTTAGGTCTCCTCTCCTTAATCTTACTATCGTACACAATTTCGCCACGTTATCTGCTTATAACTTCGAGTATTAGCCTTATTTATACGGAGCATATTCAATATGTAACTTGGACGTTTTTTTTCTGTATAAAGAATCGTCGGTGTATAAATACATTTAACACAGGCGGTCGTAAAACTCGCGTTCTTAGTTCTCTCCTTCCTCTCGAGCATTCATTTCTCTCAGTATATAAAATAAGCTTTCGCACTTCTCTTCGTATACATCTCTTCCTTCGCGTTATTAGTAAGCGGCAAATTAGTCTACGCGATGATTCATATGCGTGCGTGAAACAAGTAACGTACTACAATATAACGTTCGTATATATATATATGTATATCGACTAACATCGTAGATTTAATTAGGCTCCTGCGTGCTTAAGGCTCGTATCGTCTCGAACGTCTCTCCCCCCCGCGATTTACTTTCATTTTAACAAGTCCCTTGTCTATGCTCAAGGCGCACAAAAGAATTAATTGTGCATCTAGCTGGACAAAACTAAAAAAAATCTATATTTTTAAGTAAATTTAAGTATTGTTTGTACTGTATACGGCAGATTCTAATAAGATCGGTAAAACATTTTGATACCGCAATTAATAACGCTCATAATAATTGGTTTCTCCAATAAACTTTCAATATAGTATAATGTACCCAATAAACACAAATATGGTAATTATACCATATTATACTATTCATATGTACGTACATTGGTCCATATGAATAGTATAATTGGCATAGGTATAAGTATAATAAACAATTCTTATATTGTATTATATCTGTATCAATTAGAAACGTTTAAAAAATTGTAATAAATTTTTTAAACGTTTTTAATTAATACAGATGTAATAATAAATAATTCTTATAACGTATAATAGTTTAAAAAGATGTACTAAATATACACGGAAGAAATTAAGGTTGCCTTAGAATAATATACTTTCTATCCACATAAAAGAGTTATGAAAAGCATAACAAAGAAGATCTGGAAGCGACTTATACGGTTGTTTCAACTTTAGTAAGTTTCAACTTTAGCTGCTTTATGTGCGTCACGATCGTAATTTAATTATAATACAACCGGATTATCAGATCACGATAATAGCATGTTATCAGAAATATAATAGAATAGTTTATTTAGCAGCGAATTGGTGGCAGAAATAGAACAGCTCTAAACTCAGTTTAGTAATGCGATGCAAATTGGCAGCAGAATCGAGCAAAATCTGTTACCAATCTGCCATGAGATTAGCTTAAATTACATCGGCAGACTCTGCCGGAAGAACACGAGTTTAATGAGGATACAATTGCTGCTAATCTGCTGGCATACTACGGACACTTGATGAGAATATAATGTGCACAAGAGAATCACAGTAACGTACACTTGATTTTATATTTGAAAATTTTTTGCGAGTTACTAGTGCTGTCTATTCTATTACTATAATAAAACCGAATTCTCAGTGCTGTGCTATGCAACTATATTTTATAAATCTTTTAATCATCGATCTTATTTATTTTGCAGACCATATGAAAGAGAGAGAGAGAGAGAGAGAGAGAGAGAGAGAGAGAGAGAGCGCAATAATTCTTTGATTGAGGCAACCGCATATAAAGATATTCTAACTGAATATTACACAAAAAGAAAAATTATCAAATCAACAATCATATTCTCATATATAAGAAAGAATATAAAAGTTTCTTGAAAGAATTGGATATAAATCGTAACTAAAAGTTTTGTTTCTTCATGTAAGTTATGTCTGTTCAAGATTATCAAATTCTTTCAAGAAAATTTTACACTCTCGTTTATATGTGTTTGAAAATATGATTGTTAAACTGATACTAATTTTTTTCTGTGTACTTATCATAAAAAATTACGGTTATAAGAATCATATAAATGAGCATATCTTAACAACTGCATTCCACTTAATATCAGTATAACTTGAATTCACATATATTTTTTTCCTAAAATAAAAAATATTGCCGTAACAACCGTAGCAATTTTTTTCGTGTATCTAGGCAATAACAAGTCAAAGTGGCATATTGAATAATTAAAGTATCTACTCATTATTAAGTCCTTGATTCAAAACCACCAATGAGATAAGTGGTTCTATAAGATGTTGTTTTTATACATTTATTACATCAATCGGTATTTATCGGTTAAGAACAGTTTACAAAAAACAGTTTACAAAAAAAATTGTTTCTTAATTACAAAATCATGTTTTCATAATTAAATTTTAATATTTTTGTATTTCTTCAAAAGATAAAATTATGTCTCTTTCAATTTTTAAGAAAAATATTATTTTATTTTGTATGATTAGTTTTCTATGTAGAGTAAAAAAAAATGATACTATCATTAGATTTTTGTAGTATGTAATTTAAATGCAGTAAAAATGATGTACTACTTTTTGCAATCTTTGAAGATATTCTATTATAATATTATAATTTGGAAGATACATTGCCTGATATTGAAATAGAATTATACAATTGCAATTTATTTTAAGTGTTCAACTTAATTCTCGGTCCCTACATTTAATCAATTATATCAACTATTCAAATTTAAATTGTTTATAGTCATTTTTAAGTATAGTTGACGGTGTTGCTGATATAACCTCAAAAAACAGTAGTAAAAGCGATGTCGTTCGAAAAGTATCTGAAGCACTGCCTCCTTTTAGCATTTCAACTAAAGAAAAATGCCAGCGAAGCTAAAGAAAATAATTTATTCAATCTTGGGTGAAAATGCTGTGTCTTATGTAAAAAGTGGTTTCAAAAGTTTCGGGACGGTAATTTCAATCTTCGGAATGAAAAACTCCTTAAACAACCGAAAAATGTTGAAGACAAAGAATTGGAACAACTTTTGGAAGAAAATTCTTGTCAGACTCAATCAGAGTTTGTAAATACACTTGCGATGAGCCAACAAGCGATTTCGAAACGTACATGAGCTTGATAAGATTCAAAAGACGGGCCGTTGGATTCTGTTTCATGACGCGCGGCCGCGCACACGGTAAAAGCAACCTTGGAAGTTATCTCCAACTTGGACAGAAAAATTTTCTCTTACGCGGCGTATTCTTCAGATTTTGCCTCTTTGGATTACCATCTTTTCCGATTCCGTGATGTCACCGGTTGATTCTCACTTTAAGTCTCCCAAGGAGGTCAGCAAAAGTATCGACGAGTTTATCGACTCAAAACCAATAACTTTCTTCCAAAGCGGATTTCGTCAGTTATCTCAAAGATAGCAGAAATGTATAGAAAGTAACGGAGACTATTTTGAAGATTGAAAGATTATTTGTTTTTTTTTTGTAAATAAATAATATATTTTCTTTAAAAAAACCGAGAGTTAAATTGTACACCTAATTAAAAAATCTGTCTATTATTACGCATAGTACGTTGTAACAAAGTAACTTGTATAAATTATGATAAAACCCAGTTGAGCTCTGTTGAGTCTCAACTCAAGCTCATTTTCTAAATTTAAATTCAAATTCGAAATCAGCGAGTAGAGAAATTCTTATTGACACAGCGCTATTTATTATCTTTAAAAAATTGGATAGTTTTGTCCAGCTAGATTTATATTTTATCCCCACTGTGTGGCGCTAAATATATAGACTCGAATTCATGACAAGCATGCGTTAGAAAAACGTCTCCAACGAGAAAAGAGGAAAAAAGAAGCGGCGTGGAGGTGGTAGATAAGCGAGTCCCTCGTAAAGCTCGTACGTTTGCGATCACGACGCGTAATAACAATTAGCAGTCTCCCCCTCTGTAATATGGCACTACTAATATTTGATAAGCCGAACGTAAGATCATTTGGGCTATAAGCCTAAATACAGTATGGCGAAATTGAATTGGAGTGATATCGATCAGTCGAATTAACTTAAGGCAAATAATTTGAGGAGAGGTGGCTAGAGCGAGAAAGCTCGGAAGAAGGGTCGAAAGAAGCTTAAAAATATGGTTAAAGAGGGTTAAAATAGAATGGAAGAGCAAAAATACGGTCCCCGCCTCCACGCCGCGCGCTAAGGCTTACCTTCCGAAGTCCGTTAATTAGCTTGGTTAATGGACGTAATGAGCGTGCGCTGCACAGGCTTTACTCAGCTGCGCGCACGTGTTTACACGTGTATATATGTGCGCATGCAATTAACGTAGATTGTCTAATGCTCGATTCGCAATAGCTATTCGCAAAGAAGAAGAAAGAGAAGAGGAAAAGAAACGGAATGTCACATGTAATGTAGAAGAATCTGCGAACGTGGATTCGTTTCGCTTTATCAGCCGCTTTTACAAAGTGGAGAGCCAACTCGCACGTCACTCCGGTTTTAGCATGGTCGGTTCTGTGTGCAAATATCTATACATATACATTATACATACATCGTACATATACACAGACATGTCCGTTTATGCTCGTAAATATAAGTTTTATACTCTCGCGTTACTTCTGCGCGATTTAATCTTATTTGACTAGGTTATAGAGAGTGTACCGAGCGGAAAAAAATAAATAAATAAATCGGAGGGCATTTAGTTGCTTCTTCGCTCTTGCTGAAAGGAACTGTACATAGTGTTACATTTATTGTTCGTTGAACTGGTCCGTCGGCGATCTCGCATGTTGCCCAATGAGCGCAATAGATCGTATCTCGAATTGATACAATGAGGCGACGCGGTCGTGTCGTTGCCAATCTCGTTGTCGTTTTTCAAGCGCGCTTTGCGAAATCCGCAAATCGCTCTAGCACACAATTCCGTTTCTCAATAGCGTTTCCTAACGACAGCGATCCTCTTTCGCGACCAAGACGCGAAACACGATCTAAGATACCTCGGAAATCTTTAAGCTCTACACCTCTTTCTCGTCGGCTACGCTTTGATCGTCGTTTATTTAATCCTGAAACAATTCGCGCTTTCCTTATCAGTGATACTTTCGTTACGGCGAATTAACCAGCTCACACTATCTTCCTGTACTCTGGAACTCGTTGCGCAACAGTGAGGTATTTGTTATTAATCGTACGTGCGCTATTGCCAAACGCAGCGCGTTGACATCACGCAATCGCGGATTTATTCCAGGATCAACGTCGACGATCAAAAACTAGATTGTCCGTGTGAGTGAACAAATCGTGCCACTCACTAGGCTCGCAGTGTGTTCCCATTAGAAAAATAAGTCTCCCATAAATATGCATTGCTCATTTCGAATGCGCTCCCTTTGACCGCGAACTCTATTAATGAGCGTCTTTATTGTTCGGCATCGCGGCGGCGTCATGTTAAACAGCTAATAGCGATCTACACCAGGTACAAGTGTCTCTCATCCGAGACAAGCATTACGTCCCGTAACGTAGCACCAAAATTTGTCACGAAAAATGTTCATTACTAGAAAATTCTCCGCATTTTTCGTATAAGGCCCCGCTCTGGAAACCTGCCCCACACTTTCAGCGTACGTGTCAGGTGCACGTGCGTAAATCCGATCGGCAATGAACTATTCGGACACAGCGTTCAAGCCGCGCAGCAGTCGCGTCTTTGCTAGTTAAGGTAACATCAGACGATGCAGAGACTCGTAAATTCATAGAAAAATATCGCCAACGCGCGCGTTCAAAGCTGCCCCGGGGACAGATATTGGCTATATCGGAACTTAATTCGTTCTGAATTTGTTCAACGTCGGAATGAGTTGGGCGGAAACAGTGACCGGAACGCGGTTGCGATTTCTCATTAGTTTTTCCGATTCGGCCCGAGGTGCGGCGCGAGCACACCTCGAGAGCTGCGCTCTCTTGTCAACCGCAGTCGCGTCTAACATCGCTCTGTATACATATTTTATACTTATACTCATAGGGTTGCGCGGCCCTTTGACGTTGCGGCGAAGGCGGGGACCGTCCGGTCTGCTTCCTGGGATGGCATGCACAGAACACAGCACAAAACGCCACACAGTTACACAGAGAGACAAATAGAGACAGAGAAGAGAAGAGAAGAGATACAGATAGGTAAGGTAGCCTAAATAAGAGAGAGGCGAGTACGGTGAGAAATAACTGATCGAGGAGAAAAAGGGGGGAAAGAATGGAAGAAGGGCGGCAGGGAGAGGGTGCGTTGAGAACTCAGACGAGGTGCAAGTAATGTATCTTGGTAAAAAAAAAAAAAAAAAAAAAATGCTGTATAAACATGGATGGGATGATTATACTTGGACTTACGAAAACAATTTCAGAATTATTCATTTTGGAATTCGCAGCAGAATAACACGTGAAACTAATGTAATGTACTTTTGATATCATTTTACGGTCATTTTCTAGTCATTAAGAGAGCTCGTGTATACATATAATGTTACCGATGGATATTATGAATAATCGCTCGCGTTATTATTCATAACTGTCCGGAAATTATTATTCATATAATTTGCGACGATTATACGTATACAATCGTCGTTTTATGAAAACTTTTATAACGAAAACATTTATTAAAAGATTGACTTTCGATCGGAATTTCAAAAAAAAATCGCGTAGACGAAACATCGTTAAATCTCTCGTCAGTTGTTTTCTGCTGCGAGGAGAAATTTAAATCTAATATCGTTCGACTTATACGTACGATACCCTCTTGGGAATCATCGTAATGTCGAACAATTGTTATCTTGTTTAGCGCATAATGACCGTCGAGGTTATTTCCGATGTTGGTCTTGGAAAAGCGTCCCGTTTCGTTTCTTGGCAGAGTGAACGCCAAACACAAATCGCTTCGCCGAATTTTGCATTATTTTTCCCCGAATTTTCGCGATTCGCGAGAAATCGACATCAAAATTTCATCCGCGTGGAAACTCGAGATTCGTTCGAAAAAAAAAGAACGTCGCGATCCGTTCTGAATGAATAAGCAGCGAGAAACCGTATTGAAAAGATGTAGTCGTGGGAGCACTTTAATTTTCTAGAAATATCGGTGCAACGCACGGTTCAAATACAATGGATAATAATATTTACACAGGATAAATATAATTTAAAAGTGCTGTCTGCCCGATGACGTCAATGCACAAGATACGCCGGAATCCTCTTTATGGAAATCTTTGTCCGACTCGGGATGTCAATACGTCTATGAATCTTTAAAACAACACTCGATCACAATATTGACAATAGTGAATTAGCTGGAGCGTTGTGGAGCAAATATCCGTGGAACGTATTCCGTGGCACATTCGAAATTTCTTTTTCGAGGTGGATGACGTAAGTGCCAAGACGTCTTCGGGTGCATAAGACGAATGTATGGGTGCACGTACGTATGCACGTGACGAAGATACATATATATATATATATATATATATATATATATATATATATACACACATATGTATATATATATATGTATATATGTGTGCATGTTGTATATAAGATGGTAAAGGACAAACGCGTGAGAAAAAGGACTTACCTTCGGCACAATGCCGCCACCGCCCCCACCTCCGCCACCGCCCCCACCGCCCCCACCGCCGGATGGTCCGCGAGCTACGTAGAGGCTCTCAGTGCGCTTAGGCTGCCCAGGACTCGGCAGAATGTCCTGTCCAAGGCCACGGTTTTTTATGAGAGCCCCCTCGAACTGGCTGGGAGTCGGCACGGCGTACGTCGGCGTCGCGGCGCCGCTACCTATCACGGAGCCGTTCAGAGGCGTCCCCCCTCGTATCACGCTCGGTGCTCTCGTCGATCTGTCGATCGCAAAACAAAACGTTTCTTTTCAATATGACTCGTATCTCGGTTATCTCAGTTCTACAAAAAAATATTTTTATGATACTCCAGAAATTTCTGAATGAAGCTCTAAATTTAGATTTTTCTACGCGTATACGATTGCAAACAAAACAAATATTTGCAAACGTCAATCGATATGCCGATGCGGCTGTTACTCACCTGTCGAGCATATCCGGGTTCGATGGGTTCGGTATAGTTCTGTCGACGGATGGCTGTCTCGATCCAATCAATCGGGAATGCGCTCTGGCATAACGATCTACGGAACTGTCGCGACTAGGTGGCCTCTTGTAGTGATCCAGCCTGCAATGTAATAGTCGCTCAAACCTTGTCACATAATTATAAGCTCAAAGAGTCTAAAAGATTCTGAAAATATCTAAAAGATTCTGAAATTTGTAAAAAATATTTCTTGCGAGCATTGATTCGTTTTAATCTTCCGCAGATTAATGTAACTCATTGACCCAGACGGTTTTTCCAATTTTGTTCATTCTGTCTTCAATTTGGATACATACAAAAATAGTAAAAAATAATATTTTTATGAATGTTTGTTTTTTTTACAAAGCAAAATATAAAGAAAAGAACAGCCAATTTACGAGCAAATTAATTGATCCTGTAAATTACGTAAATATTAAGGATATATTCTCCTACAAAGTATTACATGAGACATTTCGACTATATTTAGTTTTTATAGTTTTACATTAACTATTCTGGCAATACAAAAACTATTTTAATCCGCACAATTAAATAACAATTTTGAGTTGCATACATCGTACATATCTACCATGCAAGAGCGCATGAGTCAACACTTTAGCGTTAGCCCGGGTCTTCAAAAGTCTTCAAACGGTCCAAAAGATAAAAATTTCCCTTAACATCATTTTCCAGTCGAAAGCAAGAAAAAAGTAAAAAGCTTTCTAGGTCATATAATTGTATAATCGTATTCCTAAATGTTAAAAAAGTATATCGGAATTTTGCAGATTTTTTAAAATCCAAAAACTCTTTGACAAGCACAACCATCTACCAATGATTCAGGTAATTTAACTAATAAATGGTAAAAAACAGGCTAGTCTGCGGAGAGTTAAGTATGATTTCAAAGAAGTTATTAAAACCTTTTTAGATTGTTATGGTAAATGGCCTAATGATTATAGTGTCCCAAATATTGGAAATCCGATCTTAAAGGCTTCTTTTTATTGGAAAATTAAAGTTTCGCTTTTAATGAAATGTTATAACAATAAATAGAATTTAAAAAAAATTAAGAATTAGAATCTTAAGAAGTTAAGTAAAATTAAATATAATTATATACGTAATAATATAATTTTTATATTCAAAAAAGCATTTACAAGCTTGAAGTTCTATTTGGGACACTACTAGCAACTGATCATTTACACTATGTATATTGATTGGATAAAAAGAACACGTCAAACCTGTCGTTTAGTGTTTGGCCAATGGCGCCTGGTCGATCCTGAGGACTCAGGACTCTACTATTTCTTCGTAAACTCGTTGAGCTCGGCGGCCTCGCATCCATAATACCATCAGGCTGATACTGTTGTGACGGGTGCGTTTGTTGTGCGTACATCGATTGTGAATTGTACTGATTCATTTGACCAGGTCCATATTGATTGGGTATTGCAGTCTGAAATCGATTTCACGTTACTCTAAAGCGGTCCCTAGACGCTCAATATTATTACACAATATTACTGATCGTCTAGAGAGAGAGAGGCAATATTGAATTCAATTGATATTGTCTGAAGAAATATTATACAATTACAGACCAATTTTAATCGCAGAACAAATACATGGACGGATCATATTTAAAAATGTTGCTCAAATAACAGTATTTAGTTTTCAGAACATCTTCGTTTCTAAGATAAGCGACATTGTTGTTGAATAATCCTGTATTTGTTCGTACACTGCTAGGGGCTACCAAAATTTTGCAGGCTGATCCGATGATCTGACAAGAGTAACGATTAAATAATCAAAAAAAAAGAAACAATGGCCTCCCCTATTTGGTTGTTAAAAATCCACTAACTTTTAACTAGCTAAAAGTGTTACTCCACTAGTTGCCATCACTCAGAACAATACAAATATAAACAGATGTAATTAAACATTGGGATTGTCGATAATTAGTTATTAGTATTGCGATACTGTTAAACTCGCCAGTGAAACTAGACTCGCACTCATAGAAACTCATTAAGTTGCTTACACCGTAAAACTGCGCATCAAACTGATTCATTTGGGCGAATGTCATGGGATCGTACCTAAACGACTGTTGTAGATACATCTAGAAAGAAACAGAGAGGGACACGGCATTGGCGTAGGCACACAAAAGCGTTCAGTAAATCGTAATAAGTAAATCGAATTATTGCGCGACGTGGAAAGCTGCGTGCGGAAGCCGAAAAAAGATCGAGGTAAAACAACACTGCGAGCGGCGTCACCTGCTGACTGGGATAAGCCTGCAAATTTTGAAAGTCATGGGACTCGATGGGTTGCTGCTGTTGCTGTTGTTGCTGATAACCGGGATATTGTTCAACCTGAGATGGATTAGCCGGTTGATACTGCGACTGGTACGGATTGTTCTGGGCGTACTGCTGGTGTTGCTGGCTGTATTGGTTCGGTATACTGTTCGGGTACTGACTCATCGGAGCTGGGTTCTGCGACATGCTCTGCTGCTGATACGGATATTGGTACGGATTCTGACCAGTCAGCGAAGTCTGCTGCACATTCTGTTGGTTAATGGACGCTTGGTTCGCCAGCGGCACCTGATTCGGTATTTGGTTTTGCATGGGCAGCTGATTCTGTGGCAGCGGCTTCATACTGGTCCTACGTATCGATTGCATCACACTGCTGGCGGTATTGTTCGCCACGGATGCTGGCATCGCGTTCGTCGTCGTTGTTGCCGTCGTTGTAGAATCGACGGATAACGAGGCATTTTTGATCGGCGTGGCGCTGCTGGGCTGATCCACGCTGGCCGTCTTGTGCAAGATACTTTTGCTCGGCATGGAGTCCTGCGGCGGCGGAACGTATTTGGGTATCTCTCTGTTTCGCAACCTTTCTAAACCTGGCTGCCGGAAGTCCGGCGCGAACTGCCTTGCCGTTTGTTGCGCTAGCTCGGAATCTTCCCTGGCGTGATCGGCGGCGATATCAGCCAACTCTGCCTTACCCCGCGCCGTCGCCGTCCTGGAGATAGCGATGTCGGCCTTCTGCAGAGCAATCTTACTCGCCCGCTGAGCAGCGCTTACCGCCGCCTCTATCCTTTCACGGAACTTGGCGGACCTGATCAGGAAGAGGTGCTTCTTTTTCTGGCTAGTGATAAGCACGTTGTTCTTGTATTTTCCTTCCTCCTTGCTGCCGTCGCGGAACGTAGTGACACCGTAACCATATTTGCGATTGTTGAACCACTCGCCTTCGTATCGCAGCCCATCGCTTCTCTCGGATATGCCGAAGCCGGTCCTCTTGTCGTTTTTCCATTCACCCAGGTACGTCTCGGTCACCGACGCGTCCATCTGCTCGTCCTGCGAATCCACATCGTGTGAGTATAACCATGTGTTACGTCATTTGCTTTAATTTTTTTGAAAATTATACTGCAACCTAACTTTATTGTTAATGCTACGTATCTCTTGGCACGGTATCGGTATAAGCGGATTTAACGGTCGCGAAGAAACGAAATTAAAATCCGATTAGAGAGATTCGTCGAAAGAAGCTGAGAAACGTAAGTACCGTCACTCACCTCGATGACAAAGGACGCATTGCTGTCCGTGTGAACCGACGCCGAGGCCTGACTCTGCGAGCTCTCGGTCGACATCCATGATGCCGAGCTGGCATTACTTCTAATACTACCGCCAGTGCCGCGCTTCTCTAAATCACCCGTACTCCTCTGCTTTCGTATCTTGAGACCCTGTCGACAGAAATGTTCTTCTAGACAATGCCGCGATTTCCGTTGAAGAATCTCGCTAACGATTCTTCGTCCCGTCGCGAGAGGGATACCTTACCGAGAGAATACCCTTCTTCAGGGACTTTTCAGTGAGACTTTTTCTCCGGGCGGGCGGATCGTCGCTCCTGGCTTTCAGAACGAATCCTCCCCGGCTGTCGTCTACGCGTCGATCCCTCCTGTCGGTGGGTTCCGGCGTCGGGGCGACTGCTGGTCCGCCGTCGGCGCTCCTTAACGACGTCAAGGACGCTCTCACTTGCTTCGGAGGTTTGTAGTGGCTGGCCAAACCGAACGGTGCGCTCGCTCTCACCCCATAACCGTGCCGCATGCCGCGGAGCCATTGGCCTTGATACGTACCTACAAAATCATCCATGTAACGCAACAGAAATAGAAACAGGAGTCGGAGGCGGGATTCCATCGGTGAATTACACACCACCGTCTCCATTAGAGCTGATGAAATTATTTTTCATGGAGTTAACGCATAAATCTCTCCACGTGACTCAATATAATTTATTTCGAGGTTTTCAAGTTTTTATTACGCTGAGGAAAAAGTTTTGTCGTCTTAAATTTTATATTAAAGAAGTTGAAAATCTCGTTTGCTTCGAAGGGAGATGATTGAAAACATTTCGTTCCTCAATCTTAAATAAAAAAAAAGATTTATTGGAGGTTTTGCTTCTATTTTGCTATAATTTTTGAACTTTATTTGACAGATCGTTGAAATAAAACCACGAGTGGTTTCGATAATGATAAAGATAACACTTTGTTTTTGCAAGAATCAATATTTATACAGCACATCAGAAACTTGCAAAGATTTTATTTTGTAATATTCAGCAATGTTGCAGCAACGTTTCAAAAATATTGTCCTCTTATTCAAAAGTAATGTCCTCTGCTTCACGCGCACTTCAACAATACGATGCAATGAAATTCTACTTTTTATAATTAATAAACTTTACAAGGTAGAGTAAAAAATGCAGCATTATGAGATTTTTCATTCGTAATGAAATGGGCGAGTTTAATGAGCCATCACAGCAGCCAAACTTGCTCTCCGAGCGATTGAATATAATTGGTCTATAAGTAAGAACCAATCGTGTTCAGTCGCTTGGCGAACATGCCTAGCCGTTTTGCTGACTTGAACTTGCCCAATAATTCTTTGAAGGAGGGAGATTAGCATGAGGCCGTTTGATCATATTGCGATTGATCACAGCCATTCACAGCGAACGATGTTTAGAGTTCTTTTATTCGAACAACCAATTAGAAAATTTTATATTAAATTAACCAATTGACGACAAAGTTCCACTCAAAAAGAAGTCATTAGAAATGAATTTAAAGACAAAGGTAAGTGAAATGTATTTTGACAATAAAATGTTTAGTATTTCTGTAAAAATTAAGGCCGTAACTGTCAATTTCGAAGTGATATTGTTAAATATGAATACGAAATTTGATGCAATCTATTTTAAATGAATAACGTTTATACGATATTCTAACCTCTTTATATCTTCTCTTTTAGCGATAAATTTCGTTTTTAAGCTCAAAGGTGACTAAATTATATGAAGATTTTGATTAAAGATAAGACGTTAATTGGAGAGTGTAATTTTTCTGGCTGTAATTTTTCAACGAACATCCTGGAACTTAGTTTACGATCTTGTGATTATGCTTAAGTTTTCATATAACTTAACCTTTAAGCTCCAATTCGAAAGGGTCTAACCGGATAATAATGTAAAAATTGCACTTGAGGGGATCAACTAGAAAAAAAAATAATTTTTCACCAAGTTTTTCAGCTCTCTATCTCTACTATTTATTCCTACTATTTATTTCTCTGGAGCGTTTTCCGTGTTTTTCAGTTTTTAATTTTTGTTTGCTCTCCTAGTTAAGCGATTCCTATAAAAAAATTTACAATATAAATATATCATTAACATACATTTTAACGAATATTTTGATCCCTCTAAAAACTCGTGTTTATATTTAAATAAATTTAAAAAATGTTTTAATTGTTATTTAAAAATCAGGTTTTGGGAGTGCACTCTCGAAAATATTTTTACAATGTTGTCTTTCATTCTTGTTATGCTCTGAATTTTTTTAGGATTGTTTTAACGAAATTTTACGTACAATACTTTTTTTTACGCCTTTTTAGGCTTTAATAATTATTACTTTTTTCTGTTTATGCATAATAGAATAACAGTAACGTCGCTATTTTTACATTAACAAATTGATTTCGTTATTTCATAAACGTATAATACGTGCCTATGGACCGTGTTGCAAAAATCACTATAGATTTCGTATTGAACTGATCAAATACCGATTTTACATAATGCCATATTAATACAAAGCTTGCGTTGACATTGATACGATAAATATTTTTTGCTATTATAATGTTCGCAAAGCTAAAGAACGCTTGAGCTAACAAGTATATCCAGAGCTTTTTTTCCCAGCGTTTTTTTCATTTGCCGAAAATTAAAGACTAACATTATCGTACTGTTACTATTTAAATTATTGAAAGATGTTTTTATTTAATTTTTAATTAAAATGGTTTAAAAAAGTCCTAAAGTTAATCTTAATAAATATTTTATTTGAATATTTTTTGTATTTTATTCAAATTTTTGGGGCTGTCCAAACTTCCCATATCAAAATTTCGTGAAAAAATTAACTATTACTTCTTAAGTAACAGTAATGGTCATGTGCAATGTTGCAGCAATATTGTAACATTTTGTAACGTTTTTTAACGTAACAATTTTTCATCTCGCGATGAAATACTTCTGCAAATGTTGCTACAATCCTTTTTATGCTATCTGGGCCATATTTTTCAGGGTAATTGAACGGAAACGCGAAAAAATGCGAGAAATTTGTCGGCAATGCGTCAGAAATCGGAAGTGGACGTCAGTCGATTACGCTGAATCCCCGGGGTTGCCTACACTCGGCAAATAAGATGTATTGTTTTTGCCAAAACGTGACCGTGTTTCAAAATGTTTCGCGTGAGTCACAACGTGCGAGGCGAGCGGTTACGCGCGTTCCGCTCAGGGATGGAATGCGTTCAGTTGCGCGTGTGGGTGCGTGCTGTTTCGGAGAAAACGTGCGAAATCCGAATCGATGGAAAAAAAACGGCCGAAGAAATTGAATGCGAATTCTGCGCAAAAGGCGTAGCAAATTCTTTCCGCAAATTAACGTCCCACGTCGCGATTATCCTCGCAATTTACACAGCTTGTTTTTCTTTTTTTTTTTTTTTTAATAGCCATACGTATTACATATTATTACATACTATTATATGTATTATCGCTTCTATCTTTTAAGTTACCGTCGGACTTTATCAACAGCACGCAACTCATTGTCAGCGGCGCGATATTGCGATAGCGCGAATCATGTTCTTTCGACAGAATATTATTCCATTCCAGCGTTAAACAGCTCGTGTCCTGGACAAGATATCGCGATCGCAGAAGTTTCGGCCAACGACGTTTATTGGCATGCAAACCAAGTCATTCGTATGCACGACGATGCGACGACATTTTGGTTGCCTTGAAACGGGACACATCACGCCTTTCTTCTCAGTTCTCTGACACAATTCAGTCGTGAATGCATACGAGGTTTTCCGTCGCCATTTATATTAATAGTAGATTAAATTTTTCGATTTCGATGATTTTTATCGTCTAATCTAATTATTAATTTTTGAAATATTGATATAATAAATTATAATATAATATGTTACAAATTAAGTGTCAGAAAATGTATTTTGGAGAGATCAATTCTAGCCTTTTAATTTTATAAGCTTTGATATTTAACATACAGATATAATTTATTAATTTTTGTCAATTTATTTTATAGTTAACTCGAATTTTTTCCTACGGGATCGTATCTGAATTCTATTATTTCTGCTTGCGGTGATAATTTTGGGATCCAATTTCTCAGACACTCTTTTTAGAATATGTTGCAAAAACATTAATTACTATAAACCAGTATTATAAAAACTGTTCTACTATGGGTATATATCTAAAGGAAGGCATTTTCTAGTTACTTTTATTTTTAGCTTTTGTTTAAGAAATATTACTTGAAAATAAAGTGATATGTCAGCATCGGCGACTTTCCTCTACTATTTATGTAAATCTACCAAAAAACGTTTTTCATCGAAGAGAAAAGCTTTCAGAAAATTTCATAATACATAATTTGTAAGTGTTTCGTACATATGAAAGGAAAAGAAAATAAAAATGTAGCAATTATACCTACTATATCGATTTTATTGTTTAATTTGTCAATGCTCATTTTTGTTTATTTTACGAGAAACTTAATTACTGCAAAAATTTGACATATTACAAAAAAATGTTAAATCATCTGATGGAAGACAACTTTTCATTTTGTATTTATGTTCCTAAAATTTAGTTTTTAGTTTTTATTTACAATATAAATGTAATTCACAAACAAAGTGATACGTCAATATTGGCAACCTTTCTCTAATAATAAAAAGGATTAATTCCTTTGTCGATGGCTCATTTAATGGCAATCCTTTTGCAATTTCAATTAATGTCACATTCAGTAATCAAACTTATAATACACAAAAATATAAACATAAAGAAATACAATATAACGTAAACACTAACAATATTGAATGAGACATTTGGAAATTGGTCGGTTGCTATTAAAACTGTTAAAATTAACATCGAATTAATATCGAATTAAACTTACAGAACTTTCCGCAAACGAGGGACTTCTGTCGAATTCGTCGTTTGCTTTATAAAATCGTACGCGAATTTAATTCGTCAAAGAAACTGTCATTACCAGGCGCAGTACGATGTCGATGAGATACCCTATATATGGCGACGCCAGGCGTCTCCCCTCTTAGCGACGCGACGGCAGAATATTATTTCGCTAGCGTTTAAGCAAGTGGGTCACGCGGCGGTTCCCGGCGTTCACACAAGACGCCCAATGTACACGAACCCTCAAAATACGAACCCTCAAAATTGCCGTCGCGGCGCGGCGGCGATATCCAGTCTGAATGCATACCGCACGTTTTCAATTAATTTTTAGGTACGGCCGCGAACCGTGCGCCATCGTGAAAAGCACGCGGGCACGTGTGCGCCTGGTAAACGTTCAAACGTTACGCTTCCCAACTATTCACGACCGCGAAAGCTATGTGCATTATGAGCCATCCCGTCGAGTCGAGTCGAGTTGAGTTCGGGATAATGAATTTTTACTCGGCGATTTTCTCAGGAAGATTCGCACGCGCGTTGCCCACGCGGTAAATTATTTTTTACGGCGCAAAAGAGACCATCAAACGAGGAAGTTATTTCTTTGAAGAGAATTATTTATTACATAAAAGATTCTCAATTACTGTTTTCCTTTTCTCGCTTTTGATTTTTTATCCTTGAAACAAGAGCAATAAATTTATTTCATACTACTGTCCATATTACTGTGCAGTATGCACATCCTCGATCAGTTTCACATTTAAATATATATTTATTTATAAAGCGCGCGCGATTCTGTTGTTTTACGCTGCATACTGTTAAATAGCATTAAATTTATCCAATTTGAATTTTTAACCGTTCTTATCACTTGTCATTGCTTTTACTCATCAGTATGTCGTTAATTTAACTAAAACGACGGAGTTAAACAATTTTACTTAAACAGAAGTGTTTAATTTTAAGATATTAAAATGTTTTATTTCCAATTCTGCTTTTTAAATACTTATAAATGTTTCAACGGTTTTTTAATACTTTGAAATATTTAAGGAAATTTTGGAACTTTACAATGTCAGGTTAATGTTATCGAAACGTAAAAACTTCTTTTATTTCTTTTTTTTCCTAATTAATTACAAAAAATTTTAGTTATAAATATTCGAATTTTAGTCATGAAAATTGCAAAAAGAAAATAGCGAAAAAATAGCTTAACGAAAATGATTCTATTTTGCAGTTTTACGTCAATAATGTTTATTTCTTGCACAAATATTTATTAGAGTTTTATTAGCATATGTAAAAAATGTAATTTGTAATCCTACTTTCTTATCAAATTAATAAAGAAGTATTATAAAACGTTATTATACATGTATACAAATAAAAAAAATTGAAAGAATAGGTTTTAAACCAATAATAGAATTATGTTTAAATTTTATACAGATACTCAAACACAATAATAGAACATATAAAATTTAAAAACTTTTTGTAATATTTTTTGATATGACACGTACATCTTCAGAACTGCAATCTTTTAAGCATTTTTAATCTAAGTGCTTAAAAGATTGCAGTACTAAAGATGTATGTGTCATATTACAAAATGTTACAAAAAGTTTTTAAATTTCATATCTTGAACCGCAATCTTAAACCGTTAAAATTAAAACATTTTTATGTATTTAAAAAACGAAGACAGAAATAAAACGTTTTAATATCTTAAAATAAAATAAGCACTTCTTCTTATTAAGTTGAAAAATATTAAATTTAAAATGTCAAATTTAATTTATTATTTATTAGACGTGGTTTGCTTCAAAACCAATTAATTCAACTACAGAAATAGGTTGGCTAGATAAAATTGTTCTTTTAATTACATGTTATGTGTCAAAATAATAAATTTTGGGACACATAGAAGTTAAAAATAAGAAAATGTTATTTAATCTAAGAAATTGGTTTATATTTGATTCTCTAATACTTAACAATGTAGTAAACGAGTAATGGAGAGCTCTTTTTCGAAGAGCTCTCGAGAGTTTACGTTGGCACAGTTGGCTCTTCTCTCCTTCTGTTCCTGTCTTTTTCTCTACCCAAAAAATTTATGATTTTAACTTCGCCGTAGAAATTTATGGATCGATTCGGGAGACATTCACTTAGCTCGCGTTATCGAGGTCAGTTCGGGTTGTCAGCCGCATGGAGATTCATCTAGTCCCGTGGTACCCGTGTTCTCCTCGGGAACGAATTTCGAACAAACGCGGCTCTCTAGCAAGACGTCGCCAAGTACGACGGAGACATTAATGAAAAATAGCACTATATAGTAAATACGTCGCGGAAAATTGGATCGCGCTATTACATATCGATTCGCATATCGTCAGCAACGACCCAGATTAATTATTGTCGAGCTTCTAATCTCGTGCTAATCTGCGACGCGACTTTCAACGATGTTTTCGTTAAAAATTGTTTGATAAGCGAATAGTTCCATAAGTTAGCTTTGCACAAATTGACCTCCGGCAATGCAAATTGTTCTTCGAAGTTTCTTCTCGATCGCACCGATATCGCGCGAATCAATTATGAATCAGAAGATATCGTTTCAGGTCAATACTTGAGCCCCCAACATTCATTTAACATATATTTGCACAACGCATTGTTTTGCAAATCGTGTTTAGTCAGGTGTTGTGTTTTTTTGCATTTATCACATTTGCTGCGACGCGTGCTGGACGATCGATAGTCCCCCCACAAATTTCATTTCCCGGTAGAGTACTGGTAGCGCACAAGTCGGATTTCAACATAGAACAAGTTTAACACGGAATAGGGGGGGTCATCCTGGCATATATCTGCCATGTAGGAGGCACGAAACGGGAGCCTTTAATCCAAACTGGAGCGGCGGTTTCTGTGCCCATCGATATCTGTCGTGAAAAATATCGGCGAATTTGGCGTTTCGAAATTTATGGCCGATACCCACTGATCCATTACCCACCGATGCATGTGCTTTCCCTTTAAAATACGAGAGGGTCGCATGGCTACGGATAGCCGAACTTTTTTTATTGGTGGATTAAGGCAGAGATGGAACGGCCATAAGAACAACTTCTGAGGGGTAAAGCGAACTTGTTGTACGCTCCTGATTCGCTACATGGTATTGGCTAGTCTGCCTGAAATAGCACGGCCATCTTCCGAGGTGGTGGTCGGTTGCACGTGCATCGGGACATATCTCGGTGTTGGTGAGAACTGGCCATGCGAGCGTATTTCGGTCCGCAGCCTCCACCAGATCGTCGCAAACCACCCTAACGGGTCCGTCGATCGTCTTTTAGTTACGTCCCTCTGTCTGGGAAGGGTGGCAAGATATTCTGAGAAACACGTGTTCCTTAAACGAGAAGAATCTACCTGACAATATCTCCATGTATAATTCATTCATCTGATTTTGCGTTGCCTCGCAAAGCGCAGGTGAAGTTCGCAAAGATCTTTCCGCATTCCGCGACTCTTCGAAACTTGACAACCTTTAAATTTTATTATAGCCAACAAATAAACCTACACAAGTGGGTGCATTTTTTTTTTTTTTTTCAAACTTGGCGCAAATGTAGAATTATGAAAAATATGTTATCTATCTTTTTATTATTGTCTATAAACGGTTTTAAGAACAGTTACTACGATCTCTTTTTCCTACACAATTTTCACCCTCACATCCATAAGTAAAATAATAATTATGTGCGAATCAAACATTTATGAGGTCGAATCGAATCGAATCTTTGATAACATGTTCAAAATCGAATCTGAAATAATCACGTCGAATTGAATCGAATCGAATTGAATTTGAATCAAATTTTCTCTGATTTATATTACGTGCCGTGGCGACGCGTGAAAATGGTCGACTTATAATGAACTTATAATCGGGTTCGAGACCGACCGTCACCCTACATATATTTTCCAAAATTGCGTAAGAGACTGGGGACTTGGGAATGTATCAGGTTTAAGGGATTAGAGCTGTATTAAGATTTAAGGACCGCACAAACCTAAGAACCTAAAAGACTACCAAGTCAAAAAGAAACTTAGAAGTTGCGTTGGACCTTTTTGTTAAGGTTTAGACTAAACAAGGGGAACTAACGGAAGTTACAGAGTAACTTTTTAGATCTAGGTGACTGATATGACCCCACCCGTTTCATTATTATACAATTACATTACGTGCTAATTTAGATGTAATAAAATATTTCAATGACGTTGTAAATTTTTCTTAATAGGCGAGAAAATCGCTGAAGAATTTAACAAAAAAATAATTACAAAAAAATTATATGATTAGTAAAAATTTATAATAGATACTAGACAATAAGTGTAAGAGTATTATACTGATAATTGAATATTGAATACATCGTACGAATTACAATGTTATTGTGATAACACTTTGATGCATTTTATTAAAATATAATGGAGTCATTTTTATTTAAATTTTGTTCTAAATTCTACGTTAGTAAAAAATATTTTGTATCTACAATCGGTTTTTATAAAAATTTTTATAAAATTACAGAGGACTCTCGAGAATTAAAAATTATAACATTAAAAAGATAATTGAAGAGACTAATGAGAGTCAAGTGCGGTTATTAATGCACGGTTACATTTAATTTAATTTTTTAAAAAACAACGTTGACATTGATCGAGTCTTTTTGCAGAATTTTATTCAATTAGTTTATTACATAATGCATTAGCTTAAAATATACCAGGTATCATTAGGATCCAAATCGATTATCGTTTGCGGTTACTTCTAGGAGAGTATTTTACCTCCGTTGGGATTAATTTATTCTTATTTGACGTCACTTCGGACGTAATAACCTGTTAATGACTCAACGTCGTGGACCGTAGACGAGTGAACATTAACATTTCGGCAATTGTTACATTGAAGATGACTGCAAAGTGAATTGAAACGTTCGTATTTTTACTTTGATTTAACTCTAATTAAACTTTTTCAAATTATAATTTAAAAATTTTTGTATTGAATTTTTAACATATGCAAGTGTTAATTTAATAATATGATTATGTTATTAGAATATATAATTTTGTGATAAATTATTAATATTCAACATTTTTTAAATGTTAAAATAATGCAATTTATATGCAAGTAACAAATAACATAAAAATAATTTTAAATCATAAATTTTAACATAAATGAATAAAATGTACGTGTCAACATATTATAAACGTTAATTTTATTGATGAAATATGTTTCCTCACTCTGTTTCTAAATTATGTTAAAGTGTTACATTTTTTATGTTGATATTTTATATAATATTAATGTTACTTTATAACATATTCATTTCATGTTAAATTAACACAAAAATTTAAGTGAATCGTTGGAAACATGCGGTATATATTAAATTTAACATAAATTTTTCAATTGTGTATAAGATATTATAATATCTATTTATAAAATGTTGTTAAAACAAAGTTATGAAAACAATTGTCTATACATACAATTTTTTGAATAGTTTATAAAATTTAGAAATAAAAGCAGCTCTAGAAATCGACAATCTGGTACGAGAATTCATATGCGCAAGATTAATCTGGGGATTATGAATTAAATAATCAGTATAAATGATTGATTTACAATTATTTATACTGATTATTTAATTCATAATCCCCAGATTAATTTTGCGCATTCCTAACCAAATCATAGATGATTCAAAACTTTCGAATTATTTGAATCTTTCGAAAATTCGAAAATGAATTGAATCGAATTCATTGTAATTTGATTTGATTTTTTTCAAATAATTCAAACTATTTGCATACTCTAAGAATAAATATATAGGAACACATCAATATAATACAAGAAGTAGAAGTTTTTTAGATTGCTGATGTGGGAGAAATAGAATGGCAGTAATTGCTTTTAAAATTGCGTATAAGAAGAAATGGAAAAAAACATGATCGAAGTATTTTTTGTAGGTTTCTATTTGTACCAAGTTTGAAAGAAATTATAATGTACCCACTTGAATAAATTCCCTTTAAATCTCAAAGAGTGGAACGTCACTCTAAAAGAATGGAAATTGAGCATGTGCATCTTTTCGAGTAATTTATCACTCTAATAAGAACAAAAATTCATTCCTACACTGTTTAAAAATTTGTGTACTTTTGAAAAAAATGTGCTGGTTAAAGTTTTTGTGTTAAGTAATGGACATATTCATGTACAAATTTAACACATGTCTGCTATGTTAATTAAACTTAACAAATATATAATGTAAACAATTGTGAAAATAATTTAAAAAATGTGTTTTATTCATATATACAATTTGCATGTATCTATTGGGAACGTTCAAATTGTGTTACTTTAACATATTTTTAAAATCATTTTTATGATTTTGTATTTGTTAAAATTTACGGAAAAAGAGTATTGATGTTACACTGTAACAGGAGTGGGGACAGCTATGCCATATTTGAACTACTTTTTTTTACTATTCCTCCGTTAATTTTATCCTAAAAATTAAATGTTAACTGTACACACAAGTAACTTCAAATTACAATCACGATTACATTTCTTCTTTGTTGAAATATTAACGCAGTATTAATGTTATCATCAACAAATCCAGATTATGTTAAATTAACACAAAATGTAGAGTGAACCGTTTGGAACATGTAATTTATGTTAAATTTAATACAATTTCTTTAACTGTGTGCACACTGAGAAAAAGAAGTTGTTAAATTGATTAAATTCTTCAACTTGATTAAATTTTTTCAGATCAAATATTTATGTATTTAATTAAAACATATTATACATAATTAATTTCATTCAAATACACAAAATACTTGAACTTTAATTTAAGCATTTATATATTTATCTTAAATACTTGAATTGAAGAAATTTAATCAAGTTGAAAATTTTCTTTTTCTTTTAAATCGACAACTTTTTTTTCTCAGTGCGGAGTGAAAATTCAACCAATGAAATTTTTCGAGTAACTTTTCACTCTGCGAGATTTAAAGAGTTTGCTCGTAAGGGTTTCATTATATATAGGTATGTTTAATATTACAAAAACCGCTGTCTCTTTCTTTCTTTTGCGATCGATAAGTTGAATGGGACGTGCAAAAAGTACGGAGCAAGAAGCGTGCGCTTCCGTCCGAGCCTGGCCGTTTACGTTCATGACGTTCATGACATTAATTCGCGTCTGAAAGCCGTTTGTTTCGAGAAACAGCAGGCCACATTCTTATTGATTACAATATTCATGCGTCGTTGCGTCGTATGCGACTTCGATCCGAGCGCCATGCATGCTGCTTGTATGATTACATAGCTGTGCATCGGGTTGCCGAGCGTCGCGTCGCGTCGCGTCGCGTCGTTGCGATAACAAAGTGGCATACTTTTTCTTCGCCCCGCGAAGTCTGGCCACTTGGGAAGTTTACCGAAACGTTATCACGGTATTGCCGCGTGTAGCTGAAAAATAAAAGTCTCGCTTTGAAACCTCACGTTGCGAATCGTAAAATACGCTTAATAAAATTCTCTTTTCACGATCGTATAACTGTTCGAACAGACCTGCTGTTTTTTTCGGTCTGTCTTCGAGTGCTCCCCCCCCCCCCCCCCTATTATCTTGCTCTCGATGCATTATTATTGTCTTCGGATTCACGGCTGTCCTTGACATTAATTAAACGCCATTTAAAATTCGCAGCGGCCTTTTTTTCGCACGCAACGCAGCGACGCGGCGGCTCGTTTCTCGTGTGACGTAAGGCGTGTGACGCCAGGAAAAATCAGGAATAACAGCCGAGCTGTGCAAAGTGGGTAAAAGCGGCTCATCAAGGTAACCCACGCCGGTATAATATTAACAGCTCCGTATCCCATATACAGTATCGCTATTTACATAAAGGGTTGCGGCACGCTCGTATCGTCAGGGAGGCAAAAAAAAAAGTAGATTACGCGGTCTTCCGTTACAGGTGTAATGCGCGCGCGCGCGCGTTCGCACAATATTGTTCGACTCTCACTGTTCCACTTGTTTTTTTACACGACGTAGAACGAGACGTCCTTCCGTTGCACACACGACGATCCGTTTCATTATGCGACAATCTGTCGGACAATTCGTACGCTGCACCACTCAGCTGCGTTAAGTCCTGAGGGTGCCGTTATTATTCTTTTCTCTGTCGTTCTCGCAGGAGTATATATTGTACACTATAATCGCGTAAGTCCCGCCGGGACGTGGCAGCTTCGTACAGAATGCCTCAACCCGGGCACAGAAAGATTGCAGATATATATTCCATTGCAAGATTGCAACGTTACAAAACATTGCAGCAATGATAAAATGTCCGCCTTTAGAAATATTGCAATGAAAATGTTGTAGGAATATTACAGTATATTGTACTGATATTTGGTATTCCTGATAATTTTTCAGGTATCGTTACATTAACACGTTTTGACACATGTGTTTTCTAGAAATATCACGTCTTTGAATTAAGGGTGTTTGGCTATATTATACGAGTATACGCTACAAGTTATCGAAATATAAAAATTAAAGGCTTCTTTAAGTTTATTCTCTTTTTTCTTAATTAACAATAAAAAAATGGCTCTAAAATTAGCTGGAAAAAAGAAAACAGTGAAAAATTTGATTTCTAATAGTTTTTGCAGTGAAAATTACTATATTTTTCTGCAATTTTAAATAAATAACTTTTAAACGAATAAATGGATCTAAATGAACTTTTGCACGAATATTTATTAGAGTTTTATTAGTACACACACACATGTAAAAATTTTGATTTAATTGATAGTGCTACTTTCATATCAAATTTGCAAATAAGTATTACAAAACGCGATTTTAAATAAGAATGAAAAATAAATAAAATATTAAGTAGCTTTTAAATCAATAAGTGAATTGTGCTTAAATTTTACACAGACATTCGAACGAGAAGTATTAAAATGTTCTATGAAATTTTTGTATTTTTGGAAATGTTATGAGATACGACTCATCCTTAATTTATACACAGAAAAATAAAAATTTGACTATCAAATTACATCTCATTTACTCTCGTCTTCAACCCCAATTTTAGGGAATTACCCTTTGAAGAAGTCATCTTAAGAATGTGAGTGAGAAATCTGATAACTCTTGTGATATTTATCTATCTTGTATAATTCTTTAATTACGAGAAGTAGAATTCCGTCGCGTTTGATGGCAGTGATACGTATACCGCACAAAATGTTTCAGTAATATTGCGGCAACTTTGCAATGTTGCTGACGTATTGTAATACTGTTGTAATAATGCTACAACGTTACATTTTGTGTTGTATGGGATAAGAAATTATTTTTCACGAAACGTACATTTTTGAGACGTTGCGTGGCAGTTTTTCTAAAATTATATCATAAGTAAAATCTTTGCTACGTTATCGTAACATGCAATGTTGCTGCAAGCTTCTATGTCGCACGGTTTTTATGTCATTTTATGTAAACATATGACATTTGTCGCTTTATTAAATCGCAGCGTGATACCGGACTCGTGTTCTCGGGGTTGCGATATCGATCTATTTTCCTCATGTTCTCTTCCTTTCGCGCGGCGATGCTTTTCTTCTCGTTACGCTCTAATTAAATTCCGACGCGTCGCGCGCGAATTCAAGCGACTCGCGGCGGACATTCGCCATTCCTCCGAAATAATTATTGGCCCATAAATTATTTCGCGATACCTGGCGACTCCTGCAAGTTCTCGCGCGACGCGCATGTGCGACGCGAGCTCTCGAGGATGAAGGCGCGCATCCTGTCGTGAGATCGCGGCCAAGTCACGGGCAATTTATCAGGAAGGCGTGTGGACGGTTCAAGAAGTCTATTAAACACGAGGGTCTGGAAAGATTGATATGAGGGAGGGTTAAGGTGAGGACGGGGGCAGGGGGTATAGATATGTTGTTGCACGTCTACCCTACATCCTCGCTCTCCGATCGACAGCGAGTTCTCGCGCGCTCGCATCGACGCGCGCACGCGTCGGCGTTGATATTTATAAATAAATACCTCGGCCACGTGCCACGGGAGAAATGGAATGGCGTTCGGAAAGTGCCTTAACTCGATCAAGAAGCTTAAAACGAGCGATACGTATGCGCGTATACGTATGTGCGTATGTACGTAGGAGACGCATTAAGGTGAACCGCGACGAGGAGAGCTGCGTGAGAAGGAGAAGGAGAGAAAAGGGAAAGAAAAAGGAAACGCGTCTATAAATTATTTTTTTTTTTTTAGCAACGCAACGAGCTGCCCCCTGTATGTTCAAGCCGTGAAAACGTAACGGCGAGAGATCATCCCACGTTCACGATCTCCCCACCGTGCGATGAATCACTCGTTACTTTCGGCCATTCATATCCATAGGGCGCTTCACAGAAATCGCGCGGATGATGTATCGCGACGGAAAAGAAACGTAGGACTGCGAAATGTGTGTACCTATGAGAAGACATCCGACGTGGAAACCTCGTCGAAGGCTACGCGTGTCTGCGCGCGATTCTCTTACGTGGTGCGGCTCCCAAGAAGAAAAGACCAATGATGCAGGCGGCTCGGTAAAGAAAATAAAGTGAAATACTTTCGATCTTGCTCATCTTCGCTTACTCATACAACATAGAAAAGTTGCAGAAACGTTGCGGAAATATTTTATTGCAAGATTGCAACTTTGCAAAAACGTTGCAAAACGTTGCTGCAATATTGCCGCAACACTAAAGCAGTGGTAAAAATCCTTTTGAAATATTGCCATGCAATATTGGAACAATATTACAATATAATTGTTTAGTATAATTGTATTTAAAGAAGTGGATAAAATGGTATAATTTAGTTACAGTATATATTTCTGATGTAATATTTCAGGTGCCATTGCATTAACACACTGTAACTTCTAAGAATATCGTATGACCGTTAATTAATTTATAAACAGAATAACTAAAAGTTTTATTGTTACTAAAATGCATCTCATTTATTTTCGTCTTCAAACTTAATTTTGGGGATTTGCCCCTTGAAGAAATCATTTCATTAGAGTGTGAGTGAAAAATCTCATGATTCTCCATTTTTTATTTTATCTTGTTTTAAATAAGGAGAAGTAGAACTCTGCTGCGTCCATATGATGACAATGATGCATACTGCTTGTGGATGAAACGTACATTACGTACGTATATCATTTATCACAATAATTTTGAAACATTGCCCAGCAAACATCAAATATAACATAGCTGTAATGTCATATAATATATGTATGTCACATGTATATGTTATAATATATACATGTTATTTTATATGGCAGTAGGGAAAAGACGGTCGTCGTGGAATATAATTAGAGTGATAGAATATCATATTTCGTATAATTCGCGTTGAATTTTAAGAGCGACCGTTAATTACTACGTTATCTAAATTTATTTAGATATTGTAGAATGATTAATTATTGACTATTAGTATTCGTTATATTTTTATAAAAGCTAAATTTCAGTTTTGCAAGTGCAGACATTTTAATTTTTGTTGTTTACTTTCTACATAATTTTGAGAAATATATTACATATTAATTTTTTAACTTTTTAGTCTGATCTGAAAGCCTTGATTGTAAATTTCAAATAATATTGAATTTAATGTATGTCGTAAGGTGTGTATGAATTAGGTAAATAAAATCATGTTAAATGTAATTATGGTAATCCACCATATATATCTCTCTTGCGATTTTACAATCTCATTGTAAAAGTTATGTAATGTTTATTAGAAGCCAAAAAATAATTTAAAGTTTAAAGTATTATTTAAAAAAAATTTTTAAGTCAAAAAATTATTAAAAAAAAATATTTTTAATAAAATATATTTTATTAAAAACCTTTTTTTTTTAAATAATTTTTTGGCTTAAAAATTTTTGTAATTTATATTTTATTACGTAGTGCCACAAAATAAAGTTTGTAATAAAATTACGAACTTTATTTTGTGGCATTACGTAATACAATATAAATTAAACAAATTCTATATCTAGCTCGACGCAGCAAAAGTTCGTAATTTTATTATAAACTTTATTTTGTGGCACTTATAATTTTATTATTGTAAAACAAAAGGTCATTAATTTATGTTTTATTTTATAAATAAAAGTGTCTTTCATGATATTAATATTCCATGATCCTCTTGCTATTCCATAAACGCATTTTCTTCACTCTTTAATAAATTGTAAATTACGTTTGTTCTATATACCCAATAAACTTTTACCTATAAGATAATTGATAGAACTCTGTGGCTAATAAACTAGCACTAGTTAGAATTGTGTCGCGTTAATATTTACTGAGTATTGTTAAAAAACAAAATAGTATTCCATGACTCCCTCTTTTACTCTATATCTATGTGAATTTAGCATTTGTTGAGCTATAACATTACTAAAGAATATTGCCGAAAAAATCTTTACAGTGTCTCTACTACATTTTCGTATAAAATTTTTTAAAGATATGTCAGAAATATTTCATCTAAAAAGTGAAATATTCTCTAGAAGTTACTGAAAAAAATCTACAATCTTTCTGAAATATTGCCAAAAAGTTACTGAATCTTTTTAAAATATTAATAGTCGTATGTCTCTTAATATAAATCTCACTTCTGAATTATGTATGATAAAAAAATAATATGTCTAGCACAATATTTTATTTGCCTAACATTTTTGTATTTGTATCTTATGTATAGCATAACAATTTGAAATTCATATTTGGATAACATTTATCATTTTTTTTTTTTAATTTAAAATAAAGTTATCTATATTAAAAAAATATATAAAGTTAAAACATTACTGCAAATGTTGTAGAGGGGAGGATCAGACTTGAGAGGACGTCTTTTCAAGTTTGATCGCGCACCGCAGGTAATACCGTTCAATAACTTTAAGAAATAGTTAGTAATTAATTTTTCCAAAAAAGATTTAAACTAGAAATATGCAGCTATTAACATAAATGGCCAAATATTTTTTAAGATTTTTTTTTAATTATTTGGTTTTATATTTCAAAATTTATCTTTTTTTTTACCATTTTTCACGATTTTATCAGTTTTTTGTTTACGGTTTGCATAAAACATTTTTGTAAGTTGTAAAAAAATATTTTCAGTATTGTGAGAACATTTCTGTGTAAAATACCGCAAAGCTGACCTCGCTATCATTTTTTCTTTAGCCAGAAAAAAATCATAAAAAATCAAGTTCGAAAAAGAATTGTTTTTGCGATTTTTTAAAATGTGAAAGGTGATGGAAGAAAACGGACAACATAGACGTTTTCAGCGTATCGAAATGTTATAGAAACATTTTTCAAAGTGCATTTTGATATTATTTTCATATCATATAATGACTTTCTGTTCCAACTAGGTGTTTTCAAATTTCTCCTGTGTGAAAATCTGTGATTTTCGAAAACATTTCTGTTGTAATATTTTACAAAATTTTTCCAGAATTACACACCAAAAAGTGTGAAAGATATCGAAACTTTTCGCAATAATCGGTGCTGTATGGATTGCAGTATAATATATGCAATATTGCGAGGTTGCGGCAATATTGCTCCAATCCACTGTGTTGTTTGTACAGCGTCCGTGTACCGAAATGCGATACTTCTGCTCCCACGGATACCCTTTAGCCTCCGGAGCCTTTAATTAAAGGACAACAATTGCGCGCGCGTTGATCCCCGTGTCTCGGCGCCGATAAATCTCGTCGTTTTGCTCCCCTTCGCCGTGGTTCGCGGTATCAACCAGGGTGGCGTTTATCAACTCGGAGACAGTTCCGCCACTCGCGCACACGCGCCTCGAGAAAGCTCGCACATTTTTCAAAGGCCTCGTTAAAGAGGTATGTTAATTTGCGGTTAAAAGCCGGATGGCCTTTCTTATATACATGCGGAGGAAATAATTCATTCCGGCAGGAAACAACTTTCGGGGGCGCGCGATCGTGGCCGTTGTCCACGTGTGGCTGTTTCAGAAGAGGTTTCTTTCCGTCGAACAAATATATAACCGGATATGGCGCGCGGCTTGCACAGCGAGGAGTGGCACCCGCCGCTCGTAATTGTATTAATTCTAAATTAATTACCGCCGACTGGAATTACGGCTGTAACGACAATCACTCATTCGAGATGTAATTACGAGACGAAAGATATTATCGTTGCGTAATGATTATGCAATTTACTCGCCACGCTGTAAAGCGATGCAATTAAATGATAAGCACGAACGTCGCGTCGGTTTGTATATTCGTCAATTTGAACAGGGGCGCTCGAGGATCGAGGGCAGCCGCGCGCGCGAAATCACGCGCGACGACATATCGCGAGAGTTTTTCGAAGAGTGTAAAACCGTGGCAATTCGAGCTCGTTGAAATGTCAAAATATAAACGTGGCATTTCGAACGACGTACACTGTCGGTACGGTTGCGTCAAAAAGATACACAGCGAAACGCAGATCGTCGATGTTTGCACGATCGTCGACGTGTTTATTGCATCGCGATTTCGCGTGTCGCGTTTTGTTGCGCGTTAAAAAGAAGAGCGAGAGTGCGTGGGAGTACATAATAGAAAGCGTGTAATCTATGCTCGTCTATGCGATCAACGAGAGCTTTTTTTCGCTTTTTTTTTGCGAAACTCTTTCGAAAAGTGTAAAACTCATTGTCAGTCAATTTCAGCTCGTTCGAATTTATCGGCATTCAAATTTATCCAAAAATCTCTGTTAATGACAGCAACAACTTAAATGTTCAAAAGACCCTTCCGCGTCCATGTTTCTCATCTCCGCCCCATGAATTACGTGGAAATTAAATAATAACGCACACTTGGATTAATTTAGTCATTATGGATGTTACGTAAATATGATCATGAATGAAAATGAACGAATTACTCCAGGGCTTACTGCGGATTGTAAATATTGATTGGTGATGTGAAGTAACCAGAGGAAATTCGTGACGGAAAATGTATCGGGGATGCACGTTTGACCGAGAGTCGGCGGAGGGGCTGGCAAAATAAATGTGTAGGCCGTAACTAAACGGGCACGCGGAGACGTCCGCCCTGGATAATGGAATTTTAAGTGGAGGAAGGAAAGCAGAGCGCCGTTGACGGCTGCGCGAATTAGCGCGCGCTAAAGAGCGGGCCGGATAGGAGGGATAGATTTTATTTCAACGCGTAGAAGAGCCGTGCTCTGCACACGACGCCGCTCACCGCTGCTGGTAGAAGCGGCGGGTTAGACTGCGGGTGACCTTGACCAGCGGCGGAGAGGTTCAAATCAGGAGGTGAACCAACCGGCGCGGCGCCTTCGCGGAAAAGTTGGGCGCGCCCGCGCGCGCGTCAGGATGGATGGGAAACGCTCATCGTGTTTACGTGGACTCGCCCTTTTCCACGCGATGTGCATACACGTGCTGCACCTTGCTGCACGGTCGCCTCCTCCGTCTCTTCCCCCTTCTTATCTCGCGTCACGAAATCTGGATCTTCGGAAATCTTTTCGGGAACATTCAACTACTGGTCTATAGGGTTCGGGTAAGATGGCAATAGCTTATTAAAATGCAAAAAACACATTTTTATTTTTGTTATTTTTTTTTAGTAATATTTGATGTATCACTTCACTGAATCTTAAAGTTAATAATGCTGTTGAATTTAAAGAGAAAACACTTATTAGAAATTTAATATTATCTCAAAATATTATAACATATGCATTGTCCATCTTATCAAACTTGTAAGGAAAAGATGACCGTAATATTATAAGACAGTTGGCTATACACGTTAAAAATGAATGTAACATTTTCTATAAAGTGATAAATAAACCTTGTAATTTTATACATTTAGTATAAACACGTATATATATCTTAAATGTATGTATATAATTATATATGACTGTTGTAATTATAACATTGCAATAGTAATATAAACATTAAAATCTGATATTGCAATAATAACATAACAATTATAATTCTTTTTTAAAATAAGGAAATGTAACAGATTTTTATAATTAAAAAAAAACAGTGTATGAAAAAACAAAGTGGACCATCTTGCCCGAATTGTAAGTAAAAGATGATCATAGTGTATTTAAATAAATAGTGAAAATGTAAAAGTACAAATTATAAGTCACGTTACAATTTAGGTTTCTTTATTATATTCGTAACGTTGATTATAATAGTTTAACTGCAATTTATTCGACGTTATAGCAGATTTTAAAGGACACAAAAGGACGCAAAAGTTTGCAGGTTGTCAAAAGTAAAAGTATTATATAATATTTAGAATAAGATTATTTCGAATCATGTACGCATATAAATTACTGTAAATATTTATTAGCTTTTAGAATGACTATAAAAATGCATTATTAAGCGATTATTGGATAAATTACAGATTATAGTCATCTTTTCCGTGTGGCCAATTTATCCTATATAGAACAAAGTTGTGCCAATACCGATGTAGCATGGTAAAAAATTGTTTGTATACAATTATACATAATTTTATATAATGATATACTATTATAAATATGTTCATATATATTAAAATATGTATAATTATAGATCGAGATATAATTATATATAATGATTGCACCTAATTTCCTATAATCATTATTTATGATATTATATTATATAATAATATATATCATTATAATTTATAATATTTTTCTCAATACTTATTATATTATCTTCAATTAATTATTTTTTCATTTAATTATATTTATTTTATAAATTATTTATTAATTATTATTATATAATATTTATAATTATTGATAATACAATAACTATACTTATTTGTATAGTTATTGTTATTTATACTTTTTTCTTTGATTTATCAATTTTACATTTATGAATAAAATCTTTAATTATCTAAATAATTTATTATTATATTATTATAAATTATTGTTAATTTATTGTATTTACATTTAGTTTTTTACCGGGAAATCTGCTAACTAAAACAACATTCTCTCATTTCTTGAAGAAAATAAACATTGTTAATACTGGCTACAAACTTTATTAATACTGACATGATCTGGTTAGATAATTAAGAAAGTAGCAACCTACAATTTATATATCTTTGGCTTGTTTTTATATAAAAACAGTCATAAATAAATTCTTTAAATGCGAAAACAATATTCTTGTAATTTTCTTTTGCAAATAGCATAGTTTAAACAATAATTAGTATTATTCATAATATTAGACAATTTTACATATTTTCTCAAACTGTTTTATTTATATTTTTTCTTTTTCTTATTTTTTTCATGCGGTTTTAAAAATATTCGGGGTGTAACGTAAATTGATGTATATACGAGTACATATACTTTCTTTACATGGTTTTTACTTTCTTACAGTTTATATAGGATAGAATAAAAGGTACATTATGAGTTCCATCTATTAAGTTAATAATCTAATCTAATCTTTATATGTTATCGCATTATACATATGTCTTACAGAACAACAAAAAGTATTTGTATAAAGAGACAAAAAAACATTCTACATCGAAGTGAAAGGCTTCTAGGACTTCTTGTACATACATTAACTCGTAAGTATTTTATGCAAATGACTCATGTGAAAAAAAACAAAAGGAAAATGTAGTATTTCTGCCTGATATGTCGATTTTGGGATTCTTTATGTCAAACGCTTATTTTTGCTTATCTTTTGACAAACTTAATTATTGCAAAATTTCAAACGATATTATAAAAAATAAATATAATTATCTTAGGAATAGAAGATACTTTGTAGTTTGTATTTATATTATTAAAGTTTTATTTTCAGTTTTAATTTAAGAAATAGAGAAGAGTTATCAATACTGGCATAAAGCTCGATACTAAAGCGGCATCTTTTTTTTTACAGAAACTAAATATTGCACTATATTAATACTGATAAAAATAGAAATTACTTAGATAATTAAAGAAATAAAAATCTGCAATTCATATATTCATAACTTGTTTTAAAATTTTTAATATAAAATCTCCTAAAAATAGATTTTTGAAAAGTGAGAATAAAATTTATACTATTTCCTCTTGCAAATTGCATAGTTTAAACAATAGTAAGTGCATTATTGATAATATTAAAATATTTTTAATTTTACATTCTTAGCTTCCTAAAGCTATTTTATTTATAATTTTGTTAATAATTTTCTTTTTTCATATTTTTCTTGCGGTGAGAAACATAAAAATGCTTTGCAGAGTAAACCGATATATTTCTCCGTGAGAATAACTACAACATCTTTAGTTACAACAATGATTCATGAATTTTTTTACATTTTTTTTAAATATCTTAAGGTAGGAAAAATAGCAATGACGCGACATATTCACACTAATAAAAAACTTTAAAAAAACATATGAAGAGAGGGTTCAATCTTAGCCTTTTAATTTTATAAACTTGGTTGTACAAAAATATTTTATTATTTAGTTTATTAATTTATTTTATAGTTATATATATATATATATATATATATATATATATAAAACTCCTTCCCTACGGGTTCGTGTCTCAATTTTACCATTACTGTCTACTGTGCCAATTTTGTGCCCCAATTTCTCCGATGCTCTTTTTGCGTTATGTTGCGGAAACATTAATTATTACAAAATACGAAACGGTATTATAAAAATTGCTATATCATCTGATAAATACTTTCTGGCTTGTATTCATATTTTCAAAGATTTATTTTTGGCTTTTGTTTAAGTAATATTATTCAAACACAATGTGGTACGCTATCGTATTAGTGACTTTCCTCTATAATCCAGAAACAAAGTGGTATGTCGATATTGATGACCTTCCTCTATTATCTGATACGAGAATTTGCGCTCAACAGAGAAGCATCAAAGAAATAACGAGTACTTTAAATAATTAACCAATTTTAATCCAATATGATATCGTCGATTTCACACACAGAAAAATACTGGACATGTACGCACATAAAATTCTGTTTCTAAAAAAAGAGATTACTCAATTTATTTTTCTTCTTCTAAATACGTTTATCTTTAATAATGATTTTTTTTATAACAGTCTAAAAATATATTCATCACAAATTTCATAAAAACTTATTATTATGTGCAAAAAAAGAATTTAAACTCTTTCGAAGAATATTATAAGATATTATAAAATTTTATCGAAAAGTCAAATATAATAAACAAATCAAATTTTTGTTTTAATTTTACATTTTTGTTTAAAATATTAAATTAATATGATTCAGAATATATTTTGAATAATTGATGCTTATGATATAATTGGCTTAGAATAATCTATTTATATATGAACTTATAAAATAATATTTGAAATATATGTAAATTACTTAATTCAAGTAATTTACAGCATGTTTCTGTGTCGGCCGAGCTTTTCTTCATCACGTGTTCGCATTTAGAAAATTTTGAAAAGAATAATTTCGTTCTATCTGTTAATACAGTGGCACAAAAGAGAACCCCGGAACGAAATCAGCTGTTTAAATACGAATCCTCTGTCCAAATTGTACCATCACGTCAAAATTTAGAGAAATTTGTAATAAAAGTTGCAAAAAAGACTATTTCTATAAATTTTGTCACATTATAACTACGAAATGTGACGTGCTGAAGAAGTTCGACTGCAATCAAAATTAAGTATGTAGTTAGGCTGTCAATCCTTAAAAGGAATTTTTGGCATCGGCTATGGTCAGTAAGATATTCATGGTTAAAAATATGGATAAATGGGTAAATTGCGGAAAGCTGCAATTTTGACATCAGATTTGTATTTTGTGTCATAAAAGACTTTTATTTTACATACATTTTTTGCAATAATCCGGAGATTTTTCAGTTTTGACATTCGCCATACTGAATTTGTCAATTTTTACATTAGAGTTATATTCAACAATCTAAAAACCTCAAGTTGTTGAAATGAACGTAATTGAAGTCTAGTTGGTAAAAGTTGTCAATGATCGAATTCGCAGTTTTCCGCAATTTCCGGGAATCGAAAAACATGTCACCTTTTTTTGTGCCACAGTGTAATCTTCAATGAAACACGTGTTCAACGAAACGAATGAAGTAAATTGAGATGGCGACGTGCTTGACGATAAATTAGTCGTTTCATTAGTCGTTAGACAATTTGGATAAAAGAATGATTGAGCCCCCGCAGGGTGATTGAGATGATTTAGCGCTATTCTAACCGAAGATTAATCCAAAGTACTTCAAATTATTCTAATTTTTCCCGCAGAATGGGATAAATGAGCACGAATCGTTTGACAACGGGATGCTCACTTTTTCCTCGAAAAGATCCGAGTGATTGAAAATCGTCCAATCTATTCGCAATTATTCCTACTCATTTTCGGCCAAGTTTTCGGGCTGTACATTCTGGTTCACGGCGCGGCGCGTACATAAACCGCATTCGTTCGCGATACGGACGTCTCGACGTCCGGTCCATTCACGATAGGAGACTCCTCCGCCGTGTGCCGGTTTGATTCCGCGTCGAAATAGCGCCAGCACTTCACTTATCTCCGTTGCAAAGGGCGAGAGGAGAAAACATTCGGAAGAGAATGAGAGGGAGCTAGCGCGGCCGGTAGTAGCGGATAAATTTTATCGTACTTCGTTCTGCCCGATGTTTCTCGGCGCTTTATATAGACCGCGCACGGTCAGGCCGGCCGTATTTTCAGGTGCTACGCCGGTCCATCTTCGGAAAATTGTAACGGAACAATAATAAAGGATATATGTTATCCTGGAAGACAGATGTACCTCGGGGGAAACATTTTTACGTGGCGGAAGAAAAGAGAAAAACAAAGAAAACGGTTAAATCGACCGCGAATCCAGCGGAAGGAGAGCGACGGGGAGACTCATGGTGATTCATTGAGGAGGCGTTCCAACTGTAAAGCATTAAATCCGATCGGGTGACCCGTGGCGCTCGATAAATATCGAGTCGACTGATTCGCGTCGAGCGATCGGGACGTGAGAGCTATTTTTGCGCGAGCATAATGTACGCACGCGTGTTCGACGTGACGCGGCCGTGTCAGAGCATTTCCAGTTTCTGAATTCCGCTGCCTCCGCGCGAAGGATTTTCAATGGGTCGGGCAATCGGGAGCGCGGAGCCAGCACGTGGAAATGCCGGGAATAAACTCATCAAGGGGGAAAGAATATCCGCGCGCCGAGAAGCACGCGAGTGCTTCTTTAGTTTGCTTACGTTCCACGATCGTCTCCCTCGAAACCGCGAGAATCGTCCCCCGGGTTTACGCGCAGTTTCGAAGTATCTCGTTACCCTTCCCTCCCTCCCCCCCGCCCCGCCCAACCCCCGCGAAGAGATGAATAACGGCGAAACTCGAGGCGGAGCCGCGCGGGGTGATTTTCCATTTGGTTTGCCCGCAATCTCTTCGCAACTCGCTGAGATCCGGCATCCGTCGCGAAGCCGTAATATTCCGCGCGAGTTTGTCTCGCGAGAAAAACGTCAGTGGTTCTCCCTTCTGAGAGAGTCGCAATATCGCGCTTTAATTAATACCGCCGGTAATATATTTTACGTTACGCGAGTGTGCGCAACGCCGCGATCTCTCGTGGTAGATAGCACATGAATACTTTATAATGTTTCATCAGCGATAATCGATCGGCTGGACAATAGTCCTGTTTCCTCGTCGGCCGGAGTGCGATTCCGCTTAACGGCCGTGCCGTTTATTCGTAACTGGGGCGAGTACGGAAAAAAAAAAAAAAAAAAAAAAAAACAAAAAAACTCTAATGATATTTCGCGGCGAGTTAATTGAATTCGGCAAATTAGAATTCAACAGCGGAGAAATTACGACTGGAATCGGTTAACGACGTTTGAGATGTATTGAATTTTATGATGCTGCTCGAGAACCCAAGGATGAAGGGTCGCGTCGTGCGAGAGGAAGACATCCAATCGAAAGGAAAAAAGGAGCGAGTAAACAGGTTGTAAAGACCGAGGAATCTGTCGAAGGTCGCATCGATTTTCAGGAACGTCGCAATCGTCGGGCAACAGTATCATCAATCCTAGCGCACCTCGAGAAAACTTTCCCTTCGCAAGCGATATCGATCGAGCGACGGTATCTGTTGCGATTACGTTTCCCTGTAAGCTTCATCTCCAACAATAAAAAGTAAATCGACCTTGCCAGGATTGGTTCACTGTATACGTAAGAACAATTTGCGACGCGATCAAAAAGAAGTGTTTGTTTTACGTATTAGGTGAGTGCAAAAGTCTTGACGCTTTTGGGAGAGATCATGTCCCTTGGTAAAAATTAAATCTCACGTTTGTTTAACTATGAGATAAAAAGTTGTTTTACATAGCTGCTATCTGGTAATGTGACGCTCGTTTCTCTTAGTAGAGAACTTATCTAATCTGAACTATTCATATCATCTTTTTGTCGTGTCTTATTATTCATTCAGCGTGCAAGAATTAGACTAAATTAATATTGATTTATAATTCATATTATATATATTTTTAGTGTCATTAAATTTTTTTACAAAATGAGATAATCTCAATCTAAATCTGCTGACCAATCTATAATAAAAATGTTGGATTATATATATTTTTTAACAGTGATCGGATTTTCTATTTTTTTAAAACACACCGTCTGATATTATTTTTTTCTGATATAGTGATTAGATAGTTATGTCTGACAGTTGCATACAAAAATTGATTGTATTCAGCAACTAACCAGTGACGAGTCAGAAAACTTAATCTGATCTAATTATAGCTAGCCACTAGATTCTGAATCAGATCGACTAGAGATACATTTCTACTCGGGTTACTCTTGTTACAGCATATCAACTGACAGATATTACTGGTGAACCATATATTATTAAAGAACTTACTCCAAGAGCTGTCTATAAAAAACAAAGTTGATGCCATTTTATTTATTTACATTGCTACACGAAGAGGAATAATCTGCTAGCATAGCAGGTTTTATGCTGCTGTAGTAAAATTTATTAGTTATTATATGGATAGCAAAGGAATATTTGCTATAAATGAGTTAAAAATAAAAGTTATTCTGTTGTAGGAACAAATTCATTTGACGAGCAATAGAATTTTTGCTCAAATAGCAAAAATATTTGTTAAGAATATATCATTCTGATTTAACAGCAAATTATTTTAATTGTAAAGACAAATACTCAGAAATTTTTTTATGTTTTAGCAACAAAATACATTCTCCTCTACTAACGAATAATCTTCAAAATTGGCTGTGTCAACTAAATTTTGTCGCTACAAATATGCAATAGCAAAGGCAATTTTAAAATTATTTTTTTCCGTGTATTCTATATAAGCTTAAAAAAGAATAATAATAGGAAACTGTGGACCAATATGTGAAAATGCAACTAATTAAAGAACAATCTTATCCGATCATAGCTGGATCTTCTTGATTTCTTGTATAATTTTATGTACATTTTCAAGTTTATCAAATTACGCACCATTCTTGAAATACAGTTTTAAGTTGAACAAGAAGTATAGAAGAATATCACAATATTAAATTGATAATCAAATAATTATAAATCATATCAAATAATATAAAAATAAATTGACAATTAAGTAATAATGATGCTAACAAGCAACTATTACAGCAATGAAAGAACCCGTTCTCTCAAAATATTGCAAAAGGAATATTTGTGTGCGAGAATTAGAATGTACGAGTTTTGGAAAGTAACAAAAATACTGGATGTTGTAAAAAACAATTTTTTTTCTAAATTCATATATTACAAACTTTTTTACATCATCGTATATTATTTTTGTCTCTTTTTGCAATTTATACATACATGATCACATTTAATTGTTCTTTTCTTACACTCATCTTTGCTGCCACTAGATAACATTAGATAACTGTAAATAACTCAAATAGAACCAATTTTTTGTAATAAACAGAAATTCTTAACAGAAATTCTTATTTTTTTCAATATATATTTTTTTGTAATATCCGCTAGTGTTGACACACTAAAAGCAATACCAAAAAGGATCAAGATTTTTGCTCTGACCCAATAATATAACATTTTAACCTTTACAGGACATATTTTTTCTACTGTACGGATTTTTATTGATGTTTTTATTTATATGTTTTTTATGAGTCGCAAAATTTAAAGTAAAAAGAATTCAAAGTAGAAATTAGAAATTCAAAATAAAAAATGCCATATTGGATACATTTTAAATTTCTCAAGTTTAAATTTATAATAAACTACCAAAAAAAACTTCAAAAATATAAATTTATTAAAAATAATCACTATTACAAAAAATATGACTACTAGATTGGATTTGCTATTGCAAATTCTTACAACGTTAAGAAAAATCATAATTTTTTTCTTATAAGAATTTGAAGTATTCAGGATAATTTATACAAAGTTTTATTATAATTGTTTGTTTAATTATTTTGTAAATAAATAAAGAAATAACCTTTTTATTTTATAAAATTGATCTTTGCATTGCAATGAAACTTTACATAAATCATCTTAAATATTTAAAGTACTTAAATAAAAAATTCAAATTTTTTTTCATTATTTCCTATTTCATTATTTCGTTATTGACTATATCTTTATTAAAGCACATATTTACTTCTTATTGAAATAATTTTTAATCCAAATAGAACATTGCCACCAAATTTTTTCTAATTTCAAAAGCAATATAAAACCATCTGTAACTTCTTCACAATCTTCTTAATATTTTGAGAAATATCTTATACATCCTTAATGAATTTTGTATTTTTTAATTTATTCTATCTTTTTATAAAAATTTTATTATTATTATAAAAAGTGATTTTAAAAAAATGTTTTATTATCTATTCACAATAAACCAGTTTTTTTTCTAAAAAGAAGCACTTTCAATGATTTTACTTAGCGGACATTTTTTTAAAAACAAATATGTAAAAATTTTTTAATAAATTATATATTGAAAATTAAAGTGTGCTTAATTGTTGCATTTATGATAATTTATAGTTTTTTAACCTTAGTAGTTTACATGCACGACAAGTAATTCAAAAAATTCACGTTTTTTTGTTTAAATTTTATAATTAAAAACATTGCTTCTCGTTGATTAAAATATCACTAGAAAATTGTTATAGTTCAGGTTTTAGGTTATTAAATGAATAAATTATATCATTATATATTACTAGTTAAATGTTAAAAAAAATGTTAAAAAGATTTAGAAAAAAAGATGGAACCTATATGTCTGATTGTCCTTGTAAGGATTAATAAGTAAAAATTTCCGCTACACTCCATTCGGTAATGACATCTTTGTAAGCAGAGGAATTTACGAAACGAAGAAGAGGATCACTCCCTAAATACCGCATCAATTTTTATAGACGCATCTCACAATTGTGCCATGTTGCCGTCAATCTTGTCGCAAGCAAAGAACTCGGCAAAATAATGCGAAATCGACAACGCGTTCTGCTACATCCGTTTCTTGTTTTGTTTATTTATCGCAGCCCCAAATCAGCCCCGCGAAGCTTTATTAAAAGAACTCCGTGATTTATTTACTAACGGTGTCGCGCTTCATAGGCCAGCTATCTCGGATTTGTGTTAGGAGAATTTCCGACGTTCAATAAAATATTCCATTCGCGAGTGAAATTGCCGATTTATTAACGGCAATCACATTTAATGCGAAATCAATAAAGCCGAACTTCGTGCGACCGCAACACCGAATAAAAGTATATTGTAATATATATAAGTGTTCACACACATGGTATTAACCAACTGTTGTTACGAATCGATACGGATAAACTGTATCGGCACGCAAACGTTATTTTATTAGCTTATATATTCCTAGAAATTATTTCAACTTTGTTATTTAAACTGCATTCTGCTCTTAGAAAATAAGGAAACCAGATATAATAATTACAATTCCGAAACATTCTCTTTTCCGTTATATGAAATTTTCTAGAAAATTATTTTTTATATATAAAGTTACCATTTATATATAAAAATTACTTTTGTATAAAAAATAAGACATAAAAAAATGTCATAATAATAAGAGCACCTAGATCGATATGTGAAAACACAAATACAAATCGTTGAAGGAACGATCTTAAAGATCGTTGCTAAATCTTAGTGCTGAAATTTCTTGTGTAATTTTATATACATTTTGTATTCACGAAATCGCGCGTCGAATAAATTTTCGGTTTTGAAATACAGTTATAAGTTGAACAAGACTAGTGATATCGCGGTATTAAATTGGTGAATCAATTTAATAATACGAGGAAAAAAGTGAATGCAAAATACAACGGTTTTAATAGAATTAACTGTGAGCAATTGAACATATCACTTTTTCCAAATAGCCTGTTCCAGTTACCGCGTAATTTAAAAATTGCCTTAATTTTTATTTTCCCTCGTAAATTGATTTATCTAACCGATCAAGATACTAACAAGCACCTAATGCGACAATGATGCAAATGACAAAACCCTTTCCTCCTTTAAAAAAGGAAATACGTTTTCAACCTCGGGGGAGGTATAAAAGAGAGTTCGCTCTTTGTCTGTCTATTTAACTGACGTCTGGCGCATTCAAAGAGTTACAGAAAAAAGTCACGTTGATCGTGAACGTGTCAAATAGAGTCGGGGCTCACCGCTGTCGGCGTAAGTCTCGGAGCCGTAACCGTCCTGCAGGCCGCTGGACCACGTGCCCTCGTATCTCGCCGTGGAGGTGGTAGACTGCCGAACCCCGTAGCGACCCTTGAATCCCTGAGTCCATTCTCCCCGATAAAGCCAACGGCCACGGGTCTCCATGCCCAGGCCATGCCTCTTGCCATTCTGCCATTGCCCCTCGTAGGCTGATCCGCTGAAATACAATTTGCAGAATTTAATCCTCTAAAACACGCAGTTTTTCAGATATAAGACTTAAAACTATAGAGATAATTCCGTCGTATCTTCGCAGAGGCAAAGTCCTCAATCGCTGATAGCAGAAATATCCTTAAGAGTCACGTTTCGAGGATCACGCTGCTATTTATGCCATCCCTCTTGCCCACGCATATTAGATGAAAACTCGTCTAATTAGCGCGTCCAATAATTGCCGCCGTTGATGATGACGACGGCGTTTCCTCCACGTTGTGGAGGATATGCAGAACGTAATGGCAGTGCGAGCTTGACACTTTGCGCCATTTGTGGAGAATAATTGCACCGCCTACGATCCTTCTTTTAAGATATTTTTATGGAAGTTATAATTACCGAAGGAATGGAGAGCTAATCGAGCGAGCGTCCTTTCAAGTGTGATTATAGTATCACTTTTGCGCTCAACTTATTCTTGTTATTACCTTTTGTCGCAAAACATCTTTCCAAATCTAGCATCAAATCTCATTTAATTATTCCCTTTTCATCCATTTCTGCAAAATATCAAGCTTCAAGAACGTGTATAATAAATCTTCCGAAAGAGAATGCTTAATTCTACCGGAGCAAGTCCGCGCATATGACCAGTACATAAACGTGAAAGCTGCACGTGGATGCAAGAACTATTGCAGAAATGTTCTACGAGTGTCGTGTATTGTTTAAACTCGTTTAACGGGTTGCGTGATAAAAATTTGTTGCGTGATAAAAATTTGTATCATTTTATTGCGCGAACCGTTGCATTGACTACGTTATAACCTGTGAAAATGCAATGATTGTTACTATTGCATTTTCAAACTTCTATTGTTCTGCAATTGTAAATAATGTTTGAAGTTGCACAACATTTAAAAATAAACGAAAAATATGTTTTAATACTTCAAACGCCATGACAATTAAATGAATTAATGTGTAAATTTCAAGCTTCTGCACAGAATAAAAGAACATTCGTGTTTTGAGAACATGTATTATTTTCAAAGTATTAAATATTGAAATTAGATTAAACAGATATAGCTTGCTGTTATGAAAAATTTTATATTGTTTCTTCGGGAAAAATATATTCTCATTATTCAATAATAATGAGAAGTAATCTAATTTGAGAAGGGAAAATATGAGATGGAAAATAGCTCATCTTCAAATCAAAAATTAGAATTTTCTAACATTGTTAATACAAAAACAATCTTATTGTGATGTGTAATGTTGAGATATATGTTTAGATGACTATTATAGTATTAAAATAAAAATTAATATATATTTTTTACTAAAATTAAGCAAGCAAGTAGATAATTTCTTGTTTATACATAAGACAATGATTGCTAAATAGAATGTATAATTTGTAACCCTAGCTCGCTACACGTATTTTTAGTTACCTCCCCGGATACCGGAGTCTGTGGAACCCTGCAACTTTGTCACGCTATATCTCTGAACTGAAAGCACATTTTTTAGCTTAGCATGTGCGGAAACCAAACCAGAGTAAGACAAAGATAAATAAACTGAAATTAAATAGAAAATATTTTATTTTCAAGTAATTACAACCATTTAAACAAATGTCATTGTCAAAATTTACAAAAAATGTCTGATTAAAGAAATTAAAAAATTCTCAAATTTTTTTATTTCAGGCAAAAAACGTTGGGTTTTTTTTAGCTGTCCGTTTAAACTAGCAAAAAGGATAGTAATATAAATCGCTTCAAAAATTAATTATTTTAAAATAAAAACCCATTTTTGAAAAATCAGCATATTATGATTTTACAACTAATGAACAAAATGTCATTATTTGAATAATATAAAATGGAGAATGAAGGATTTTAAATTTTTGAATTAGCACGAACCTCAACAAGAATCCCAGAAGTTTCACAGTGTCTGCGCGCGTTAATATGCAAAAGACGACAGAATATTACACTGCACGTAATTATGCGTATACATTATACTGAAATGAATTTTTTTAATTCCATAATTTCATGCACGTACTTTTATACTATCCGAATCCCGTATATTTAATAAGTATATAAGTAAACGTATATTTAATGAAAAAAAAGAAGATACCCAGAACACTATAAAAACTACGAGTTAGTTATACCAGATACCTTTTTTAGATACTTCCTTTGAATTATCGTGCACTCTCACGTCGAGAATAATAAAAAAAATTACCCCTGCAGACTTATCATATCTATGGATAGTTAGAATTATTTTTAACTTTAATTCAAGTTTTTAAATTATATTATAAAAAAGTTACAGCAATGTGAAAAATCGCACTGGGTACGTTGGACCTCGGAGTCGCGAGCTAATATTAATTTGATATTAACGTTTTTGATATTATTTCTTCTGCGTCTCTCTAATAAATAATGTTTGCGGTCTCTCGGATGAAATATTCTCGGCAATGCGCGTTCTTCACTTATCGCGAAACGGACAGTAAACGACAACAGTGAAATTCTAGACACGTGCGAATATTCTCCGAAGGATAGCCACCAACGCGTGCTTGAGCCGCGAAGTCCTCGGCTTCGTCTTCAAGTATCATCACGATCGAAAATGTAGCCACATCGAAAAATGTTGCTAGATAAAGATGGTCGTGGACCTTGCTCCAGTTTATGCGAAAGCGAAACGGCGAATTTTCTCGGCTTACGATACGTGATCGGGAAGAAGAGGAGTCTCCTCCTTTGTTCCCACTTCATTCCACTTTCTTTCATTTATGTTGACAATTTCGAAAAATCGCAGTAACAAGAAAATCGATTTACATTCAAGTAGATCTCAGAGTCTTTCCGAGAATAATCTCGAGAGTCACACGTATATACGAAGTAACGCAACGACGCGCGACGAATGAAAATTTATATGGATAGCATAATAACAATTGCATAACAATATATTGAATAATACGTATTATAATTATACAAATTTTATATTTTAAATATATATGTTAAACACTTTTTTTTGATAATGAATAATTTAATAGCTCTTTGCAAATGCGTCATGAATAAAGTAATTGCACGGCATCATATCTCCTGCATTATCCTTATTCGATAATTCTTCCATTATATTCGTGGTCTAGAAACCTTAATTACGATCGTTAAAGCTTTTCCGAGGTTTCGTATCGTCCGAACGTGGATATTGTGGAATTTTTTCTAATTGTCGCAAGCCTCGTTACGTGTTCCCTCGTAAAACTAACTATCGAGAAACAAACACAGGGCGGCTCTGCAATTACTTTACAACTTTCATTTTATAGAGTGTTCATAAATCGTGGGACTATATAAATAGTTCATAATTTTGTTTTTCAGTTAATTCGAGTAGAAAATCCGAAAGCAGAATCGATCGACGACGGTTTAAGAATACTGGCACATCCTGACATTTTTTGCTCGATTTCATGGAAGAAAACGATCCGAAATACTTCTCGCTGATGACGTCGACGCGAGAAACATCGAACGATTTTACGCTGTGAGTTCAACCGCTGTATTTTAACCTGGGATTCGAAGGATCTAAACACTCACATCTCGCAATCCCATCATCGTAACTAAAATTGTAAACTTTATTGGGAAAAACTTCCGCATTCCTTGATAAATTGCTTTGATTTCTTCAAGAAATTCAGAGAAGACTCGTGTTTAGATTTAAATCATCCCCGTAAATTTCGACGGCTATTGTTCCGCGGCGACCGTGAACTAGGTCCTGTCGACTCTCGAATCCCGGTGACCCGCTCCGGTTGTCCTTGCGCACGGTGACCCAGTTTTGCAGGGTTCGGGAGATTCCCTCCCAGGTATATACCGAGATACGTGTCAAGGTCCGCTGTTTGCACATCACGCGCCGCACACGACGCCAAGAGTCTTGTGAATTCGATTCGGAGATTCGCGAAGATCGTCAATGAAACGTACGGTAGGAAACCTCACCGGGAACCTCACCGGGGAATTTTCTACAACTACTGAACCTGAGCCTCTCGAAATAGCATCGGGTCGGGCTTACGTTACTTTCGCGGCGTGTAATGTTCGGTACTCGTTTGCCGCGCGAGCGAGTTGTTAACGCGAAACAGGCGCGGTGGCGGTAACGTAATACCGGATAATCAGACTGAAAACCGTACACTCGTCACGGCGCAAACGAGCTCAGCGTTAATCCTTCATGAGCCGGAGGAGCGGCGGTCGTTGTGCAAATCCCGGGAGTGCGCCAACGGCGAAGAGAATACAAGATTAATTCGTTTCGCGAAACGCGCGCAACCAGATGAGCATCGTGGATTACATATATCACGAGAATTAGTAATTTATCGTAATCCTCGGTAATTTCGTGTGCCGTGTAAACTGCATAGTGGTGGTAACAATCGCGCGTTGTGCGAAGCGCAAAGATACGGTTACTTATCTAACGGAGCGCATAACTTCGTACCGTATAGCACAGAAGCTTGCATCGCAGCAACGTTGCAGTATTGCACTGCATTGTAAAGACTTTTATGTAATATTATTTCAGTAATGTTGCAGCAACGTTTCGAAAATCTTGTGAAAAATAATGTCTTCATCCTCGAGTAGTACTCATCAGCGCCACTAGATGGACGTGGCAGAGTTCTACTTATCGTAATTAAAAATCCACACAAGACAGAATAAAAAGCGCGCAGTATTACGCGAGAGTTTTTACCCACATAATAAAATGATTCTTTGAAAGAATCTCTAAAATTGAATTTGAAGATGAAAGTTAAATGAGATATGAATTTTGACAGTAAAAGACGATGGGTTAAAATAACTTAATTTTGACCTAAATAATGGAACTTCTCTTATGCGTATTTTCTTATATTTTTTGATGAGTTGAATCATTTAAAATAGTAAAATTTCTGTTGAAATCTTTTGTTGAACAAAAATTCAAAAATATATGACGTTTTCTTACCTTATTTCTCTCTTTCTCTCTCTCTCTCTCTATATATATATATATATATATATATATATATATATATATATCAGTTCCTATCCCATCTCTTCATTAATTTCTTAACTTAGGATTAACCATTCTGACATCACTTAATTTTACTCAGCACAATCTAACGACACCTAACCTTCCCCAAATTATTCCGTTCTTTAGCATGACCCGGGATCAACGACGTAAAAGTGGCGGACATCGGATTCCGCGCACGCAAAAAGAGGAAAAATAAAAAGAGGAAAGGAAAAGATAAGAAAATGTCAAGTATTCTTGAGTTTTTGTTTAGATTTCGACAAAACTTTTCTACTTTGCAATTTTCAATACTTTCTCATCCGATTATCTTGAAATTAACGTTTGCAAATAATTGAGCACGTCGACAAATATAAAAACCGCAAGACATAAGAGAGATTTCATCATTTAGAACAAAATTAGATTATTTGAGCAATCGTTTTTTTTTTTTATTCTTCTTCTGTGCCATTAATTTAAGCTGTGATATTCTTGAAAGTAATGTGCGCCAAAATAAGTTGATATAATGGCATCAGAAACACTAAATATTACATTGTAATTTTGTAATATTGTACGTATACTTCTAAAAGCGGACATTTTACTAATTTTAGCAAGATTTCACAATGTTTTTGCAATTGTGCAATAAAATATTTCTACAATCTTTCTGTGCTGCATGGGTAACGATTAGTCTGATGACAATAGTCGCTCACCTGGGCCAGGTGTAGACTCCGGATACCTCGAAGCCGAAGTGCCAGCTGCCGGAATAGGCGCCCTGACCTTTGGGCCCGGTGCATACTCCGTGGCCGTGAGCTTTTCCGTCCTCCCAGCCACCGCAATAGGTTCCACCGTCATCAAAGTCAAATCTGCCTCCGTTAACTTGCGCGCGACTCGCGGTGGTGCCGGTCGCGCCAGGTTGCGCCGGACTTATGCCACCTGTTTGTGGCAATTGGGCGCCCCCCGCCACCCCGTTCGGCGCCCCGGGCGGTTGCTGGCCGGAGTGCGGTTGTTGCTGCATCTCTCGCAGTTACCGCAGGCACTGTCGTTCGTTTTCACGCGTTTCCCCTCTTCCGCCTTCTTCTCCTACCACTACTCTTCGACTCCTTCGTTTGCCTCGTCTTCGTCTTGGTCGTGATCGTTATCGTCGTCGTGGTCGTGCTCGTGCTCGCTCGTCAGCAACGTTCGCACGCGCCTAACAGCCCTGTACGTCGCTCCATTCTCCGCCACCTTCTCTTCCGACGTCGTCGTAGTCTTCTTCGCCGCCCTCGTCGCCGCCTTCTCACGTCCGCCTCCACCGGATCTCTACAATAGCAGCGTAGAATCGAGCGTTGATCCGCCGTAACGATCGCGCGTCTGACGTCGACGTCGTTGCGAGACGTGGCGGGACACGGACGGTACACGGCGGCGGAGCTGTTGTCCTAGTGAACGATCGGGTTAAACCGCGCGCGCGCCTGATTCTCGGATCACGCTCGAATCCTCAAGGCGCACCTGTCATCGCGACGCAGTCCGCGCGAGAGAAATCGGACGTGAGAAAAGAATCAGCGAATCTCGCGCCGGAGCCCCGGATTTAATTTTAGTACAACTTCGAAGAACCGAACGTGCGAGAGCGCGCAAACGTGACGAGTGCAGATCTACGTCTCTCGATCTTAAGCGCGAAACGTTACACGCCTCTCGCTCGCTCTCTCGCGCTCTTTCTCTCTCTCTCTTTCTTCCGGTGCCGGGTGATTGAGAGAGCTGTGTGGCCTTGACAAGCCTCGATTTCACGAATTGGTACACCGAGTGCGAGATCTCCCTCTCGAGCACTTCCTATCCTTCATCCCTCGTCCTCATCCTCAAACCATCATCGCCACCACGAAACGAGACATCTCGGGCCACTATCGCCGTACTATCACCCCGGGATCAGTCTCACCTCTCACTCACTCGCATACACGCACGTGTCGTCGCAGCCGCGACGTGATCGACGGGATCAGGCCGATCGTCGAGGGTCTTGGAGGAATCGTGACGCATCCAGCACCATGCACACGGCACTTGGGAACTCCTGACGCTAAGGCAATCACTACAGGATATCGCTCTAGGATTCGCGAGAACCCGTCGAAGACCGTACGACCGTGCGACGTACCGGGTTTCCCGTCGAAATTGTCGAAACTAGACAACGAGCCCGACGGAGTCGCGGTTTCGCTGTCCGCCTGACGCCGTTACGCAACGCTTCTATAAGCATCCGTGATCCGCTCGGAATGTACCTCTCTTTCTCTCTCTCTCTCTCTCTCTCTCTCTCTCTCTCTCTCCCTCTCTCTCGCCCTCTCTCTCTCCCTCTCTCTCTTTCTTTCTTACTCGCTCTCTACTTCTCTCTCGCTCTTTCTCTCTATCTTCGTCCCATCCAACTCTTCTCTTTCGCTCGATCTTTCCCCGTTTCTCGGCTCCGTCAGACGAAAGCTCTTCTCTTCCGATCTAACGCTTTCTTTGAAAAACGAAGACCCGATCGGATTCTCTCAGATGAGTCACCCGCGAAGAGATCTACCTACGGTGGAACGATCGATGACTAAGATCCACGGGACTGGACCCACGATGAAGCCTTGGCGGACACTGAATCTATCTCGAGACGAGTGTCGCGAGGTGGAAGTAAGACGAAGAGGAAAACGCAGAGCGGAGCCGAACTCTCTTAGTACGCGTGTATATGCATACGCATACGCATGCACACGTAGATATACGCATACACGGGCAGGCACACGCACGTGGACACACACGCGTGGATTTCGCACGCGCGCGCGCGCGCGGGCGCGCTTTCTTCACGTCGACGGCGGCGGACGGTGTGGTTCTAACTCGGTGCGCGACATCGGCAGCATCCGCACGGCACCGACATCAGCATCATCGTCAGCATCCGCACGGGCAGAGGCTCGGTTGCGCCGGTGCGCCGGTCCGTACGTACGTCTGTCCGTCTGTCCGTCGGTCCGTCCATCCGTTCGTCCGTGCGTCCGCTCGCTCTAGCGTGGCTAGAGCGGTGCCGCGCGCGCCTCAAGCTCTAGCCTCGGAGAGTTCGGCTAGCTGGCTAGGAGCTTCTATTTTTACCATGGGGTAGCGAATTGTTCCCCACACGAGGCGGCTGCATGAAGCGGCAGCTCCGTCGACTCGAGCCGTTCGCCAACGCGACCGGGTTCGGATCATTTATAAATAGTTGGAGTTCTCGCATCGCCACGGAAAATCATCGCGAGGATTTGCGGAACGCGGGTCGCGGCGAGAGTGGCCCGAGAATGCTCCGTGACTATCGCCGGCCGGCCCGTCGGCCTTCGGGGTACCGCTGATATCGCTCAACGCGCGAACCAAGTATGATGATTTCAAGGTCACTCACGAGAGACCGTGTGTTCCATTTGGTAGAAAGCTGTGCTTCCTTTAGGCGAGCGATGGAAGTCGGAGTATTGAAATCTCGGGATAGAGTAACTCCGATATTTACATCACAGAAATCAGAGAAAATAAAAGCAGTGAAAGAAACTTGCACGCAATCACTCTGCTATGTGCCGCCATGTCATATTGGTATCGTGTGGTGATTTCAGTTTAATATTATTGTTAATATTGATTGACGAAACCACATAGTGTGAGTTGAACCAATTTGTCGGCGTAATAAGTAGCGCAATTATGTATTGTAACCTACGTAAAATGATTATTGCGGGAAGTGTAAAGGGAGCGAATTTAGCGAATATTTCGTAATAAGTGTAGGGGGATAGTAAAGAATGGAGTACAACAAAAGAGTGTTTAGCTCTTATATTTTTTTGATGTCCTACACATTCCATCCGTTTGGACAACACTTTTAACTCGCGGGATTAATGCCACAGAATCTCTCGTAGGGCCCACAAGATGAACAATATCTGCGCTCTCTACTACTATCTGCACGTATTAACTTCTTCAATATTGCATTATTATTTCGTGTATGTATATTTATTCTTGTTTCCTAATAAACTTTGTAAATACATTTTATAACTTATTTTACGTCTTATTTAGGAACGTTATTTGTTATCTACGCGCCACACATAAGTGTAAGCCGTATATCCCACTCTTGTATCAATATACGGCAAAAATGCGTAGGTCTTCCTTAAAGTTATTTTTTCAAATATAAGAAAATAAATATTCCTTATTTCTATATTTGTATAGTAGTAGACAGTACGAAGTTTGTTGGTGTAATTCATTTTCCTGCATAATAAATAATACTTGATAAATTGAATTTTCGATCAGTGCGGCGTATATACCGAAGTTACCCTAAACTCGTCTCCATGGGGTGTTGTATCATGTAAAATTTACGCGAGCGAGTGTCGAAGCTGATAGAATTAACGAGGTAACGGCGGAAAAGATGGTCCAGAGGTCCCCGTGATGCGATTTAGGAGAAAGAAAAGGAGCAGCGCACACCGGGATAGAACGCATCGGTGGTGCGTTCGATCGGCTGGGAAAAGGGAAAAAGAAAGAGGGGTACGACAGTGCGCACGTGAATGTGTGTCTATAGACTGCGGCCTCTGTTGGGCTGCATTTTTAATGGAGCGCGTGTAGCGGCGCGATATCGGTCAGTTACTCCCCCGCGAGAACATGAGATAAGAACTAGGTAGGCTGTCCGAGCTTGGTCGCACGCGGAGCGGGGCCCGGAGAGGAGGGTACACACGTTGAAAGCCGAAGCGAGTCAGAGTCGATGATCCGTACATGTCTGACGTTACCGCGGGGGGAGGGGGTTCGCTACGCTCTATTGACGGCAAACGAACGGCCGGGACGACGAGGCGGTGAGAGGGGGGGGGGAGGAGGGGGAGGAGGGCACGCCATTATTTATCGACGCGTGCCATTCTTTTTTATAACATAAATCAATTAATCGATGTGTCCGCTATTAATAATGACGATAACGAAAAGTGACGGCCGAGCTGCGCTCGTTGGTTGCGCAGCAAGAAAAGAAAGAAAGAATCCTCCTCCTTCCCTCCCTCTTTTACTTCTTCTTTTACTTTCGTCTTTGCCTCTCTAAAACAGCGGGAGGTTGCGATGAGCGATCCCGAAGGAAGCGACCCCCGTCCGGCTGCGATCCAGATATCGTTGCACTTCGCGCGGATCTGTTACCCGAAAAGGCGACGAGAACTGTGCCAGCGAAGACGGTCTCGGCGAGTGGCACAACCTATCTGTTTATTGCGCGGCGGCACATGGCGGCACGGCGGCGGGGCCGAATCGCCGACAGACGAACACAATAAAGAGAATGGAAGCGCACGAGCCACCGTCGTTACGGAGAAATATTTAACGTGCCATTGGCCGAAACGGTTACACATCTCTCTTTAAATTGAGGACAGTTGCCTATCACATTGATGGCAATATTATTCGATCACTCGTTAGACGTGCGATGTAAAAAGAAGGCTCTTAATAAACGATAAACCCCTTTCTCTGTCGCCACCTAATATACGCGTTGTCCAAGAGACCGTGCCGGATCTTTGCCTCGCGAATATATTAAGACGTCGAGACTTCCGCATCGAGGAATCCCGGTCGAAATAGAGCAAGCCCATGTGAATCGGGAACGTGCTCCAGATTCGATTAGCTCCCCGTCGGCAAGCGAGAAATCGGATCCTCAATCAAAAGTTCAACACTTTCTCCCTCCTTTCGCTTTACCTTTACTCCACTTCATCTAGGCAATTTTGTACGCGATTTCTGCCAACTTTCTAGGAAATTTTGAGGAGAGAAACGCGGAAGGCATCCGGCTGGTGGAAGAAAAATACAAACCAACGGCGAGCTCCTTCTAAAAATGATACATCGACAGCTACCTCTCGAGATCTCGGGACGTTGAAGGCGTTCGAGTTCACGAAAGATCCAAATCGAACGTCTTCCAACGGGGCATCAATGCGGATCGAACATCGTCGAACACTTGCTCACCAATTTAATAATAATCAACTCGTCCTCACAGGTGATACCACGTACATCATCCATGATATACGCAATAAATTCACTTTCGTCACCAGCACTCCGGCGGAAAGAGCGAGGGAGATAGAACGCGGGAGTCGACGGGGCAGAGTAGCGGGTGGCCGCCGCAAGGATCGCGGCAAGGATCGCTTTCGCGAAAATCTGCACGCGGCGAATAAGACGCATATGACCGCACCAGCAGCCTCGGGCTCGAGCACACTTCCGGGCGATCGATCCGGCTTGGTCCGAGTAACACGTGCGACGTACAGCGCCGGCGGCGTCGCTTCGCACCTTCGTCCCTCTTTTCCTTCAGGACTCTCGTGCCGGACGCACGTGCACCCCCCGGGATATCCGTGTCTCCCTCAGGCACACGCGCCTTTGTCGATTGCAAGCGGATCGCGGCGTGTCCGGCGCTTTCGGGCGTCGCGTGCGTCGGTTCCTCGGCGTCGGACGACGTGCCTTCACGCGGCGGTAACGGCGCACACGCAAGTGCACGGGGCGTCCCTATTTCTAATATGTGTCACGAGGACAACGGCTTCCACACGCACATGTAACGTAGGCGCGTACACGCGGCGTATACACGACGTTAGCCTCCCGTCGCCGCGATTCGCATCGCGGATCTCGGGACGCAAGCGAGATGGGATAAGCGAGATGATCCTCCTCGATCATCGAACGCGCTCGCGGTCGATCGCCACCATCGATGCGCTCGCGCACGTTCTCGCGTGCAGCTGACAAGTGCTGATAGTTTCCCCGTTGCAACGGAGCGACGGCGTCGGCGGCGACGGCGGTGAGATCCGCTTCGCCACCGCGTGTACACACGCGTTCTCCCTTTCTCGGGGATGAAACTTTTATCGACACGTGCGCGAACGCGGATCGATCCCACGGTGATCCTCCGCGTGCGCGTTTACGTCCCGCTCTCGAGCACCCATTCCCGTCGACGTTGTTCACCGGGAGAGACGGTGGTACCAGAACGGCTGACGAGTCGTTTGCGACCGGCCGGTCCTCCCGTTGCAACGTCGACCTTCCCCCGCTTCGAGCCCGTGCGCGTACTCGGGGGCTCGTACCGTTCTCACTGTCGTTATCGTCGTCACCGTCGCCGTCGCCGTCGTTGTCGTCGTTGTCGTCGTCGTTGTCGTTGTCGTCTTTGCCGTTGTTGCCCACCTCTTTCTACTCGCCGCGGATACGCGAAAAATCTTTCCCTGCGACGTCGACGCACGCACCGTGCTTACGGGAATGTGCGTGAGGTCAGGGTGGCATGATTACGACTATCAGTCTCGCAGTGCGCCGCCGCCACGCCGCTGCCGTCGCCGTCGCCGTCGACGCCGCTGCCGTTGGTCGCGCCGTCGCGATAACGGCGGCGCCCGGCGTCGTCGTGCTGACGGTGAAACTCGCATCTGCACCGTATCATTGCGCCCCGATGCGGCCGTCGGGCGAGCGTAATCGATGAGTTTCCCCTTGTGGTCGACCGATAATTTGTTTTCTTGTGTATTGTGGTAACACAATTTCTGTAATACAGAAAAAATATAAAAGTATTTAATATCAGGAATGGTAACGAGTCACGTCATTACATTTTTTACAACAAATTTTATAACAATTTAATAATGATATAATTTTTTGTAACAATGATGATAAGACCAAGGTTGGAACGGTTACTTTTGATCAGTAACCTGTTACCATTACATGTTATCCATTGAAAAAAGTTTAAATTTGTAACTTTCTCGTAATTTTACTTGTTATGTAATGAGTCAACTAATGAGTTACTTGCTTTTAATGAGTAACGCGCGATGGTAAAGAGCCATACGCACTTATCAAAAGTGTTTGTTCCAATCTTGGACATTACCATTAGCATTATGAAAAGTTGTAATCTTAATACTAAATCGTTATTATGAAAATGCTAAAACACACTAACGGTAACTCTTCACTTTTACAACATTACTTCCTATTCTTGTTTTTTTACGTACGTTTGCTCTCTATCGCATATTTCTCACGATTTTATAAAGCTTTTATTTACTTGAATTCGGTATAATAAATTTTGGTTTTCACTTGTTACTGTCCATCCAGACAGCACCCAAATAACACCAAGATATAAAATCAGACGTCTAAAAGACGTTTTAAAGATACATTTTCAAAATAGTCTTAAAGACGTTTTATGGATATCTTAGACATTTTATCCTATTTTAGACTTCGTGTTGTTTGAGCGTACATATAGTAATTTTAGAAAGGAACATACGTAATGAGCAACATTAAGTATAAAAATTAATGGTGTTTTAAATGATATAATAATGAGATAGTATAATAAAATATCAAATTTTTATGAATGAACATCTGTGATTCCCGATAACTCACTTTTAAATTTGACGGTAACACATGCCGTATTTTCTGTTATATCAGCAGTTGGTCAAAGTACATGATCTATTTCCATTTATTTATAAGTTAAAGCTGTTATTGGATGCTTTCCAACAACGTACACACTATACTTATAACACAGTGCTTTCCAACTATGACACAAGTCAATACAATCGTACACATCTAAAATACTATGTTTAACTATGTCGTTGTTTCATATCATTTTTTGCATAGAATGTAGATATAAGTCATAATAACATCACAAGGCTGTTATCATGATTTTATTTATTACTCATAAGTACATATAAGATATTTTTGTGATATTATTATCATTGAATGACAAATGATAATATTATTATTCCTTAATATTCTTATAATGATTTCTATTATACTTGGAGCCATAAATATCAACATTATATAACATTTTGACGATAAAATGTAAAGGTAAATGAAATAAAAAAGTGAAATAAAAAGCTAAGCAGCATTCAATTACAAGTCGATGTTGTGTAACACTGTATCACACAATGTATGTCTGCGCTTTGTTACAGGAAAGCATTCATTGCGATAGTGCTCTTGCGAAAATAAGATGTTTTCTTAAACATCGTATAAATGTAAATAACTCTTCGCTAATTGTTCATGGAGTAATTGGAACGTTGGAGTATCGTGGAACGTTTAATTACGCTTTTTATACAATAGATATGCTCATGTACGGAAAAAAACACGATTGCTAAAAGATCACAAAAGAATTGCGCAAGTTTAATAATTGTTTTTCAACAATATAAAATGATGTAAAAATTGTGACAATTTAGCAATTATTTAAGTGTTGTTTAAACAAAATGAATTGGTACTCAATATTATAACAAATTATCTAAAAAGTTTTGTGCCGTTATATCATTATTCTAATATCATTGTAGTTTTAGTTTTTCAGCAAGATAATTCTGAAATGCTGAAATTTTTTATCTCGCCGTCACGGTGATTTAATGCCGGTAACATTAGCGCTATCACGCTAGTCTTTTTTATCTTAACATGTCTTTACATCTTTACGCATCTAACTTTGTAAAGAGTTACGTATTGACGAGGTATTTGAAATGACAATACAGTGAGCAACACTATTGATAAGGAAATCGAAAAGTTTCTCTGCAACTATGGATTGCAAAATATTTGCTTAACTTTGTTATTTTTCAAGATATGGTATCGTGTATATCGTGTATATGTGTGTGTATCTTGCGTATTGTGCGTGTGTGTGTATACATAAGTGACATACACATAACAGAAATAATGACTCCAGTCCGTACTCCTGTAGTATTTAAACTTCAAACTCCCGTAGTATTTTGATTCCAAATCCTCTTTGTCGTATATGCGTGTGTAGGATTGTATGTAATTAAAGTAAATGCTTAAGTTGTTGTTTTCCATTGTAATAGTATGACGATGCATTAATCTACTATAAATACTTGAAATGACGTTTTTAGAAAGACATAAAGGTATTAAAGATACTTCGTCATTAAGATGGCGACGAAGTTCGTTCAAATTCCCAGGTTTCGTGCTTGAGATTATTTCAAAAGAAATAGTCCTCTTCTCCTTATCTACTTTTTGGAGAATGATTTGTTTAGGTATTTTGGTATGCTGCTTTTGCCATAATGGATAAGTGCTCCTGCTGAAAGATCTGTTCTATGAATTACAGAATGATACTTCCTTCACGTATATTAATTAGGTAGCATCTAATTAGAATATGTCCGATACCAACTGTTTTCACTTCTATTTTTATTAATGTTATACAAATTTCTAAGCATCTACCGCAATTTGTCTTACATGCTTTTTTACTTCAAATTTAAAATTTTGAACAATATCTTTATTGATATTGATCAAAATAATGTACAATATACATTTTTTAAGGACAGTAGTCAAAGGGTTACATTTTTTCTCTTAAGTTAAAATAAAAAATATAACCGCACACTCATCAACCCTTTGACTACTGTCCTTAAAAAATGTGTATTGTACATTATTTTTTTATTTGTACATTTAATTTTTGCAAGTATATAAAATGAAAATTATAAAATATACTGCACAATTAGGCTCCAATGAAATAAATCTTAATCATGCGGAATGATGCTAATAGAAAACCAAACACAGGATATTCGCGTGTACAGTAATATAGTCTTGTAATAAATTACATAAATATAACGTTTTGGGTTGCGATTTAGACCATCTTCAGTATAAAAAAATAAGTTGCCATAATATAAAAGGATTTGGACGTAACAAGTCGTTGGCTTTTTGGTATGAATGAAATTATACAGTATAGTGAAGCATCAAAATGGTTAAGCTGTCACGCAAGTTGTCCGAAAGCTAAAAATTCCAAGTGTTAGTCATAATTCTGACTATGCAGCAGCGCATATATACAAATATTTCAACTGTAAGCAATTTAAGTAACACTCGAGTGTTGTTTTTTATATAAGAAATATTTTTATACAACTATACATATTTTTGAAACAATGATGAATGCGATGTGAATTGTACAAATGATTGCCTTTTTGTAATCAAAACGTCAGAACAATGTTAAATATAAATAATGTGAATTATAAAATAAAACGATATATTTATTTCTATTTGTAGTAACTGAATACATTTTGTCATAAGTATTTTATGTACATAATACAGTAAAAACCAATCTTAACTTCTCAAAATTAGTTATCTTCTGCCAATTTTAGATCTCAATTAGTGTTCAATCAGTCATATAAGTTCACAAATACACGTCATAATAATGTCGCTGTTATCAGAAATTTGGATGTTAGTCACGTGATAGCGACATGCCAATCACGTTTTGAACACGAGTGGAGATGTCACTGCGACGTAATGTGTAACGAATTAGCACGTCATAGTGACGTGCTTGTTTCGTTCGGTGCAGACAGGAAATTGTACCACAGACATTGAAATGTATTTGGTACAGTTCAGTAATCCGACTAAGTCCCTAAGATCCCTAAAGGTAATCTTTGCCGTCATGTCAGAGAAATTCGGATTTACATGTACGATTATGCGCATGTGATGACAGTTATATGGTATCTAAGATATACCTACTATAAAGACTTAACAAAGACACCCATGTGCTATTAATACCAACTGACAATGTTTTTGTAATTTTAGAAAGCTCTGATAATGAAGAACTGAAAATGAATAAGATCCGTTTGTTTGCCAGATTTTAATTTGGCAATTAAAATCTTTTGTTTCGTACTTTGTGGGTGCCCTTATCAATTAATGATATCATATAATTTATGATTGTTCACTCGAAGCCCAAACTAAATATAGTTCTTTTTCTAGTGTGAGTTAGGTTATATCTTTTGGATTTGGTACAGGAAAGGCAGAAACTCTCCAAGTATTATACATGTATATAGATACTCATTTTGTTAAGAAATACATATTTACATTGTCAAATTTATTTGTTAATAAACTTGATAAACTTGTTAAGAAAGTAATTAATAAAGTTGAAACTTTTTAATAAATATCGAGCGACGATTAAAACCTCTTGAAGGTCATTCAAGTTTATGACCTTGACAATATATGTATATCAAGGTCATTGAAATCGTTGAGGTTGTCCCTAATGCAATTTTACTTAAATGTTCTAAATTGCATATAAGGATTAATATCAGCTTAATTTTATGGAATATCAACATATATAAATCAAAATTGTTAAATAAAATATCTCATGAGCAGGCGAGTAACTTTTCGTGTATTTTATTTAAATGACATAACAAAAGTTTTTGTTAATGCATTAGATACCAATAAAAACGACATTAAATACAAAGCCGGATTAGCTCCCAAGCTTAATTTAGGCTATTGTCTAGAGGCGGCAAATTTAGAAGGGCAGCATTTTGTAAAATAATTTTTTTAAACTTGTCTTGTAGTAGCTGACGCAATCAACTAAAATTTTTTAAATAAAATAAAATTTATATTAACTTTGGGTCAAACCTGACATTGGCAACATGTTACTATATTATTAAAATATTTTAATAAAACTAAACAAATTGAAAATTTAAATTACATAGTTTTATTTATACGCGGTCTACATGTTTTAACATTTTAACATTTATAATTATAATTAATCCTTGCAATCTTTTACATAAAATAATGTAAGAAGAAAGCAGAATCTGCAAAATATAGAATTTGATTAATTTAAGTTGCACTTGAGACTTGAATAAGGGCGGCAAAGATTCAATAGAGGTGTCTAGGGGCGGCATGAGTCTTAATCCGACCCTGATTAAATAGTGACTAAATTAAATACATTAACGATTGCACTTCCACTCAATTATTAGATTTCCAGTGGATCTTAGAGCGTATCATAGCTTTCCAAACACCTGATGCTCCATTAATTCTCGATTAGTATAGGCATTTTGGGTTAGTTCCCGCTCAAACGCTAGCCAGACTTCCAGCTTTAAGACACTCAGAAAAAACCTTAATTTAAAAATTAGAAAAATTACACTTATCGTGTACTAATCAACATTACTAGGCTGCTTTTGAAAACATCACCCGTGTGTTTTCATATATCATTTTAGTCTTGTTATTCATCAAGTGTTAAACCGAAATAAAATAATACATGAGGACATCAGATATTGTTTTCGAATGCGACCTAGTTGGAGAATGCCAATTTCTGGATAGATACTGTTATGCTCTCGCCAAGCTTGACCGAGCCAAATCGCGAATCTCTGACGTGGGCGCGAAGCACATTTTTTCCTCCAACTACAAGTATCGTCGTTATCTAATGGCCTTGAGTTTTGGAGAAGAACTGTCGATCCGTTCGCACATGCTAACTTTCTCTCGCGCAATTAATCTGTAATGCTCGCTTGCGTTAAAGAGTGTAACTTTATTAAACGATGTCTTTATTTCCGAGTCATAGAGCATATACACGAGTGTAAGTGAGCGAAGCTCGAATTTGTTCAACACGATACTATTCAGATGTTTGGCGTGCCATAACAGATTTCTACTTGGGTAAGTAATTTTCTGTTAACATTTTGTTTATATTTAGTAAACACTTTCTTACGTTTTCCAATGTACGCTTCTTAAAAAGTTTAATTTCATCACTTTTTCTATACGTTTTATCTATGCTCTTTGATCTACGCTTCATTTACGTTTGCTTTACGCTATATTTTCGCTAGAGTGTAAATAGTTACATAAACCACTGCCTACACAGAAAAATAAAAGTTACATTAAAGTATAATATCTCTTTCTTATCAAACTGTTTATAATTGTTTACAAATTTAAAGTATATTTCATCATTATTTATGTTTAAAGGCTATAAAGCTTTTTTTAAAAGAATTTAGTTATTTAAGAATAATTCTTAACTTTTTAAATAATTTAAGAATGAAGAAAATTATAAACCAATAAGCTTTCAAAAAAAGAAGGATTACGATTTAATTTCGATCAATTTATATGTATTTCTTTATATTAATTTAAACGATGTTGTGAAATCTGTTATCTAATCATTAGTTTCTGAGATTGAACTAATGATCAGTAAATTTCTAATTTCATCAGAAAGCGCTTACAGAAAGAAAATATGTCAGAATTTATATATTATGTATCTTTATATTTGATTTGATACAGATGACGGTTTTTTTTCTACGATATTTACTCTTATCTTATATTGATAAGACCTTGCGCACAATAAAGAAATGTTGGAAATCGGAATTGATATTTTAGAATTAGTTTCCTCAATGAACCTCAGTTAACACAATTTGTAATTACTATATTATTTGGAAATAATATTTTATATAACAAACATTACATAATATTTATATCATAATTATTTGTATCTATTGTTTTCTTTTATATAATGCAATATATTATAAATGTACAAGTGTGCTACATATTATTTACATAACAAATATGCAATTCTTATATATGTATATAGAATTTAAACATCGAAAATACGTAAATTATATAAAAAATAATTATAATAAAATAATATAAATGTATCATTATCGTTATTTTTTAAAAAAAGGGCGAAATTATAATATAAATATAAATGGCTGCAACTTTCATGTTATATAAAATGTGATATTGAAACTTATAGTTATATATAGCTTATATAGTGAACACATAACTGTGTCGATCTTTGAGACACTATGGATAAATAATAAGTTGTGCTGCATCTTGTACGGCTTATTAATTATACCTTACGTTTTATTCGCATCTATTATGCGTTACGTTTAATATTCATTGAGAAAATTGATTCTATAATAATTCCTATTCCCAATATTTAATACTCCTCTTTTATTGTGCGCAGAATCTAAGAAACTCAATGAACACCAATTAACAGTAAAATAACATTAATATTATAATTTCTTACTTAACAATATAAATTTAACACATGTGTCGTATATAACAGTTACATACATTGTCGAATAGAAAATTATAATATTGTTATGTTACTGTCAGTTGATGTTTACCGGGAAGTTGTATCCAATAATTATTATACAGAGCAATAGGATTTAAAAGTTCAGTAGAGTCACAAGAATAAAACACGCCATTATATAATGAATCATATAAATGCAAAATATAGATATTTTCGTTAAATTCTTTATGTTTTTTTTTTAATGATAAATACAGCGTTCACGGATATTATATAGCTAATGTTTGCGTTTCGAATATATGTACTATCAGAAAATTTTAGCATGATGAAATACATTATCAGAATGAGACACAGAAAGATACGTATTACAAAGATACTGTAACATAATATGTATATTTAATTTTTAATAGAACTATGCAATTTTCCCAGTGCGAAAGCTTGAATAGGTCAATATAAACATAATGTTGATTAGCAATGGCGCTTGGCATTATAACGATTGTGATCGAGCGTCTTAATAGCATATTCGTACGGACTTCGGAAGACGCCGGTTACAATCCCGTCATTGTCAATATCCTGGAGTACATTCTCTCGTAAAGAATGCAGACTTTGAGTCACTTATTTTTGCAGTAACTTGACGAAAGTGTAACGCGCGTTGGGCGAGTCGTCGCTTATCGTCGTGTGAAATAAAAATAAAGTCTCAAACAGAATTGTCAATTCGCCGCTCTCGCGTGACGCAGAGTTTTACGAAAGTGCCACGGTGCTGGAGTGCCTCTTATTCCCTCATTTTCGCTTCGTGCTGCGAATAGTGCGATCGAACCGTCAGATTATTTGGAATTACTACGGGAGGTTATCACGCTTCGCCAAAAGAAGACTCGGAGCAGTGCTTTTGTGTGCTGGTAAGATTAACAGTACTTGACGCATTCTCCAACAATTTGGGATTTCTTCTAGAGTTCCATGGACTCTTACATTATCTATACACTTCTCTTAGCTCCTACTCTTATCACAGATACAAGTTTCGCAACAAAAAGGAGAACTTTTTTGTTCCGCCGCGACTGATCAATATATAGGGTGAGCCACTCGAGACTAGCTCTCTGAATAACATCCATAGTTTCGAAGATAGAAAGAAGTAAAAGTGCTCCGAGTAAAAGTTGTTTAGTATCGTGAAGGCATCGTGCGATAGTGAACATTTTTTCCAAGGTAGAGGCGCTTAACGGATTCGAAGTTTTCGTCATTTTTTAAAAAAATAAAGTTGTACATTGTTGAATTACGATTACAGCTTTTTCCACGACGGTTTCTCTCTGATAGATTGCATTCTGGTTCTCTCAGTTCCCCCAAGTGCTCGAATACGCCAGTACGTGGCCAAGAAGACCTTGTGTGTGCACGGCATTAGGTTTCAACCGGTAATAGAATTATTCTCCTTTCCTTTCGGAGGAATTGATTTCTGTCTACAGCGTGCTCAGTGTTTCATGCAATGTCCCTTGACAGACAACAGAAGAAACGCTCGTTGTAGGTGAATTTAACGCGTGTAACGAGTCTGTTTTCCGAATATATCGAGATTTTTTTAACGATCGCTGTAAACTGACGCGCGAGTTGATCGGCATATGTAGACTACCCGTTTATTTCCGCAATCGAGCACTTCCGCTGTTCCCGCGCCGTTCGTATTTTTCAACTGTCACTAGTCATTTCTGTAAGCTGATATACTCTCAACAGTGCAGTTGTTCACAATTTTTCGCTACTGCAAATATTGCTTTAGCATGCGCCGTCGCTTTCTGTCGATTGAATTGCAATCAATAATCGTTTATTGTATTTTTGGCTGTGTTAATGTGAATGGAAACAGACGCGTGTGTTAACTAGAGTGCTCCAAAAATGAACAAGTTAATGTTTTACTTAAATGTTGTTTCTGTGCTATTTAATTTATGTAATATAATATGTATTTTCAATTTATTTTTATTAAATCTTTTTATGAATAACTAAATAAATTTTATTTATTTAGTTTTATAATTCAGTTCAAGAAATTTTTATTGGAAAGTTGAGATTATGGAGCAGCGTGACAAATAATACTACAAAAATACACATAAAGTTTAAAAACATTTATGATTAACGTACACACTGCAAACAGTATAGTATCTCAATGAAGAGGATTTTCTACTGTGTCGCGCTGTTTTTTTTTAGAAAATTTTTGGGATTTTTTTTAAAAAAACTGGATAAATATTTTAAAATCAATTTTTATCCTTTATTTATGATTTTAAGATTGGTTTCCTATTTTCTGTATAAAAAAAATATGAATAATAATTCATCATAGATTCATTTGATCTCTGCATCACGTACACGGTTCTTCGTTGACTATGATTCTAGATCTCCCAGTGAACGAAAAAACGTAAAATGTTATTTTAATCAAACCACTTTGAGCTACCGTCGAAACCAGAATTTTTCATTTTGCTCAATAAATAAATAGCAAAAATAACAAAATTGTAGCTCTCGTTAAATTGCAAAGCAATGTAAAGAAGAGAAAACGGCCAAAATACGAGCAATATTATATGGTGTAATTTTGTAACAAATAGAAATTTATTCTCAGTGCTGGTTTATAATTCTTAATGTACGTTTCGATGATTCTTAATCTTTAGTAGCTTGTATCAATGTCAATTTTATTGGCAATGTCAATGTCATTTTTTTCTTTCACGTTTTTAACACTCAGAGATTATGATAAACTTTAATCACATAAATGTTCCGAAGCTATTTGTTATCTTACTTCCGTAAATTTATAATTTCTTTTTTTTTCAAAACTTTTATTCCGTCTAACTATTAACTTATTCGGTTTCAATCATGGATCGATTTGCTTGGTTTTCACTTTTTGATGTATATTTTCATACGAGTTTCCCTTCGGGCTTAATGGAATTCTCGCCTCTGACCGCTGAATTACTAATTATCAATATATCTCTACACAAACAGACTTCGGGCAAATTGAGTATGACACAATGATCACTATTTTTAACTTTGTCGTCTTGATATGGACTCTCGTTAATCCAAGATTTGCCATGCTCGAGCTTTTTTACTTTTGTTATTTAAAACGCGTTACAAAATGGAATTTGAGTTTATAAGCTGAGGAAAACTAATTGTAAGTACAGTTGAAACGTACGTTAATTATTATAAAATTGCGCTAAAAATAAATTTCAATTTGTTGCAAAATTATATTATCTGTTACTGTTATCATTTTGGCCGTTGTCTTTTTTTTAAATTAAAGCGGCATTCGTTAAAGAACAAAGTTCTTTTTTTGCGCTACTTTCTATGCTTTCGCATCCTAAAAAAATATAAAAAGTTTAGTTATCACGATAATTTTGGTTTAGATAAGCGAGACGATAACTGGGGCAAGTGTTCTGATTATGCCGTTTGAGTTTTTAACTTCAGTTCACTGGGAGATCTAGAACAGTCATCGATGAATCGTTCAGAGGTTAAATAGATCTATCGTTAATGAATTATTCAAACCTTTTTTATTCAAAGTAAGATCAAGCTTTGAACAATAAAGGACAACGATAAAAAAAGTAATTTTGAAAAATGTTTACTTTCTCTGTAAAAGTTCTTAAAAATAAAAAAAGATTATCTAGACGAAAGGAGAAAGGTTCTTTAAATTCTATCGAAATTTTTCTAAATAACAAAATCTGTTTGTGTTTCAGCACGAGCGCATTCAGAACCCGTAGCAGCATGGATCTCGTAAACCTGGCCTTCCATTCTCTCGAACTGGGAGACGTGAAACCATCGAGGGAGAACTTCCTGCAGGTCGAGCGTGACGATGTTACGGAGAGGAACGATACCATCAGAGAGCAGAGATGCAGACTGAAGGAAAAGTCGCGCGACGAGCTTCGGACGATCAATTTGGCCGAGGTTGCCTGGCACGACAGACCCGACGACTGCTGGCTCGTGATCTACGATTACGTGTACGACTGCACGAAGTTCCTGAGGAGCCATCCAGGCGGCCAGGACGTCCTCCTGGAATATGCCGGACGTGACGCGACTCTGCCGTTCGTCGGCCACTCCGCTGTCGCAAGGGCGACCTTGGAGAGGTACAAAATCGGCGAGCTTCCACCGGAAGAGAGAATCTTCCGCAATCCCAATGGTATTCGAGTCTCGAGACTGTAATCTCGGATCAACGAAGGTCGTCATCATCATTGCGACACGCTCGGGTAAATACCGAATTTTACTAAAAATAGAAATCGGCATAAACGTTTTTCTCCGAAAAATGAGCTAAAGTTTTATTATATTAAAAAATTTTATGTAAATTAATTAATTAAATCTGGAATATCGCCGTTGCTTCCGATAGCATTTTATTTTGCAAATATTCAAGTTTTATTTGATTTTATTTTAATTAATAATATTAATCTCATGGATAATATTAATATTACTAATATTATGCATTTCATTATCTCGCTCGTATCATGGTTGATGAAAAAAAAAACAAAAATAATTAATGATAATAAGCTAATCTTACATAATCTTTTGCCTTTCCATTTTATACATTTTATCGTGTTTTACCAATATAGAGAGATACTTTCGAATGGTCGAACTTGGATTGAACTTATGTTACCTTAGTGCTACATTTAAAGGCTATTTTATACAAGACTATAGAACGCAGCCACAAATGCGGACAACCGATTAGAAACATCAATAACACTATTAACACTTTTATTATCGCATTCGCGTTTACGACCTATGAACCGCACGTGCTTCGTCTTGTGCAGTAGAATGACTTTAGACTGTAAAAAGAAAACTGCTTCGGTCGATGTGATTTGTAACAACAATCATAACGATAGTGATTTTTTTTATCAGTATTTAAGCTCGATATGTTCTATCATTATTGCAATAATGTATAAATTGCGTCAAATGTTAAAAAAATGTTAAATAGTAATCTGATTAAGTTTAAATTAAATGACAAACAGACGAGCTCGTTTACGTCAACAACAAATTGATGTAGAATAGCAATATTACAATTTTAATGGATCGTAAGTTTAATTTTAAATAAATGTTAACAGATATCAATGTCGGAACATGTTTCGATCTAACTTGATTGAATTAAATTAAATGTCCTAGTGACTGAATGTCCTTACATCCGGCCGTAGAAACTTATTATTATTAATCTCAAATGTATTTTTTATAACATTAAATTTTATTTGTAATCTTTAAATTTATTTTCATAAATATTTATAAGATGCAGATATTATATTAGATATTATGAAAATTAACGTTAAAAAGATAAATTTGTTGCACAGCTAGATTAGAGTTTATATTTTGATGACATCCTTAAAATTTCTTGAGAAACATTATATATTTGTAAAAATAATATTTTTTTATATTTATCATATATAAACAATACAAACGCAATTATTTAAGACATTTAAGACATTAAAGACAAGCAATTCAGATTGTCCGGATATTGGTTTAATCAGATGTTTCACATATTTTTATTATTTTTTCAAAATAATTTAAACATTCCTGTATGATAACATTTTCATTTCATATTCCAATTATTTATATAATTAAATTGCTTTATATCATGAATTCTCACGAAAATTCACCACTCCCGGCTCTGTATCGTCACAGGTTACTAGGACACTGATTTTGATGTTTTTTTCATTTTTCTTTGTTACATCTGTATAATTTGCAGTCAGATTGCATAGTTTTGTATTCCTCCTTTTATTTCACAAGTCAAAATGTGAAAACTACGTCGTAGTAAAATCACTGATCATGTGAGGAAAATGTATTATTATTATCGAGCAACACATCATCGTCACTACAATTGCAAGTCAATTTGTGTAACATCATCGTTAAACTTCGAAATAAGTATGTACTAGCGTCACGGGGTCAAGTGCACGGTGATAAGAGATTGATTTTTATTCTGGGCCATGCCTCAAACGCAGTTAGTTGCATTTCGTCTTTGCGAATAATTACTTGCAAAAATTTTCTGCGACATCGAGTTATTACCGGGCGAGGATTCATGTGTCGACAATTAAATTTCGTGACACACTTGACGTCACAATTTCATCACAATTTTACACTGGGAGGCGAGATGTTATGCACAGTGCCGGTCAAAAGTTTGGAAACACTTGAGAATTAATTTATTTGAAAAGAAGCATTTTAAAGTTTGGGAGGCTTATTTTAGCACGTGATTTGCAAAGCCTTACAAGGAGTAAACATCAGATGTAAAACAGATAAGTTTAGATGTAAGACGTTGATAAAAGCTGTTAACTAGGCGATAAAATTTGAATAATATTATTTCAAATATACGCGTAATAAATATTATATATTAACTATTATACTATTATATTATTATTAACTATTACACTATTGTACTATTATTAACAATTACACTATTATATTATATAATGTGACTTATTCTTGTTTATATTTAATAAAATTATTTTCTTATTAGTAACAAGAAAAAATATATTATTATGACTTACGCCGATCATAATAACGAGGAAATTGTTTTGATATTCTACACGAGTAATACGATACCCATAACACTTTTCAAGGTCTGGTATTTCCAAACCTTTTTGCCGAATTATCTAATACATTATGCGATACAAAGATATAATTGTAAAAAAGTTATTTTCTGCCCCGACACGATAACCAAAGAAGATGTTTTGAAAATAAAAAGGTTTGGGTATGCCCTAAAGTGGATTTTAAGGATAAAAGTAATTGTTTTCTAATTTTTTCAATGATGTTTCATCAAGGTACAGCGCTTCAAAGTAAAGAGATATTGAAAAAGTATCAATTTTTAATATTATGTAATTTAGGAACAAAATGTCAGAGAGACAAAATCAAAAGACATATTTAAAGCTTTACCTCTCTTCGTTAAAATACATGTTTAAAAAATTTTCCATGATTTTTTCAACACCGAAATACTTAACTTTTCGTTAAATGTGAAAAAAACCACAAGCATTTCCAAACTGTTGACGGTTCCCGTAATTTTAAAATCACGTATCTGTTTATACGTTATTTTTCTTGGAAAAAGAATTTATCGTTAAATATCATTGGAAAGAGTAAACAACTATAATGAATTCTTTTGTGATTAATATTTCGAAATCTGTGTAGCATTTCGAAAGGTTTTCAATACGCATGATTCAATAAGATAAATGGAGGTGTGGCAATAATCGGAGTTCAGAGAGTGTTCTGCATTGGATACATTTTATATTTTTCGATCTTCTAACATTTATAATATACATAACATACAGTGTGAGGTAATAGCAACGTAGCTCGATTCGTTATGCGTTATCGTAGACTGATATAATAAACTCTCCGTTTCCGTAAGTCGGAAGGCAAGACTGCTCGTTTATTAAATTAACAATGTACTCGGTTTAACCCTAGATTTATCTAGAATTAAATTACACACACAACAGTACTCTTTACGATATTTACACTTAACCACAAAATGTACATATAAAATATATAACATGTCCTGTATGTATATGCGTGTGCGCATGTGCATGTGTGTACGTATGCGTGATTAAAATAAAATAAAGAAAGGAAGAAGAGAATTAATGCCTGTTACTTTATCATTGATCGAGTTGAAGTCGTTAAAGCGAGTGGGCGTGCTCGCCGAGCGATTGGAACGTGATTGGTTGGAGCCACAGGTAAGAACCAATCACGTTCAGTCGCTCGGAGAGCAGACCCAGTCGCTTTAAACACTCGTCAGCTTTAAACTCGCTCGTTCCATCCCATGGCGAGTGTCAGTCCTACAATCAGTAGTTTTGCAGGCTTCAACGTCTCGCCGATAAAGAAAAAAAAAAGAGACGTTACAAAACCGACGGAAAAATTTCGATACAACGAGAATTGTTTTCGTATCTTAAAATAGAATTTTACGTTACACAGTGACATATATAAGTTGCGATGAGTTGTAATACGAAAGTTATGCGACAGTCTATACGCATCCCTAACTTTTTATATGTACTGTATAATTAAATAATACTAATCTTTGCTTTCGATTACTGGCGCTAAGATAACGGGAGAAAAAAAACGTATACGATTCGCTCGTGACGCACAAAGTTTCCTCGCGGTACATTTAATTATTGGAGTCAAGAAATGCTTATATTTCACATTCGACTAAAACTGCACACGTTTTCTATTTTATTACGTCTATGATAGTTACTTCTAACGCGATACTGGCGCGCTTTAACGCACACGTCACGCTACGCTACGTAACATGTGATCAACACCAACTTTACATACTACTTTCTGCTTTGTATGATGTTAGGACCATGTATGTTTAATACCGAATGCTCGCATTCGTGCATTCGTTTATTTATAAATTGCTAAAAGCTAAACGACAGTTTGAAGTAACTCAGTGTGATGTACGCGAAACAAAAATAGCTCCGCTAACAAATTTACTTCGTAGTTAGTTACTACCATCAGATTTATAAATCGCAAAAAAATACACCTGAAACAATTTCTACGTACTAGAAAAGCGAAATGGTAATTATTTGTTGCGTAGGCGAAGAGAAGGACAGCATTTTTACAGAAAAAATTTAATTCAAAATTTGAACAAAAATGTCTAACTTTGCAATTTATTACATTAAATATAATTGTTAAACCTCAAATTAAATTTTGTTTGCGGCAAAGTTCTCCGCAATTCAATAAAAAATAAAATTCTGCTATTAATTTCCGCTTTCGGAATTTCATTCTGCAACGCTCTCAATTTTACAAATTATAATAACACGGTTAGATTTAATCTAAATTATAATATAGGCAAAATGAGATTACATTAACTCAACGTACGACTCAATATTTAATTTTCATTCTTTAAACGAAACTGACGTTTGACTTGAAATATTTTCTTCGGGCTTTTTTTTTCGTGGAAAAAAAATATAGTGACCAGAATTGCCATCCGATTCCTTAAAAAAAATTGATAAATTGTTTCAATAAATTGATTACTACATTAGTTAACTAACGAAATATCATCAGTTACGAATATAGTAATCAGTTATAACACTTACAAGTTTTTTTTTTCAAAAGATAAAGAAACTCTATAGAGTTTGAAAAATTGAATCTACATGGTTTTTCGTTATATAACATTTCCCGTAGAAACTAGAATTATCGCGCGCCGGAAAAGCCAGAAATGTCTTTCGGCGATTCGGAAAAATTAGAGCGTGTTCATTATCCGTCTTTGTTCCTTGCGCGACCAAACGGAGCGAACAGCAAAATCGTGTACCCGATCTATCCTCGATTGCCCTCGGTTTCCCCGATCGCTCCGGGTCACCAAGTTTCCCCATTTTCTTTACGCCAAAACAGCGGAACTTGCTGTACGACACGTTGTCACAAGTTCCAGTTTCCTGCGAATAAAAAGCTCGCTCTTTCGTGTGCGTCCGACAATCCGTCCGCCGTTTCTTTTTCATGTAAGAGCCCTGCAGGATCTTGTGTCAAACGTCATTGTTGTCTGGGAGAATGAAAATTGAATATCGAGATACCGAAATTTGTCATTTGGAGAGATTCATTCTAAGAAGGAATCAGGAATGCGCCCGGTCGAAATAATTTTTATATCGAAACTAAAATTCAACCAACTTCTCGCAATCTTCTTCATAATTCGTGTAATAAAAAATATCGCAAAATAGCTTAATCTTATTATCACCTTATTCTAAAAGTTATTTTAAATATCTATGAACATATATGTATTTATTTATATATTTCTTTCTTTGCTTTTTCTTTTTTCTGGAAAGTTGTCTATAAAAATTAAATCGGAAATTAACAGGTATCCATAACAGTAACAATCGATTACAAATGACGAATCTAGGTACCTAGCGTACGGAAGTAGCGCTAGCTAGAATTGTGGTACTGATTGCATCCAGGAAATAATTATAGAGGACTGATACTTTCAAGTAGATACCATTTAGGAATTGATACCATTCGATACTTACATATTCACATGTACTTACGAGGCGATGATACTTTACTATCAGGAAATCGATACTAATTGTGAGGCTTTATTCATTAAAATTCGCAAGAGCACCGGGACGCAACGTTTCAGCAATGCTGTAGCGTTATCGTTGACGTCTATGAATTGCGATTAGGTGAATACGTCATCAATCCAGAGTCGAGCAGGTTTCGCAAGCGTTTTCCTTGACGCAGTTCAACTGTCAAAATAAACATTCGCGAACATACGATGAACTCGATCGTAGATTGATGATGATATCAACCTACTGGAAATTTCCCACCGAAGTGAAGCTGCACATCCTTTTACATCAAGCTGCAGAGGGCGAACCCTTGGCCGGAATCGAAGGCCGACTGCAGCACCGTGGTTTCCATGCAAAACGCAGCATCCGTATACATCGCTGCAATTCGTTGCTGTTGCGCTCGACTCTCGCTCTGCGATCTGCAAGCAGCATTGAAATTTTTCCAATTGGAAAAACGTTCCTAATGGTAACCAAAAGTGCATAGAATGAAAAGAGGAGGTTTTGGTACGCTTCGCAAAATCATACCAAAACTACATTATACAATAATAGGATATAGGAAAAATTCTATTTTTTCAGCTATATAATTTTGCAGAAATTAAAAATTCTCGAGTATTTTACTTGAGAATAAATGTGTCTCTACTAAAAGTTTCTAAGTGAAACCTTTCCTTGAAATTATTCTTGAATTTAATTTTTAATACTAACTAAAGTGCTTAGGATAAAAAGATAAAAGCAGTATGCAAAGTCATGGCAAAATTACATTGTACAATATAAGCGTATCCGGATTTTTTTTCAGGAGAGTGAAAAAGGGCGTGTATCAATTCTGTTAACGGTGACTGCAAACAGCAATTGTTTACGTTTATAAATTGTGTTTTTTCCGATATTTTAAAGATTTTAGAATTTGTAGTTAGAATATGTATCTCTTTGTTCCTGATTTTGAGTGAGAAAAATATTTGTAAATCACAACTTTTTTTTCTGGAGAAAGTATAGGCAAAGTACAATTATGAAACTCAAAATATGTAATTTTTTAATATTTCTATGGTTATTATTATATATAAAATATGATTAGGGTAAAGTTGCTGAAATTTCACCACTTTTAACATAAAGGCTTATACCTGAGAAATTACGAGGAATATTTTTGACTTTCTTAATAAAGTACAACATAGTCATAATAAAGTACAACATTTCACTTTTCATAATTATTTCTTTCAGACTTTTGCGTATTGTCATAAATTTTTAAATAATGATTTTTAATAAGTCTTTAAATAATGCAATTTAGGCAAATGGTCTCGTAAATTGCACTACAGGTTAATGTTGCTCTTTCTGGAGCAAGGCGACGACACTTTTTCTGTTAGATGTTTTTTACTCGAGCAAAAACGTGTTAAATAAGCACAATTTTATTAATATTGGAGATGAATACTGTAAACTAAATATAATTTCCATCAATGTTATCATTTTGACAACTTTTCAATAATATTGCAATAACATTGTTACATTACAGCAATATTGCTACAACGTATGTTCTCTATGATTATTATATTTGATTTTATATATAACCACGATCAAAGCAATGGTGCGATTTAGGAGACTAAAGCATTTTGTAAAACTTTATTTATTTAATTTACGAATAAGGGTGCAATGTTCTTTGAACTTTATTAATCTAATTTTAATAAATAATATTACAAATTATCAAAATTTAGATTATTTGTTTTATTTTATTTTTTTTTGCAATCAGGCTACGAAATATGTCGAAAAATAGAGGTTACGATTTTTCTATAAATATTAATAACAAAATCTCCATTGTTCTTAACAGTTTGAATTTAATGCAGGATGATGATAACGTTATGTAGTTTCCAAATAATCCCACGAAGAATGTACAAGTACTGTGGTTAAATTTACATGCGAAGTGGTGCGATTTAGGAGCCGATACGATATTGGCAACCTTACCTTATTTTCCTGCGAAAAGAAATTTTAAAAAATTCAGGAAAGAACACAGGGTCTCTTGTAGAAAAATATTGTTAAATATTTTTAAAAATGTGAAAATTAAATGAAAAGAATGAGAGGAGTTTTCAGAAACCTCCTCTTGGACACGCTCATGAATAAATAAATGTAAAAAAAGTACTCTACTTTTTCAACTATACTATAATTTCATTGAAATTAATGATTCTTGAGGATTTTGCCCGAGAACAAATATGTCTCTATCAAGTTTCCAAGAGAAACCTTTCCTTGAAATTATTCTCCACTTCTCCTTTAAATTTTAATAGTAACCAAAGTGCTCAGGATAAAAAGATGAAGTTTTTAGTACGCTTCGCAAAGTCATGGCAAAAGTACATTATATATAATAAATGAATATAGAAAAAGTCATT